>NC_135237.1:145226956-145943327 GCF_051348905.1 Ranitomeya variabilis | reverse complement strand
GATAGGCGTTTGCGGGAGCGCAAACCAGTGCACCATCTGGCGGTGTCCACTGAGAAATCGCCAGAGAGTATGCAGTGTGATAGAATTCTGTCCCGAAGCGAGCGGCAGAATTTTAGACGGAAAAATGGGTTGTGTTTCTATTGTGGTGATTCTACTCATGTTATATCAGCATGCTCTAAGCGCACTAAAAAGCTTGGTAAATCTGTTTCCATTTGCACCTTACCGTCTAAGTTTATTCTATCTGTGACCCTGATTTGCTCTTTGTCATCTATTACCACGGACGCCTATGTCGACTCTGGCGCCGCTTTGAGTCTTATGGATTGGTCCTTTGCCAAACGCTGTGGGTATGATTTAGAGCCTTTGGAGACTCCTATTCCTCTGAAGGGGATTGACTCCACCCCATTGGCTAATAATAAACCACAATACTGGACACAAGTAACTATGCGTATTAATCCGGATCACCAGGAGATTATTCGCTTTCTGGTGCTGTATAATCTACATGATGATTTGGTGCTAGGATTGCCTTGGCTGCAATCTCACAACCCAGTCCTCGACTGGAAAGCTATGTCTGTGTTGAGCTGGGGATGTAAGGGGGCTCATGGGGATGTACCTGTGGTTTCCATTTCATCATCTATTCCCTCTGAAATTCCTGAGTTCCTGTCTGACTATCGTGACGTCTTTGAAGAATCCAAGCTTGGTTCGTTACCTCCGCACCGAGAGTGCGATTGTGCCATAGATTTAATCCCGGGTAGTAAATACCCAAAGGGTCGTTTATTTAATCTGTCTGTGCCTGAACATGCTGCTATGCGTGAATATATAAAGGAGTCCTTGGAAAAGGGACATATTCGTCCATCGTCATCTCCCTTAGGAGCCGGTTTTTTCTTTGTGTCAAAAAAAGACGGCTCTTTGAGACCATGTATTGATTATCGGCTTTTGAATAAAATCACTGTTAAATATCAATACCCATTGCCGTTGCTGACTGATTTGTTTGCTCGCATAAAGGGGGCCAAGTGGTTCTCTAAGATTGACCTTCGTGGGGCGTATAATTTGGTGCGAATCAGGCAGGGGGATGAGTGGAAAACCGCATTTAATACGCCCGAGGGCCACTTTGAGTATTTAGTGATGCCTTTTGGTCTTTCAAATGCTCCGTCAGTTTTCCAGTCCTTTATGCATGATATTTTTCGCGATTATTTGGATAAATTTATGATTGTGTATCTGGATGATATTCTGATTTTTTCGGATGACTGGGACTCTCATGTCCAGCAAGTCAGGAGGGTTTTTCAGGTTTTGCGGTCTAATTCTTTGTGTGTGAAGGGTTCTAAGTGTGTTTTTGGGGTACAGAGGATTTCCTTTTTGGGATATATTTTTTCCCCCTCTTCCATTGAAATGGATCCTGTCAAGGTTCAAGCTATTTGTGATTGGACGCAGCCCTCTTCTCTTAAGAGTCTTCAGAAATTTTTGGGCTTTGCTAACTTTTATCGTCGATTTATTGCTGGTTTTTCGGATATTGCTAAGCCATTGACCGATTTGACTAAGAAGGGTGCTGATGTTGCTGATTGGTCCCCTGAGGCTGTGGAGGCCTTTCGGGAGCTTAAGCGCCGTTTTTCCTCTGCCCCTGTGTTGCGTCAGCCTGATGTTGCTCTACCTTTTCAGGTTGAGGTCGACGCTTCTGAGATCGGAGCTGGGGCAGTGTTGTCGCAGAAAAGTTCTGACTGCTCCGTGATGAGGCCTTGTGCCTTCTTTTCCCGTAAATTTTCGCCCGCTGAGCGGAATTATGATGTTGGGAATCGGGAGCTTTTGGCCATGAAGTGGGCTTTTGAGGAGTGGCGCCATTGGCTTGAGGGGGCCAGACATCAGGTGGTGGTATTGACTGACCACAAAAATTTGATTTATCTTGAGACCGCCAGGCGCCTGAATCCTAGACAGGCGCGCTGGTCATTATTTTTCTCTCGGTTTAATTTTGTGGTGTCATACCTACCGGGTTCTAAGAATGTTAAGGCGGATGCCCTTTCTAGGAGTTTTGAGCCTGACTCGCCTGGTAACTCTGAGCCCACAGGTATCCTTAAGGATGGAGTGGTATTGTCAGCCGTTTCTCCAGACCTGCGGCGGGCCTTGCAGGAGTTTCAGGCGGATAGACCTGATCGTTGCCCACCTGATAAACTGTTTGTTCCTGATGATTGGACCAGTAGAGTCATCTCTGAGGTTCATTCTTCTGCGTTGGCAGGTCATCCTGGCATTTTTGGTACCAGGGATTTGGTGGCAAGGTCCTTCTGGTGGCCTTCCCTGTCACGAGATGTGCGAGGCTTTGTGCAGTCTTGTGACGTTTGTGCTCGGGCCAAGCCTTGTTGTTCTCGGGCTAGTGGATTGTTGTTGCCCTTGCCTATTCCTAAGAGGCCTTGGACGCACATCTCGATGGATTTTATTTCAGATCTGCCTGTTTCTCAGAAGATGTCTGTCATCTGGGTGGTGTGTGACCGTTTCTCTAAGATGGTCCATTTGGTTCCTCTGCCCAAGTTGCCTTCTTCTTCCGAGTTGGTTCCTCTGTTTTTTCAAAATGTTGTTCGTTTGCATGGTATTCCTGAGAATATCGTTTCTGACAGAGGGACCCAATTCGTGTCTAGATTTTGGCGGGCATTCTGTGCTAGGATGGGCATAGATTTATCTTTTTCGTCCGCTTTCCATCCTCAGACGAATGGCCAGACCGAGCGGATTAATCAGACCCTGGAGACATATCTGAGGTGTTTTGTGTCTGCTGACCAGGATGATTGGGTTGCTTTTTTGCCATTGGCGGAGTTCGCTCTCAATAATCGGGCCAGCTCTGCCACTTTGGTGTCCCCGTTTTTCTGTAATTCGGGGTTTCATCCTCGATTTTCCTCTGGTCAGGTGGAATCTTCGGATTGTCCTGGAGTGGATGCTGTGGTGGAGAGATTGCATCAGATCTGGGGGCAGGTGGTGGACAATTTGAGGTTGTCCCAGGAGAAGACTCAGCTTTTTGCTAACCGCCGTCGTCGTGTTGGTCCTCGTCTTCGTGTTGGGGACTTGGTGTGGTTGTCTTCTCGTTTTGTCCCTATGAGGGTCTCTTCTCCTAAGTTTAAGCCTCGGTTCATCGGCCCGTATAAGATATTGGAGATTCTTAACCCTGTTTCCTTCCGTTTGGACCTCCCTGCATCCTTTTCTATTCATAACGTTTTTCATCGGTCATTATTGCGCAGGTATGAGGTACCGGTTGTGCCTTCCGTTGAGCCTCCTGCTCCGGTGTTGGTTGAGGGTGAGTTGGAGTACGTTGTGGAGAAAATCTTAGACTCTCGTGTTTCCAGACGGAGACTCCAGTATCTGGTCAAGTGGAAGGGATACGGCCAGGAGGATAATTCTTGGGTGAATGCATCTGATGTTCATGCCTCTGATCTGGTTCGTGCCTTTCATAGGGCCCATCCTGATCGCCCTGGTGGTTCTGGTGAGGGTTCGGTGCCCCCTCCTTGAGGGGGGGGTACTGTTGTGAATTTGGATTCTGGGCTCCCCCGGTGGCTACTGGTGGAATTGAACTGGTGTCTTCATCTTCTCTGTTCACCTGTTCCCATCAAGATGTGGGAGTCGCTATATAACCTTGCTGCTCTGTTAGTTGCTTGCCGGTCAACAATGTTATCAGAAGCCTCTCTGTGCTTGTTCCTGCTCCTAGACAACTACTAGATAAGTTGGACTCTTGTCCATGTTTGTTTTTGCATTTTTGTTCCAGTTCACAGCTGTAGTTTCGTTACTGTGTCTGGAAAGCTCTTGTGAACAGGAATTGCCACTCTGGTGTTATGAGTTAATGCCAGAGTTTTAAAGTAATTTCTGGATGGTGTTTTGATAGGGTTTTCAGCTGACCATGAAAGTGTCCTTTCTGTCTTCTGCTATGTAGTAAGTGGACCTCAAATTTGCTAAACCTATTTTCATACTACGTTTGTTATTTCATCTTGATTCACCGCCAATACATGTGGGGGGCCTCTGTCTCCTTTCGGGGTATTTCTCTAGAGGTGAGCTAGGACTAATATTTTCCTCTGCTAGTTTTATTTAGTCCTCCGGCTGGTGCTGGGCATCTAGAATCAACGTAGGCATGCTACCCGGCCACTGCTAGTTGTGCGTTAGGTTTAGTTCATGGTCAGCTCAGTTTCCATCTTCCAAGAGCTAGTTCCTATATATGCTGATGCTATGATCTCTTGCCATTGAGATCATGACAGATGTGTTACGTTCGGAGATGGAGGCTGAAGAGGACGCGAAGGAGGAGGAGGTGCAGGAGCTGTAGACTGTGGGGCCAACCCAGATTGATGTAGGGCCTGCAATACTCGGGGTTTGGAGTACGTGCACCATCCCAAGGTCGGAATGGGTCCCAGCTTCCACTATGTTAATCCAGTGTGCCGTTAGTGAGATGTACCGTCCCGATCACAAGCACTTGTCCATGTGTCTGTGGTTAGGTGGACTTTCCCAATAACAGCATTGTGGAGGGCACGGGTAATGTTGTCAGACATGTGCCAGACACGTGCTTGCTTGTGTGATGTCATGACGGCAGACCGGAAAAATGGTGGTGGCTTGGTAACGAGTACCTTGCAATAGTCACCACCATCAGGTTTCGGAAAGCTTTCGTCTCCCACGGGCCTAAAATGCAACATTTCCAGTGCAAGCAGACGACAAATGTGTGAATTTAGTACTCTGGCGTTGGCTGCGTATGTCGGCTTGCGTTCCAAGGACTGGGGTATGGACTATTGAATGCTGCGCTGGGACAAAGATGTGGACAAGCTTGTTGATGGTGCTATTTCAGTTAGTGTGCAACTGCAGATGCAGGGCATGAGGCATCTTAAAATGCACCATGGACAGTGGATTGGCTTGCACGCACAACATCGGAAGAAGCAGTGGTATCACCCGCAGACACTGTTCATGTTCACTGTTCAACCAACAAAGTCAGGTGCTTTGCTGCCATGTGCTTGATCATGCTTGCTGTGGTTAGGATGGGATTTTTGTTACCCTGCTGCTGCGGGCATGGTTGGTGATGCAAATGGCCTTTTTGGGTTTATCGGCACAGTCTTTAAAAAACAACCAGGCTGTTCCAGGGACATTCAGTGTCTCCCTCTCTGACACCACCTCCTCACTTTGACCCCGGTCTTTCTGTGTTCACCACGGCTCATTTCTCCTACCCCTACTCTTCTCCATCTACACCTTCGGCCTGGGACAGCTGATGTAATGGCATGGTTTGCTATATCATCAGTACGCTGATGACACGCAGATCTACCTATCAGTACCTGACATCACCTCCTTAGTGACCAAAATCACACATCTTCATGCTATTTCATCCTTCTTTTCTGCTCGCTTTCAAAAAGTGGACATGGACAAAACAGAATACATCATCTTTCAACCTTCTCACGCTAAATAGACATGAGAGCTGTGTATACATCATTCAGTACCACTTTAGTAAGAGGGAAAGTTTGCCCAAGAGAAAATGATTTTCCAGACATTCCTGGCCTTTTTTGCACATGTTTTGAAGCTGTGATCTTCATCTTCTTGGTGTGGATGTTGTAAATTTCAAAGTCGTCATCAATACCATCATTGTCCATATCTTCTAAAGAGTAAATTTTGTGTTTCCCAGAGTAACTAAGCACTAGTGGTGAAATCCATCTCTCGTAACATATAAATCTAATCTTGGATAAAAAGTAACCTTTAATATAGCCGTTAAAATAAACAAATAGTCATGAAAAAAGTGCAAGGGGCAATAGACAGACCACAATCAAAAACAAAAACCAAACCGAGGTATGTCCTAGGTGCATGGAGAGATGCTGTATGCAACTCTTCTCTCCTGCTTTATTTATATCCTAGAAAATACCCCGCCCCCCTTTTTTTAGACACTAATTAGTAGGGTATGGGGTGTATGTATATTCTGTGTAGATCAAGCAATAATGGTGGGTACTTAGATCAAATCACCCATATTTATACTACTTCGATATAAAGAATAGTCAACAGCACTCATTACTGCATAAAAATGGATGTATATCACAGAGCCAAGTTGCTTATCTATGAGTGCGCCTTTTTATGGCTTAGGGACCTTAAACATCTCATTGGTCCAACAATACTCCTCAGATAGGACCCTATCAACCAGCCAAAACTGGGGTCCGGAAGAAAACTGGGTCCACAAGTGTCACATGTGTCAAACCTAGCGATGGTACTACTCAGTAATGTCACTCTTTCAGATTCTATATACCTCTTACAATGGCTACCATCTTTCCCTTTGTTTTAGACCATATATAAATCAAGGGTTTTGACACATGGAACAATGCGCATCTTATAGGCAAAATTGGAAAGGTCTCACCCGCATTCATGTCACCATGGACATAACCTTCATCTGAAATGTGCTGGTGTACCACTTCATAAGCCCCACCCGACGCGTTTCGCTGCTGCTCTTCAGGGGATATATTGGGGTCAAGCATACTCATGCCGTAAAACAGACGCTGTCATAGTGTGTGGGCAAATGAAAGTTATCCAAACTTATAGTCGCACCCTGCAATCAAAAAACACCACCTCACCTCCGGTCATTACGTCACGTCCGCTCTCTGGATCAGGCGTGGATATCGGAAGTGCTCTGTATGGAGCGCAGACCCGACCCAGAAGCAAAAGACCATATTCCTGGGTTCGTCATATCACGCAAGCGCTGCATGGAATGCAAGCTGTATCGGTATACTCACGCATGCGTAGAGTACCGCTACATACCACTACCTTGTAAGAGCCGCTCACCAGGCCAAGCGGCCCATTGCCTGCAACAGCCATCTCATCAGCTGTCAGGCGTACATCTACTGCGGACCTACACAATTATCAATCCGCATCGTTACCACTTGAACATATGTACAAGTTTCACTCCTAGGAAGTTTAGGACACATTTCAAATATGAAAAAGAAAATCATCTGTGTACGTATGAGGTAAATATGGCTAGAAAAAGAAAGTGCATAATAAAGGGAGAGATGAAAAAGATTTTTTACTCTTTAAATGAAATAAAAATGAAAAATAAATGGAAAAATGCGCAAACCATCTATGCATACAACCAACCCCCTTGGTAGGACCAAAAATAAATAGGGAAAAGCAAAAGAGGGGACAAGAAAAACCCATGGACCTAATGAGTCCCTACCTCAACCTATACTGAATACACCCTGCCTACCACGGAGGTTGGCACCCTACAACCTACGCCATGGCACCCGCACTCATCGGTGGCTGACCCTCTCTACAATTCCTAGGTAGCACTGCTCTATAGGAAAGAAGAAAAGGAAAGTTGGTCATTCAGACCCTTGGGGTGTAATGTCTGTAACCAAAATATCCATTTACATTCTCTTTGAAGAATCATTTGGTCCCAGTCTCTGCCTCTAATTGGAGGGTCCACTCTATCGATGCCTATGAATCTTATCTTCTTGGGATTGCCTTGATGACATCTATTCACATGATTAGATATAACTGTATCCCTTTTGTTAGCAATGTTGCGTACATGTTCCCTAATTCTTCTGCAGAAATCTCTTCTTGTTTTGCCTACGTATTCCAAACCGCAGTCACATGTTGCCTTAAACACAATGCCTTTCATGTGACAATTAATAAACTGTCTAATTGAGAAGGTCCTGCCCGTATTATTGCTGGTGAATGTTTTACTGCTCTGCACAGAATCGCATGCCTTACATTTACCGCATTTGTAACAACCTACAGGTTGAGGACCCAGCCAGGTATCATTTTTGGGGGTACGAAAATGGCTGTGGACCAACCTATCCTTTAGGGACTTGCCTTTACGAAAAGTGATTTGTGGTGAGGGGCCAATTGTATCCCTGATGTCCATGTCCATCCGGAGTATCTGCCAATGGCGTTGGAGAATATTTCTAATCTCACTCGCTCCATTGGAGAATTTAGTCACAAAACGGGAGATATTCTCTCCTTCACTAGGGGGTGCATATGTCAACAAATCCCTCCGGTCTCTACTTAGGGATGATTTATATGCCTCCCTCAGCACATTCTCTGGGTATCCTCTTTCTCGAAACCTGTCCCTTAAATCATCTGCTTGGGATTTGAAATTTTCCAGATTAGAGCAGTTTCTACGAATCCTAAGATACTGTCCTTTAGGGATACCTCTTTTAAGGGGCCTTGGATGGCAGCTCTCCCATCTTAGGAGGGAATTGGTGGCGGTGAGTATACGATAAGTTTTATTAATAATTTCACCCTATTCGACCCTTTGGACAAGGACATCAAGGAATGCAAGTGTCGACCTATTGGCTTCATACGTAAAGTGTAGGCCCAAGTCATTTGTATTAAGGCCATCTACAAAGTCACCAAAGTCGACCTCAGTACCCCTCCAAATAACAAAAACATTGTCAATGTAACGTAACCACAATACCACCCTGTCTTCTGCAATAGATCGTGCCTCCTTAAACACGACTTTTTCCTCCCACCAGCCCAGGAGCAAATTAGCATACATAGGTGCACAAAGGCTACCCATTGCTGTGCCCCTGAGCTGGTGGAAGTACTTCCCATTGAGCAGAAAAACATTATTGGTCAGACAAAAAGCTAGGGCCTTCAAAATAAATTCATTATGTCTCCTAAAGTGACATCCCTCGTTTGTAGGTATGCGTCCACAGCCATAAAACCCACTCTGTGAGGGATGGAGGAATATAGACCCTCCACATCTATGCTCCCCAAAATCATGTCAGTATCTAAACAGATACCCTCAAGTCTACCAAGGAGGTCGGTTGAATCACGCACATATGAGTTCAAAGCCATCACAAAAGGTCTGAGGGCCTGATCAATGTAAAGGCCAAGATTCTGTGTCATACTGTTAATCCCGGCCACTATCATTCTACCTTTAAGGGGGTTAGTCCCTTTATGGACTTTAAGCGTACAATAAAAAGTGGCCATAGTGGGATGACTGGGAGTCAAAAAATCTCTCTCATTTGTATCTAGAACACAAGTTTCGTAGCACTCCTTGACCAGATCTTTAAGTCTCTTCATAATATATTGGGTGGTATCCATCACCACCACATTCCCCCCTTTATCAGATGGTTTGATTGTAATTTTGTGGTCCTTTTTGCAGGTTGTTCATACTCATACTCTCTTCTCTAGAGAGATTACGTCTTTTAAAATTCACCGACTTAGGTAAGTTAAGGAGTTCTTCAGATACCAAATTCACAAAGACATCGACTGAACTCAGATCTCCTGTTGGAGGTGGCATTTTTTTTACTTTTGTTTCTAAGGCCGGTGAAAGGGCCATCTCCCCTCTCATTAGGATTAGTATCTCCCAAATGAAACAACAAACGCACATCAGGCAACATACTATCAGGAATCTCCAACTCCTCAGATGTCTTTTTCTCCTCTATAGCAAAGTGTTTACGCCATTTGAGTCTCCATGCAAACAGATTGAGATCTTTAATAGTTTCCAAACTGTCATAATCCGTTGTTGGAACAAAGGATAATCCCTTGCTTAAAACACACATTTCACTATCAGTTAAGGGTCGTGAGGACAGATTAAGGACCTGGGGTTCTAGGAGGCATTGTGGGGGTTTTGTCTGTTCCTGAGGGGATAACTCAACTCTAAAACATCCCTATGTGGTTATTCCCCCCTCCTCCTCTGTTACCTCCTCATCCTCCCCTGCCCCTTCCTCTTCCCCTCTCTTTTTTAAACCTAGTATCAGAGTCGGAGAACTCTGCTTCAGATGAAGAGATATCTGTATCAGGTACTTTGGTGCTACGACTCGCTGTTATCAAGTATGCTTTATTTTCTTTAAACTCCAACAAATCTCTGTTATAGCACTTGTGCTTTCGCTCCTTCAAGTGGAACTGAAACCTCTCCAAGTTATTCTGCAAGGTTGTTTCCTTAACCGAAAAATCGGGCTCACTTGAGAATTTTTTAGTGACCTCGATTTGTTCTTTCAAGGATTCGTTCAACTTATTCAAGGTGATTTTCTCCTCCTCAAGCAGGATTCTCATTAACCTGATGGAGCTCTCTGTGGCTTCTTTCTCCCACTTCGCTAGGAGACCCGGACTTTTATATCTAAAACCGGGAGTAAGGAAAATTCTTAATTGTCGTGGGACTATGCCTGCTCTAATATAGCTGTCCAAACTCTGGACTTCCCACCAAGAGGATATCTGGTCCCTGTATGTTTTAGTCAGTTCCTTAAAGGCCGTATTATAAGATGGCGTGTACCTCTTCTGCACAAAGACTTTATCTGAGAGTTTTTGTTTTTGATTGTTGTCTGTTTTTTCCACCTTGCACTTTTTTCATGACAATTTGTTTATTTTAACGGCTATATTAAAGGTTACTCTTTATCCAAAATTAGATTTATATGTTTCCCAGAGTAGTGGTTATCTATGTTTAGTGGAATTCATTTAACAGTGTTCGATACACTATAACAAATAATTTTCAACTGTGACATTTGGATATTATTGGTAATATGTATGGGTGAAGATGAAGCTTGTGCCACGGGTGTGTTTATAGTTACGGATGGTGCACTCCTCTTTAAACTTATTTTTTCACAAGCATCGATCAGTTTGTTTGGGTTTTCCTCCAACACTGATCTGCTTTCTCTAATTCAGCATCTCACAAACATGTTGCACTTTGCCCTTTAGACAGACACGTGCATCTTTGGCAACATATTTTTGACAGGCATTTTGTAGGCCGAGTCAAACTGTAACACACTGTTACACCAATCTTCTGATGGGCATGAAACACATTCTGGTAATTGGTTGGGGATAAACAAATAATCATTGTAGGCTGTATCCTGGATCTCATATCTCCCATAGCCACCACTGTTATTAACTTCCCGACATGTGACGGTATAGTACGTCACATGTCGGGACCCCCGCTTTGATGTGCGCTCCGGCAGTGAGCGCACATCAAAGCCGGGACATGTCAGCTGTTTTGAACAGCTGACATGTGCCCGCAATAGGCGCGAGCAGAATCGCGATCTGCGCGCGCCTATTAACTAGTTAAATGCCGCTGTCAAACGCAGACAGCGGCATTTAACTACCGCATCCGGCCGTGCGGCTGGATATGAGCGCATCGCCGACCCCCGTCACATGATCGGGGGTCGGCGATGATCCTCCATTGTAACCATAGAGGTCCTTGAGACCTCTATGGTTACTGATTGCCGGTGGCTGTGAGCGCCCCCCTGTGGTCGGCGCTCACAGCACACCTGCAAATCTGCTGTGTAGCAGCAATCTTATGATCACTGCTGCATAGCAGAGCCGATCGGGCTGTGCCTGCTTCTAGCCTCCCATGGAGGCTGTAGAAGCATGGCAAAAGTAAAAAAAAAAAAGTTTTTAAAAATGTGAAAAAATAAAAAAAATATAAAAGTTTAAATCACCCCCCTTTCGCCCCAATCAAAATAAATCAATTAAAAAAAACCCCAACCTACACATATTTGGTATCGCCGCGTTCAGAATCGCCCGATCTATCAATAAAAAAAAGCATTAACCTGATCGCTAAATGGCGTATTGAGAAAAAAATTCGAAACGCCAGATTTACGTTTTTTTGGTCGCCACGACATTGCATTAAAATGCAATAACGGGCGATCAAAAGAACGTATCTGCACCAAAATACTATCATTAAAAACGCCAGCTCGGCACGCAAAAAATAAGCCCTCACCTGACCCCAGATCACGAAAAATGGAGACGCTACGAGTATCGGAAAATGGCGCAATTTTGTTTTGTTTTGTTTTTTGCAAAGTTTGGAATTTTTTTTCACCACTTAGGTGAAAAATAACCTAGTCATGTTAGGTGTCTATGAACTCGTAGTGACCTGGAGAATCATAATGGCAGGTCAGTTTTAGCATTTAGTGAACCTAGCAAAATAGGCAAGCAAAAAACAAGTGTGGGATTGCACTTTTTTTGCAATTTCACTGCACTTGGAATTTTTTTCCCGTTTTCTAGTACACGACATGCTAAAACCAATAATGTTGTTCAAAAGTACAACTCGTCCCGCAAAAAATAAGCCCTCACATGGCCAAATTGACGGAAAAATAAAAAAGTTATGGCTCTGGGAAGGAGGGGAGCGAAAAACGAAAACGGAAAAACGGAAAAAGCTCCGGGGGTGAAGGGGTTAATCATGTATGTTCCCATTTCTGTCATCACCATGCCCCTTTTCCTGATCACTTCATCCGATTCGTCCGCCATTTTTTTAAACAAGAAAATGCGCCTTCCCAGCAATTGTGAAGGAAACCACTTTACAGTTTTGCAAGGTGTTTATGATGCCCGTAAATAAATTAAAAAAAAAAAAATAACCCGCTCATGGGGAAATGTTTGACAGCCCATGCACTTAGTATATGGGCATTACAAGTCAAGACCTGCTCATTGACATTGGGCCTACTTTTTAATGAGGCCTTCCTCCACCACTCATCATTTTCCACCACTAGATCACCACGGTTCATGTGTTCCGTGCTGCTACAGACAGTCAATTTTTGGGCAAGGGTGTCTAGGATGGCCAAACTATGTTTTTAATAAATATATCCCCCTTGGAGAAATGTTTGTCAGCCTATACACTTATATACACTGTATTGGCATTGCAAGTGTAGGAGACACAATCCTTTACATTGGGCCTAGGTTTTAATGAGGCCTTCAATTTCTCCTCATTCTCCATCACTAGATCACCAGGGTTCACGTGTTCTGTGCTGCTACAGACAGTTAATTTTTTGGAAATGGTGTCTATGATCCACATGAAATATTTTTAAAAAATTTACCCCCCCATGAGCAAATGCCTTACTTCTTAACTCTGTCTCCTGCAATGTGTCCTTTACCTGCCACTATATCACCAGGGTGAATGTGTTCTGTACAGTGCATTTTGGGCAAGGGGGCTGTGATGGCACAATTTTATATAGTAAAGAAAGGACCCCACATTGGGGAATTGGGCATAACATTACATTAGGCCTACTTCTTAACTCTGTCTCCTGCAATGTGTCCTTTAACTGCCACTAGATCACCAGGGTGAATGTGTTCTGTACAGTGCATTTTGGGCAAGGGGGCTGTGATGGCACTATTTTATTTAGTAAAAAAAGGACCCCACATTGGGGAATTGCTTATCAGCTCATGCCCTCCATTACAAGTCTCAGAGACCCACACCCCTAATTGGGCCTACTTCTTAACTCTGTTTCCTACAATGTCTCTTCCTTATCTCTGACGACATGACCTGGGTGAACGTGTTCTGTACTGTTATAGGCCACAGAATTTTGAGCAAGGGGGGCTGTGATGGCAATAGTATATTTTTAAAAAAGGTACCCCCCATTGGTGAAACCATATCCTTGCTGGCAAAGACTTCATAACATTTGTGTACATTAAAGAGCTCACTTGAAAAGCTCCTTTTTGTGTTGCCTGGTTGCTCACATTTGACACAATACGCTTCATATAAATTTGTTAAAGCAATGTTGTTAGTTTGGCTCAGTAGTTCATTACAAATATTTATTTGTCAACTATATTAGTTTCTCTCCTTGAGAGCCATAACTTTGGCTGCCTCAAATGAACAAATGGCGAATATACAAATGACGATTTGGAATCCAGATTAAAATACTGTATACCGAATGCATTCAGTCAATCACATAGCTTCATTTCTTGTAAAACATTTACAGATGTGATAGACAATGCTCATAGTGACACAATCTTGAGAAATGTTTGTTGCTACCTTCCAATAGGTGGCACTAGAGTTAGCTCTTATCCTCTCTGAAGAGACAATTTGCATAATTTGCATATTACCCAGAGGAGCATTGCGGCTTTAAGTCTCCTCATCTCGGCATGCTTAGCATGTCGATCTCCACAAGGAGTAACAATACTTTTTGGATATTTATTCACTTCACAAACAGTTCTAAGCTTCTCTATGTTTGCTGTTTGTCTTTGTAAAACATTAAGGTTTACTGAAACTCTGCCTGTGGTGGTTTGATCTAAATCCTTGTGGCTTTTTTTTTCTAGGGGTTTATGGCCCCACGCCTGATGACTCCATGATATCTCAGTTTTATACAACCGTAAAAGCTGCCACTTGAAGGTCTGGGTGAAACTTCAGTTACTACATAGTGTAAATCACTATGTAAGACCAGAGAAACATGACTAAGGCAGATGCCAAAACTGGGGTACCTGTACATGTACAGTATGCTGATACCTGCATAATTGGGGATGCCCATGCAGTGTAGGTAATCTCCCAGGGGATCTCTGTCTTGCTGTTGCTTCTCTGATATTCCAGACGGATGTTAACATATACAAAGGTGTACGCACTCACACTATTCAATCATACTATTCCTTGAATTTTGTAGTTTGCAATAAAATTGCACTGTATTGCAAGTATTAGCCTTATGTGAAGCCGTATCTGAACCTTAGTGTTAAAAACAAGGCAAATAAAATTTCTGAAACTTAACATGGACAAAACAGAATTCATCATCTTTCCCCCATCTCACGCGGCTCCCCCAATTAACTAATCCATTACAATAAATGGCTGCCCACTCTCCCCAGTCCCACAAGCTCGCTGCCTCGGGGTAATCCTTGACACATATCCAAGCGCTTTCCACTTCCTGCCGACTTCAACTCAAACATATTTCATGAATCCGTACATTCCTCAACCAAGAATCTGCAAAATCCCAAGTCCATGCCCTCATCATCTCTCGCCTTGACTACTGCAACCTCCTACTCTGTGGCCTCCCCTCAAACACTCTCACACCCTCCAATCTATTCTAAACTCTCCTGCCCGACTAATCCACCTGTCCCCCACTATTCCCTGGCCTCTCCCCTCTGTCAATCCCTTCACTGGCTCCCCAATGCCCAGAGACTCCAGTACAAAACCGTAACCATGACATACAAAGCCATCCACAACCTGTCTCCTCCATACATCTGTGACCTCGTCTCCCGGTACTTACCTGCATGCAACCTCCGTTCTCACAAGATCTCATTCTCTACTCCCCTCTTATCTCCTCTTCCCATAATCGTATGCAAGATTTCTCTCGCTCATCACCCCTACTTTGGAACCCTCTACCACAACATATCAGACTCTCGCCTACCATCAAAACCTTCAAAAAGAACCAGAAGACCTACCTCTTCCGACAAGCCTACAACCTGCAGTAACCACCGATTGACCAAACCGCTGCACGACCAGCTCTACCCTCGCCTACGGTATTCCACCCATCCCTTGTAGATTTTGAGCCCTCACAGGCAGGGTCCTCTCTCCTCCTGTACCAGTTGTGACTTGTATTGTTTAAGATTATTGTACTTGTTTTTATTATGTATACTCCTCCTCACATGTAAAGCGCCATGGAATAAATGGCGCTATATTAATAAATAATAATAAATAAAATTGCCAAAATTCTCCTGTAAATAATTCTGCAAAGAGGGAACCATCATACCATTAAAAAATGCGAGAGGATTTGCAAGGGCCCATTCAGTATTTGGGTTCCAAGGTGTAATGGGGTGCACATGATTGACTATGCAGCAGGACTGACCTTGCTGCCAATGTGTAAACCAAAGGAGTACAGGAGTAAAAAATGCATATTGTGAAGTGGATTATCATGGGCCCATCCAGTATGTGGGTTCCAAGGCATAATGGGGTGCATATGACTGACTATGCAAGCAGGGCTGGCCTTGCTGCAAATGTGTAAAACAAAGGAGTACGGAGTACAAAATGTATATTGTGAGAAGGATTTTCATGGGCCATCCAGTAGGTGGGCTCCAAGACATAATGGGGTGCATATTACTGACTATGCAGCAGGGCTGGCTTTGCTGCCAATGTGTAAATCAAAGGAGTACAGAGTACAAAATGCATATTGTGAAATTAATTTTCAGAGGCCCATCCAGTATGTGGGTTCAAAGGCTTATTGGGGTGCATACCAATTGGTAGCAGGGCAGGCCTTGAATTCAATGCAACACTTTTTCAGTTCCTCCTGGATGTCTTTGAAAGGGGTATTGTGGTTGCGTCATAATTCTTGGCAGCCCATCCACTCACAGCATAGACTACAACCGCTTAGGAGACCCACTTTTAAATAATGGCCCTTTAAGAAGATTAATGCCGCCTGATGCACCAGTAAAAATAAGCTCTGTGACTTTAAGAGTCCCTCCTTCTTAAATGAAACAAGATGTGTCTGTTTATGTGTCACACACCACATGGCCAGCTAGGGTTGTTAAATGTTACAATGACATTTCCCAGTGAATGTATTTGCAGTAGTTGAAAGCAATGTTAAAGTTAAAAAACGCTTCAAAAATGCTGCTTCTGAACTAAGCCTAAGTGGGGGAGGAAATTTTCGGTCTGAGGTTAATTATTTGGCCTTACAGGCAAGTCATTAACCTGCAAAGAATGTACCTTGACATTTTCCTGGCAAAATCCGTTTTGGTTTCGTTGTTGTGTGTTTTTTGTTGCACTGGGAAAAATGGCATGAATCTCGGAAAATAATGCTCGACCAGAAAAATGAGCACCCAAGCATTTTAGTGCTCGCTCATCACTAATCCTTAGATGTTTTCACAATAGTAGTCTACTCTGCTGAAATTTGTGCCACCTGTGTGTGGCTGAGCAAAAAACAGTTTGAGCTGTTGCATGGAGTATTAGGGCTCTCGGCACAACAGATTTACACTGGTCTCTTACCCACCTAGTCTTAATTTAAACTTAAATTCAAAGCTCTAAATTTGTCCCAGAACCCTGATATCTAGTGATGAGCGAATATACTCATTACTCGAGATTTCTCGAGCACGCTCGGGTGTCCTCCGAGTATTTTTTAGTGCTCGGAGATTTAGTTTTAATCACCACAGCCGAATGATTTACATCTGTTAGCCAGCATAAGTACATGTGGGGGTTGCCTGGTTGCTAGGGAATTCCCACATGTAATCAAGCTGGCTAAGAGATGTAAATTATTCAGCTCAGGTGAGGAAAACTAAATCTCCGAGCACTAAAAAATACTCGGAGGACAACCGAGCGTGCTCAGGAAATCTCGAATAATGAGTATATTCGCTCATCACTACTGATATCTCATGCATGGCCCATGGCTGACTACTGGTCTAATATTGTCAAATGTCTACTGTGGGTCATTGGTACCACTTTTCCTGGTGTCTGCCCCTAATTTTTGGAAATGTTTAGACTCCAAGTTGGGTCTCCTTCATGTGTGCTGCCTCAATTTGTCAGGGCAGGAATTGCTAGTTTGCATCTGATGGTGGATGTATTTTAATAATTAATAATTATGGTAATCTTAATTGACATAAGACAGGAAAAGTTTATTCTGACTTCATGTCAGATATTGAAAAAAACATGCATATGTGTCCTTTTATAAACACTGTGTTCCAAATTATTATGCAAATTGGATTTAAGTGTCATAAAGATTTAATTGTTTTGTTTTCAAATAAATTTGTGGATGGTATTTTGTCTCAGGGCTCAATGGATCACTGAAATTAATCTTAAACACATGTGATAATTAGTTTTCCAGGTGATTATAATGAAAGGAAAGCTACTTAAAAATGATATTCCACAATATTAAGCAGGCCCCAGGTTTCAAGCAATATGGGAAATAAAAAGGATCTCTCTGCTGCTGAAAAGCATTAAATAGTGCAATGCCTTGGACAAGGTATGAAAACATTAGATTTATTTCACGAAAACTTAAGAGTGATCATCATACTGTGAAGAGACGTGTGACTGAAACAGAGCACAGACAGAGTTCATGCAGATAAAGGCATAATGAGGAAGGTTTCTGCTAGACAAATTCATTGGATTAAGCGAGCAGCTGCCAAAATACCATTACAAAGCAGCAAACAGTTATTTGAAGCTGCTGGTGCCTCTGGAGTCCCTGGAACCTCAAGGTGTAGGATACTTCAAAGGCTTGCTGTGGTGCATAAACCTACTATTCGGCCACCCCTAAACAGTGTTCACAAGCAGAAACGGTTGCAGTGGGTCCAGATATACATGAAGACTAATTTTCAAACAGTCTTGATTACTGATGAGTGTCGAGCAACCCTGGATGGTCCAGATGGATGGGGTAGTGGATGGTTGGTAGATGGCCACCATGTCCCATCAAGGCAGCGATGTCAGCAAGGAGGTGGAGGACTCATGTTTTGGGCCGGAATCATGGGGAAACCGCTGGTAGGGCCCTTTAAGTTTCCTGAAGGTGTGAAAATGACCTCTGCAAAGTATATAGAGTTTCGGACTGACAACTTTCTTCCATGGTATGAAAAGCAGAAACGTGCCTTCCCTTCAGGAAAAAAAAATCATCTTCAGTGAATGTGACCTCCTAATGCTGCAAATTCCACAAATGAGCATTTTCAGTTCTTAAAAACATATCAAATGTTTAGAAATTCTACTGTGCCTAATAATTTGGAACAGTGCATTTTGAGTTTTTATTCATTTTGGAGGTTATACTGTTATCATTGGGAGGTTTCTTCAATAAAATTCGATGTATACTCTAATGGGTGATGACTTTTATTAGACTGACTGTCATTTGCACCAACCATTTAGGAAAATCAGAGAAAGATGTCGTTTGCATAATAATTTGGAACATGGTGTAGTGTATGTAAACTTCTGGTTTCAACTGTATTTGGTATTGTCACATCCATAAAAATCCAATTTAGCAAAATATAAAATTAATTATCTAATACAGTAGACACTGCTAACAGAAAAAAAATCGAAGCAGTAAAATTGTGGGGTTTTTTGGTAACCACACTTCGCTCAAAAAATGCAATAAAAAGCAATCAAAATGTCATACGTACCCCAAATTGATATTGATAAAATTGATAACTGATGCACGGAAAAAGCAGTTCTCACATAGCTCAATTGACAAAAAAAGTAAAAATTACAGGACTCCAATTAAACCAAATGTTTTTATGTATATTTAGTATGGCCGTAATAGTATTCACCTGGAGAATCATGTTACCCTGTCATTTTCACCATACAATAAAAGCGATAAAACCAAAACAGAAAAAAGGAATGGCGGAATTGGATTTTTTTCAAAATTCAATTTTTATTGAAAGGTTAAATAATTTTCAATCACAAAAACAAAACCAAAAGAAAAGAATAACTAGGACAATATCAACATCAATATATCAGAATAAAAGTATCATGTCCAATAAAACATCAAGTTGTAAGAAGAAAAAGGAGGGAAGGGAACAATTTAGGCCATCAGTATTACAATTATGAAGTTACCAAAATACAATGGAAACCATACATAGCGTAGCCAGGCGTGAACCAACGCAGAGCACAATCCGGACAGGAGAAACGCATCGGAGAAAAGGTGGGTCAAATCAGTCTGATGCAAGAAGGTAGGCATTGGATTCTTGGAATTCAATCCAGTCTCTCCAAGTCTTACAGTATCTATCACTGTCAGTGGGGGATTGGGCAATCAAATGTTCCATCCTATTTAGAAGGGCTTTCTCACAGAACCACTCCACCAGAGTAGGTGTAGAAGTACTTTTCCTGTGATGAGGTATGATATTCTTAGAAGCCTGTATAAGGTAGCTTATTAACGACTAGTGTTGAGCATTCCGATACCGCAAGTATCGGGTATCGGCCGATACTTGCGGTATCGGAATTCCGATACCGAGATCCAATACTTTTGTGGTATCGGGAATCAGAATCGGAAGTTCCCAGTGTATGGTTCCCAGGGTCTGAAGGAGAGGAAACTCTCCTTCAGGCCCTGGGATACATATCCATGTAAAAAATAAAGAATTAAAATAAAAAATAGGGATATACTCACCCTCTGACGCGCCCTGGTAGTAACCGGCAACCTGCTTTGCTTAAAATGAGCGCGTTCAGCACCTTCCATGACGTCACGGCTTCTGATTGGTCGCGTGCCGCTCATGTGACCGCCACGCGACCAATCACAAGCCGTGACGTCATTCTCAGGTCCTAAATTCCTAATTCTAGGAATTTAGGACCTGAGAATGACGTCACGGCTTGTGATTGGTCGCCTGGCGGTCACATGAGCGGCACGCGACCAATCAGAAGCCGTGATGTCATGGAAGGCCCTAAACGCGCTCATTTTAAGCAAAGAAGGCTGCCGGTTAACAGCGGTGAGGTGCAGGGGCCTCCGGAGAGGTGAGTATATCAATATTTTTTATTTTAATTCTTTATTTTACACATTAATATGGATCCCAGGGCCTGAAGGAGATTTTCCTCTCCTTCAGACCCTGGGAACCATCAGGATACCTTCCGATACTTGGTGTCCCATTGACTTGTATTGGTATCGGGTATCGGTATCGGCGATATCCGATACTTTTCGGGTATCGGCCGATACTATCCGATACCGATACTTTCAAGTATCGGACAGTATCGCTCAACACTAGACGACCTTTTGTATCTGGTGAAACTAGTTGAGATCATAAGGAGCAAAAGAGATTCAGGAGAGTCGGGAACAGAGAGACTAGTCATTTTTTTAATAGTCTGAATTACCTGAGTCCAGAAACTTCTAATTATGGGACAGCTCCACCAAATGTGTGTCATCATCCCCTCTTCCACTCCACATCTCCAGCATCTATCTGATACTGTGGGAAACCACTTATGAAGTAATACAGGAACCCAGTACCATCTGGAGATGATTTAAAGGAGGTCTCTTGAGCTTTGGTTGCAATTGACGTTTTGTGAGCAAATTGAAAACATTTAGCCCATTGTGAGTCTTCAAAAGATTTGCCCAGTTCACTTTTCCATGAATCGCAATAGGATGGTCTGACAGTTGTAGTATGGGCTATTCGATGTTTATAGAGCAATGAGATGGAGTGCAAGGGTGGAGATGACGACAGGCATAATTTTTTAAAATTTGTAAGATCCCTATTGAGCTGTCTATCTTTTCTATAACATGGGAATAAAAACGTTGCAACGGTCTATAGTCATAGTCGGCTCTTGGAGGGATAGAGCAGTCCCAAAATATCTCATTAAGGGGTATTAAAGATGCGTTAGATAGTACATGAGCAAAGTGAAGAGGGTGATATTTACTTCTACCCAGAAATTGATTGGAAGATAGCCCTGGTAAAAAGGTGGGATTGTCTGACATTGGGTATAATGGGCCCTATGGGTCAATTAGAGAGATCTTATTGTCTCAATGCAGTTATAAGATTGCACAGTATGTGCTGTAGGATTGTTGAGAGAGTTTAAGGGCTGAGGAATGTGGGTTCCATGGAAGTGTAGTTAATGCCCTTGGACAAATAGTTTGTGCTATATTAACCCAAAGATTCCCATGTTGATGGTGAAAATGATCAAGTATTCTAGCATGGACTGCTGCCATGTAGTATTTTCTACAATCCAGGAGACTGAGGCCTCCCATCTGTTTAGACCTGACTAATATATAACCATGAATATATGGAGGACGAGTCGGCCAGATGAAATTACAAAAGCTACTATGTAGATGTTTCCAAAAATTTAAAGGGAATCTGGTCTGGATAGTTTGAACAAGGTAAAGCAGTCTAGGTAAAATATTCATTTTTAATATATTTACTCTGCCGAATAATGAGAAATCCTTCACAGTGCATGAATTAAGGCCCTTATGGACTTGACCAAGTAAGGGTTTGTAATTGAGGTCAAACAGGCAAGAAAGATCACTATGTATGCGTATCCCTAAATGTTTTATACCCTGTGATTGCCAAGAAAAAGGAAAATTTGATTGGATGATAGCCTGAGTGGTAGTTGGAAAGGAATCGTTGAGAGCCTGAGATTTTGAAGTGTTTATTTTGAAATTGGACCATGTGCAAAATGATCCACTTCTTCCATGATAGGTGTTGTGAATTCCGCTCTTGGGCTCCCGCCGGTGGTTGTAAGTGGCACTTTTGTGAGTTCTGCTCTTGGGCTCCCTCCGGTGGATTTAAGTGGAACTGCTGCTCCTTGGATTAAGCAGTCAGCAGCTGCTTCCACTGATCGTCTATTCTGGCTCGGCTATTTATCCTGGCTCTATCCTTCAGCTAGTGCCAGTTGTCAATGGTTCCTGCTTGGATTCACATCTCTCTTGGATTTCCCTGATGTTCTGACCAGTTCAGCAAAGTTAAGTCCTTGCTTTGTTCTTTGCAGTCCACATTTTGTGGACTTAATCGTTCAGCACTTTCTATGTTTTTTCTTGTCCAGCTTGTCAGTATGGATTTATTCAGTTAAGCTGGAAGCTCTGGGAAGCATATTTACCCTCCACACCTTTAGTCAGGTGTGGAGATTTTTGTAAACTCTGTGGTGGATTTTTCGAGTTTTTAATACTGACCGCACAGTATTCTGTCCTATTCTATGTATCTAGCTAGAGTGGCCTCCTTTGCTTCATCCTGGTTTCATTCTGCGTATGTCATTTCCCTCTCCACTCACAGTCAATATTTGTGGGGGGCTGTCTTCCTTTGGGGATTTTCTCTGATGCAAGATAGCTTTCCTGTTTCTATCTTTAGGGGTAGTTAGTCCTCCGGCTGTGATGAGGTGTCTAGGGAGTGACAGGAACATCCCATGGCTACTTCTAGTGTTGTGTTAAGATCAGGAACTGCGGTCAGTACAGGTACCACCTCCTCCAGAGCTCGTCCCATGTTGCTCCTAAGCCAGTTAATAACAGTACAACTGGCCAAAAATGAATTAAATGCATCTCAAAAGAAGGAAAAAAAAGTTCTGAGTCATTTTTTTTTCTGCAGTCTGTTTTGTCTTTTTTTTCCTCTTAATCTCTGGGTGGTTCAGGATTTTGCCGCTGGCATGGATGTTCAGGGTTTGTTTTCTCGTGTGGATCAACTTGCTACAAGAGTACAGAGTATCCAAGACTATGTTGTCCAGACTCCGGCTTTAGAGCCTAAAATTCCTACTCCTGATTTTTTTTGGGGGGATAGATCCAAGTTTTTGAACTTTAAAAATAACTGCAAATTGTTTTTTGCTTTGAAACCCTGTTCCTCTGGTGATCCCATTCAGCAGGTTAAAATTGTCATCTCTCTGCTGCGTGGTGACCCTCAGGGCTGGGCATTCTCCCTTGAAACAGGGGATCTGGCATTGCTGAATGTAGACGCATTTTTTCAAGCGCTCGGATTATTGTATGACAAACCTAATTCTGTGGATCATGCAGAAAAAACCCTGTTGGCCCTGTGTCAGGGTCAGGAAGCGGCAGAATTACACTGCCAGAAATTTAGAAAATGGTCTGTGCTCACTAAATGGAATGAGGATGCTCTGGCAGCAATTTTCAGAAAGGGTTTTTCTGAAGCCCTTAAAGATGTTATGGTGGGGTTCCCCACGCCGGCTGGTTTGAGCGAATCTATGTCTCTAGCCATTCAGATTGATTGGCGTCTGCGCAAGCGCAAAGTTGTGCACCGTATGGCGGTATCCTCTGAGCAGAGTCCTGAGCCTATGCAATGTGATAGGATTTTGACTAGAGCAGAATGGCAGGGATTCAGACGTCAGAATAGGCTGTGTTTTTACTGTGGTGATTCTGCTCATGTTATTTCTGATTGCCCTAAGCGTATTAAGAGGGTCGCTAGGTCTGTTACCATCAGTACTGTACAGCCTAAATTTCTCTTATCTGTGACCCTGATTTGCTCATTATCGTCCTTTTCTGTCATGGCATTTGTGGATTCAGGCACTGCCCTGAACTTAATGGACTTGGAATTCGCCAGGCGCTGTGGTTTTTCCTTGCTGCCTTTGCAGAGCCCTATTCCTTTGAGGGGGATTGATGCTACACCATTGGCCAAGAATAAACCTCAGTATTGGACTCAGCTGACCATGTGCATGGCTCCAGCACATCAGGAAGATTGCTGTTTTCTGGTGTTGCATAACTTGCATGATGTTGTTGTACTGGGTTTTCCATGGTTACAGGAACATAATCCGGTGCTGGATTGGAAATCTATGTCTGTGACTAGTTGGGGTTGTCAAGGGGTACATTGTGACGTTCCTTTGATGTCAATTTCCTCTTCCCCCTCTTCTGAAGTCCCTGAGTTTTTGTCGGATTTCCAGGATATATTTGATGAGCCCAAGTCCAGTTCCCTTCCTCCACATAGGGACTGTGATTGTGCTATTAACTTGATTCCTGGCTGTAAGTTCCCTAAGGGCCGACTTTTCAATCTGTCTGTGCCAGAGCATGCCGCCATGCGGAGTTATGTCAAGGAGTCTTTGGAGAAGGGGCATATTCGGCCGTCCTCGTCACCATTGGGAGCGGGATTCTTTTTTGTTGCCAAGAAGGATGGCTCCTTGAGACCCTGTATTGATTATCGCCTTCTTAATAAGATCACGGTCAAATTCCAATACCCTTTACCTTTGCTTTCTGATTTGTTTGCTCGGATTAAGGGGGCTAGTTGGTTTACTAAGATTGACCTTCGAGGGGCATATAATCTTGTTCGTATTAAACAGGGTGACGAATGGAAAACTGCATTTAATACGCCCGAAGGCCATTTTGAATACCTTGTGATGCCTTTCGGGCTTTCTAATGCTCCTTCTGTATTTCATTCCTTCATGCATGATATTTTACGCAATTATCTTGATAAATTCATGATTGTGTATTTGGATGATATTGTGATTTTTTCCGATGATTGGGAGTCTCATGTGAAGCAGGTCAGGATGGTATTCCAGATCCTTCGTGATAATGCTTTATTTGTGAAGGGGTCTAAGTGCCTATTTGGAGTTCAGAAGGTCTCTTTTTTTGGGTTTTATTTTTTCTCCCTCATCTATAGAAATGGATCCTGTTAAGGTCCAAGCCATTCATGACTGGATTCAACCCACATCTGTGAAGAGCCTTCAGAAATTTTTGGGCTTTGCTAATTTTTATCACCGTTTCATTGCCAACTTTTCCAGTGTGGTTAAGCCCCTGACCGATTTGACGAAGAAAGGCGCTGATGTGACGAATTGGTCCTCTGCGGCTGTTGAGGCCTTTCAGGAGCTAAAACGCCGATTTACTTCTGCCCCTGTGTTGCGTCAGCCGGATGATTCTCTTCCTTTTCAGGTTGAGGTTGACGCTTCTGAGATTGGGGCAGGGGCCGTTTTGTCTCAGAGGAATTCTGATGGTTCTTTGATGAAACCGTGTGCCTTTTTTTCCAGAAAGTTTTCACCTGCGGAGCGCAATTATGACGTTGGCAATCAGGAGTTGTTGGCTATGAAGTGGGCATTTGAGGAGTGGCGACATTGGCTTGAGGGAGCCAAGCACCGCATTATGGTCTTGACCGATCATAAGAATCTGATTTACCTCAAGTCGGCCAAGCGGCTGAACCCTAGACAGGCTCGATGGTCCCTGTTTTTCTCCCGTTTTGATTTTGTGGTCTCGTATCTTCCGGGATCTAAGAATGTTAAGGCTGATGCCCTCTCTAGGAGTTTTTTGCCTGATTCTCCTGGAGTCCTTGAGCCGGTTGGCATTCTTAAAGAAGGGGTGATTCTTTCTGCCATCTCCCCTGATTTGCGGCGGGTGCTTCAGGAATTTCAGGCTGATAAACCTGACCGCTGTCCAGTGGGGAAGCTGTTTGTTCCTGATAGATGGACTAGTAAGGTATTTTCTGAGGTTCTTTGTTCAGTGTTGGCTGGTCATCCTGGGATTTTTGGTACCAGAGATTTGGTTGCTAGGTCCTTTTGGTGGCCTTCCTTGTCGCAGGATGTGCCTTCTTTTGTGCAGTCCTGTGGGACTTGTGCCCGGGCCAAGCCTTGCTGTTCCTGCGCTAGTGGGTTGCTTTTGCCTTTGCCGGTCCCTGAGAGGCCCTGGACGCATATTTCCATGGATTTTATTTAGGATCTTCCTGTTTCCCAGAAGATGTCTGTTATCAGGGTGGTTTGTTACCGGTTCTCTAAAATGGTCCATTTGGTACTTTTGCCTAAATTGCCTTCCTCCTCTGATTTGGTTCCATTGTTTTTTCAGCATGTGGTTCGTTTGCATGGCATTCCGGAGAATATTGTGTCTGACAGAGGTTCCCAGTTTGTTTCTAGGTTTTGGCGGGCCTTTTGTGCTAGGATGGGCATCAATTTGTCTTTTTCTTCGGCGTTCCATCCTCAGACAAATGGCCAAACTGAGTGAACTAATCAGACCTTGGAAACCTATTTGAGATGCTTTGTGTCTGCTGATCAGGATGATTTGTGTTATGACCCCAATGGCGAGGGTCTCAGAGGAACGTGGAAGTCTGCAGAATACAAAAATCCAGCTCATAGGGCAGTGGTAACTGAGTTGACCATATATCTACTCCTAACGCCAACACTAGAAGTAGCCGGGGATCATTCCTACGTTGATTCTAGATGACACGCGCCAGCCGGAGAATCTAGCTACCCCTAGTAGAGGAAAACAAAGACCTTTCTTGCCTCCAGAGAAGGGGACCCCAAAGCTGGATAGAAGCCCCCCACAAATAATGACGGTGAGGTAAGAGGAAATGACAAACACAGAAATGAACCAGGTTTAGCACAGAGAGGCCCGCTTACTGATAGCAGAATAAAGAAAGGTAACTTATATGGTCAACAAAAACCCTATCAAAATCCACACTGGAAATTCAAGAACCCCCGAACCGTCTAACGGTCAGGGGGGAGAACACCAGCCCCCCTAGAGCTTCCAGCAAAGGTCAGGATATAGTTTTGGAACAAGCTGGACAAAAATACAAAACCAAAACAAATAGCAAAAAGCAAAAGGCAGACTTAGCTGATATAACTGGAACCAGGATCAGTAGACAAGAGCACAGCAGACTAGCTCTGATAACTACGTTGCCAGGCATTGAACTGAAGGTCCAGGGAGCTTATATAGCAACACCCCTAACTAACGACCCAGGTGCGGATAAAAGGAATGACAGAAAAACCAGAGTCAAAAAACTAGTAACCACTAGAGGGAGCAAAAAGCAAATTCACAACAGTACCCCCCCCTTAGTGAGGGGTCACCGAACCCTCACCACGACCACCAGGGCGATCAGGATGAGCGGCATGAAAGGCACGAACTAAATCGGCCGCATGAACATCAGAGGCGACCACCCAGGAATTATCCTCCTGACCATAGCCCTTCCACTTGACCAGGTACTGAAGCCTCCGCCTGGAGAGGCGAGAATCCAAGATCTTCTCCACCACGTACTCCAACTCGCCCTCAACCAACACCGGAGCAGGAGGCTCAGCAGAAGGAACTACAGGCACAATGTACCGCCGCAACAAGGACCTATGAAATACATTGTGAATAGCAAACGACACAGGAAGATCCAGACGAAAAGATACAGGATTAAGGATTTCCAATATCTTGTAAGGCCCAATAAAACGAGGTTTAAATTTGGGAGAGGAGACCTTCATAGGAACAAAGCGGGAAGAAAGCCATACCAAATCCCCAACGCGTAGTCGGGGACCCACACCGCGGCGGCGGTTGGCAAAGCGCTGAGCCTTCTCCTGTGACAACTTCAAGTTGTCCACCACATGATTCCAGATCTGCTGCAACCTATCCACCACAGAATCCACCCCAGGACAGTCAGAAGGCTCCACATGACCCGAAGAAAAGCGAGGATGGAAACCAGAGTTGCAGAAAAAAGGTGAAACCAAGGTGGAGGAACTAGCCCGATTATTAAGGGCAAACTCAGCCAACGGCAAGAATGTCACCCAATCGTCCTGATCAGCAGAGACAAAACACCTCAAATAAGCCTCCAAAGTCTGATTGGTTCGCTCCGTCTGTCCATTAGTCTGAGGATGGAAAGCAGACGAAAACGACAAATCAATGCCCATCCTACTACAAAAGGATCGCCAGAACCTGGAAACGAACTGGGATCCTCTGTCAGACACAATATTCTCAGGGATGCCGTGCAAACGAACCACGTTCTGGAAAAACACAGGAACCAGATCGGAAGAGGAAGGCAGCTTAGGCAAAGGAACCAAATGGACCATCTTGGAGAAGCGATCACATATCACCCAGATAACGGACATGCCCTGAGATAGCGGAAGATCAGAAATGAAATCCATGGAGATATGTGTCCAAGGTCTCTTCGGGACAGGCAAGGGCAAGAGCAAACCGCTGGCACGAGAACAGCAAGGCTTAGCTCGAGCACAAGTCCCACAGGACTGCACAAATGACCGCACATCCCTTGACAAGGAAGGCCACCAAAAGGACCTGGCCACCAGATCTCTGGTGCCAAAAATTCCCGGGTGACCTGCCAACACCGAGGAATGAACCTCGGAAATGACTCTGCTGGTCCACTTATCCGGGACAAACAGTCTGTCAGGTGGACAAGACTCAGGCCTATCAGCCTGAAATCTCTGCAACACACGTCGCAGATCCGGAGAAATAGCTGACAAGATAACTCCATCTTTAAGAATACCAACAGGATCAGCGACTCCAGGAGCATCAGGCACAAAGCTCCTAGAAAGAGCATCGGCCTTCACATTCTTTGAACCAGGTAAATACGAGACAACAAAATCAAAGCGGGAGAAAAACAATGACCAGCGGGCCTGTCTCGGATTAAGGCGTTTAGCAGACTCGAGATACATCAGATTTTTGTGATCAGTCAAGACCACCACACGATGCTTAGCACCCTCGAGCCAATGACGCCACTCCTCAAATGCCCATTTCATGGCCAACAACTCCCGATTGCCCACATCATAATTTCGCTCGGCAGGCGAAAACTTCCTAGAGAAAAAGGCACAAGGTTTCATAACAGAGCAACCAGGGCCTCTCTGCGACAAAACGGCCCCTGCCCCAATCTCCGAAGCATCCACCTCAACCTGAAAGGGAAGTGAGACGTCAGGCTGGCACAAAACAGGCGCCGAAGTAAACCGGCGTTTCAACTCCTGGAAAGCCTCCACGGCAGCAGGAGCCCAGTTAGCTACATCGGAGCCCTTCTTGGTCATATCCGTCAAAGGTTTCACAATGCTAGAAAAATTAGCGATAAAACGACGGTAGAAGTTAGCGAAGCCCAAGAACTTCTGAAGACTCTTAACTGACGAGGGCTGAGTCCAATCAAGAATAGCTCGGACCTTGACTGGGTCCATCTCCACAGCAGAAGGGGAAAAAATGAACCCCAAAAAGGGAACCTTCTGTACACCAAAGAGACACTTTGAGCCCTTGACAAACAAAGAATTTTCACGCAAAATTTTAAAGACCAACCTGACCTGCTCCACATGCGAATCCCAATTATCAGAAAAAACCAAAATATCATCCAGATAAACAATCAAAAATTTATCCAGATACTTCCGGAAAATGTCATGCATAAAGGACTGAAAAACTGAAGGCGCATTGGAGAGACCAAAAGGCATCACCAAGTACTCAAAATGACCTTCGGGCGTATTGAATGCGGTTTTCCATTCATCACCTTGCTTAATGCGCACAAGGTTGTACGCACCACGAAGGTCTATCTTGGTGAACCACTTGGCACCCTTAATCCGGGCAAACAAGTCAGACAACAGCGGTAAAGGATACTGAAATTTGACAGTGATCTTATTTAAAAGCCGATAATCAATACAAGGTCTCAAAGATCCGTACTTTTTTGCCACAAAAAAGAATCCCGCACCAAGAGGGGAAGAAGACGGACGAATATGTCCTTTCTCCAGAGACTCCTTGATATATGAACGCATAGCGGTATGTTCAGGTACCGACAGATTAAACAGTCTTCCCTTAGGAAATTTACTGCCTGGGATCAAATCTATAGCACAGTCACAGTCCCTATGAGGAGGCAGTGCACTGGACTCAGACTCACTGAAGACGTCCTGATAATCAGACAAATACTCCGGAACTTCCGAAGGCGTAGAAGAAGCAATAGACACAGGCAGGGAATCCCCATGAATACCACGACAGCCCCAACTAGAGACTGACATAGCCTTCCAGTCCAGGACTGGATTATGGGTCTGTAACCATGGCAGCCCTAAAACAACCAAATCATGCATTTTATGTAAAACCAGGAAACGTATCACCTCGCGGTGTTCAGGAGTCATGCACATGGTAACCTGTGTCCAATACTGCGGTTTATTTGCAGCCAATGGTGTAGCATCAATACCCCTAAGAGGAATAGGATTTTCTAATGGTTCAAGAGTAAAACCACAGCGCTTAGCAAATGAGAGATCCATGAGACTCAGGGCAGCACCTGAATCTACAAACGCCATGACAGGATAAGATGACAGTGAGCAAATCAAAGTTACAGACAGAATAAATTTAGGTTGCAAATTACCAACGGTGACAGGACTAACAACCTTAGCTATACGTTTAGAGCATGCTGAGATAACATGTGTAGAATCACCACAGTAGTAGCACAAGCCATTCCGGCGTCTATGAATTTTCCGCTCATTTCTAGTCAGGATTCTATCACAGTGCATTAAATCAGGTGTCTGTTCAGACAACACCATGAGGGAATTTGCGGTTTTTCTATCACATTGCACCGAATTAGGTGTCTGTTCAGACAACACCATGAGGGAATTTGCGGTTTTGCGCTCCCGCAACCGCCGGTCAATTTGAATAGCCAGTGCCATAGTATCATTCAGACCTGTGGGAATGGGAAAACCCACCATAACATTCTTAATGGCTTCAGAAAGGCCATTTCTAAAATTAGCGGCCAGTGCACACTCGTTCCAATGTGTCAGCACGGACCATTTCCGAAATTTTTGGCAATACACTTCAGCCTCGTCCTGCCCCTGAGACATAGCCAGCAAGGCCTTTTCTGCCTGAATCTCAAGATTGGGTTCCTCATAAAGTAAACCGAGCGCCAGAAAAAACGCATCAAGATCAGCCAATGCCGGATCTCCTGGCGCCAGCGAAAAAGCCCAATCCTGAGGGTCGCCCCGTAAGAACGAAATAACAATTTTTACTTGCTGAGCAGAATCTCCAGATGAACAGGGTCTCAGGGACAAAAACAATTTACAATTATTCACGAAATTCCTAAACTTAAACCTGTCTCCGGAAAACAGTTCGGTAAACAGGAATCGGTATTTTAGGTTCTGACCTAGGATTTCTGATAACATAGTCTTGTATGCCCTGCACACGAGTAGCCAGCTGGTCCACACTTGTAATCAAGGTCTGGACATTCATGTCTGCAGCAAGCATAGCCACTCTGAGGTAAAGGGGAAGAAGAAAAAAAAAAAAAAAAAAAAAAAACTCAGAATCTTCTTTCTTATAATCCCTCTTCTGCAATGCATTAAACATTTAATACTGGCCTGGCAAACTGTTATGACCCCAATGGCGAGGGTCTCAGAGGAACGTGGAAGTCTGCAGAATACAAAAATCCAGCTCATAGGGCAGTGGTAACTGGGTTGACCATATATCTACTCCTAACGCCAACACTAGAAGTAGCCGGGGATCATTCCTACGTTGATTCTAGATGACACGCGCCAGCCGGAGAATCTAGCTACCCCTAGTAGAGGAAAACAAAGACCTTTCTTGCCTCCAGAGAAGGGGACCCCAAAGCTGGATAGAAGCCCCCCACAAATAATGACGGTGAGGTAAGAGGAAATGACAAACACAGAAATGAACCAGGTTTAGCACAGAGAGGCCCGCTTACTGATAGCAGAATAAAGAAAGGTAACTTATATGGTCAACAAAAACCCTATCAAAATCCACACTGGAAATTCAAGAACCCCCGAACCGTCTAACGGTCAGGGGGGAGAACACCAGCCCCCCTAGAGCTTCCAGCAAAGGTCAGGATATAGTTTTGGAACAAGCTGGACAAAAATACAAAACCAAAACAAATAGCAAAAAGCAAAAGGCAGACTTAGCTGATATAACTGGAACCAGGATCAGTAGACAAGAGCACAGCAGACTAGCTCTGATAACTACGTTGCCAGGCATTGAACTGAAGGTCCAGGGAGCTTATATAGCAACACCCCTAACTAACGACCCAGGTGCGGATAAAAGGAATGACAGAAAAACCAGAGTCAAAAAACTAGTAACCACTAGAGGGAGCAAAAAGCAAATTCACAACAGATTTGGTGGCTTTCTTGCTGTTGGCCGAGTTTGCCCTTAATAATCGGGCTAGTTCGGCTACTTAGGTTTCGCTTTTCTTTTGTAATTTTGGTTTTCATCCTCATTTTTCTTCGGGGCAGGTTGAGCCTTCTGACTGTCCTGGTGTGGATTCTGTGGTGGACAGGTTGCAGCAGATTTGGACTCATGTGGTAGACAATTTGATGTTGTCTCAGGAAAAGGCTCAACGTTGTGCTAACCGCCGTCGGTGTGTTGGTCCCCGGCTTCGGGTGGGGGATTTAGTCTGGTTATCTTCTCGTCATGTTCCTATGAAGGTTTCTTCCCCTAAGTTCAAACCTCGGTTTATTGGTCCTTATAAGATTTCTGAGATTATCAATCCGGTATCTTTTCGTTTGGCCCTTCCAGCCTCTTTTGCCATCCATAATGTTTTCCATAGATCTTTGTTGCGGAGATATGTGGTGCCCGTTGTTCCCTCTGTGGATCCTCCTGCCCCGGTGTTGGTTGATGGGGAGTTGGAATATGTGGTGGAGAAAATTTGGGATTCTCGTTTTTCGAGGCGGAGGCTTCAGTATCTTGTCAAGTGGAAGGGTTATGGCCAGGAGGATAATTCTTGGGTTGTTGCCTCCGATGTCCATGCCGCCGATTTGGTTCGTGCCTTTCACTTGGCTCGTCCTGATCGGCCTGGGGGCTCTGGTGTGGGTTCGGTGACCCCTCCTCAAGGGGGGTACTGTTGTGAATTCCGCTCTTGGGCTCCCTCCGGTGGTTGTAAGTGGCACTTTTGTGAGTTCTGCTCTTGGGCTCCCTCCGGTGGATTTAAGTGGAACTGCTGCTCCTTGGATTTAGCAGTCAGCAGCTGCTTCCACTGATCGTCTATTCTGGCTCGGCTATTTATCCTGGCTCTATCCTTCAGCTAGTGCCAGTTGTCAATGGTTCCTGCTTGGATTCACATCTCTCTTGGATTTCCCTGATGTTCTGACCAGTTCAGCAAAGTTAAGTCCTTGCTTTGTTCTTTGCAGTCCACATTTTGTGGACTTAATCGTTCAGCACTTTCTATGTTTTTTCTTGTCCAGCTTGTCAGTATGGATTTATTCAGTTAAGCTGGAAGCTCTGGGAAGCATATTTACCCTCCACACCTTTAGTCAGGTGTGGAGATTTTTGTAAACTCTGTGGTGGATTTTTCTAGTTTTTAATACTGACCGCACAGTATTCTGTCCTATTCTATGTATCTAGCTAGAGTGGCCTCCTTTGCTTCATCCTGGTTTCATTCTGCGTATGTCATTTCCCTCTCCACTCACAGTCAATATTTGTGGGGGGCTATCTTTCCTTTGGGGATATTCTCTGAGGCAAGATAGCTTTCCTGTTTCCATCTTTAGGGGTAGTTAGTCCTCCGGCTGTGATGAGGGGTCTAGGGAGTGACAGGAACATCCCACGGCTACTTCTAGTGTTGTGTTAAGATCAGAAACTGCGGTCAGTACAGGTACCACCTCCTCCAGAGCCCCTCCCATGTTGCTCCTAAACCACCAGTTCATAACAGATAGGTATGTGAGGTATGTGGGCTTGTAATGTATAGAAGGACATCATCCACAAAGCGGAACATTTATATTCCATTTGCCCTATAGTGATACCTTTAATATCAGGGTTATCATGAATAGAGGATAGTAAATGTTCCATCACTAGGATATGCAGGAGAGGGGAGAGAGGGGACCCCCTATCTTGTTCCATTAGAGATTGTGAATGGTGGGGACAGGGTTCCATTTATCTTTAATCTCGCTGTAGGGTTACAATAGAGGGCCATTATTTTAGCTATAAAGCATTCTCCTATATTGAGTTTTTTTAGGGTGTAATAGATGGCTAACCATGATATTCTGTCAAATGCTTTTTCAACGTCAAGTGACAATATTAAAAGAGGTATGTTTCTTGTTTGAGCATAGTGAATGATATCAATGGTTTTTAGCGTGTTATCGCGGACCTCTCTATCGACCTGGAACCCAACATGATCCAAGTGAATATCGTCAGAGAGTAGGGTCTGGAGTCTATTTGCCAATATTTTTGCATATATTTTTAAGTCGACATTCAGCAAAGCAATAGGCCTGTAATTTTAGTGAAGGAGGGGGTCCCTACCACATTTAGGGAGTATTGTGATATGGGCCTCTAGTTTGGGAGGGTAATGGATTAATGTTGGTAGCATGGTTAAATGATGCTATTATAAGGGGGAGAAAAGGGGAAGGAATGTCTTGTAAAATTTAACAGTAAATCTGTCAGGTCCAGGACTTTTTCCGCTTGCCAATGATTGGACCATTGAGGATAACTCAAAATCTGATAGGGGTTTGTCGATCAAGGATGCTGAAAATATATCTTCAAGAAAAGGTGCAGCATTTTCAGGTGGGGGTGTATTGTCCGGAGGGCCATCTAAGTTATATAGGTTAGCATAATATTTATGAAATTGTGTGGAGATCTCTTCTGTTGTGTGTAAAATATGGCCTGCGGCATTTTTTCTTTTGGAAATATGGTTTTGGGATCATTGAGCTTTCAGTCCTCTAGCCAACATACAGCCACATTTGTTACCAAATTCATAGAATTTGCTACGAAAAACTTGAAATGAAAGCCTTTGGGCTAGATCTAATAATTTCTTAGCTTCTAGTCGAGCTGTTAATAATTCTCTGAGTGGCAAGAGCCTGTTTATGAGCAAGTTCTCGAGTCTCCACCTTACGAATGCCTAGTGTGCTATTTTCTGCTCTATCACGTTTCAGTCGAGAGCCATGTTTCATGAAGACGCCTCTTAGCACACACTTCAAAGCTTCCCATTTTGTTGTGGGAGAGGAGGAGTCCGATTCACGGTCCCGCCTGAAATGTGATATGGTATTGCCTACATCCTGAGTGCAAACTGGATCCAGAAGTAGGGATTCGTTCAATTTCCATGTCCATACTGACTTAGAAAGTAAAGGCACAGCAAGAGAACAAAACACAGGAGAGTGATCAGACAATAAAAAAGTTCCTATTTCAGGCTCTGAAAGCCATGACAAAGCATGATGTTGCACCAGAATATAGTCGATTCGGCAATATGAGTCATGAGGAGGAGAATAGAAAGAGTAATCATTGACAAAAGGGTGTGTTAGCCTCCATACATCACAGAGTGAAAGTTTGAGAAGTGCGTGTTTTACTATTTTAATAGTCGCATAACAAAAGGATGCTTTCCCTGTCGAGATACCTAAGATAGGGTCTAATGTCAGATTAAAATCACCACATAGGATAACTGTTCCTTTGACAATCGGTACCACCTTAGCTATCAAATCTGTGAGAAATTGGGCCTGACCTTGATTAGGAGCATATGTATTAATAATAGTGAAGATTCTATCTTCTATTCTTATAATGAAAATCATATATCTAGCATTGGGATCATTGACAATGTTGATTACCTCGTGTGTTAAGTTCTTGTGAATAAGAATGGCTACGCCTTTGCTTTTGGCAGGGGTATTGTTGCAAAGATACCAATGGGTGTAAAATGTATTTTTACAGGTGAGGGGGTGAGGGTCTTGTGTTCCTTAAAATGGGTCTCCTGTAGGCAGGCAATCTGTACCTTTTTCTTATGAAGAAGTGTAAGAATGTGAGCCCTCTTCTCCGGTACGTTCAGGCCCCTCACGTTGAAGGAGGTAAGTTTAAGTGACGACCTCCACACTATCCTGGAAACCAAAGAAAAAAGATTATTGACAACAATGTTATATTTCAGAGATGGCTGCGGGGAGTAAACCAGGTAAGGAAAGATTTTCAACAAAAAAGACAGTGGTGAAAGATTCACTGTCATGGTTATAAAAAAAAAAAATATGTAGAACCAAGCTGGGTAACGTTCCATACCACTCAGTAGAGTCCCTATAAGGGGAAAGTGACAGCCAGGAATCACAAAAGGGGGTGTGCGCTCCCATGTGAATAATTTTTGACTAGGCCTGACCAACTGGCTAGGCAGAACTTTCAAAAATATAACTCACTCATTTCTGAGAACTGTAATTAGAACATTAATTTGAACATAGGGGTCGTCAGCATATGAACTAGCTAAGGCAATGACTAGTAGGCCCCAGCTAAGTGTTTTCCAGCATACAGGCACCCACAAACAAGTATCACACAGGCATAATAGTATGGTTGGACAAAATAATGGAAACACCTGGAAACATCAACAAAAGTTAGATTAATATGGTGTAGGTCCACCTTTTGCGACAATTACAGCCTCAATTCTCCGAGGTATGGATTCATACAAGGTGTGAATTGTTTCCAAAGGAATTTTAGCCCATTCTGCAGTTAAAACACCCTCCAGTTCTTTGAGCGACGATGGCGGCGGAAATCAACGTCTTAATTGAATCTCTAAAATCGAGCATAAATGCTCAATAATGTTGAGATCTGGGGATTGTGGGGGCCAGATGAGATGCTCAACTTCATTAGAATGTTCCTCGTGCCATGCTCTAATGATTCTAGCTGTATGAATTGGTGCATTATCATCCTGAAAGATGGCGTTCCCCTTCGGGAATAGTACTTGAACCATTGGATGCACTTGGTCGCCCAAAATGCCTAAATAATCTCGGCTATTAATTCTTCCATGAAGGGATATCATTGGGCCGGGGGATCTCCACAAAATAGCACTCCAGATCATCACAGAACCTCCACCATGTTTTACGATTGGGAGAAGGCAGTCTGGATGGAATGCTTCTTTCGGCTGTCTCCAAACGTACACTCGGTCAGAAATAGGGTAAACGATGATTCGTCTGAGAATATCACGTTTCCACTGCTCGAGGGACCAATTCTGGAGGTTTCTACACCACTCTAAACGCTTGGAAACATTTGTCATTGAGAGCAGCGGTTTTCTAATTGCAGCTCTTCCGTGGAATCCAGATTTCTGCAGCTCCCGACAAACAGTTTTCGTGGAAACTGGATTCTGTAGGTGTTCATTGAGCTCAGCAGTGATTTTCTGAGCCGTGGTCTTGCGATCCTCTCTCAGAATTCACTTTAGAGTCCGACGGTCTCTCTCAGTCAACTTTGACTTTCGGCCGGACCTTTGTTTTGCTGCGGACGTTTTTCCTTCTCTTTCAAATGCAGTCATTACTTTGGAGACAGTACCTCTTGACACACCAAGCATTCGGGCACTTTCTGTTACACTAGCGCCTGTCATAAGAGCACCAACAATTTGGCCTCTTTGAAAATCCGAGAGGTCTGCCATTGGTATCAGGTTCTCATCAATGTTCTTACAATTATGCATAACAAACAGTTAATTTACATACACATACACATATCACATAACACAAATAATCAACTACATCAACTATCAAACATTACCATATGTTACGGTTTGCATGTTTATCACATGTTCGAAGATTATGATGCCAAAAAGTTAGGTGTTTCCATTATTTTGTCCAACCCCTGTATATCGTGTATACGTAACAATATGCATATTATATAGTACACAGATTATATTTAAAGCTTCAATATTTCAATGCGGGTCTCTTGGGGGAGATCTGTTCACTGATTTTGACTTCCGTGGTCGTCTGAAGGATCTTTGTGGAAGCGCATCAGGAAAAGAGTCCTCTTTATCTGACCGACGGCGTGGTCCATTGTCCATAGTCTGAAGAGAGAAAAACTGCAGCCTAACAAACAGGTAATCCCCACATGTATTCAGTTTGTATAGTAGCCGCAAATCATGCAGCTGCATCAGCATAAACTAAATCTAGCCAAAAAACTTGGAGACCACCTGAGCATGCTTGGAGAAACTCGAGCAATGAGCATACTCACTCATCACTAATCTTTATTTAAAAGCAACACTAGTAACATAACAATTTTCACAATGGTTGCTGAGGTTGTTTTTAGGATAATACTTCCTGTCCTTTCAGGTAGAGCTTCAGCAGGTTCCTTATCATCAGAGGCAGGATTACCATGACAGGTTTGACCTCTACCTACAGCTCTATTCAAAGAAAGCACCATTCACAATAGGTGAAGTTACAACTGATCCTGCTCCTCTTACCTTTACAATGACCTTTGCACTTGCGCTTTATACGCTTCAGTAAAAAGGATAAGGTCAGATGATTTTTATTGCTGCTAATATACATGTAAATTTTCTAAAATGAAAAATTAGAGTCTACAAAAGCCCCAGAAAAATTCTAGATTTCTCATTTTTATTTTTAAAGATATTAAATGGAAAAAATTATTGCCAAAATCAACATTCAGCACAAAAAGTTGTCCCTGGGAGGTTCATGCAATTTTCACAAACCACAACATGAGATGTAATCAGAAAATGTGTCTGAGGTCAAAACCAGGAACTCAGAAAACTAGGGGGAAGAAAAGTGTAGAACCTAGAGGCTCAAATAAGCTGAAATGAGGATCAGAGTCAGTGTTGAACACAAGTAAATTGTGTTAATAGAAGAACCACAGGCAATGGAGAATAGAAGCTGGCTTTCTCCTTAAATATGGCACCAAGATAAATGTCATTCATGACTATTCTGGCTCGAGGACAGATATAATGAGGGAATATATGTTGTATGGCTCTAGAGTATTTGTGGCGCTGCAAGGAAACACTACTAAAAACTATCCATAAAATAACCTGACAAATAATTATTTTATTTACAAGTACATTTTTTTTTTAATCACCTAGCTGTTTCATTTAAATCACTGGTAATATGTATGGAGTATTATTTTGTTTTATTATAAAATAGCTATGCTTGAAAGATTTGAAGAAAAAGAAGAATAAACCAACTAGCAACAACATAGGTTGTTTAACCCCTTAACGACCGCCGATACGCCTTTTAACGGCGGCCGCTAAGGGTACTTAAACCACAGCGCCGTTAATTAACGGCGCTGTGGAAAAAGTGAATAGCGCCCCCCAGAGTCGGCTTTTCTCTGGGGTCTCAGTTGCCGAGGGTAGCCGAGACCCCAGAGAACATGATTCGGGGGGTTTTTACCGACCCCCAAGTTGCGAGCGCCGGTAATTAACCGTTTACCGGCGGTCGCAACAACAAAAAAAAAACGCGATTTGCCTTTTAATTTCTCTGTCCTCCGATGTGATCGCACATCGGAGGACAGAGAAATAGGGTCCCCGATGGCCCCCGATAGCCCCCCAATACTCACCTATCTCCCCCGGTGCTCCTCGTGGCTCCCGATGGGCGCCGCCATCTTTTTTCCGGGAAAAAATGGCGGGCGCACGCGCAGTACGCCCACCGCCCGGCACCCGGAAGATCTTTGGCGTCTCGGCTGCCAGGGGTAGCCGAGACCCCAAAGAACATGATTGGGGTCGGTTTGCACCGACCCCTGTTTTGCGATCGCCGGTAATTAACAGTTTACCGGCGACCGCGAAAAAAAAAAAAAAAAAAAAAGCGATCTGTAATTCTCTGTCCTCTGATGTGATCGCACATCAGAGGACAGAGAAATAGGGGGATTCGGGGACCCTAACATACTCACCCGATGTCCCTGGGTCCTCTTCTGTCTTCTCCTGCCAGCCGGCTTTTTCATCATGGCGGGCGCATGCGCAGTGCGCCCGCCATCTGCTGCCATCTGCCGGCCGGCAGGAGAAGACGAGTTGGGGCTAAAATTAGGGTTAGGGTTAGGGTTAGAGTTAGGGTTAGAGTTAGGGTTAGGGTTAGGGTTAGGGTTAGAGTTAGGGTTAGAGTTAGGGTTAGGGTTAGGGTTAGAGTTAGACTTAGGGTTAGAGTTAGGGTTAGAGTTAGGGTTAGGGTTAGGGTTGGGGCTAAATTTAGGGTTAGGGTTAGGGCTAGGGTTAGGGTTAGGCTACTTTCACACTAGCGTTTTTTGGCTTCCGTCGCAATGCGTCGTTGGAGAAAAAACGCATCCTGCAAAAGTGCTTGCAGGATGCGTTTTTTCTCCATTGGCTTGCATTAGCGACGCATTGCGACGGATTGCCACATGTCACATCCGTCGTGTGACGGATGCGTCGTGCTTTGGGGGACCGTCGGCACAAAAAAAGCTACATGTAACTTTTTTGTGCGACGTGTCCGCCATTTCCGACCGCGCATGCGTGGCCGGAACTCCGCCCCCGCCTCCCCGCACCTCACAATGGGGCAGCGGATGCGTTGAAAAAACAGCATCCGCTGCACCCGTTGTGCGGCGCTTACAACGCTAGCGTCGGTACGTCGGCCTGACACACTGCGATGGGCTGAGTACGACGCTAGTGTGAAAGTAGCCTTAGGCTTCTTTCACACTTGCGTCGGTACGGGGCAGTCGCAATGCGTCGGCCCGACGTACCGACGCACGTTGTGAAAATTGTGCACAACGTGGGCAGCGGATGCAGTTTTTCAACACATCCGCTGCCCAGTCTATGTCCTGGGGAGGAGAAGGCAGAGTTACGGCCACGCATGCGCGGAAATGGCGGACGCGACGTACAAAAAAAAAGTTACATTGAACGTTTTTTGTGACGATGGGGGCTAAAGTTATGGTTAGGGTTGGGGCTAAAGTTAGGGTTAGGGTTGGGGCTAAATTTAGGGTTAGAGTTGGGATTAGGGTTAGGGTTTGGATTAGGGTTGGGATTAGTGTTACGTTTGGGATTAGGGTTGGGATTAGGGTTAGGGTTGGGATTAGGGTTAGGGGTGTGTTGGATTTAGGGTTTTGATTAGGGTTATGGTTAGGGTTGAGATTAGGGCTGTTTTGGGGTTAGGGTTGTGATTATCGTTAGGGTTGTGATTAGGATTATGGATCGGGTTGAGATTAGGGTTAGGGGTGTGTTGGAGTTAGGGTTGGAGTTATAATTTGGGGGTTTCCACTGTTTAGGTACATCAGGGGGTCTCCAAACACAACAGCCAATTTTGCGCTAAAAAAGTCAAATGGTACTCCCTCCCTTCTGAGCTCTGCCGTGCGCCCAAACAGTGGTTTACCCCCACATATCGGGCATCAGTGTACTCGGGATAAATTGGACAACAACTTTTGGGGTCCAATTTCTCCTGTTACCCTTGTGAAAATAAAAACTTGGGGGCTAAAAATCTTTTTTGTTGGAAAAAAAAATATTTTTTTATTTTCACTACTCTGCATTATAAACTTCGGTGAAGCACTTGAGCTTTCAAAGTTCTCACTACATATCTAGATAAGTTCCTTAGGGGGTCTAGTTTCCAAAATTTGGTCACTTGTGGGGGTTTCTACTGTTTAGGTACATCAGGGGCTCTTCAAACGCAACATAACACCCACAGACAATTCTATCAAAGTCTGAATTCCAAAATGGCGCTCCTTCTCTTCCGAGCTCTGCCGTGTGCCAAAACAGTGGTTTACCCCCACATATGGGGTACCAGAATACTCAGGACAAATTGTAGAACAAATATAGGCATCCAATTTCTCTTGTTACCTTTGTGAAAATAAAAATTTGGAGGCTGAAAAAATCTTTTTTGTGGGAAAAAAAATATTTTTTATTTTCACTACTCTGCATTATAAACTTCTGTGAAGCACTTGGGCATTCAAAGTTCTCACCACATATCTAGATAAGTTCCGTGGGGGGTCTATTTTCCAAAATGGGGTCACTTGTTGGGGGTTTCTACTGTTTAGGTACATTAGGGGTCTGCAAACGCAACATAACGCCCGCAGACAATTCTATCAAAGTCTGCATTCCAAAATGGCGCTCCTTCCCTTCCGAGCTCTGCCGTGCGCCCAAACAGTTTTTTACCCCCACATATGGGGTACCAGAATACTCAGGACAAATTGGACAACAACTTTTGTGGTCCAATTTCTCTTGTTACCCTTGTGAAATTAAAAACTTGGGGGCTAAAAAATCTTTATTGTTAAAAAATATATATTTTTTATTTTCACGACTCTGCATTATAAACTTCTGTGATGCACTTGGGCATTCAAAGTTCTCACTACACATCTAGATAAGTTCCTTGGGGGGTCTAGTTTCCAAAATGGGGTCACTTTGGGGGGGTTTCTACTGTTTAGGCACATCAGGTGCTCTCCAAACGCGACATGGCGTCTGATCTCAATTCCAGTCAATTTTGCATTGAAAAGTCAAATGGCGCTCCTTTGCTTCCGAGCTCAGCCATGCGCCCAAACAGTGGTTTACCCCCACATATGGGGTGTCGGCGTACTCAAGACAAATTGTACAACAACTTCTGGGGTCCATTTTCTCCTGTTACCCTTGGTAAAATAAAAATTTGGAGGCAAAAAGATCATTTTTGTAGAAAAAATTCGATTTTTTTATTTTCACAGCTCTACGTTATAAACTTCTGTGAAGCACCTGGGGATTTAAAGTGCTCACCACACATCTAGATAAGTTCCTTATGGGGTCTAGTTTCCAAAATGGTGTCATATGTGGGGGGTCTCCACTGTTTAGGCACATCAGCGGCTCTCCAAACGTGACATGGCGTCCGACCTCAATTCCAGCCAATTCTACATTGAAAAAGTAAAACGACACTCCTTCTCTTCCAAGCTCTGCGGTGCGCCCAAACAGTGGTTTACCCCCATATATGGGGTATCGACGTACTCAGGAGAAATTGCACAACAACTTTTGTGGTCTAATTTCTCCTGTTACCCTTGTGAAAATAAAAATTTGGGGGCAAAAAGATCATTTTTGTAGAAAAAATGAGATTTTTTATTTTCACGGCTCTACGTTATAAACTTCTGTGAAGCACTTGGGGGTTCAAAGTGCTCACCACACATCTAGATAAGTTCCTTAAGGGGTCTAGTTTCCAAAATGGTATCACTTGTGGGGGGTTTCCACTGTTTAGGCACATCAGGGACTCTCCAAACACAACATGGCATCCGATCTCAATTCCAGCCAATTCTGCATTGAAAAAGTCAAACGGTGCTCCTTCACTTCCAAGCTCTGCGGTGCGCCCAAACAGTGGTTTACCTCCACATATGGGGTATCGACGTACTCAGGAGAAATTGCACAACAACTTTTGTGGTCTAATTTCTCCTGTTACCCTTGTGAAAATAAGAATTTGTGGGCGAAAAAATCATTTTTGTGAAAACAAATGCGATTTTTTATTTTCAAACAAAATTTGTGGTTAAATTTCTGTTTTTACACTTGTGAAAATTAAAAAAAATGGTTCTGAAGTAAAATGTTTGCAAAAAAAAGTTAAATGTTCATTTTTTTCTTCCACATTGTTTTAGTTCCTGTGAAGTACATAAAGGGTTAATAAACTTCTTGAATGTGGTTTTGAGCAGCTTGAGGGGTGCAGTTTTTAGAATGGTGTCACACTTGGTTATTTTCTATCATATAGACCCCTCAAAATCACTTCAAAGGTGATGTGGTCCCTAAAAAAAACATGGTGTTGTAAAAATGAGAAATTGCTGGTCAACTTTTAACCCTTATAACTCCCTAACAAAAAAAAAAATTGTTTCCAAAATTGTGCTGATGTAAAGTAGACATGTGAGAAATGTTATTTATTAACTATTTTTTGTGACATATCTCTCTGATTTAAGGGCATAAAAATACAAAGTTTGAAAATTGCAAAATTTTAAAAATTTTCGCCATATTTCCATTTTTTTCATAAATAATCGCAAGTAATATCGAAGAAATGTTACCACTAACTTGAAGTACAACATGTCATGAAAAAACAATCTCAGAATCAGCAGGATCCGATAAAGCGTTCCAGAGTTATAACCTCATAAAGTGACACTGGTCAGAATTGTAAAAATTGGCTCGGTCACTAAGGGGTTAATACAATGTAAGGTGTAAATAAAGGCTTAGGAAAAATTTTCAAGGAATATTTTAATTTTCTTCCTGTGTTTGCATGAGTTTCTACTTGGGGGCTCCAGTTTAGTTTCCACACTATAAAAATATGCTGAGATTTTATTGGCTTCCTATTTTGCTGACCCTAGAAGGTGTTGGGGGATATGTGCCTAAATAATAACCCATGACGTCTGTTCCTCAACTCTCCACAAAATACAAATTTTCAATCTGTTCAATTAGTCCCTTGTGCGAGGAATGCACTTTACAGAGGCTTATTGTAGCTGTTGATAATAAAAATCCCTTACAAATAACTTGATGTATTTGCATAAAAGCCTAAAAGTATAGCTTGGATTGGGGAAAAGTGCATCAATAGACACACTACAATATAGTATTTTGACCATCTCTAACTTTGGCACCAGCTTTTATTGGTAAAAACTCCAATCTCAGCCCTTTAACTTTTTAGATATTGTGGTTGCTATTACGTCTCCTTTTGCTTCACTTTAGTTCTATGGTGATTAGAGATGAGCGGTGTTCGAGTCGAACTGTTAGCCAATTTCAAATTCAAGCTGTTTTGGGCGGTGTTCGAGTCATTTGACGAACCCGAACAATTTGCTTAAAATTCGGCTGTTCGAGTTTCTGTTCGATAACTGTTCGTTCACCAAAAGCCTAGCTTGATTTGCACATTAAAACTGATTATGATTGTTAATGGACTGTTTCAGTGTATAGTGGGCGGGGGATAGATCTGTGCTGAAATAACGCCGATCTCCATTTTTTTTTTCTTTCCCGCATTTACAGAGGGGCGGTGCAGTCTCTCAGCCTATCAGCAGTGCGCACACACACAGCAATGTGCATGTGATGCAGACAAGCAAGGGCATGTGTCATTGGCTGTGTATGTCACATGTCACTCCTTGCCCAATGAGAACCAGCCATTTGCCCTGTCGTCACCATTTCCTCACTGCTGCAGCTTAGTGTTAGACGGCACCGCTGCTGCTGTGGGCGCTATACAGTCAAAGAGTCTTTTTTTGCCAGCGAATTTTCTGAGAGATAGGTTTAGGGAGTCAGGAGTTGGGACTAGTTGTAATATCAGCCCTTTTCAGGGTAGGTTACAGCAGTTCATAGCACTGTTTGCCAGGCAGGTCTGAGCCAGTGCTGTGCAAGTGTTAGTCACAGCATTTGGTGTAATCTAGCACAGCCAATCCTTTTGGGCTAGTAGCATTGTCTGATAGTCATCTGAGTAGCCCACCTGTGAAGCTAGCTACACCGCCTGTGTATCTCAATTTTTACAGCATCTAACCCAGTAAATCGTTTTGGGGTTTTGGGCTTAGTAGCAGTGTCTGTACGTCAGCAGAGTAGCCCGCCTGTGAAACAAACTATACTGCCTGTGTATCTCTATTTTCACTGCATCTAATTCAGTTGATAGTTTGGGGCCTGGTAGCATTGTCTGCAGGTTAGCAGAGTAGCCCGCCTGTGAAACAAACTATACCGCCTGTGTATCTCTATTTTCACTGCATCTAATCCAGTTGATAGTTTGGGCCTAGTAGCATAGTCTGCACGTCAGCAGAGTAGCCCACCTGTGAAGCTAGCTACACCGCCTGTGTATCTCAATTTTTACGGGATCTAACCCAGTAAAAAGTTTTGGGGTTTTGGGCTTAGTAGCAATGTCTGCACGTCAGCAGAGTAGCCCGCCTGTGAAACAAACTATACCGCCTGTGTATCTCTATTTTCACTGCATCTAATCCAGTTAATAGTTTTGGGCCTAGTAGCATTGTCTGCACGTCAGCAGAGTAGCCCGCCTGTGAAACAAACTATACCGCCTGTGTATCTCTATTTTCACTGCATCTAATCTAGTTGATAGTTTTGGGCCTAGTAGCATTGTCTGCACGTCAGCAGAGTAGCCCGCCTGTGAAACAAACTATACCGCCTGTGTATCTCTATTTTCACTGTATCTAATCCAGTTGATAGTTTTGGGCCTAGTAGCACTGTCTGCACGTCAGCAGAGTAGCCCGTCTGTGAAACAAACTATACCGCCTGTGTATCTCTATTTTCACTGTATCTAATCCAGTTGATAGTTTTGGGCCTAGTAGCACTGTCTGCACGTCAGCAGAGTAGCCCGTCTGTGAAACAAACTATACCGCCTGTGTATCTCTATTTTCACTGCATCTAATCCAGTTGATAGTTTTGGGCCTAGTACCACAGTTTGGCCACTCAGTCCTGCTCGGTTTTCATCCATCGGTTGTTGTGCCAACAACTTCAGATACAGAGTTGCCAATTAAGCACTAAAATGAGTGGCAAAAGGCCTGCTGCTGGTTGAAAGGGGAATAGGCATGTTGGAAAGGGAAAAAAAGGTTGTGTCCGTGGGGTAGAAGGTAAAGCAACAGTAACAGAAGAAAGACCATCTTCCAGCCAAAGTAAGATGTCTACTTCTTTTCTTGGACAATCTGATATGATTCCTTTCTTGCGACCATCGCTACAAGCATCGCCAAAAATTCCAGATGAGGCACAAAAACAGCAGGTGCTTGAACGGATATCAAGTGCTCGTTCAAGTGGGCTCTCCTCCATGTCAACTTCAACATCACAACTACTCCAGTCCTCAGAGTTGTCACCCCAATCGCACTTGCTTCCTCACAGCTCCCAAGTCTCCAGCTGCCCGTCTGAGCATGGGGTAGCACACATGGTTGAGTCTGTAGAGCTGTTTACGCATACTATAGCCTGGGAATCAGAGGTCTGCTCCAGAGCTTCTGTGAATCCAGACGAGGAAATGATCTGCCCTGATGCCCAGAATCTTTGTGAGTCGGATCTAGGCCCAGATGATGAAGGTTCTGAGCATAATGTAGACCCTCGTTCCCAAACTGTAACTCCTATTGGTGGAGACAATGAGGAAGATGATGATGAGACTGAGATACCTGATTGGAATGAAAACTTGACTTTTCGGTCGGGGCAGGAAGAGGTTGGCTCTGAGGACGACGGGTGTGAGAACACACAGGATGATGATGATGAGGTTGTAGACCCCACTTACTGTCAATCCCCAGTCCACCAGTCCATGAGGTCAGCAGAGGAGGTGGAGGAGGATGCTAGTGATGAGTCTGATGATGAGGTAACGGTGCGCCTTCCTGGACAGAGACGGAGTACTGGAAGCACATCAACAACTGCATCCTCAACACCAATTGTGCCTCAGACCAGAAGTCATGGTGGCTCTTTAGGTCGCACGGGCTCTAAGCCTTGCATAGCCTGGGCATTTTTTGACATCGCAAAGGATAACCCAACTCATGTTGTCTGTAAGATATGTCAACAAAATCTCTGTAGAGGCCAAAAAATCACTAGCTTGAGTACTTCATGCATGAACCGTCACATTGATATGAGGCATAAGTTGCAGTGGGAAGCTCACTGTGCTACAATGCGGCCTAGTGGGCCGGGTAAACCACCGTCTGCCCCATCAAGTGCATCCGCATCCTCTTCATCCTCTGTGACTGTGGGGACAGCAGTCGCACATGGTTTTGGAAGCAGACCTTCCACCTCTTTACCCACAACAGCCAGTGTGATTGGCAGGTCGTCAGGACATTTGCAAGTGGAAACACCTGCAGGTGTTGAGCGCTCTCCGACATCGACACCACATTTTGATCAAGGCAACATAACATCTCCACCTGCACCTTCCTCACAGACCAGCAGTTTGCCAGGGACACCCTACTCAACTCCGTCTAAGCACGGCAGCCAGCCCTCAGTCCCTCAGATGTGGACAAGTAAAAGATCATTTCCTCCTAGCCATGACAAAGCTAAGAGGTTGAATTTCTCCATCTGCAAGCTGTTGGCTACAGAAATGCTGCCTTTCTGCCTGGTGGACACAGAGGATTTTCGAGACCTTATGTCCTTCGCAGTGCCCCAGTACCAGATGCCCAGTCGCCACTACTTCTCAAAGAAAACTGTGCCTGCGCTACACCAGCATGTCGCACACAACATCACCGATTCCTTCAGAAACTCTGTTTGTGACAGAGTGCATTTCACCACAGACACTTGAACGAGTAGACAGGGGCGTTACATGTCAGTGACTGGGCACTGGGTAACTACGGCGACATCAGGAGAAGGGGCTGCTGTCCAAGTCTTGCCGTCCCCACGAGTTGCTTGTCGATCCTCTGTATCTAGAAGTTCCTCCACTGCTTCTGCCTCCTCAACCTCCTCTCGGTCCTCCACCTGCACCCAAAGCCTGTCTGGTAATGCCACCCGCGTTGTAACTGCGCAGAAGGAATCCTGCACACCTCCTCACTATGCTGTCGCCAGGGCTCAATGGCATCAGGCAGTGTTTACATTGAAATGTCTGGGAAATGTGAGTCAGACAGCTGAGGAGTTGTGGTCAGCTCTGGAGACCGAGTTCCATCAATGGTTGTCTCCACTCAACCTGCAGCCAGGGAAGGCCGTGTGTGACAATGCTGCAAACCTGGGTGCGGCCCTTCACCGGGGCAATGTCACACGTGCCTTGTATGGCTCACGTTTTGAACCTGATTGTCCAGCAATTTTTATCCCACTATCCTGGACTAGATGGGCTTCTGCAGAGGGCACGGTCGCTGTGTGCTCACTTCCGCCGTTCGCATCCCGCATCCCTACACTCACTGCATTCTTAGGAACGGAGGCTGCTGGTTGCACCGCTGAGGTCCAGTGTCCGTCAGAGGGGTGAGTATATCCATATTTTTTATTTTTATTCTTTATTTTTTACATGAATTTGGATCCCAGGGCCTGAAGGAGAGTCTCCTCTCCTCCAGACCCTGGGAACCATACGCACCGCACACGCCGAAGATGACTGGGAACTTATAGGAACTTCTGATTCCGATTTCCGATATCACAAAAATATCGGAACTCGGTATCGGAATTCCGATACAGTGAATATCGGCCGATACCCGATATTTGCAGTATCGGAATGCTCAACACTAGTTATGACGTATAGCCTGGGCCAACGACATCAAGAGGTGGGGAAAATCACGCTGCAGGAGTGGTCTCAGATCAGGGACCTATGCACCCTTCTGCACAGTTTTGAAATAGCAATGAAGATGTTTAGTGCTGATGATGCCATTATCAGCATGACCATTCCGGTGATTTACATGCTGGAGCACACCTTACACAGTGTTCGGAGTCAGGTGGTGGAACAAGAGGAGGAGGAGGAGGAACAGGAGGAGTCGTATGCGGAAGGGATCATATCTCCAAGGTCAAGAAGGTTGGCAGCACCAAGGCGGCTGGCATTGGAGGCTGGGGGAGAGGGATTACCGAGGGCGCATGGTAGCAGCCAAACTGTTGAGGAAGGTGCAGGAGGCAAGGAAGAAGTGGAGGACGAACTGGCGCTGGGCATGGAAGACTGATCAGATGAGGGAGACCTTGATCAAATTTCTGTTATGTGAAGTTGGGGGGAGAGGGAAGACGAAGGAAGCATGATTCTCACCTCGCCATCACTAAGACAACAAGGACTTGGTCCTCCTGGATGCGTAAGACACATGAGTGCCTTCTTGCTGCACTACCTGCAACATGACCCTCGGATTGTCAGAATCCGAAGTAATGCCAACTACTGGGTGGCCACACTCTTAGATCCCCGGTACAAAAGCAATTTTGGTGAAATAATTCCTGCCATAGAAAGGGATTCACGCATGCAGGAGTATCAGCAGAGACTGATACAGAATCTAACATCTGCTTTTCCACAAAACAACAGTGGTGCACGTAGTGAATCTCTGAGTTCTAACTTGCCAACCGTGGGACTATCGAGTCATCACTCAAACCGTAACAGTAACATCGTATCTGATGGTAACAGCAAGTTTTTCCAATCGTTTCAAGATTTTTTTTAGACCATCCTTTGCAAGGCCACAGGAGACAAGAAGTCTGACGCACAGCCAACGCCTAGAGAGGATGGTACAAGAGTATCTTCAAGTTAACATCGATGCCATGACTGTGGAACTGGACCCTTGCTCATTTTGGGCTTCCAATCTTGAAAAATGGCCTGAGCTCGCCACTCACGCCTTTGAGATCTTGTCGTGCCCCGCAGTCAGCATTCTCTCTGAACGTGTGTTCAGCGCTGCTGGTGGTGTGCTGACAGATAAGCGCACGTGGCTGTCCAGTGACAATGTAGACAGAATAACGTTCATCAAGATGAACAAATCCTGGATCCGCAAGGACTTTTCTACCCCTGTGTCATCTTGGGGAGACTAAAAGCTTGATGAATTTAGAAAATCACCTTACCAACCGTTTTAAAAAACTCTGGCGAAATTGATGCCACTTAAGTGGTGTCTGTGGCCGAATTTTTGGAAAAAATGGAGACTCTTTGATTTAGTCTCCTGGCTGAGTTTTACATGACGTTGCCATCGTCAATTCCAGGTGGGTGGGGTCGTCTGCAGAGTTGTTTACTCACACTATGGCCTGGAATTCAGAGGTCTGCTCCAGTGTCTGCGAGTCAGCAGAGTAGCCCAGCCACCCACCGCCTGTTTACCTAAGTACTATTTTTAACAGCATCTGGCCCAGGAAATCCTTTGGGGCCTAGTAGAATTTGGTGCTACTCAGCAGTGTACTTCACCCATGAAGCAAGCTACACTGCCTGTTTGCCTAACTACTATTTTGTAACGGCATCTGTCATGATCTCCATGGCCAGAGAACTAGCATAAGCCTCAATAGGAACAAGCTCTTGGAAGATGTAACTATACTGACCATGAACTAAACCTACCGCATCATCTAGAAGTAGCCAGGTAGCATGTCCTACTTTTTATCCCTATATGCCCAGCGCCGGCCGGAGAACTAAATAATGCTAGCAGAGGGAAATATAAGACCTGACTCACCTCTAGAGAAATGCCCAAAAAGGAGACAGAAGCCCCCCACATATATTGGCGGTGATATGAGATGAAACAACAAACGCAGCAGGAAAATAGTTTTAGCAAATTTGAGGTCCGCTTTCTAGATAGCAGAAGACAGAAAGCATACTTTCATGGTCAGTAGAAAACCCTAACAAAACACATCCAGAAATTACTTTAGGACTCTGGCATTAACTCATAATACCAGAGTGGCAATTCCTGATCAACAAGAGCTTTCCAGACACAGTAACGAAACTGCAGCTGTGAACTGGAACCAAAATACAAAAACAAAACATGGACGAATGTCCAACTTATCTAGTAGATGTCTGGGAGCAGGAACAAGCACAGAGAGGCTTCTGATAACATTGTTGACCGGCAAGCATCTAACAGAGAAGCCAGGTTATATAGCGACACCCAGAACTAATCAGAACAGGTGAACAGGGAAGATGATGTCACAAGTTCAATTCCACCAGTAGCCACCGGGGGAGCCCAGAATCCAAATTCACAACAGTACCCCCCCCTCAAGGAGGGGGCACCGAACCCTCACCAGAACCACCAGGGCGATCAGGATGGGCCCTATGAAAGGCACGAACCAGATCAGAGGCATGAACATCAGATGCAGTGACCCAAGAATTATCCTCCTGGCCGTATCCCTTCCACTTGACCAGATACTGGAGTCTCCGTCTGGAAACACGGGAGTCTAGGATTTTTTCCACAACGTACTCCAACTCACCCTCAACCAACACCGGAGCAGGAGGCTCAACGGAAGGCACAACCGGTGCCTCATACCTGCGCAATAACGACCGATGAAAAACGTTATGAATAGAAAAGGATGCAGGGAGGTCCAAACGGAAGGAAACAGGGTTAAGAATCTCCAATATTTTATACGGACCGATGAACCGAGGCTTAAACTTAGGAGATGAGACCCTCATAGGGACAAAACGAGAAGACAACCACACCAAATCTCCAACACAAAGCCGAGGACCAACACGACGGTGACGGTTGGCAAAAAGCTGAGTCTTCTCCTGGGACAACTTTAAATTGTCCATCACCTGCCCCCAGATATGATGCAATCTCTCCACCACCGCATCCACTCCAGGACAATCCGAGGATTCCATCTGACCGGAGGAAAATCGAGGGTGGAACCCCGAATTACAGAAAAACGGGGACACCAAAGTGGCAGAGCTGGCCCGATTATTGAGGGCGAACTCCGCCAATGGCAAAAAAGCAACCCAATCATCCTGGTCAGCAGACACAAAACACCTCAGATATGTCTCCAGGGTCTGATTAGTCCGCTCGGTCTGGCCATTAGTCTGAGGGTGAAAAGCAGACGAAAAAGACAAATCTATGCCCATCCTAGCACAGAATGCCCGCCAAAATCTAGACACAAATTGGGTTCCTCTGTCAGAAACGATATTCTCAGGAATACCATGCAAACGAACAACATTTTGAAAAAACAGGGGCACCAACTCGGAAGAAGAAGGCAATTTGGGCAGGGGAACCAAATGGACCATCTTAGAAAAACGGTCACACACCACCCAGATGACAGACATCTTCTGAGAAACAGGCAGATCTGAAATAAAATCCATCGAGATGTGTGTCCAAGGCCTCTTAGGAATAGGCAAGGGCAACAATAATCCACTAGCCCGAGAACAACAAGGCTTGGCCCGAGCACAAACGTCACAAGACTGCACAAAGCCTCGCACATCTCGTGACAGGGAAGGCCACCAGAAGGATCTTGCCACCAAATCCCTGGTACCAAAAATTCCAGGATGACCTGCCAATGCAGAAGAATGTACCTCAGAGATGACTCTACTGGTCCAATCATCAGGAACAAACAACCTATCAGGCGGACAACGATCCGGTCTATCCGCCTGAAACTCCTGCAAGGCCCGCCGCAGGTCTGGAGAAACGGCTGACAAGATAACTCCCTCCTTAAGAATACCTGTGGGGTCAGAGTTGCCGGGTGAATCAGGCTCAAAACTCCTAGAAAGGGCATCCGCCTTAACATTCTTAGAACCCGGTAGGTACGATACCACAAAATTAAACCGAGAGAAAAATAATGACCAGCGCGCCTGTCTAGGATTCAGGCGCCTGGCGGTCTCAAGATAGATCAAATTTTTGTGGTCAGTCAATACCACCACCTGATGTCTGGCCCCCTCGAGCCAATGGCGCCACTCCTCAAACGCCCACTTCATGGCCAAAAGCTCCCGATTCCCAACATCATAATTCCGCTCAGCGGGCGAAAATTTACGGGAAAAGAAGGCACAAGGCCTCATCACGGCGCAGTCAGAACTTTTCTGCGACAACACTGCCCCAGCCCCGATCTCAGAAGCGTCGACCTCAACCTGAAAAGGAAGAGTCACATCAGGCTGACGCAACACAGGGGCAGAAGAAAAACGGCGCTTAAGCTCCTGAAAGGCCTCCACAGCATCAGGGGACCAATTAGCAACATCAGCACCCTGTCTAGTCAAATCGGTCAATGGCTTAACGACATCCGAAAAACCAGAAATAAATCGACGATAAAAGTTGGCAAAGCCCAAAAATTTCTGAAGACTTTTAAGAGAAGAGGGCTGCGTCCAATCACAAATAGCTTGAACCTTGACAGGATCCATCTCAATGGAAGAGGGAGAAAAAATATATCCCAAAAAGGAAATTCTCTGAACCCCAAAAACGCACTTAGAACCCTTGACACACAGAGAATTAGACCGCAAAACCTGAAAAACCCTCTTAACTTGCCGGACATGAGAGTCCCAATCATCCGAAAAAATCAGAATATCATCCAGATACACTATCATAAATTTATCCAAAAAATCGCGGAAAATATCATGCATAAAGGACTGGAAGACTGAAGGGGCATTAGAAAGACCAAAAGGCATCACCAAATACTCAAAGTGGCCCTCGGGCGTATTAAATGCGGTTTTCCACTCATCCCCCTGCCTGATCCGCACCAAATTATACGCCCCACGGAGATCAATCTTAGAGAACCACTTGGCCCCCTTTATGCGAGCAAACAAATCAGTCAGCAACGGCAATGGGTATTGATATTTAACCGTGATTTTATTCAAAAGCCGATAATCAATACATGGTCTCAAAGAGCCGTCTTTTTTTGACACAAAGAAAAAACCGGCTCCTAAGGGAGATGACGATGGACGAATATGTCCCTTTTCCAAGGACTCCTTTATATATTCTCGCATAGCAGTATGTTCAGGCACAGACAGATTAAATAAACGACCCTTTGGGTATTTACTACCCGGAATTAAATCTATAGCACAATCGCACTCACGGTGCGGAGGTAGTGAACCCAGCTTGGGTTCTTCAAAGACGTCACGATAATCAGACAGGAACTCAGGGATTTCAGAGGGAATAGATGATGAAATGGACACCAAAGGTACGTCCCCATGAGTCCCCTTACATCCCCAGCTCAACACAGACATAGCTCTCCAGTCAAGGACTGGGTTGTGAGACTGCAGCCATGGCAATCCCAGCACCAAATCATCATGTAGATTATACAGCACCAGAAAACGAATAGTCTCCTGGTGATCCGGATTAATACACATAGTCACTTGTGTCCAGTATTGTGGTTTATTATTAGCCAATGGGGTGGAGTCAATCCCCTTCAGAGGAATAAGAGTCTCCAAAGGCTCTAAATCATACCCACAACGATTGGCAAAGGACCAATCCATAAGACTCAAAGCGGCGCCAGAGTCGATATAGGCGTCCGTAGTAATAGATGACAAAGAGCAAATCAGGGTCACAGACAAAATAAATTTAGACTGTAAAGTGCCAATGGGAACGGATTTATCAAGCTTTTTAGTACGCTTAAAGCATGCTGATATAACATGAGTAGAATCCCCACAATAGAAACACAACCCATTTTTCCGTCTAAAATTCTGCCGCTCGCTTCTGGACAGAATTCTATCACACTGCATGTTTTCTGGCGTTTTCTCAGTAGACACCGCCAGATGGTGCACTGGTTTGCGCTCCCGCAGACGCCTATCGATCTGAATGGCCATTGTCATGGACTCATTCAGACTTGCAGGCACAGGGAACCCCACCATAACATCCTTAATGGCATCAGAAAGACCCTCTCTGAAAGTAGCCGCCAAGGCACACTCATTCCACTGAGTAAGCACAGACCATTTACGAAATTTTTGGCAGTAAATTTCAGCTTCATCTTGCCCCTGCGATAGGGACATCAAAGTTTTTTCTGCCTGAAGTTCCAAATGAGGTTCCTCATACAGCAAGCCCAAGGCCAGAAAAAACGCATCCACATTGCGCAACGCAGGATCCCCTGGTGCCAATGCAAAAGCCCAATCTTGAGGGTCGCCGCGGAGCAAGGAAATCACAATCCCAACCTGCTGTGCAGGGTCTCCAGCAGAACGAGATTTCAGGGACAAAAATAACTTACAATTATTTCTAAAATTCTGAAAGCTAGATCTATTCCCTGAGAAGAATTCCGGCAAAGGAATTCTCGGCTCTGATACCGGAGCATGAACAACAAAATCTTGCAAACTTTGTACTTTCGTGGCGAGATTATTCAAACCTGCAGTTACACTCTGTAGATCCATTATAGACAGGTGAACATAGAGCCATTCAAAGATTAGAAGGAGAGAGAAAAAAAAAGAAAGACTGCAGCATAGACAGACTGGCAAGTGATCCAATTAAGAGCACACTAACTACTAGAGAAAAAAAAAAGAAAAAAAAAAAAAATTTTCAGCAGACTTCTTATTTCTCTCCTTTCTCAGCCAAGGATTTTAACCCTTTAGTGGGCCGGTCAAACTGTCATGATCTCCATGGCCAGAGAACTAGCATAAGCCTCAATAGGAACAAGCTCTTGGAAGATGTAACTATACTGACCATGAACTAAACCTACCGCATCATCTAGAAGTAGCCAGGTAGCATGTCCTACTTTTTATCCCTATATGCCCAGCGCCGGCCGGAGAACTAAATAATGCTAGCAGAGGGAAATATAAGACCTGACTCACCTCTAGAGAAATGCCCAAAAAGGAGACAGAAGCCCCCCACATATATTGGCGGTGATATGAGATGAAACAACAAACGCAGCAGGAAAATAGTTTTAGCAAATTTGAGGTCCGCTTTCTAGATAGCAGAAGACAGAAAGCATACTTTCATGGTCAGTAGAAAACCCTAACAAAACACATCCAGAAATTACTTTAGGACTCTGGCATTAACTCATAATACCAGAGTGGCAATTCCTGATCAACAAGAGCTTTCCAGACACAGTAACGAAACTGCAGCTGTGAACTGGAACCAAAATACAAAAACAAAACATGGACGAATGTCCAACTTATCTAGTAGATGTCTGGGAGCAGGAACAAGCACAGAGAGGCTTCTGATAACATTGTTGACCGGCAAGCATCTAACAGAGAAGCCAGGTTATATAGCGACACCCAGAACTAATCAGAACAGGTGAACAGGGAAGATGATGTCACAAGTTCAATTCCACCAGTAGCCACCGGGGGAGCCCAGAATCCAAATTCACAACAGGCATCTTGCCCAGGAAATCCTTTTGGGCCTAGTAGAATTTAGTGCTACTCAGCAGCGTACCCCACCCATGAAGCAAGCTACACCGCCTGTTTACCTAACTACTATTTTGTAATAGCATCTAGCCCAGGAAATCCTTTTGGGCCTAGTAGAATTTGGTGCAACTCAGCAGCGTACCCCATCCATGAAGCAAGCTACATCGCCTGTTGATATAATTACTAATTTTTAACTGATCTAGCCCAGGAAATCGTTTTGTACCTAATAGCATTTTGTGCTACTCAGCAGAGTACCCCACCTATGAAGCAAGCTACACCGCCTGTTTACCTAACTACTATTTTTTAATGGCATTTGGCCAAGGAAATCCTTTTGGGCCTAGTAGCAATTTTTGCTACTCAGTAGAGTACCCCACCCATGAAGCAAGCTACACCGCCTTCTTTCTTTCTCAATCTAACCCCTCGGCTCTGGGGTGTCCACTCTCCCTCCAACTCTCTCCTTTTCACAGGTGGACTACTGCGTGTTTTCACACTGTGGCAAATCTTTTGGGCCCAGGCATAAGAAGTCGTCGAGGTAATGGATAATATGTGCCGCCTTACAAACGTCCATGACGACACATTCGAGGAAGCAACTAAACGCCTCAAATAGTGAGCAGGATATGGAGCACTCCATGGGCAAACAGCGATCTATGTAGTATGCTCATTCACAGAAGCAGCCCAATGAGAGGACACTATTCGGAGGCACAGGTAGTAACCGGAACGCCCCCTCAATGTCTGTTTTGGCCATTAGGGTGCCCCTTCCCAACTTCTTGACCCACCTGATTGCCTCATCAAAGTAGGTACAGTACATAGTACTGTACTTGGTTCCACATTGATGTTGTCGCTTACTGACCTACCCCTTGGATATGACAAATGGTGGATTAGTCTGAATGTAGTGGGTTCATTTTTTGGCACAACTCCCAATGGGGGTACCACTACGTCTTCTAAGGAAAGTGTTCTGAATGGACCCGCCGCCATTCTACCTAAAGATATTTATTTATTTTTTTGTCAAGACGTCTGGGTGTTGGTAGAGTGAGTTTAGATTTTTACTCCAGCCTTTCTTAACTTTAGAAGGGCATGACATGCCTATATCTGTGTCTCCTCCTCCTTTTACTCTTCCACCTCTTTTCTTTTCGCATGACTATGTGTAGTTGTGACTTTTCCATGTGTTTGTTGTGTCTTCTGAGCAGTTTGTCAGCTTTTGGACACCTTTTAAGGTGTTTTCTATGTGTTTTCCATGTGTTTGTATGTGTTTGTGTTTGCCTGTCATTGGTTTCAATGGGGTTCGATGGTGTTCATCGAACAGTTCGACGAACATCTCCCTGTTCGACGAACCGAACTGAACCCGAACACTAGGGAGGTGGCTCATCTCTAATGGTGATCTACTGTTCTACAGAAAAAAACTTGTCTAGGGTATAATTACTGTATATAAATTCCTAAAATTAAAACAGCAACACCAAGGCAAAAAAGTTGTAGGATTATGAAATGATGATAGAATCAATAAACATGCTATTGATATAGAAATTATGAAAAAACGGAATAAAAATTTTAAAAAATTCACAATTTCACTATCAAGTATGACCACTAAGCGCAGAAATACGCACACTTACACATCTTGGCATGCTATGAATTAGGCTGGAGTCACACTACAGTGAGAAACGGCCGAGTCTCGCAGGTTAAAACCAAGCTCTGGCACCGGCACTCCAGAGTGGAGCATGCGGCCGCACAGCAATACATGGAGCTGCACACTCTGCTCCGGAGTGCCGGTGCCAGAGCTTGTTTTTAACCTGCGAGGCTCGGCCGTATCTCGCTGTAGTGTGACTCCGGCCTTACGTTAATAGTTGTCTGAGGAATGTCCTGCCATTCAGAATGCCCTTACCTAAGACTATACACAGGTACACTTAAACAGAATTAACAGTTATATGAGAGCAAAATACAATGCGATTAAACCTTTCTATGCATAAATCTAAACTGTAATATTGTGGCAGTACTTCAGTAATCACCTACTAGGAGCAGTTTTTGAAGTCTCTCTTACAGAAGAGGCAGGGCCGTATTTGCCACTAGGCACGTGAGGGCATGTGCCTAGGGCACCAGAATGCGGGGGGCGGCACCTGAGCAAGGTTGTTTTTTTCCTTTTTTTTAAGGCTGGGGTCCGCCCATCATGGATAGGGGGGGGGGAACAGAGCCACGTGTACAAGGATGGGAGGAGGGGGGGATGGAGCCACGCATACAAGGATGGAAGGAGGGGTGACGAAGCCCCGCATACAAGGAGGGGAGGAGGGGGATGGAGCCACGCATACAAGGATGGGAGGAGGGGGACGGAGCCACACATGCAAGGAGGGAAGGAGGGGGGAACTTAACCACGCATACAAAGATGGAAGGAGGGGGGAACGGAGCCACGTATACAAGGAGGTGAGGGGGGAAGGGAGCCATGCATACAAAGATGGGAGAAGGGGGAGCAGAGCCACACATACAAAGATGGGAGGGGGGAAGCAGAGTCCCGCATACAAAGATGGGAGGGGGGAGCAGTGCCACACATACAAAGATGGGAGGATGGGGAGCAGAGCCACACATACAAAGATGGGAGGAGGGGGAGCAGAGCCATGCATACAAAGATGGGAGGAGGGGGAGCAGAGCCATGCATACAGGATGGGAGGGGGGAGCCATGCATACAAGATGGGACAGAGGAGCCATGCATACAACAGGGGGAGCCACACAGAGCAGAACAGAACGGGTGTAACCACACATACCAGGATAGGAATGAGGGGACAATGCACACCCAGCTTATACTCGAGTCAATAACCTTATACAGTGGAGCTGAAGACACCGAAGATTAAATGCACAGGGATGGGTGGATTTATTATGTGTGGAGAATTTGAGTGGGGATGGGGGGTTTTAATGTATGGGGTGAGATTTGAGGACACAAAATGAATAGCAAAGGGGGAGATGGGGAAACAGTACAGGGGAATGGGGGCATGTATGATGAAACAGTACTGGGGAATGGGGGCATGTATGAGGAAACAGTACTGGGGAATGGGGGCATGTATGAGGAAACAGTATGGGGGAATGGGAGGCATGTATGAGGAAACAGTATTGGGGAATGGGGGGCATGTATGAGGAAACAGTACTGGGGAATGGGGGAGGGTGATGGGATGTGTGCAGACACAGTATGGGGAGTCAGGTGAGCAGGCAGTATAGAAAGTGAGGAGGTAAATGTATGAGGAGACAGTATGGTGAACAGGGGGATGAGAGAGGAGACAGTATGAGGAGGGAGGGGAATAGTATGAGGAGACAGTATGGGGGGACAAAAGTGACTGGGCACAGAATAGAAACTGAGTAGTGGGGGCGTAGCATGGAGGGATAGTGTAGGGGCACAGCCAGGAGGGGACAGTATACCAAGGAGGGGGATTGTGATGAGAGTACAGTATAAATACTGGGCCCTATGGGGGGGGACACATTGTGAGAGGACAGTGTGAAGAGGGGGCCGGTATGGAAAGGAGAGGTCAGAGTAAACAGCATGTACCATAAGAGGGACAGTGTGGGGGTCATATTTTGTGCAGACAATATAGTGCGGGACATTTTTTATTCAGGAGCATTATAATGACACTTGTATCTTTAAGGGCGTCATGTGGAGATTTTCAGCAAAAGAACGGAGAAGATGGAAGTCTGCAGAGACAGCTGTGGATGAGAAAACTCATCATGGGGTCTGGACAAGATGAAGAAAAGAAGGAGAATGGCTCCAGAGGCGACATCATCTATAAGGTACCTGGATATAAATGTTATTTGTGATACTAACTAATTCTCATGTTTTTATTTATGTTAGGAGCATTAAAGGGGATATCCAGGCTTGTGATGAGTTTGCAGTCATTCTATGTGACTGCAGACTTCTGAATTCTCACAGTGAGCACTGCACGCTGTCAGGATTCTCTCGTGCTGCGATCTACATACATGCGGTCACGTGCTGATCAGACATGTGTGGCCTCACTCAATGAAAATGAACTGAGTGAGGCTGGGCATGTCTAGTCGGAATGTGCTCAGAAGTATACAAATCACATGCTTGTGCTGACATGACTGTCCACCAGCAAGGGAGAATCCTAAAAGTGTGCATTGCATTAGTTGTGAGAATTCAGAAGCCTGCAATGTCAGGATTCAGCTCTGCAGGTTCCAGTAGTCATCACATGGACACTTCACTCATATGTGATTTTCATACTTATGGTCCTGTGACAACGAGCTTCTCTTCATCTTTTCTGTTTTTCACTGATCATTGAGAGCATTAGGGAAAGGAGCTCGTGGGTACATGACTAAGTGTGCAAATCGCATATGTCCTTGGTGAATTCTTTCCCCGGGTGCCAGAAACCCTAGATACACCTCTGCTGGTATGCTACTGCGAGCGGCGATTACCGGGTCTGGTGGAGGGAGGTCTGTGCACAGGGAGTGAGGCAGGGACTGAGGGTGTGCACAGAGAGGATGGATACCCGGAGACTGCCCGTCCCAGTCTACGCTGTAGCCTGGATCTCTCATTATCATAGGAATATGTCAGTTAATAAATTGTTTTTCTAAAGCTTTATAGTGTAGTTTTAGGTCAGAGGGATGGTTAGGGATGAGCTAGCAAGGTGCAGGGACAGGTAGTGATGGCTACTTGCGGACATGTGCGACACTTGCGGTTTTGCCCTTGCAGTTTGACAAAAAAAACTGCTAGCAGCATTTTTTCCATTAATGCACATACCGCATTTGCCAGATCGTAGCAAAACCGCAAGTGCTGCACATGTCCGCAAGTCCCATAGGGAATGAATGAGGCAGTGTTGCCGTAAGTGATCCGTTATGTGGCAGAGGCGTAAAAACCACCGGATCTGCTGCAAAAGGCTACTTTCACATCAGCGATTTTTGCCAAAGTCACTGCCGATAGTGTCATACTCACCAATGGGGGAGGCAGCACTAAAAGTGCCTAGGGCAGCAGAAACTCTAAATACGGCCCTAAGAAGAGGCCTTTTCTCCTAACTAACTGGACCTCTTTAAGGCTATTTATATATGCACATAAATATATTCAGATGTAAGATGGTACCGGTACTTCCTGAAACTGAAGTAGAAGGGTCCAGAAGTAACACTGATTCTCTAAGTTCTTAGAGATAGAAACACTGTCTTGAAACTCTTAGGGAATGCCAATCTCTCAAGTGCAGAGCTTCCCTAAGGCCTTAGAGATAAGGCCTCACATGGCCTAGCCCAAGATGCTGTGTACTTGGTTTTCCTCACCAAGCTGACTCATGTCAAGCCAAACAATGCATCTCAGAGTCAACAACAATAGATCCAGAGCCACACCACCCTTTCCAAACTTTCTCCAAGGAACCACAGCTTTACCTACACCCGAACACTTCTTCGACTCCTCCCAACCAACTATCAAAAACATCCCTCGCTCCAACACTGACCTCTTAACCCTGACCTCTAATGGTCAGAACATATGTTACATCACAAATCTCCAACAATACAGTAAGCTGTGGTTGTTAACTCTTACAGAGGCTATGAGGTGGATGTTACCTGAAAGATAATTCTGCCTCCAGAGCTTATTTTACATGAAAAATGTTCCTTCATAAAGGCCTCTTTATGTTAATGCTGACATGCCGATTGACCTCATGCCAAAGCTCTCAAAGGCTCTCATAGTGCAGAATAAGATGGCAGTGGATGCTTAAATGCAGGTCTCTCCTCTTTAGCAATCAGTCCCTCTTTTGTATTGGATGCAAACCAGATATTGCTAAGGATACTGCATGGGCAATGCCATGAAGAAGTCTTTATGAGGGAATATCACACCCGTCCAACTCTCAGGATTATGGTGTGGAGTGGCATAATGTACGGTAGCTCGACCCCTCTAGTATTCATTCCAGGTATGCTAATAGCTTGGTGTGACATTAATTTGTGGTAAATCCAGTGCCATGGTAATTGCTTTAAAGTTTCTTAGGAGATATGTTCAACACAACCCCGGGCCGCATGTTGCTCATCTAACTGTGAATAGCTTGCTTGGCAAAAATATGCTACCATATCTGTTAGGGCTAGCGGAACGCACCAAATAATATAAAGGGAGATATGAAGTGCGTTTGCAGCCCGGGGTACACCATTCAGAGATGGAACCTGCTGCTGAGTAACGGTGGATGGATGCCTGCTTACACGTGGGTTAAATCTCACCCAGTGTGAATGGAAGTGAACTCTGTGGCTTTACAGAGTCGCTCAAATGAATGCTGTGCCCTGTTAATAGTCACAGGGTGCAGCTGGTGGATGCTGGTGGGATCCCTATGATTCACCTCCTCTATGCTGGTGATTGGACTCGCTCTGACCCTCGGTGGCTTTTGAGCCCATGCCTGAGGACGCTAATGCTGAGTCAGATGCTGAGACCAAGCGGGAGTTCCCACCCTAAACTGACCGATTGTCAGGACTAACGAAAGATTTCCTGCACAGAGTGCGTACAGCATTGCTCTGGCTGACACCACTAACCACCCTAATTAGGGCTAGGAAAGTGCACTGGTTGCACACGGCACCGCACTGGTGGTGGCTGCTAATTGACTCAGTAATTCGTGTCTAGTGCTGGATGGCACAATATGGCACTAGGTAGCTCAATCACCCAATTATTTTCAACAACACTAGGGATGGGAATGATTAAGGAGCTTTGACCATTTTCAGTCATACATCCACACACACACGATTTCAGATTTATACTAGAGCATGGCCGAGCGGCCATGCAAGCCTTTTATAGATGTAGCCTTCCTGGACCTTCCTAGTGGTCCAATCGGAGCTGCTACAGGACCTGGGCATGTGACTTCCAACCTCCAATGAGAGGTCATCCCATGGGCATGCTCAGTAGATGAAAAGCAGGACTTAGTCCCTGGAACGTCTGCTCGCCGCAGATCAATGCTGGTTACAAAGGCTGAACCTGGGGCGGCAGCTGTAACCAGATGCATGGTATCAGCTTGAGCCAGATGCTGGGACCAACATCTCTGCTGAGCAGACTCCACTGCAGCTGGGGAAGAATGGGAGACCGCAGAGGACATGGTTCGAGATTCCCCCTGTGCAGCGGCGGGAACTCGACACCTAACAATATCCTACAGCAATTTCCAATCAAGCATTTCTGGGAAGACATTGGTATAGGAATTCAACTTGGTGTAACATTGTTCAGACAACCATTAATACAGTTGTGCTCAAAAGTGTATATACCCTGGCAGAATTTTTGCAATCATGGATTTTTTTCAGAGAATATGAATGATAATACCAAAACTTTTTCTCCACTCATGGTGAATGGTTGGGTGAAGCCATTTATTGTCAAACTACTGTGTTTTCTCTTTTTAAATCATAATGACAACCCAAAACATCCAAATAACCTTGATCAAAAGTTCACATACCTCATTTCTTAATGCTTTGTATTGCCCATCTAACATCAATGACAGCTTGAAGTCTTTTGTGGTAGTTGTGGATGAGGCTCTTTATTTTCTCAGATGGTAAAGCTGCCCACTGCTCTTGGCAAAAAGCCTCCAGTTCCTGTAAATTCTTGGACTGTCTAGCATGAACTGTGCGCTTGAGATCTCCCCAGAGAGGCTCAATGATTTTGAAGTCAGAAGACTGAGATGGCCAGTCCAGAACCTTCACTTTTTTTTCTGCTTACAGTAGGAATGGTGTTCATTTCATCATAGGCCTTGTTGACCTCTCTCCATTTATTTAATCGTATGAAAATATATTTTAACAACATATAAGAATGAATAAAAAATAATAAAAAGTGATTGAAAGGGGACAAAGGAACACAAATCAGAGTCGAAATTATGTAAAATATATTGACCAAGAGATCTAGATGTAATTTGATTGTTTGGTCGTCAAGATTGTTAGTCCTTTAGCGTTACCCTGGGTGCACCACGCAGAGGCCGACTAACATTGAACCTCTCTCCAAATATATCGTTTATGGTTGTGGCCAAAAAGTTCAGTTTTGGCCTCATCACTCCAAATTACCTTGTTTCAGAAGTTTTGAGGCTTGTCTCTGTGCTGTTTTGCATAGTGTAGGTGAGACAATTTGTAGCATTTGCGTAGTAGTGGCTTTTTTCTTCAAGTCCCTTATAAGTTCCTTATTGTGCATCTTGAAACAGCCACACCACTAGTTTTCAGAGAGTCCTGTTTTTCAGATGATGTTATTTGTGGGTTTTTCTTTTCATCTCGAGCAATTTTCCTGGTAATTGTAGGCAATATTTTTGTTGATCTACCTGATTGTGGTTTTGTTTTTACAGAGCCCCTGACTTTCCATTTATTAATCACAGTTTGAACGCTGCTGACTGGCATTATCAATTCCTTGGATATCTTTTTGTATCCCCTTCCTGTTTTATACAGTTCAACTACCTTTTCCCGTAGATCCATTAACAATTAATTTGCTTACGCCATGACTCACAATCCAAAAACATCAGTGGCTGCATGAAGGATGCAAGAGTCTGTCTTTCTGGATCCCAGAAACCCACTCAGCTTTTATTCACATACACTGATTACAAACAATCAGGTAGGTCACAGGTGAGGGTGTTACCTTTAGTAGCTATTCCAACCCATTTGTGTCAACTTTTGTGCATGTTATCAGGTAAAAATCACCAGGGTATATGAACTTTTGATCAGGGTCATTTGGATGTTTTGGGTTGTCATTATCATCTAAAAAGAGAAAGCACAGTAGTTTGACAATACATGGCTTCACCCAACCACTAACCAAGAGTGTAGAAAAAAGTTTTGGTGTTATCATTCATATTCTCTGAAAAAAAGATCAAAAAAGCAAAAATTCTGCTCAGGTATGTAAACTTTTGAGCACAACTGTAATCTCTATAATAGCATGTGCAGCACCCCAGAGTCCTGGTCATTGCAGTACTGTTGCTCCACCACTAAGGGGGGCTATGGTATGTCTGATGGCACTGAAGGAGTTCACCTGACCAGGTATCACAGACACCAATACACTTCATAGTCTGGCCTCCAGGGGGAGCAAAGGGCACTATGCATTAGGCCACTCCTCACAATCTGGTAAAACTGGGGGTTAGGAAGTTAGAGAGAAAGCTGACTGGGTTGGAACCAGGCAACATCCTGTGGCAGAGGGTGTTGTAGGGGAAGATTCAGGGGGGTCCCTGTCAGGGGTGGGATCCTGACAGAGGCCTAGCGAACAGAAAGAACGTTACGGGACCGCGCCTGCACTTCATTTCGGCGGTACCCCAAGAAAGGACAAGAAGAGAGGTTTATTGTGAAGAGTGAGAAACGAGATCAAAGCAACAAGGAGAAAACACCAGTAGGAGTCGTGCTGTAAGAACGAGGCAACATCCTACTGAGGCGCGTAGCCGGTGGCCGGAAACGCCGAGGAAGTACTGGCTCCAGGCCCTACTTCAAACCAACGGCAGGACAGTCAGTTATAGGCGGGCTGTCTCACCTAAATCACCTAAGCAGACATAGGGGGTAACAGTGGGAGAGGGGCGACTCTAGGGTCCCAGAAGAACTCCAGGCCTACCCGTTATACGGGTGCGTCCTAGCCATATCATCTGGGGGACGGAGAAGAACATCAGAATCAGTTGTGAGGGAACTTCAGAAACTGACACAACAGTTGTGAGGACTATCCCGTGGTGCTCAGCAGGAAAGGACTACAACACACAAGCGCTAGAAGGAAGGCACAGATTTCCACCTGTAAAGGGAACTCTGGAGGTGTCATCGGACCGGCCGGTCTCAGACAGCCCTGTTAACCGTACTCTGGATTGAGGATCCTGAAGCCGTCAGTAAAGAGGTAAAGAGACTGCAACCCTGTGTCCTCGTTATTCATCGCACCCTGCACCACACATTATCACTCTCAGCTTTTACTGGACGCCCCTCAGCAGGGTCACGGACTGGGTCTAGCCACCATGACAATCCCAGAACCGAGACAGAGAGGCCCGGTACCGGGTACCCCTCGGCCCTGCGACTGTGGGGGCGCTCCAACTTGGCGTCACGAACAGGATCTACTTAAGCCTGAAGAATCAGGTCATGTGTGCCTTGGAACTGTGATTTATTGTGCTTGGACTGTGACTTATTGCAAAGACTGCGGATTGCCACTTGCCGCCAGAAGTTCCAGCCAAAACCGCCGCCATTACAGCGCTAAGGAGAGTGCAGGAGAAGAAGAAGGGCGTGGAGTGGGCGCAGACAAGCTGGAGAGCGCGAAAGACGATGGCCGCCCAGTCTAAATATTATTGCACAGCGAGGACGTGTCCATCAGCGGCTGAGATCCGCCTCCTGAACCTCAATGGTGGGCGGAGGCAGAGGAAACGAAACCGCCCACAAAGGAGAGAGCGGGAAAGGGACGAGGAAGAAGAAGTGAGCCACATGGGAGACGCCATGGCCAGCCGCCCAGGATCGGAGCGTGGGGTCGGAGCAGAGGACTGCCCCAGCTACCCAGAGAGATATCGCGGCCAGGCATCACCTGTTGGCTCTGACTACCCGCAGGCCGGAGTCGACGAGCTCAGCGACCAACTCCTGCAGACGCAGCTGAGCACTGAGGCCGGGTGGAAGAAGACCTTCATCGGGAGCCTCACCAGATGCCTGTCGGCAGCCTCATCTGGTCTGGAGCAGGAAAGAAGTTCCAGCGCTCCGAAGCTGGAAAGCAAGGCCCTGCCGGAAAGCTGGATGCTGCAAGCAGAGATGACAACGTCGTAGCACAAGGCCTCACAACCAGCGTTCCAGACCCCAGCGGAGACGGAGCAGACCGGCGCCGGAGGGACCACGTCTGAAGCAGGTATTAAGGACGACCCTGCCCTGACGACCGACACCACTCCAGTGATTGCTAGTGCCACAGCTGCTGACCCCGTTCCAGTGACTGATCTTGCAGCAGCCGCTACCTCTGCTGCAGCAAATGCCCTTACTCAAGCTGCGCAGACCTCCATCGCTGCGCATGATTTAACCGTACATGAAAGACGGATTAACGGCATGTGTCCAGCAATGGGTGTAACACTGGACCTCACTTTTCACAGGCCAAGAAGGGTTAAGTGCCAGGTGCAGCCCTGGAAGCCGTCCAACTAAACCACGGCGAACCGAAGATTGTAAATAGTTAACTGTTTGTTTCCTGTTTTTTTGCTGCTAATACCCGACTAGGGTTATTCTTAAAGGGATCCCTTCATTTACCCGGGATCCCTATTGGTTTTTATTTTTGCTTTTATTTTCATTTTTGCTTTTGTTCCACAATGATACAAAGACTACCGAATCATGGACGGTGAATGATTCACAAACTGTTTTGTAAATAGTTTGCACCTTCTTAAAGGTGCCCCCTACTGGTTTTACAAGAAAAATGACTCTTTGCAAAGAATCTGTTCCTGGAAACAATACAGGAGTCCCTGCCTTACACGAACTTGCAGCTTGAGAAGTTGCGCTAGCTCCAAGAGACTTGGTTCCCTCTTAAAGGGAACGTTCAATAATAGCACTTAAAGTATAATGTTGCCTTAAGAGAAGTGGTAATAATGTTTATATGTAGAAGTAACATGTAGTTAGCTAGTTAGTTAATTGTAAGAAAATGTTTGATAATGTTGTTAGAAGTTGAGGACAAAGAAGTGAACCCGTACGGGGTTAGATGGCGAGTCCTCCTAGGAGCCATACAGAGATGGCTCAGTGATTTTGTGCTGAGAGAAGGTTGATAAGTCCTATACTGTGTATAGAAAGAGAAAGGCAGTAGGCCCAGACGAGGAACTAGGCGATCCTGCAAAAGAGCGAGAGGCAGTAGGCCTGGGGCAGATAGACAGGCGGTCCTGCGAATGTAAAGTTGGAAAAATGAAGAAAAGTTGATTAGCATTGTAGTGTTTTATGAGTAAGTCTTTAGTGGGTTTCGCTTATACGCCCTTAAAGAAAAAGTTAGTTTTATAGTAAGCCTTTAGTGGATTCAGCTTATACATCCTTAGAGGCATAGTTAAATTATTGTTCAGAAATTGCACTAAGTAGAATACCCGGCTGGGTAAGAGAAGTTATTTATAGTATGTTATTTAAAATATTTAACCATGTTTGTAACGTTTAAGAGTCCTCACCTCCCATAAAGGGAAGCACTGTTCTTATTACTTATTACTTGTTAATGCATTTCAAAAATTGTATGTCTTTTTGCTGACATGTATTGTTGTTTTCTTCCCAGTCCGAGAGTACTGGATTTAACCAGGGGGAGTGCAGCACCCCTGAGTCCTGGTCGTTGCAGTACTGTTGCTCCGCCACCAAGGGGGGCTATGGTACGTCTGATGGCACTGAAGGAGTTCACCTGACCAGGTATCACAGACACCAATACACTTCATAGTCTGGCCTCCAGGGGGAGCAAAGGGCACTATGCATTAGGCCACTCCTCACAATCTGGTAAAACTGGGGGTTAGGAAGTTAGAGAGAAAGCTGACTGGGTTGGAACCAGGCAACATCCTGTGGCAGAGGGTGTTGTAGGGGAAGATTCAGGGGGGTCCCTGTCAGGGGTGGGATCCTGACAGAGGCCTAGCGAACAGAAAGAATGTTACGGGACCGCGACTGCACTTCATTGCGGCGGTACCCCAAGAAAGGACAAGAAGAGAGGTTTATTGTGAAGAGTGAGAAACGAGATCAAAGCAACAAGGAGAAAACACCAGTAGGAGTCATGCTGTAAGAACGAGGCAACATGCTACTGAGGCGCGTAGCCGGTGGCCGGAAACGCCGAGGAAGTACTGGCTCCAGGCCCTACTTCAAACCAACGGCAGGACAGTCAGTTATAGGTGGGCTGTCTCACCTAAATCACCTAAGCAGACATAGGGGGCAACAGTGGGAGAGGGGCGACTCTAGGGTCCCGGAAGAACTCCCTGCCTACCCGTCATACGGGTGCATCCTAGCCATATCATCTGGGGGACGGAGAAGAACATCAGAATCAGTTGTGAGGGAAATTCAGAAACAGACACAACAGTTGTGAGGACTATCCCGTGGTGCTCAGCAGGGAAGGACTACAACACACAAGCGCTAGAAGGAAGGCACAGATTTCCACCTGTAAAGAGAACTCTGGAGGTGTCATCGGACCGGCCGGTCTCAGACAGCCCTGTTAACCGTACTCTGGATTGAGGATCCTGAAGCCTTCAGTAAAGAGGTAAAGAGACTGCAACCCTGTGTCCTCGTTATTCATCGCACCCTGCACCACACATTATCACTCTCAGCTTTTACTGGACGCCCCTGAGCAGGGTCACGGACCGGGTCTAGCCACCGTGACAATCCCAGAACCGAGACAGAGAGGCCCGGTACTGGGTACCCCTCGGCCCTGCGACTGTGGGGGCGCTCCACATGCTAAGGCTTGTAAGCATGTACATTTCTGCGCAAGTCACAAAATGCTCTATAAAAAAAGCTGAGAAGCCAGCACTACTTATGGTCAGAATGCAATACATAAAGTGCACTTGCACATATTGATTTCTAACTGTATTTCAAAATGAGACATTTAGCAAACAACTGATCAATTCTTTGAGCCACCCCGCCACACCAAGGAATTCTGATAATGGGGCAGTCCTACGCTATGTTTTTTATATTCGCTGTGCCATTACAGCCTCCTAAATGTATTAAAAGCAAGATCATATTAAATGCAAACTGTACCTGAAGCGTTCCTGAATCGCTCCCATGGTGCCAGAAAGGGCAAGCGCAGATAAAGGTTGACCAGGGCCGGACATAGACATTTCAGGTACAACTTCCACACTGCCTAACCAGCACCACAGATGAAGGGTGAGACAGGCTTGGACACAGGTGCACAATCAAACAGAGCCTAGGGCAGGGCAGGGATGCTGTATGTGTGTACAGCAGCCTAAGTCAATCACAAAGAACACAGAAAGAATGGCATACATAACCCAGTGCGCACGGCAACAGTGTTGGTCAACCACAAACCAATATCAAAATAAAAAAGGTGAGACGCCAGTGCTACTTATGGTCAGAACGCAATACGTAAAGTGCACATGCACATATTGATTTCTAACTATATTTCAAAATGAGACATTTAGCAAACAATTGATCAATTCTTTGAGCCACCCCGCCACGCCAAAGCATTCTCATATTGGGGCAGTCCTACTCTACGTTTTTCATATTGGCTGTGCTATTGTGGCCTCCTAAATGTATTAAAAGCAAGACCACATTAAATGCAAACTGTACCTGAAGCATTTCTGAATCGCTTCTGGAGCGCCCCCACACCGCCGCAGGGCCTAGGGGTACCCGGAGCCGGGCCTGTGGGTCTCAGTCCTGGGGTTGTCACGGTGGCTAGACCCGGTCCGTGGCCCTGTCCGTCAGTGGGGGACGTCCGGTGCAATAAGTGATGATGATGGTGCAGTAACGGTGGTGTAGCGGTGCAGTTGTGGGGTGCAGGTCGCGGTAAATAACGAGGACACCAGGTTGCAGTCTCTTTACCTCTTTACTGGAGATCTCTCAGTCCGCAGTCCAGAATACGGTTCACCAGGCTGCGCAAGTCCGGTCGGTCCGATGGCACTTCCAGAGTTCTCCTCACAGGTGGAAATCAGTGCCCTACTTCTTAGCGCTAGGTGTTGTAGTCCTTCCCTGCTGTGCTCACGGAAAGTACCCCACAACTGTCGTGTCTGTTTCTTAAGTTCCCTCACAACTCGATTCACTGATGTTCTTCTCGTATTCCATCCCTCCCTGTTATTCAGGTTGGAACGGCACCCGTTTGTCGGGTAGGCCTGGAGTTCTTCCGGGACCCTAGAGATGCCCCTCTCCCGCAATTGCCCCCCAAGACTTCATAGGTGATATGTGGTAGACAGCCCGCCTTAAACTGACTGCCCTGCCGCTGTTTGGAGTATGGCTTGAAGCTGTATGCTATTCCACTCCCTCGGCGTTCCGGCCACCGGTAATGCGCCTCAGTAGGATGTTGCTCCGGTCCTACAGCATGACCCCTACTGGTATTCTCCTTTTTGCTTGATCTCGTTTCTCACTCAGCACAATCTATCTCGCTTCCAGTCCTTTCTTGGGCACCGCCGCTATGCTGAGCAGGCACGGTCCCGTTACGTTCTTTCCAATGCCAAGCCTCTGTCAGGATCCCACCCCTGACAGAGACCCTACTGTCTCTTCCTCCACAACACCCTCTGCCACAAGGTGTTGCTTCGTTCAATCCAGTCAGCTTTCTCCTCTAACTTCCTGCCTGACCCCCAGTTTACCCACTATGGTGGGGAGTGGCCTAATGAATAGCACCCTTAGCTCCCCCCGGAGGCCCTGCTGTGAAACATATTGGTGTCTGTGATACCTGGTCAGATGAACTCCTTCAGTGCCATCGAACGCACCATGGCTCCCCATAGTGGTGGATCCACAGTACTGCAACGACCAGAACTCTGGGGCGCTGCACTCCCCCCTGGTTAAACACAGTACTCCGGGACTGGGAAGAAAACAACAATACAGGTTAGCAAAAAGACATACAATTTTGTTGAGTGCAAAACAATAAGCATACTTGAACAAGCTTCCCTTTATGGGAGGTGAGGACACTTTAACGTTACAAACATAATTAAATATCATAGCAACAGGCTACAATTAACTCTCATTACCCAACCTGTTATGGTTCTCAATGGCAAGAGAACATAGCCCAGCAAACATAAGAACTAGCTCTTGGAAGGATGGAAACTAAACTGACCATGAACTAAACCTGCCGCACAACTAACAGTAGCCGGGTAGCGTAGCCTGCGTTTTATCCCTAGACGCCCAGCGCCGGCCGGAGGACTAACTAATCCTGGCAGAGGAAAATATAGTCCTGGCTCACCTCTAGAGAAATTTCCCCGAAAGGCAGACAGAGGCCCCCACAAATATTGGCGGTGATTTTAGATGAAATGACAAACGTAGTATGAAAATAGGTTTAGCAAAATTGAGGTCCGCTTACTAGATAGCAGGAAGACAGAAAGGGCACTTTCATGGTCAGCTGAAAACCCTATCAAAACACCATCCTGAAATTACTTTAAGACTCTAGTATTATCATAACATCAGAGTGGCAATTTCAGATCACAAGAGCTTTCCAGACACAGAAACGAAACTACAGCTGTGAACTGGAACAAAATGCAAAAACAAACAAGGACTCAAGTCCAACTTAGCTGGGAGTTGTCTAGCAGCAGGAACATGCACAGAAAGGCTTCTGATTACAATGTTGACCGGCATGGAAGTGACAGAGGAGCAAGGCTAAATAGCGACTCCCACATCCTGATGGAAACAGGTGAACAGAGAGGATGATGCACACCAGTTCAATTCCACCAGTGGCCACAGGGGGAGCCCAAAATCCAATTTCACAACAGTACCCCCCCTCAAGGAGGGGGCACCGAACCCTCACCAGAACCACCAGGGCGATCAGGATGAGCCCTATGAAAGGCACGGACCAAATCGGAGGCATGAACATCAGAGGCAGTCACCCAAGAATTATCCTCCTGACCGTATCCCTTCCATTTGACCAGATACTGGAGTTTCCGTCTGGAAACACGGGAGTCCAAGATTTTTTCCACAACGTACTCCAACTCGCCCTCAACCAACACCGGAGCAGGAGGCTCAACGGAAGGCACAGCCGGTACCTCATACCTGCGCAATAATGACCGATGAAAAACATTATGAATAGAAAAAGATGCAGGGAGGTCCAAACGGAAGGACACAGGGTTAAGAATCTCCAATATCTTGTAAGGGCCGATGAACCGAGGCTTAAACTTGGGAGAAGAAACCCTCATAGGGACAAAACGAGAAGACAACCACACCAAGTCCCCAACACAAAGCCGAGGACCAACCCGACGCCGGCGGTTGGCAAAAAGCTGAGTCTTCTCCTGGGACAACTTCAAATTGTCCACTACCTGCCCCCAAATCTGATGCAACCTCTCCACCACAGCATCCACTCCAGGACAATCCGAAGATTCCACCTGACCAGAAGAAAATCGAGGATGAAACCCCGAATTACAGAAAAAGGGAGACACCAAGGTGGCAGAGCTGGCCCGATTATTGAGGGCAAACTCCGCTAAAGGCAAAAAAGCAACCCAATCATCCTGATCTGCAGACACAAAACACCTCAAATATGTCTCCAAGGTCTGATTCGTCCGCTCGGTCTGGCCATTAGTCTGAGGATGGAAAGCAGACGAGAAAGACAAATCTATGCCCATCCTAGCACAGAATGCTCGCCAAAATCTAGACACGAATTGGGTACCTCTGTCAGAAACGATATTCTCCGGAATACCATGCAAACGGACCACATTTTGAAAAAACAGAGGAACCAACTCGGAAGAAGAAGGCAACTTAGGCAGGGGAACCAAATGGACCATCTTAGAGAAACGATCACACACCACCCAGATGACAGACATCTTCTGAGAAACAGGAAGATCCAAAATAAAATCCATCGAGATGTGCGTCCAGGGCCTCTTCGGGATAGGCAAGGGCAACAACAATCCACTAGCCCGAGAACAACAAGGCTTGGCCCGAGCACAAACGTCACAAGACTGCACGAAGCCTCGCACATCTCGAGACAGGGAAGGCCACCAGAAGGACCTTGCCACCAAATCCCTGGTACCAAAGATTCCAGGATGACCTGCCAACGCAGAAGAATGAACCTCAGAAATGACTTTACTGGTCCAATCATCAGGAACAAACAGTCTACCAGGTGGGCAACGATCAGGTCTATCCGCCTGAAACTCCTGCAAGGCCCGCCGCAGGTCTGGAGAAACGGCAGACAATATCACTCCATCCTTAAGGATACCTGTAGGTTCAGAATTACCAGGGGAGTCAGGCTCAAAACTCCTAGAAAGGGCATCCGCCTTAACATTCTTAGAACCCGGCAGGTAGGACACCACAAAATCAAACCGAGAGAAAAACAACGACCAGCGCGCCTGTCTAGGATTCAGGCGTCTGGCGGACTCAAGATAAATTAGATTTTTGTGGTCAGTCAATACCACCACCTGATGTCTAGCCCCCTCAAGCCAATGACGCCACTCCTCAAAAGCCCACTTCATGGCCAAAAGCTCCCGATTCCCAACATCATAATTCCGCTCGGCGGGCGAAAATTTACGCGAGAAAAAAGCACAAGGTCTCATCACGGAGCAATCGGAACTTCTCTGCGACAAAACCGCCCCAGCTCCGATTTCAGAAGCGTCGACCTCAACCTGAAAAGGAAGAGCAACATCAGGCTGACGCAACACAGGGGCGGAAGAAAAGCGGCGCTTAAGCTCCCGAAAGGCCTCCACAGCAGCAGGGGACCAATCAGCAACATCAGCACCCTTCTAAGTCAAATCAGTCAATGGCTTAACAACATCAGAAAAACCAGCAATAAATCGACGATAAAAGTTAGCAAAGCCCAAAAATTTCTGAAGACTCTTAAGAGAAGAGGGTTGCGTCCAATCACAAATAGCCTGAACCTTGACAGGATCCATCTCGATGGAAGAGGGGGAAAAAATATATCCCAAAAAGGAAATCTTTTGAACCCCAAAAACGCACTTAGAACCCTTCACACACAAGGAATTAGACCGCAAAACCTGAAAAACCCTCCTGACCTGCTGGACATGAGAGTCCCAGTCATCCGAAAAAATCAAAATATCATCCAGATACACAATCATAAATTTATCCAAATAATCACGGAAAATGTCATGCATAAAGGACTGAAAGACTGAAGGGGCATTTGAAAGACCAAAAGGCATCACCAAATACTCAAAGTGGCCCTCGGGCGTATTAAATGCGGTTTTCCACTCATCCCCCTGCTTAATTCGCACCAAATTATACGCCCCACGGAGATCTATCTTAGAGAACCACTTGGCCCCCTTTATGCGAGCAAACAAATCAGTCAGCAGTGGCAACGGATATTGATATTTAACCGTGATTTTATTCAAAAGCCGATAATCAATGCACGGCCTCAAAGAGCCATCTTTCTTAGCCACAAAGAAAAAACCGGCTCCTAAGGGAGATGTCGAAGGACGAATATGTCCCTTTTCCAAGGACTCCTTTATATATTCTCGCATAGCAGCATGCTCAGGCACAGACAGATTAAATAAACGACCCTTAGGGTATTTACTACCCGGAATCAAATCTATGGCACAATCGCACTCCCGGTGCGGAGGTAATGAACCAAGCTTAGGTTCTTCAAAAACGTCACGATATTCAGTCAAGAATTCAGGAATCTCAGAGGGAATAGATGATGAAATGGAAACCACAGGTACGTCCCCATGCGTCCCCTTACATCCCCAGCTTAACACAGACATAGCTTTCCAGTCAAGGACTGGGTTATGAGATTGCAGCCATGGCAATCCAAGCACCAACACATCATGTAGGTTATACAGCACAAGAAAGCGAATAATCTCCTGGTGATCCGGATTAATCCGCATAGTTACTTGTGTCCAGTTTTGTGGTTTATTGCTAGCCAATGGGGTGGAGTCAATCCCCTTCAGGGGTATAGGAGTTTCAAGAGGCTCCAAATCATACCCACAGCGTTTGGCAAAGGACCAATCCATAAGACTCAAAGCGGCGCCAGAGTCGACATAGGCATCCGCGGTAATAGATGATAAAGAACAAATCAGGGTCACAGAAAGAATAAACTTAGACTGTAAAGTGCCAATTGAAACAGACTTATCAAGCTTCTTAGTCCGCTTAGAGCATGCTGATATAACATGAGTTGAATCACCGCAATAGAAGCACAACCCATTTTTTCGTCTAAAATTCTGCCGTTCACTTCTGGACAGAATTCTATCACATTGCATATTCTCTGGCGTCTTCTCAGTAGACACCGCCAAATGGTGCACAGGTTTGCGCTCCCGCAGACGCCTATCGATCTGGATAGCCATTGTCATGGACTCATTCAGACCCGCAGGCACAGGGAACCCCACCATAACATCCTTAATGGCATCAGAGAGACCCTCTCTGAAATTCGCCGCCAGGGCGCACTCATTCCACTGAGTAAGCACAGCCCATTTACGGAATTTCTGGCAGTATATTTCAGCTTCGTCTTGCCCCTGAGATAGGGACATCAAGGCCTTTTCCGCCTGAAGTTCTAACTGAGGTTCCTCATAAAGCAACCCCAAGGACAGAAAAAACGCATCCACATTGAGCAACGCAGGATCCCCTGGAGCCAATGCAAAAGCCCAATCCTGAGGGTCGCCCCGGAGCAAGGAAATCACAATCCTGACCTGCTGAGCAGGATCTCCAGCAGAGCGAGATTTCAGGGACAAAAACAACTTGCAATTATTTTTGAAATTTTGAAAGCAAGATCTATTCCCCGAGAAAAATTCAGGCAAAGGAATTCTAGGTTCAGATATAGGAACATGAACAACAAAATCTTGTAAATTTTGAACTTTTGTGGTGAGATTATTCAAACCTGCAGCTAAACTCTGAATATCCATTTTAAACAGGTGAACACAGAGCCATTCCAGGATTAGAAGGAGAGAGAGAGAGAAAGGCTGCAATATAGGCAGACTTGCAAGAGATTCAATTACAAGCACACTCAGAACTGAGAAAAAAAAAAAAAAAAAAAACTTCAGCAGACTTCTCTTTTCTCTCCTTTCTCTGTCAATTAATTTAACCCTTTTTTGGCCGGTCAAACTGTTATGGTTCTCAATGGCAAGAGAACATAGCCCAGCAAACATAAGAACTAGCTCTTGGAAGGATGGAAACTAAACTGACCATGAACTAAACCTGCCGCACAACTAACAGTAGCCGGGTAGCGTAGCCTGCGTTTTATCCCTAGACGCCCAGCGCCGGCCGGAGGACTAACTAATCCTGGCAGAGGAAAATATAGTCCTGGCTCACCTCTAGAGAAATTTCCCCGAAAGGCAGACAGAGGCCCCCACAAATATTGGTGGTGATTTTAGATGAAATGACAAACGTAGTATGAAAATAGGTTTAGCAAAATTGAGGTCCGCTTACTAGATAGCAGGAAGACAGAAAGGGCACTTTCATGGTCAGCTGAAAACCCTATCAAAACACCATCCTGAAATTACTTTAAGACTCTAGTATTAACTCATAACATCAGAGTGGCAATTTCAGATCACAAGAGCTTTCCAGACACAGAAACGAAACTACAGCTGTGAACTGGAACAAAATGCAAAAACAAACAAGGACTCAAGTCCAACTTAGCTGGGAGTTGTCTAGCAGCAGGAACATGCACAGAAAGGCTTCTGATTACAATGTTGACCGGCATGGAAGTGACAGAGGAGCAAGGCTAAATAGCGACTCCCACATCCTGATGGAAACAGGTGAACAGAGAGGATGATGCACACCAGTTCAATTCCACCAGTGGCCACAGGGGGAGCCCAAAATCCAATTTCACAACACCAACCGGGTATTCTACTAGGTGCAAACATTATTGACCAATAATTTAACTTTGCCTTTAAGGATATACACTCTTAATCCGCTAAAGACCTTCCTATAATCACATTATAAGGTATTTTAACTTTGCATTCTCCTACTTTGAACCTGCAGGACCCCCTGTCCTAACGGCACCAGACCTACTGCCTCTCCTTTCTATTACAGGACCGCCCCGTTCAGCCAGGGCCTACTGCCTTTCGCTACTATACATGGTATAGACATAACATTCCTTTCAATTAGAGAACATTGAGCCAGCTCTATTTGGCTCCTATTAGGACTCACTTTCTAACCCCTACGGGTTCACTCTCTGTCCTTAGTAACGAACGAACTTTCTATGGGGACTCAGGGTTTACCTTCTATCCTCACCTTCATTACTACTTTCTTTACTTTCAACTAAGCAGAACTCTAAATCTACCCCTACGGGCTTTCTGCATCTTTCCTTTTAAAGAACATTATCTAGGTTTCACACTTTAAACAAATTAAACACACATAACTTTTCTTCATGCAAAACAGTTACATTTCTTTCCAGAGCATCATCATCAGTATTTCTTCACATTTAACTAGTTAAAACACATACAACTTTTCTCGTTCAAACATTATCATTGCATTACTGTTCTAAAACAGTATCTTCTCATAAGTACGCTGTTGGACATCCCCTTTAAAAGAGAATCAAGTCTTTCTGAGGTAGCTCGTCTTCTCAGCCTACCAGTCTTTGCTCAGCAAAGGTTCCAGAACGGTATCTTCGCAAAGAGTCTTTAAATAAAACCAGTAGGAAGCGCCTTTAATAAGGTGCAAACTATTTACAAGAAAGTTTGGATCATGCACTGTTCATGATTTCTCAGTTTGTAAAACTTGTGCAAAACTGTAGAAAGACAAACAATAAGGATCCCGGGTCAACTAAGGGATCCATAAAGAGTTAACCCTGGACGGGTTTAGCAGCAAACAGTACTCAAACAGTTAACTAGAAAACTATTTACATTCTTGAGAAACAATAAAATCTTACTGGGGTTCTGCAGAAGGCGACCTCTTTCCTGGCCTTACCAGGCCAACAGATCGCACCGGTGAGCAAGGACGCCGTTCCGGTCCCAGTAATGATAAAATCCCTCGCCGGGAGGTCCTCCTTGTTGGCAGGTGCACCCGTCCCTCCGGGACGCGGCGAGGCTGAGCTTCTCGTGATTCCGCGGGTCCGGGTCCCGCTGCCTTCCCAACGGGATCATCCCCTTCTGGTGTTCCAGCAGCCTGGAGGGCAATGCATCGTTGGACACCTCGGGCGAACCAGCCCGTCTCGCCAGTGTCCCTCCTCCACCTCGTGTAGGTGACGGCATCTCCCGGCTCCAGGTCACGATCGAGCCTCCCGCTGCAAGGCTCCACCTCCTCCCGATCCACGCGGACCTGCAGCGGCTCTCCAATTTCCTGAATCACCCCTCTTCCATACCGGGGGTTAAAGGCCACCACTACACCCCAGTGTGAGGACGGAATCTCCGGAACACTGACCAGATCAAGTTGCTCTGCAGGCTGGGGCCGGCTCCGCCATGCTGTCATCAGACGCCGTAAATGCTCGGCGTCCGGCATGATCTCTAGATCCGGTGTTGATAGCGTGCTCCCAGCCACGGCCAGTTGGGAGGGAACAGGAGACACTGGAGTCAGACAGATCTCCGTGGGCTGACCTAGCCGGGTGAGCACTCGGGCATTGGCCTTCAGCCGGCGGGCCAGCTGTCGGGCCTCAGCTGCGGCCACACCCTCTTCGGACAGCGGCAAAGGGGGTCGACCCATCGGCGGCCCTGTGAGGGTCAGACCCCGCAGTGTTGGCGTCTCTGGGGCTATTTCAGGCTGTGCAGCTTCAGACCGAACCGGGTCAGCTCCGCATGGTGCTCCGGGTGTCGCCATCTTTATTTGTCCTCCAATGTCCTCTTTTCGCGGTCTCTTTCGTGGGCGGCCCCGTCCCCATGGCCTCCACCCTCCAACCAGGATCAGGAGGCGGACCTCGGCTGTTGACGGGCACGTCCTCAGGGCACAAAAATACTTAGACTGGGCGGCCATTGCTGTTCGCGCTCTCCAGCTTGCCTACGCCCACTTCACGCCCCTCTTCTCTTCCTGCGCTCTCCTCAGCGCTACAATGGCGGCGGATTTTGGCGGCAACTGGCACAGCACAGTCTTTGCAATAAAGTACAGTTCAAACACAATAAATCACAGTCTCTAGGCACACATGACCTGATTCTTCAGGCTTAAGTAGATCCTGTTCGTGACGCCAAGTTGGAGTGCCCCCACACCGCCGCAGGGCCTAGGGGTACCCAGAGCCGGGCCTGTGGGTCTCAGTCCTGGGGTTGTCACGGTGGCTAGACCCGGTCCGTGGCCCTGTCCGTCAGTGGGGGACGTCCGGTGCAATAAGTGATGATGATGGTGCAGTAACGGTGGTGTAGCGGTGCAGTTGTGGGGTGTAGGTCGCGGTAAATAACGAGGACACCAGGTTGCAGTCTCTTTACCTCTTTACTGGAGATCTCTCAGTCCGCAGTCCAGAATACGGTTCACCAGGCTGCGCAAGTCCGGTCGGTCCGATGGCACTTCCAGAGTTCTCCTCACAGGTGGAAATCAGTGCCCTCCTTCTTAGCGCTAGGTGTTGTAGTCCTTCCCTGCTGTGCTCACGGAAAGTACCCCACAACTGTCGTGTCTGTTTCTTAAGTTCCCTCACAACTCGATTCACTGATGTTCTTCTCGTATTCCATCCCTCCCTGTTATTCAGGTTAGAACGGCACCCGTTTGTCGGGTAGGCCTGGAGTTCTTCCGGGACCCTAGAGACGCCCCTCTCCCGCAATTGCAAGGTGATATGTGGTAGACAGCCCGCCTTAAACTGACTGCCCTGCCGCTGTTTGGAGTATGGCTTGAAGCTGTATGCTATTCCACTCCCTCGGCGTTCCGGCCACCGGTAATGCGCCTCAGTAGGATGTTGCTCCGGTCCTACAGCATGACCCCTACTGGTATTCTCCCTTTTGCTTGATCTCGTTTCTCACTCAGCACAATCTATCTCGCTTCCAGTCCTTTCTTGGGCACCGCCGCTATGCTGAGCAGGCACGGTCCCGTTACGTTCTTTCCAATGCCAAGCCTCTGTCAGGATCCCACCCCTGACAGAGACCCTACTGTCTCTTCCTCCACAACACCCTCTGCCACAAGGTGTTGCTTCGTTCAATCCAGTCAGCTTTCTCCTCTAACTTCCTGCCTGACCCCCAGTTTACCCACTATGGTGGGGAGTGGCCTAATGAATAGCACCCTTAGCTCCCCCCGGAGGCCCTGCTGTGAAACATATTGGTGTCTGTGATACCTGGTCAGATGAACTCCTTCAGTGCCATCGAACGCACCATGGCTCCCCATAGTGGCGGATCCACAGTACTGTAACGACCAGAACTTTGGGGCGCTGCACTTCCATGGCGCCAGAAAAGGCAAGTGCAGAATATCTCTATAATAGCATGCTAAGGCTTGTAAGCGTGAACATTTCTGCGCAAGTCACTAATGCTCTATACTGGAAAAATTAAAATATTTAAAAAATGTTGTTTCCATTTTTCATTGGTTATATAGGATGAAAAGATCTTTTGAAATTCAAATTTGCAACTTTGCCATATTTTCCTCAAAAATTTGATTTGTGGTGAATAAATTTGCATGGATTTCCATACTGGGAAGCTTGTAATTGCTCGTAAACTACGTGTGAGGGAGAGGAAGAGAAGAACCTAGGTAACTTTAAGGGCTTCTACTTTTCATGCGAGAGCATGGGCTCACACACTATTGAAGCGAGAAAGAAAGAGGGAGAGAACCCCACTGACCATAAGAGATTACACTCTACAGAAGAGAGACTTATGCATTAACTCTGAAGATGGAAAATAACTCTGCCTTACAAACTGTGCTCCACTGGAAGCTGATGACCCAGGTACTGACCACCACCACCACCACCACAAGGTATGATCTGTAAGAAGTCATATCTGCAGGGTCTTATGGGGAAGCCCATTTGACAATGCAAAAGAATGTTTGCCTGCTCTCTAATGCTTCAGCAGTTAAAGAAATGGTGCTGGGCAAGGTTTTTTTTGCAAATTGCAAATAGAATCTCAAACTGTTCAAATTCATGTGAAACCGCAAATTTCAGGAAATTTAACACAAACTCTATCCTCTGCAAACTGATCTGTTCATCTCTACTTGTATATCATTAGCATGTCAATTGATCCTTTGATTTTTATAATTCTATAACCTTTACTTCTTGGTATTGCAATTTTAATGTTGAAGGGTGTATTAAAGAAAACTTGTCATGAGGATTTTATGCCTCTAACGAATGGCATGTACTGTATGTACAGTGAATGTCATGTTGATTGCATCCATACTTTGATTTTAACATTTGTTTTTCTGTTTCTGAGAAATCTAGTATTGTTTTCATATGCAAATGAGTCAAAAGTGCTTCCTGGAGGAGCATTGCACTTGCAGTACTTTTACACACTTTCTCACTGCCTGTCACCTGTGTCATACTGTAAGATCATTCTAGTTTCAGTGACCTGTGCCCTGATCTAACACTGACACCACTTCACTATTGTTCATCTCCTCTAATTTCGGCCATTGCATGAGCATAGTCATGAGTACCCTACTGTTCAAGTAGTATGGCGCTTGTGAGAGATCTCAGTCAGAGTAGGCAGTTCCACTGTCGAAAGAATGACCTGCCAGTCAGATACATGAGGCAGTGTGGAATAGGGAGAGAGGGCAGGATAATTCTAAATGCTCTTCCACATCCCAAAGCACTTGCAGTTCATTTGCACTGGATTTCAGAAGTGAAATTCTCTAAAATGGCAAAATGGATTTCAGCAATCAAGCTATGAATTTATCGAGCATTAAAGATCCTGTACATACATACCATTAGTTTGAGCTATAAATTCCTCATGACAGGTTCCCTTTAAAGCCAGAATTTGGCTCACAATATTGAAGTATGCCAGATGGCACCAGTATATATTTAAAAGATGGCATTGATGCTTAAACTGAAACTACAAAGCTGTCATTTGTCCCATACAAATGTTGCTTTCAAGATTTATAAAACAATGGACTCTCATTCAACTTGTCTTTGCTGTGTCCAAAAAGAAGCAGAGATGTAGTGTGGCTAATGCTTCCAGACTTTATACAATCCTCTCATTTAAATTCTAACATTTAAACTACATAATACTTCATACAAGAGACACTTCAATCAAACCTAGACTGACAAATATCTTGTGCATCTGCTAGCGTACTGATTGATATCCCTCTTGCTGGTTGAAAAGTGTATGATAAACCCATGAATTGTTTCCTCTTGGCAAGACAAACTCTGTCAGTCACTACAAATTCCTCATTATGTTGTGCAAGATTAAACTCTCTGCTTGCGAAACATCCTCACTTTTCAGTTACTTGTTTCTTGATACATATGACAGGGAATATCATTATGCATATGTACTTCATAGAAAATATATTCATCTGAGACAAAACAGTTAGTTCTCCATAGAACTAGACTGTTGGCAAGAATGGTTGAACAGTTGTCTGGCCAAATGCCAGAAGAAATAAGTTAATCTTGTTCAAATATTTATTACTCAAATGTTTATCAGGCTTTTTATAAAAAGAACATAACACATTGTAAAAACAAGGTAACAAACCATAGCACGGTAAAACCATTATATTTAGGATGACATTCTTTTTGCTTTTAATTTTAAACATATATACTTTTTATATACCATTATTTTCAGATATGTTATGTTCTTTGTGAATAATCCTAAGCATTATTTTAGCATTCTAGTACTTCAAAAGTAATAGTTCAATCCGCTTTAAATGTTATTCCATTAGAAATTTAAATAAAAGCAATATATTGGAGTAAAAAATTATGTATAAGGGTGTGTTTTTCTTAGTAAATGTAGCTAGATAAAGCCCATTAGGGATGAGCGAACGTGCTTGGTAATACTCGGATATCACTCGAGTATCTGGGTGCTCGGATACGCTTGCACTAGACGAGCATTGGCTAGTGCTCAGATTTGAAGCTCTAATCCCCGTCCTGCACGTTTGGTGCATGTTAAACAACCAATAAGCATGCGGGTATTGCCTGATAGTCGCTGTAATGCCGTAGCCATCTTGGTAGTGGCACTACTGTGGTTAGCTGGTCACATTACCTCATCAGAGGTTATAAAAGGACATGCACCACCTCCTCGACTTATTGACGCCATTGCACAGCTCAAGGACAGTTCTAAATGGAGGGAGCGAGCAGTCATCCAGGCTTGTGTGGAGCGCCCCCAAGGACAGTGGGGTACTCGGGCCGGGTCCGGCGGTACTTAAAGGGGTGGTCATCACAGCAACTGACCTGGTCCGTTGCCCTGGGCATGCACTTAAAGGGGATGAAGTGTAGTGAGTAGTGTTGAGCATTCCGATACCGCAAGTATCGGGTATCGGCCGATACTAGCGGTATCGGAATTCCGATACCGGGATTCCGATACTTGGCGCGTATCGGATACCGGAATCGGAAGTTCCATGATTCAAAATTCAGAAATTCAGCCAATGAGAAAGATTCCAAGTGTGGGCACATCCTGTTTAGCATGGAGGGCATGAAAGTACTGGCAAGGCTGTGATTGGCTGCTGAAATGATGTCATGATGCAGTTTAAAAGTCGCTGGCGCCATTTTGCGATCACTCTGCTGTGAATTCAGTTAGTGACAGGACGCTGTTTGCTGACTGAGGGACAGTTTAGAGATAGCGATTTGCTTCTTTGTGCTTTCCAAAGGCTAATTTAGCAACCGCTGTGTTCACCTACTATTCACCTTGCTTTTGCCTTGTAGCGCTGTTTTCACAGCGATCTGCAAGGTCTCTCTGTGTGTGTGTGTGTGAGTGCAGCCCACTCTCTAGTCTGAGTGCAGCCACATAGGCCATCCATAGCTGGTTGTATTCAGTTCAGGGAGGGTGGTTCATTGCCTCATACTGTCCTTTTTTTTTTTTTTTTTTGAAGTAGTGCAGGCTGCTGCACATTTTTTCAAATAATTCCTATTAGTGTCTTTCCACCCGTCTCCATCTAATTTGTGGAAAAACACTACATAGGATAAAGTAGAGGAGGGTTTTTGGGCCTTGCAGCGCCGTTTACGGCTGTCTGCACGGTCTCCGTGTGACTGCAGCTCGCCCTGTAGTCTGTGAGCAGCCGTAGCTTGGTTGTCTCCAGCTCAGGGTTGTTCACTGCGTCATACCGCCAAATCAATTTTAATTTTTTTTCAAGTACTGTAGTCTGCTGTTAATTAATTTAAAAAAATCCTATTAGTGTCTTTCCACCCGTCTCCAGCTAATTTGTGGAAAAACACTACATAGGATAAAGTAGAGGAGGGTTTTTGGGCCTTGCAGCGCCGTTTACGGCTGTCTGCACGGTCTCCGTGTGACTGCAGCTCGCCCTGTAGTCTGTGAGCAGCTATAGCCTGGTTGTCTCCAGCTCAGGGTTGTTCACTGCGTCATACCGCCAAATCAATTTTAATTTTTTTTCAAGTACTGTAGTCTGCTGCTAATTAATTTAAAAAAATCCTATTAGTGTCTTTCCACCCGTCTCCAGCTAATTTGTGGAAAAACACTACATAGGATAAAGTAGAGGAGGGTTTTTGGGCCTTGCAGCGCCGTTTACGGCTGTCTGCACGGTCTCCGTGTGACTGCAGCTCGCCCTGTAGTCTGTGAGCAGCCGTAGCTTGGTTGTCTCCAGCTCAGGGTTGTTAACTGCGTCATACCGCCAAATCAATTTTAATTTTTTTTCAAGTACTGTAGTCTGCTGCTAATTAATTTAAAAAAATCCTATTAGTGTCTTTCCACCCGTCTCCAGCTAATTTGTGGAAAAACACTACATAGGATAAAGTAGAGGAGGGTTTTTGGGCCTTACAGCGCCGTTAACGTCTGTCTGCACGGTCTCCGTGTGACTGCAGCTCTATCCGTTGTCAGTTCAGCCCCCAAAAAAGAAATAAATAATAAAGTTCACCAAACACACCAGTTACACCACTTTACATTTGTGTAGGCCACATTAACTCATATTAAAGTCTAGTCCACACTTTAGCTAATTAGTGTTTCTTATACCTGTTAGGAGGAGTTTTTCAGGAATAAGCACACAAAGCCGTTAGTACTTTTCTGCTTTTCTTTATCAGTCAACCACGATGAAGAAGGCAGTGAGTAAGGCACGTGGGCGTGGGCGCGGAGCAGGGAGGGGACGTGGGGATTCTGTGCCCGCTGCGGGCACCGGTGACTCATCAGCACCCACTTTCACGAGGGAACAGTCGTTCATGCGCAGCTTTGTCGCCGAGCGCCGTACACCGCTGCTGCGTGAAGACCAAATTGAAGCCGTTGTGGGATGGATGGCAGCTAATGCATCAACTTCCATTAGTGCCACATCCTCTCAGACACAGAGCACTGGAGAGCAGCCATCTGTCTCTTCACCACCTGCCAAATTGCCCAGGCAGACAGAGAGCCCAGGACAGGAGCCGTCTCTACTTCTGTTCTCTGAATCTCTTGGCTTGGAAACAGGGGGCCAGCCAAGCAGCATTGGAGAAATGGAAGAAGAGGCAGGGTGCAGTGATGCCCAACAGCTTTTTCTCTCTGAGTCTGAAGAGGCGGGTGGGCCAGTGGCTCCGTTCACCACATCGCAGGCCGCATCAGCTGATGATGACACTCAGGTGCCACTTACTGGTGCGTGCTCTGCTGCTGAGACTACCCGGGAGGAGCAGTTGGGGGCAGAGGGTAGTGTGGATGACGAGGTCCTTGACCCATCTTGGCGTCAGGGACAGGAAGGTGGTGGGAGCAGCTCTGAGGAAGAGATTCCCCGTACGGTCCAAAGAGGGAGAGGGAGGGGGAAGACTGCGGATCCTGCAGCCTCCGCTTTGGCACCCGTAAGGAGCATGTCTCTTCCAAAAGTCAAAAGGGGGGCTCCCAAGACTTGCAGTGCCTGGTCCTTTTTTGACACAGTTGCAGATGACATTTGCTATGTCAGATGCAAGGTGTGTCATCAAAAAATCAAAAGAGGTCAAAAAGTCGCCAACCTCAATACCTCCAACATGTGGAAACATGTGCGCAACAGGCACCCGGCGGAGTTAGACAAACACACTGAAGAGCTAGGCCAACCAACAGCGGCAGCTACCACCTCTTCAGCTCGTGTTGCCTCTTCCTCTAGCTCACACGCAGCTGGTTCGGCTTCCTCCCAGGATCGCCGTGGAAGAACCTCTGGCCCTGTTGTCCAGAGACCCGCTGTAATTCCACCCGCAGCACCACTTTCCCAGTCAACCACACACTCCCAGCCCAGTCTACAGCCATCGGTAGTACAGGCATGGGAGAAAAGGCGGCCTTTCTCGTCAAACCACCCACGAGCACAGGCTCTGACTGCAGGCATTGCCAAACTTCTGTCACTGGAAATGCTGTCATTCAGGCTGGTGGAGACTGACAGCTTCCGTGACTTGATGTCATTGGCAGTCCCACAGTACAGTGTGCCCAGCCGCTTTTACTTCAGCAGGCAAGCCGTCCCTGCCCTGCACAAGCATGTGGAGGGACACATAAAACACGCGCTACTGAACGCCGTCAGTAGCAAGGTCCACCTCACCACCGATGCGTGGACCAGTCAACATGGACAGGGGCGATACCTTTCCCTCACTGCCCATTGGGTTAATGTAGTTGAGCCGGGTACAGACCGTGCGAGTGGCGCAGGACGTGTCCTGCCCACTCCAAGGATTGCAGGAATCCATTCTGTACGCATTGACTCCTCCTCTTACACCAGTTCCTCAGAATCATCGCTGCAGGAGCCGTCACAGTCCACCTCCACATGGACCCGTGATGAACGTGTACCTGTTACGACCGACATGAGCACAGCCGTGGCCAAACGTCAACAGGCCGTCTTGAAATTAATTTTTTTGGGGAATCGTAGCCACACAGCGCAGGAGCTCTGGAATGCCATCAAGCAGGAGAGCGATGTGTGGTTTGAGCCAGCGAATCTCCAGCCAGGCATGGTAGTGTGTGATAATGGCCGAAATCTGGTGGCAGCCCTGGGCCTCGGCAACCTCACTCACATCCCATGTCTGGCACATGTGCTCAATTTGGTCGTGCAGAGTTTTTTGAGGGACTATCCGGATCTTGATGCACTGCTGCACAAGGTCCGCCTAGAGTGTGCTCACTTGCGGCGTTCCAGCACGGCAAAAGCGCGCATTGCGGCTCTGCAGCGCCGACACCGCCTGCCGGAACATCGCATCATATGTGACCTACCTACCAGGTGGAATTCCACGTTACATATGTTGGAGCGGTTGTGTGAGCAGCAGCAAGCTGTAATGGAGTACCAGCTGTATCAGGCGCACAAAAGTCGCAGTCAGCGCCGTACAGACTTCACAACCACAGAGTGGGCCACTATGAAGGATGTCTGCCAGGTTTTGCGTCCCTTCGATTATTCCACGCGGATGGCGAGTGCAGATGATGCACTAGTCAGCATGACTGTCCCCCTTATCTGCCTGCTTGAAAAATCACTGCAAGCGCTAAGGGATGATGTTGTGGAAGAGGTGGAGGATGAGGATTCACCACTTCCATCATCTTCTGGACAGTCAGCGCCACGTGGTTCCTCACAAACGCGTAGGCAGGGGACAGTTTGTGAGGAGGATGAGGAGGAGTCAATGGAGGAGGAAGACATCCGTCCAGAGGAGGGAGTTACACAATTGTCCAGTACTCAGTGTGTACAGCGAGGGTGGGGTGATGACGAGCGGGCAGAGATCACGCCTCCAGCTGGGGACAGCGTTTCTTGGGCAGTTGGCAGTCTGCAGCACATGGTGGATTACATGCTGCAGTGCCTGAGAAACGACCGCCGCATCGACCACATTCTCAACATGTCTGATTACTGGGTGTTCACCCTCCTCGATCCTCGCTACCGGGACAACGTAGAAAGCCTCATCACACCGTTGAACCGGGAGCGAAAAATGCGGGAGTACCAAGACACACTGGTCAGTTCCATCATCTTCTCCATTCCAACTGAGAGAAGTGCTGCTAGTGCATTCCAAAGCAGCTCAGTGCGTCCAGGCAGTGGTGGAGGCTCTGCACAAAGAGGGAGCAGAAGCAGTGCCTCTGCCCAAGGCAAGACCAGTATGGCCCAACTGTGGCACAGTTTTGTGTGCCCCCCACAAAAGTCTACACCATCACAGACGGCTCCAGTCAGCAGGAGGCAACGGTTCCGTCAGATGGTGACAGACTACATGTCTTGCCCTCTTGCTGTACTCCCAGACGGCTCTTCCCCTTTCAAGTTTTGGGTCTCAAAGCTGGATACATGGCCAGAGCTAAGCCAGTATGCATTGGAGGTGCTGTCTTGCCCTGCGGCCAGTGTATTATCGGAACGTGTCTTTAGTGCTGCAGGTGGTGTACTAACTGACCGTCGCATGCGACTATCCTCCGATAACGTTGACCGGCTTACTTTCCTGAAAATGAACAAGGCCTGGATCTCGCAGGAATTTGCCACTCCTCCTCCTGATTAAATAATTAGGTCACTGTATACGTTATCCAGGTCTCCTGTTGTGTTCATCTTTCAACCACCTGAACTTACATTCCTGGGCTCCAACAACGCCAGTTGAGGCTCAGAAGTGCCATCTGCACAGTCAAAACATACGACCCAGTGTTATTGGGTTTCAGTAACGTCAGCTGATCCCCAGCTGTGTAGCCGGCAATGTGTCCTGCGACCGCCACGCTGGCACAACTGAAATGTAAGGGAACCTGTCCCCCCCCCCCCCCAAGGCGTTTGTTACTGAAAGAGCCACCTTGTGCAGCAGTAATGCTGCACAAGGAAAAGGTAGCTATTTTCATTATGCTCCTTGCACACGCAGAACTTAACACTTATAAAATGTGTCCACTGATACCGTAAAACCGTCCCGGAGGTGGGACTTTCCTTCGTAATATGACGCAGCACAGCTGTCATTCCTACCCCCTCGGCGCCGTGCCCCGGCTCCTCATCGTTGTTTGATTCCGTCCCGGAGCCTGCGCTGTTAGGTTATCCCTTGGCCAGGCACACTTAGCGCTGCCCATCTTCTGACATCATTTGGTGTCAGGCTGGCTGCGCCTGTGCGGCCGCGCTGTCCGAGAGCCCGCCTCGCAGTGTGGTCTAATGTAATCCCACCGCGGGCCTGGGATCAGTGGCCATGCGCAGTGCATATCCTCGCCTCTCGCTCCACTCCCTACGGCTTCTTCAGACTGTGCGGTGCCAGCTGATCCGTAATAGCATGCCACGGCCGTGGCAGCGCACAGTCTGAAAAAGCCGTAGGGAGGGGAGCGAGAGGCGAGGATATGCACTGCGCATGGCCACTGATCCCAGGCCCGCGGTGGGATTACATTAGACCACACTGCGAGGCGGGCTCTCGGACAGCGCGGCCGCACAAGCGCAGCCAGCCTGACACCAAATGATGTCAGAAGATGGGCAGCGCTAAGTGTGCCTGGCCAAGGGATAACCTAACAGCGCAGGCTCCGGGACGGAATCAAACAACGATGAGGAGCCGGGGCACGGCGCCGAGGGGGTAGGAATGACAGCTGTGCTGCGTCATATTACGAAGGAAAGTCCCACCTCCGGGACAGTTTCACGGTTTCAGGGGACACATTTTATAAGTGTTTAGTTCTGTGCTTGCAAGGAGCATAATTAAAAGAGCCACCTTTTCCTTTTGCATCTTTTGAGCTGCACAAGCTGGCTCTTTCAGCTACAAATGCCTTGGGGGGGGGGGTTAAAGGTTCCCTTTCTCCAATCAGGCTTCGGCCTACATTGTGTTCCTCTGCTTCTACTGCTGTCCCTGGGCTCCAACACCGCTAGTTGTTGCCTGGTAGTGCTGTACGCACAGTCAACAGTCGCTCCTCTGTTATTGGGGTTCAGTAACGTCAGCTGTTCCCCTGCTGTGTGTGTGGCAATCCCTCCAACCTCCTCCAACCTCATCCAAACTCCTCCTCCTCCACCTGTCCCTGGGCTCCAACACCGCTAGTTGCCGTCCAGAAGTGCTGTACGCACAGTCAACAGTCGCTCCTCTGTTATTGGGGTTCAGTAACGTCAGCTGTTCCCCTGCTGTGTGTGTGGCAATCCCTCCTACCTCCTCCAACCTCCTCCTACCTCCTCCTCCTCCACCTGTCCCTGGGCTCCAACACCGCCAGTTGCCGTCCAGAAGTGCTGTACGCACAGTCAACAGTCCCTCCTCTGTTATTGGGGTTCAGTAACGTCAGCTGTTCCCCTGCTGTGTGTGTGGCAATCCCTCCTACCTCCTCCAACCTCCTCCAACCTCCTCCTCCTCCACCTGTCCCTGGGCTCCAACACCGCTAGTTGCCGTCCAGAAGTGCTGTACGCACAGTCAACAGTCGCTCCTCTGTTATTGGGGTTCAGTAACGTCAGCTGTTCCCCTGCTGTGTGTGTGGCAATCCCTCCTACCTCCTCCAACCTCCTCCTACCTCCTCCTCCTCCACCTGTCCCTGGGCTCCAACACCGCCAGTTGCCGTCCAGAAGTGCTGTACGCACAGTCAACAGTCCCTCCTCTGTTATTGGGGTTCAGTAACGTCAGCTGTTCCCCTGCTGTGTGTGTGGCAATCCCTCCTACCTCCTCCTACCTCCTCCACCTGTCCCTGGGCTCCAACACCGCCAGTTGCCGTCCAGAAGTGCTGTACGCACAGTCAACAGTCCCTCCTCTGTTATTGGGGTTCAGTAACGTCAGCTGTTCCCCTGCTGTGTGTGTGGCAATCCCTCCAACCTCCTCCAACCTCATCCAAACTCCTCCTCCTCCACCTGTCCCTGGGCTCCAACACCGCTAGTTGCCGTCCAGAAGTGCTGTACGCACAGTCAACAGTCGCTCCTCTGTTATTGGGGTTCAGTAACGTCAGCTGTTCCCCTGCTGTGTGTGTGGCAATCCCTCCTACCTCCTCCAACCTCCTCCTACCTCCTCCTCCTCCACCTGTCCCTGGGCTCCAACACCGCCAGTTGCCGTCCAGAAGTGCTGTACGCACAGTCAACAGTCCCTCCTCTGTTATTGGGGTTCAGTAACGTCAGCTGTTCCCCTGCTGTGTGTGTGGCAATCCCTCCTACCTCCTCCTACCTCCTCCACCTGTCCCTGGGCTCCAACACCGCCAGTTGCCGTCCAGAAGTGCTGTACGCACAGTCAACAGTCCCTCCTCTGTTATTGGGGTTCAGTAACGTCAGCTGTTCCCCTGCTGTGTGTGTGGCAATCCCTCCAACCTCCTCCAACCTCATCCAAACTCCTCCTCCTCCACCTGTCCCTGGGCTCCAACACCGCTAGTTGCCGTCCAGAAGTGCTGTACGCACAGTCAACAGTCGCTCCTCTGTTATTGGGGTTCAGTAACGTCAGCTGTTCCCCTGCTGTGTGTGTGGCAATCCCTCCTACCTCCTCCAACCTCCTCCTACCTCCTCCTCCTCCACCTGTCCCTGGGCTCCAACACCGCCAGTTGCCGTCCAGAAGTGCTGTACGCACAGTCAACAGTCCCTCCTCTGTTATTGGGGTTCAGTAACGTCAGCTGTTCCCCTGCTGTGTGTGTGGCAATCCCTCCTACCTCCTCCTACCTCCTCCACCTGTCCCTGGGCTCCAACACCGCCAGTTGCCGTCCAGAAGTGCTGTACGCACAGTCAACAGTCCCTCCTCTGTTATTGGGGTTCAGTAACGTCAGCTGTTCCCCTGCTGTGTGTGTGGCAATCCCTCCTACCTCCTCCAACCTCCTCCTACCTCCTCCTCCTCCACCTGTCCCTGGGCTCCAACACCGCCAGTTGCCGTCCAGAAGTGCTGTACGCACAGTCAACAGTCCCTCCTCTGTTATTGGGGTTCAGTAACGTCAGCTGTTCCCCTGCTGTGTGTGTGGCAATCCCTCCTACCTCCTCCTACCTCCTCCTCCTCCACCTGTCCCTGGGCTCCAACACCGCCAGTTGCCGTCCAGAAGTGCTGTACGCACAGTCAACAGTCCCTCCTCTGTTATTGGGGTTCAGTAACGTCAGCTGTTCCCCTGCTGTGTGTGTGGCAATCCCTCCTACCTCCTCCAACCTCCTCCAACCTCCTCCTCCTCCACCTGTCCCTGGGCTCCAACACCGCTAGTTGCCGTCCAGAAGTGCTGTACGCACAGTCAACAGTCGCTCCTCTGTTATTGGGGTTCAGTAACGTCAGCTGTTCCCCTGCTGTGTGTGTGGCAATCCCTCCTACCTCCTCCAACCTCCTCCTACCTCCTCCTCCTCCACCTGTCCCTGGGCTCCAACACCGCCAGTTGCCGTCCAGAAGTGCTGTACGCACAGTCAACAGTCCCTCCTCTGTTATTGGGGTTCAGTAACGTCAGCTGTTCCCCTGCTGTGTGTGTGGCAATCCCTCCTACCTCCTCCTACCTCCTCCACCTGTCCCTGGGCTCCAACACCGCCAGTTGCCGTCCAGAAGTGCTGTACGCACAGTCAACAGTCCCTCCTCTGTTATTGGGGTTCAGTAACGTCAGCTGTTCCCCTGCTGTGTGTGTGGCAATCCCTCCAACCTCCTCCAACCTCCTCCAACCTCCTCCTCCTCCACCTGTCCCTGGGCTCCAACACCGCTAGTTGCCGTCCAGAAGTGCTGTACGCACAGAGCCAAACACCTCGCCAATGTGTTAGTGGGGTTCAGCACCGCCAGCTGTTCCCCTGCTGTGTATACGGCAACGTGTACTGCGACCGCCACGCAGACACAACAAGTTAAATGTAAGGGAACCTGACCCCCCCCCCCCCCAGGCGTTTGTTACTGAAGGAGCCACCTTGTGCAGCAGTAATAATGCAAAGGGAAAAAGTGCCTCTTTTCGTGATGCTCCTTGCACATGCTGAACCTAACACTTATGAAATGTGTCCCCACACAGCGTTAAACCGTCCGGTAGGTGGAACTTTCCTTTGTCGTGTGACGCAGCACAGCCATCATTTTTACCCCCTTGGCGCCGTGCGCCCACTCCTCAGCGTTGTTTGAATCTGTCCCGGAGCCTGCGCTGTTAGGTTAGCCCTTGGCCATGCACACATGTTGCGCTGCCCGTCTTCTGACCTCATTTGGTGTCAGGCTGGCTGCGCCTGTGCGGGTGCGCTGGTCGAGATCCCGCCTCGCAGTGTCGTCTAATGTAATCCCACCGCGGGCCTGTGATCCGTGCCCGTGCGCAGTGCATATCCTCTCCTCTCACTCCCCTCCCTACGGCTTCTTCAGACTGTGCGATGTCAGCTGGTCCCTAATAGCATGCCACGGCCGTGACAACGCACAGTCTGAAAAAGCCGTAGGGAGGGGAGTGAGAGGACAGGATATGCACTGCGCACGGGCACGGATCACAGGCCCGCGGTGGGATTACATTAGACGACACTGCGAGGCGGGATCTCGGCCAGCGCACCCGCACAGGCGCAGCCAGCCTGACACCAAATGAGGTCAGAAGACGGGCAGCGCAACATGTGTGCATGGCCAAGGGCTAACCTAACAGCGCAGGCTCCGGGACAGATTCAAACAACGCTGAGGAGTGGGCGCACGGCGCCAAGGGGGTAAAAATGATGGCTGTGCTGCGTCACACGACAAAGGAAAGTTCCACCTACCGGACGGTTTAACGCTGTGAGGAGACACATTTCATAAATGTTTGGTTCCGCATGTACAAGGACCATAATTAAAAGAGCTAAGTTTACCTTTTCCAGCATTAGTGCTGTACACAATGGCTCTTTCAGCTACAAACGCCTGGGGGGGGGGGTGTTAAAGGTTTCCTTTCAACTTGCTCGAGTGCAGGCTTCGGCCTACACTCCGCTCCCCCTGCTCCTCCTGCTGTCCCTGGGCTCTAACACACCGCCAGTTTTTGCCCAGATGTGCTAGCTGCACAGAGAAAAACACCAGCCAATGTGTCAGTGGGGTCCAGCACCGCCAGCTGTTCCCCTGCTGTGCAGCCGGCAACGTGTCCTGCAAAAGCCACGCAGACACAAGAACTGAAATTGAAGGGAACCTGTCCCCCCTCCCCCAGGCGTTTTTACGTTATCCAGCCACCTTGTACAGCGGTAATGCTGCATGTGTGCAAGGTGGCTCATAAACGTATTCTCCTCGCACATGTGGAACTGAAAACACGTCTGAAATGTGTCCTCTGTGTGACCATTTAACCGTCCCGGGGGTGTGACTTTCCTTTGTAATGACACGCTGCAACCCCCTTGGTAGCGCTGCCCGTCTTCTGGCATCATTGTTTGGCTGGCTGCGCCTCTGCGGCCGCCCTGACCCACACAACGCCCCTCGGTGTCTTATTTATTGGGACTGCGAGGGTGTGATTGATGGGCAGGATCAGTGCATCAGTTCGCCTGTCCCTCCTCTCCTTCCGCCTTCTTCGGACTGTGCGGCTTCATGGCCGTGGCATGCGATAAGGGATCAGATGACGCCGCACAGTCTGAAGCGGGTGTAAGGACCCGCGTGTGAGAGGCGAACATATGTGCTGCGCCAGGCCCTGAATCCCAGCCCCGCAGTGTTTTAACAATGTTAAGACACTGCGGGGCTGGGATTCATGGTGATCGCGAACCGCAACGGCCGACATTAAATGATGTCAGAAGATGGGCAGCGCTAACGGCGCTAGGCCAGGGGATAACACGACAGCGCAGACTCCTGTACAGCAAATAACAACGCTCAGGAGGCTGCACCCAGCACCAAGGTGGGATTCTTGACATCTGTGCTGCGTCTCATTACAAAGGGAACTCTCGCCTCCATTACACAGTTTGACTGTATAAAGGGCTAAATGTTATACGTGTTCCATTCAGCGTGTGCAAGGAGAAAAATTACAAGAGCAACCTTTGACTTGCGCAGCACTACTGCTGCATAAGCTGTGGCTCTTCTACTTTGTAACCCCTGAGGGGGGGTTAAAGGTGACTTTTGAAATCGGTTCAATTAGGCTTCGGCCTACACTCTGCTCCACCTGCAGAGCCCGGGCTCCAACAACGCTAGTTGCTGTCCGGAAGTGCTGGCTGCACAGAGCCAAACACCTCGCCAATGTGTCAGTGGGGTCCAGCACCGCCAGCTGTTCCCCTGCTGTGTAGCCGGCAACGTGTCCTGCAAAAGCCACGCAGACACAACACACCCAAAGCTGCCGCCTGTGCAGGCTTCGGCCTACACTCCCCTCCCCCTGCTCCTCCTCCTCCTGCTCCTCCTCCTGCTGTCCCTGGGCTCTAACACACCGCCAGTTTTTGCCCAGATGTGCTAGCTGCACAGAGAAAAACACCAGCCAATGTGTCAGTGGGGTCCAGCACCGCCAGCTGTTCCCCTGCTGTGCAGCCGGCAACGTGTCCTGCAAAAGCCACGCAGACACAAGAACTGAAATTGAAGGGAACCTGTCCCCCCTCCCCCAGGCGTTTTTACGTTATCCAGCCACCTTGTACAGCGGTAATGCTGCATGTGTGCAAGGTGGCTCATAAACGTATTCTCCTCGCACATGTGGAACTGAAAACACGTCTGAAATGTGTCCTCTGTGTGACCATTTAACCGTCCCGGGGGTGTGACTTTCCTTTGTAATGACACGCTGCAACCCCCTTGGTAGCGCTGCCCGTCTTCTGGCATCATTGTTTGGCTGGCTGCGCCTCTGCGGCCGCCCTGACCCACACAACGCCCCTCGGTGTCTTATTTATTGGGACTGCGAGGGTGTGATTGATGGGCAGGATCAGTGCATCAGTTCGCCTGTCCCTCCTCTCCTTCCGCCTTCTTCGGACTGTGCGGCTTCATGGCCGTGGCATGCGATAAGGGATCAGATGACGCCGCACAGTCTGAAGCGGGTGTAAGGACCCGCGTGTGAGAGGCGAACATATGTGCTGCGCCAGGCCCTGAATCCCAGCCCCGCAGTGTTTTAACAATGTTAAGACACTGCGGGGCTGGGATTCATGGTGATCGCGAACCGCAACGGCCGACATTAAATGATGTCAGAAGATGGGCAGCGCTAACGGCGCTAGGCCAGGGGATAACACGACAGCGCAGACTCCTGTACAGCAAATAACAACGCTCAGGAGGCTGCACCCAGCACCAAGGTGGGATTCTTGACATCTGTGCTGCGTCTCATTACAAAGGGAACTCTCGCCTCCATTACACAGTTTGACTGTATAAAGGGCTAAATGTTATACGTGTTCCATTCAGCGTGTGCAAGGAGAAAAATTACAAGAGCAACCTTTGACTTGCGCAGCACTACTGCTGCATAAGCTGTGGCTCTTCTACTTTGTAACCCCTGAGGGGGGGTTAAAGGTGACTTTTGAAATCGGTTCAATTAGGCTTCGGCCTACACTCTGCTCCACCTGCAGAGCCCGGGCTCCAACAACGCTAGTTGCTGTCCGGAAGTGCTGGCTGCACAGAGCCAAACACCTCGCCAATGTGTCAGTGGGGTCCAGCACCGCCAGCTGTTCCCCTGCTGTGTAGCCGGCAACGTGTCCTGCAAAAGCCACGCAGACACAACACACCCAAAGCTGCCGCCTGTGCAGGCTTCGGCCTACACTCCCCTCCCCCTGCTCCTCCTCCTCCTGCTCCTCCTCCTGCTGTCCCTGGGCTCTAACACACCGCCAGTTTTTGCCCAGATGTGCTAGCTGCACAGAGAAAAACACCAGCCAATGTGTCAGTGGGGTCCAGCACCGCCAGCTGTTCCCCTGCTGTGCAGCCGGCAACGTGTCCTGCAAAAGCCACGCAGACACAAGAACTGAAATTGAAGGGAACCTGTCCCCCCTCCCCCAGGCGTTTTTACGTTATCCAGCCACCTTGTACAGCGGTAATGCTGCATGTGTGCAAGGTGGCTCATAAACGTATTCTCCTCGCACATGTGGAACTGAAAACACGTCTGAAATGTGTCCTCTGTGTGACCATTTAACCGTCCCGGGGGTGTGACTTTCCTTTGTAATGACACGCTGCAACCCCCTTGGTAGCGCTGCCCGTCTTCTGGCATCATTGTTTGGCTGGCTGCGCCTCTGCGGCCGCCCTGACCCACACAACGCCCCTCGGTGTCTTATTTATTGGGACTGCGAGGGTGTGATTGATGGGCAGGATCAGTGCATCAGTTCGCCTGTCCCTCCTCTCCTTCCGCCTTCTTCGGACTGTGCGGCTTCATGGCCGTGGCATGCGATAAGGGATCAGATGACGCCGCACAGTCTGAAGCGGGTGTAAGGACCCGCGTGTGAGAGGCGAACATATGTGCTGCGCCAGGCCCTGAATCCCAGCCCCGCAGTGTTTTAACAATGTTAAGACACTGCGGGGCTGGGATTCATGGTGATCGCGAACCGCAACGGCCGACATTAAATGATGTCAGAAGATGGGCAGCGCTAACGGCGCTAGGCCAGGGGATAACACGACAGCGCAGACTCCTGTACAGCAAATAACAACGCTCAGGAGGCTGCACCCAGCACCAAGGTGGGATTCTTGACATCTGTGCTGCGTCTCATTACAAAGGGAACTCTCGCCTCCATTACACAGTTTGACTGTATAAAGGGCTAAATGTTATACGTGTTCCATTCAGCGTGTGCAAGGAGAAAAATTACAAGAGCAACCTTTGACTTGCGCAGCACTACTGCTGCATAAGCTGTGGCTCTTCTACTTTGTAACCCCTGAGGGGGGGTTAAAGGTGACTTTTGAAATCGGTTCAATTAGGCTTCGGCCTACACTCTGCTCCACCTGCAGAGCCCGGGCTCCAACAACGCTAGTTGCTGTCCGGAAGTGCTGGCTGCACAGAGCCAAACACCTCGCCAATGTGTCAGTGGGGTCCAGCACCGCCAGCTGTTCCCCTGCTGTGTAGCCGGCAACGTGTCCTGCAAAAGCCACGCAGACACAACACACCCAAAGCTGCCGCCTGTGCAGGCTTCGGCCTACACTCCCCTCCCCCTGCTCCTCCTCCTCCTGCTCCTCCTCCTGCTGTCCCTGGGCTCTAACACACCGCCAGTTTTTGCCCAGATGTGCTAGCTGCACAGAGAAAAACACCAGCCAATGTGTCAGTGGGGTCCAGCACCGCCAGCTGTTCCCCTGCTGTGCAGCCGGCAACGTGTCCTGCAAAAGCCACGCAGACACAAGAACTGAAATTGAAGGGAACCTGTCCCCCCTCCCCCAGGCGTTTTTACGTTATCCAGCCACCTTGTACAGCGGTAATGCTGCATGTGTGCAAGGTGGCTCATAAACGTATTCTCCTCGCACATGTGGAACTGAAAACACGTCTGAAATGTGTCCTCTGTGTGACCATTTAACCGTCCCGGGGGTGTGACTTTCCTTTGTAATGACACGCTGCAACCCCCTTGGTAGCGCTGCCCGTCTTCTGGCATCATTGTTTGGCTGGCTGCGCCTCTGCGGCCGCCCTGACCCACACAACGCCCCTCGGTGTCTTATTTATTGGGACTGCGAGGGTGTGATTGATGGGCAGGATCAGTGCATCAGTTCGCCTGTCCCTCCTCTCCTTCCGCCTTCTTCGGACTGTGCGGCTTCATGGCCGTGGCATGCGATAAGGGATCAGATGACGCCGCACAGTCTGAAGCGGGTGTAAGGACCCGCGTGTGAGAGGCGAACATATGTGCTGCGCCAGGCCCTGAATCCCAGCCCCGCAGTGTTTTAACAATGTTAAGACACTGCGGGGCTGGGATTCATGGTGATCGCGAACCGCAACGGCCGACATTAAATGATGTCAGAAGATGGGCAGCGCTAACGGCGCTAGGCCAGGGGATAACACGACAGCGCAGACTCCTGTACAGCAAATAACAACGCTCAGGAGGCTGCACCCAGCACCAAGGTGGGATTCTTGACATCTGTGCTGCGTCTCATTACAAAGGGAACTCTCGCCTCCATTACACAGTTTGACTGTATAAAGGGCTAAATGTTATACGTGTTCCATTCAGCGTGTGCAAGGAGAAAAATTACAAGAGCAACCTTTGACTTGCGCAGCACTACTGCTGCATAAGCTGTGGCTCTTCTACTTTCTAACCCCTGAGGGGGGGTTAAAGGTTACCTTTGAAATTGGTTCAAGTAGGCTTCGGCCTACACTCTGCTCCCCCTGCAGAGCCCGGGCTACAACACCGCTCGTTGCTGTCCGGAAGTGCTGGCTGCACAGAGCCAAACACCTCGCCAATGTGTCAGTGGGGTCCAGCACCGCCAGCTGTTCCCCTGCTGTGTAGCCGGCAACGTGTCCTGCGACCGCCACGCAGACACAACACACCCAAAGCTGCCGCCAGTGCAGGCTTCGGCCTACACTCCCCTCCCCCTGCTCCTGCTCCTCCTCCTTCTCCTGCTGTCCCTGGGCTCTAACACACCGCCAGTTGGGGCCCAGATGTGCTAGCTGCACAGAGAAAAACACCAGCCAATGTGTCAGTGGGGTTCAGCACCGCCAGCTGTTCCCCTGCTGTGCAGCCGGCATCGTGTCCTGCAAAAGCCACGCAGACACTTGCTCTTGTACCTTCTGCTCCCCATCCTGGTTCCAGTACCGTCAGCTGGTTCCGGGCAGAGCCTTTGGCTTAGGTGCCTCCCTTTGGTATCCGAGTTCCACCAACGTCAGGTGGTCCTTGGTAGTGCTTTCAGGCACGGGTACCTCCTGCTTAGTAACCGGGTTCCAGTAACGTCAGCTGGTCCTCGGTAGTTCCATTGGCTCTTGGACCTTCGGCTACCCATCCGGGTTCCAGCACCGTCAGCTGGTTCTCGGCAGTGTCTTTTGCTCTTGTACCTTCTGCTCCCCATCCTGGTTCCAGTACCGTCAGCTGGTTCCGGGCAGAGCCTTTGGCTTAGGTGCCTCCCTCTGGGTATCTGAGTTCCACCAACGTCAGGTGGTCCTTGGTAGTGCTTTCAGCACGGGTACCTCCTGCTTAGTAACCGGGTTCCAGTAACGTCAGCTGGTCCTCGGTCGTTCCATTGGCTCTTGGACCTTCGGGTAGCCATCTGAGCTCCAGTTCCATCAGCTGGTTCTCGGCATTCTCTCAGCCTTCTTGTACCTTCTGCTGCATTTCCAAGTTCAAGAGACTAAACACGATGACCCGGAAGACCACCCCTAAGATGACGACGACACCAGAGACGACAACCACCGTGATGACGACGACCCTGGAGACGATGACCCTGAAGACCACCCCGATGACGACGACCCCGGAGACCACCCCGATGACGACGACCCCGGAGACGACGACCCTGGAGACGACGACGACCTGGAAGACCGAGAAGCAGAAGAACAAGAGGCTGCAGAACAAAGAGCAGAAGGACATTAAGCATAACACAAAATATCAGAGCAAAAAATATTATGTAAATTATAAGCAGAAGAAGACTAAGCAGTGTATGGGGGTGAGTCCGTTCCTCCTCGTGGTGCCCCTGGATAAAGCCTGATGCTGCAGGCCAAACTGAACGCGGACAAATGTAACTGTTTTGTGACAGGCAGAACGGAAGGTGTAATCTTCAAACTTTTATAGATAACAACTACGGGAATGCCTGTCACAAATAAGAATATGATGAAGAAGTAGAATATGATGAAGATAATAGTAAAATAAAAAGAATATGAACAATGTAACCCAAAAAATAATAGGTAGAAGATGAAGAAGAAGATGAAGAAGGTGAAGAAGTTGATGTCAAAGAAGCTGATGATGAGGATAATGAAGAAGAAAGCGTGGGAGAAGTAAAAAAGAAGGTGAAGGGCGTGGAAGTAGTGAAACATCAATATCTGACATAAAAAAAAAAAATAACATAGTCAAATTCTTTCTAACGCCGAACGTCATAAAAAAAAAAAAAAAATCCTGCTATTCTATTAGATTGGGCTAAACCTCTGTGCCTTTAATGTCTCCGCCACGTCCCCCAATACATCCTACATTATTCTTAGTTGTTTTCCTTCATGTAGAATGAACCTACAAGTGTATAAAGGGTTTATTTTAATTCCGATATTTTCGTCCCATTGACTTGCATTGGGATCGGGTATCGGTATCGGATTGGATTCCGATACTGTGACGGTATCGGCCGATACTTTCCGATTCCGATACTTTCCGATATCGGAAAGTATCGCTCAACACTAGTAGTGAGAAATAAAGTCTATAGAGAAATGTTTGTGACACCACCTGTGGTACTCGGCGAGGGATGGCCGACGCTGCTTGAAGGGGACCACTGGGGCTGATGGTGTCGCAGCAGAGTTGGTATAGCTCCTCATAGGTAGAGCTTAGTCCCCACGGCTACTGGTGCAGTTGGTGAGGAATCTAAGCTGGTGGGGTGCAGGGCTGAGGGTGCAGGAATTAATTGGAGGACACAGGGTTTTCAATCTCCTATACTTTTTACTGGTGAATTTCAGGTGTAGTCCGGGGCACAGGTTACAGGTGTAGATGGGGTTTGGGTGGCCTAGGAGTAACTTGGGTTCTAATTAGCCAGGTGGGTTCAGAGGCCTTCTATTCTGTGCTGAATTCTCTGTCCTTTGTTTACTGAAGCTTTACACAAGTTCCTCTCAGTGTCTGTTACTCACTCCTAACCTGTATGGTTAACAGCATGAGCCTTTCATGGACACTGTCTTCTCACTGGCAGCCCCAGACTCCTGACTTGCTGTGTTGCCTCCAGGTAATAGATGGGCCAAGAGACCTGCAATCTCCTGCCTCCCCGGTTCTATCTGCTGGGCCTTTAATAGCCGTGCAACCATGGACTCCGGTGTCCAGTTTCTTTTGCGCTTTTTCCTGGGAAGAGGTCAGTTACAGCTCCATTCCAAGTCTCTCTCCTCAAGTGCTTCCTCTCCCTTCAGTGTCTCACACTACACTGCCTAACCCCGCCTCAAGACCAGATCTTATAGGGAAGTTCCCTTAAAACCGGGTTTAGAGCTCCCCCTTCTGGTCTGGAGTCAGGAAGGTGTTGTATGTTTGTGTTACCTGCCAAAGGAATCCCTCCTTACTCCCAGGCATGACATCACCCCCCTAGAGGAAGGCACTGCTCTTGTGGCAACCGGACTCCTGGGATGCCACATGTGTGTGCACAGTTTAACTAACCAGAGTTCTCTAGTGTTGATACTGATGCCGATGGTGAATCATCATACTAAAAGTCCTTCTTCTGTATAATCCTGTGCTTTTCTGTTTGTGTACAGTATATTCTGCATTTAGCTTAGGGACAGTTGCAGGAGCAGGATGAGAGGCAGCATACAGCCTCTAGGCAGGGCTTAGGGCTTTGCAGTCCATTGCAAAATATATAGCTGCTTCACATGACCACATTCTTTTTTTTGGTTGACTATATTGTCAACTATAATGTTTAACATATTAAAAATGTATGTAAAATGCTGCAGAATATGATAGTGCTACAGTGGGGAAAAAATTTAAATATTTAGTCAGCCACCAATTGTGCAAGTTCTCCCACTTAAAAAGATGAGAGATGCCTGTAATTTACATCATAGGTAGACCACAGCTATGAGAGTCAAAATGAGAAAACAAATCCAGAAAATCATCTTCTCTGATTCGGCAAGATTTATTTTGCAAATTATGGTGGAAAATAACTATTTTGTCACCTAAAAATATGCAAGATTTCTGGCTCTCACAGACCTGTAACTTCTTCTTCAAGAGGCTCCTCTGTCCTCCACTCATTACCTTTAGTAATGGCACCTGTTTGAACTTATTTTCAGTATAAAAGACACCTGTCCAAAACCTCAAACAGTCACACTCCAAACTCTGCTATGGTGAAGACCAAGGAGCTGTCGAAGGACACCAGAAATAAAATTGTAGCCCTGCACCAGGCTGAGAAGACTTAATCTGCAATAGGCAAGCAGCTTAGTGTGATGGAATCAACTGTGGGAGCAATAATAAGAAAATGGAAGACATACAAGACGACTTATAATCTCCCTCGATCTGGGTCTCCATGCAAGAATTCACCTTGTGGGGTCAAAATGATCAGAAGAGCATAGTAACATAGTTTATTAAGTTTAAAGGAAGAGTTAAGTGTATCTAGTTCAACCCATATCCTAACCTAACATGCCGTAACATGTTGATCCAGAGGAAAGCAGAAAAAAATTATGTGTCAAACAGTAAGCTCCACATTGGAGAAAAAAAGTCCTTCCTAATTCCACATACGGCAATCAGACTAGTTCCCTGGATCAACGCCCTATCAAGGAATGTAGTGTATATAACCTGAAATGTTGTACTTTTCAAGAAAGGCATCCAGTCCCTTCTTAAATTTTAGTAATGAATCATTCAATACCACATCATACAGCAGAGAGTTCCATAATCTCACTGCTCTTACAGTAAAGAATCTGCATCTGTTATTATGATTGCACCTACTTTTCTCCAGACATAGAAGATGCCCCCTTGTCCCCGTCTCAGGTCTACCAGTAAAAATTTAATTAGAAAGGTCTTTGTACTGTCCCCTCATGTATTTATACATTGTAATAAGATCACCCCTAAGCCTTTGTTATTCCAAACTAAATAACCCCAAGTGTAATACCCCGTCTTGGTATTGCAGACCCCCCAGTTCTCTAATAACCTTGCTCACTCTTTTCAGCACCTTCTCTAGTTCAGCTATGTCTTTCTTATACACCAGAGACCAGAACTGTACAGAGTATTCTAAGTGTGGTTGCACTAATGATTTGTATAAAGGTAAAATTATGTTCTCCTCATGAGCATCTATGCCTCTTTTAATGCATCCCAATATTTTATTTGCCTTTGCAGCAGCTGGCTGACACTGGCTACTAAATGTGAGTTTGTTGTTCACCCATACACCCAGGTCTTTTTCAGTGACAGTTTTGCCCAGTTTTTTACAATTAAGCACATAATTATACATCTTATTTCTTCGGCCCAAGTGCATGACCTTACATTTATCCCCATTAAAGCTAATTTGCCATTTATCAGCCCAATATTCTAGTTTACATAAATCCCCCTGTAATATAAAATTGTCCTCCTCTGTATTGATTACCCTGCAGAGTTTAGTGTCATCTGCAAATATTGAAATTCTACTCTGTATGCCCCATACAAGGTCATTAATAAATATGTTAAAAAGAAGCGGGCCCAATACTGACCCCTGTGGTACACCACTGTTAACTGTGACCCAGTCCAAGTGTGTTCCATTAATAACCACCCTTTGTTTCTTATCCCTGAGCCAGTTATTAACCTACTTACACATATTTTCCCCTATTCCCATTGTTCTCATTTTATGTATCAACCTTTTCTGTGGCACAGTCTCAAAAGCTTTTGAAAAGTCCATACACCCTACTTCCACTGTGTTTCCTTGGTCCACTCTGTAAATAATCTCATCATAGAAGCTTATCAGATTAGTTTGACAGGAACGGTCCCTAGTAAACCCGTGCTGATATTGTGTCATGAGGTTATTGCTCTTCAAATACTCCAGCATAGCATCTCTTAGAATACCCTCCAGGATTTTACCCACAGTAGAGGTTAAGCTTACTGGCCTATAATTTCCAAGTTCAGTTTTTGTCCCCTTTTTGAATATTGGCACCACATGTGCTAAACACCAGACCTGCGGCACAGACCCCATTATTATGGAATCATTAAAGATTAAAAATAATGGTCTATCTATGACAGTACTTAATGCCTATAGTTCTCGGGGGTGTATGCCATTAGGGCCCATGGATTTGTCAACTTTAGTGGTTTTTACATGCCTCCGTACTTCCTGCTGGGTTAAGCAGGTGACATTTAATTGATGACCGTTTAATGGAATGGTGAGCTAAAATCCCAGAACCACACGGGGGGACCTAATGAATGACCTATATAGAGCTGGGACCACTGTAACAAAGGTTCCCATCAGTAACACACTACGCCGCCAGAGACTCAGATCCCGCAGTGCCAGACATGTCCCCCTGCTTAAGCCAGTACATGTCCGGGGCCGTGTGAAGTTTCCTAGAGAGTGTTTTGATTATCCAGAAGAGAATTGAGAGAATATCATATGGTCTGATGAAACCAAAGTAGAACTGTTTGGAAGAAACAAAACTCGTTGTGTTTGGAGGAGACAGAATGCTGAGTTGCATCCAAAGAACACCATACCCAATGTGAAGCAAGGGGGGTGGCAACATCATGCTTTGGGGCTGTTTCTCTGCAAAGTGACCAGGACGACAGATCTGTGAACATGAAAGAATGAATAGGGCCATGTATTGTGAGATTTTGAGTGCAAACCTCCTTCCATCAGCAAGGGCATTGAAGATAAAACGTGGATGGGTCTTTCAACATGATAATGATCCCAAGCACAACACCAGGGCAACAAAGGAGTGGCTTTGTAAGAAGCATATGAAGTTCCTGGAGTGGCCTAGCCAGTCTTCTGATCTTAACCTCATAGAAAACCGTTGGAGAGAGTTGAAAGTCCGTGTTGCCAAGCGACAGGCCTAAAACATCATTGCTCTAGAGGAGATCTGCATGGAGGAATGGGCCAACATACCACCAACAATGTGTGCCAACCTTGTGAAGACTTAAAGAAAATGTTTGGCCTCTGTCATTGCCAACAAAATATTGAGATTAACTTTTGTTAACCCCTTTACTCCCAAGGGTGGTTTGCACGTTAATGACCGGGCCAATTTTTACAATTCTGACCACTGTCCCTTTATGAGGTTATAACTCTGGAACGCTTCAACAGATCCCGGTGATTCTGACACTGTTTTCTCATGTCGTATTGTACTTCATGATAATGGTAACATTTATTTGATATTACCTGCGTTTATTTGTGAAAAAAATGGAAATTTGGCGAAAAGTTTGAAAATTTCGCAATTTTCCAACTTTGAATATTTATACAATTAAATCACAAATCACAGAGATACGTCACACAAAATACTTAATAAGTAACATTTCCCACATGTCTACTTTACATCAGCACAATTTTGGAACCAAAATTTTTTTTTGTTACGGAGTTAAAAGGGTTAAAAGTTGACCAGCAATTTCTCATTTTTACAACACCATTTTTTTTTAAGGACCACATCTCATTTGAAGTCATTTTGAGGGGTCTATATGATAGAAAATACCCAAGTGTGACACCATTCTAAAACCTGCACCCCTCAGGGTGCACAAAACCACATTCAAGAAGTTTATTAACCCTTCAGGTGTTTCACAGGAATTTTTGGAATGTTTAAATAAAAATGTGCAAATTGCCTCTTCGGAGAAAAAGAGGACTTAACTCTATAGCGCCACCTGTTGGAAGTAGCGATCCTACAAGTCACAATCAACCCTTTAACGAGTCGTGCAATATGACTTAGGATAAAAGCCAAATCAGTATCACAATTCGCAGACACGGTGTTTCGGGCTGTTGGCCCTCATCAGTGCGAAGCATGAGAACTGATTTGGCTAGGTGAGAGGATCTTGACTGGGGTCTAAGGGGTAACGTTTCTCCTTATGGAGAGTGACATACCAGCTGGCTTGTCAAGGTAAGGAGGCTTATTCGCCGTGCAATGCTCCTCTGGGATATTAAATATGCAAATTGCCTCTTCTGAGAAAAAGAGGACTTAACTCTATAGCGCCACCTGTTGGAAGTAGCGATCCTACAAGTCACAATCAACCCTTTAACAAGTCGTGCAATATGACTTAGGATAAAATCCAAATCAGTATCTCAATTCGCAGACACGGTGTTTCGGGCTAAATAAAAATGAACATTTAACTTTTTTACACAAAAAATTTACTTCAGCTCCAATTTGTTTTATTTTACCAAGGGTAACAAGAGAAAATAGACCCCAAAAGTTGTTGTAAAATTTGTCCTGAGTACGCTGATACCCCATATTTGGGGGTAAACCACTGTTTAAGTGCATGGCAGAGCTCGGAAGCGAAGGAGCGCCATTTGACTTTTCAATGCAAAATTGACTGGAATTGAGATGGGACGCCATGTTGCCTTTGGAGAGCCACTGAGGTGCCTAAACATTGACACCCCCCACAAGTGAAACCATTTTGGAAAGTAGACCCCCTAAGGAACTCATCTAGATGTGTTGTGAGAGCTTTGACACCCAAGTGTTTCACTACAGTTTATAACGCAGAGCCATGAAAATAAAAATTCATTTTTTCCCACAAAAATTATTTGTTAGCCCCCAGTTTTGTTTTTTCCCAAGGGTAACAGGAGAAATTGGTCCCCAAAAGTTGTTGTCCAATTTGTCCTGAGTACGCTGATACCCCATATGTAGGGGGAACCACCATTTGGGCACATGGGAGAGCTCAGAAGGGAAAGAGCGCCATTTGGAATGCAGACTGGCGTCACATTGCCTTTGCAGAGCCCCTAATGTACCTAAACCGTAGAAACCCCCCACAAGTGACCCCATATTGGAAACTTGACACCCCAGGGAACTTATCTAGATGTGATGTGAGAACTTTGAAACCCCAAGTGTTTCACTAGTTCATAACACAGAGCTGTGAAAATAAAAAATCCTTTTTTTTCCACAAAAATTATTTTTTAGCCCCCAGTTTTGTATTTTTCCAAGGGTAACAGTGTAAATTGAACCCCAAAATTTGTTGCCGAATTTGTCCTGAGTACGATGATACCCAATATGTGGGGGGAACCACCGTTTGGGCGCATGGCAGAACTCGGAAGGGAAGGAGCGCCATTTGGAACGCAGACTTAGATGGATTGGTCTGCAGGCGTCACGTTGTATTTGCAGAGCCCCTGATGTAACTAAACAGTAGAAACCCCCCATAAGTGGCCCCATATTGGAAACTAGACCCCCCAAGGAACTTATCTAGATGTGTTGTGAGAATTTTGAAACCCCAAGTGTTTCACTACAGTTTATAACGCAGAGCCGTGAAAATAAAAAAACTTTTTTTTCCACAAAAATTATTTTTTAGCCCCCAGTTTTGTATTTTCCCAAGGGTAACAGGAGAAATTGGACTCCAAAAGTTGTTGTCCAATGTGTTAGGGTTTGCAGAACGCACCGAATATATTTATTGATGGGATTGGTGCGTTCGCAACCCGGGATCCACCGTGAAGGAAAGAACCTGCTGCTAAGTGAATGGCGGCACAATATGGCGGTATGAACCAGCTCTGTTAGCTTCACAGAGCGGCCGAGAAAACAAAGATCTGTGCCCTGTTAGACTGTCACAGAGGCACAGGCTAACTACCCAGATGAGAGCAGTCAGTGGTCATGCATGCACACAACACTCCTCGCCGGAGGTGCCAGCATTCTAGGGGCTTATTTCAGCCTGGTCCCTGAATACACTCAAACACAATCTCTTCGTCGGAGGTGCCAGCATTCTAGAGGCTTATTTCAGCCGGGTCCCTGAACACATTCAAACACATGACCACAGTGGCGCAAAGCCGTGCGGCCATGCGAGCCTTAAATAGCTGCAGCACGTACAGGACCTTCCTAAAAAGGACCAATGAGAGACTGCTACAGAGCCTGTGCACCTACAGGACCTTCCTAGAAGGACCAATAGATTTGGCTGCAGTACCTGAGCATGTGACCCTTGATCTCCACTGAGAGATCTTTCCCTGGGCATGCTCAGTGTCTGCAAAGCAGGACTTAGTCCCAGAAAAGCCTGCTTGCCGCAGATCAGTGCAGGGTACAATAGCAGAACCTGGAGAGGCAGCAGTAACCCTTTGCACAGAATCAGTCTCAGTGAGACACTGGGACCAACATCTCCGCTGAGCAGGCTCCACTTCGGCCAATGGAGAATGGGAGACCGCAGCAGACACAGATTGAGATTTCTCCTGTGCAGCAGAGGAAACTCAACTCCTAACACAATGTGTCCTGAGTACGCTGATACCCCATAGGTTGGTGTAAACCCCTGTTTGGGGGCACGGGAGAGCTCAGAAGGGAAGGAGCACTGTTTTACTTTTTCAACGCAGAATTGTCTGGAATTGAGATCGGACGCCATGTCGCATTTGGAGAGCCCCTGATGTGCCTAAACAGTGGAAACCACCAATTATAACTGAAACCCTAATCCAAACACACCCCTAACCCTAATCCCAACACTATTCCCAACCGTAAATGTAATCCAAACCCTAACCCTAACTTTAGCCCCAACCCTAACTTTAGCCCCAACCCTAACTGTAGACCTAACCCTAGCCCCAACCCTAACCCTAGCCCTAACCCTAGCCCTAACCCTAACCCTAGCCCCAACCCTAACCCTAGCCCTAACCCTAACCTTAACCCTAACCCTAGCCCTAACCCTAGCTCTGACCCTAACCATAGCCCTAACCCTAACCCTAACCCTAGCCCTAACCCTAACCCTAGCCCTAACCCTAACCCTAGCCCTAACCCTAATGGGAAAATAGAAATAAATACATTTTTTTAATTTTTCCCTAACTAAGGGGGTGATGAAGGGGGGTTTGATTTACTATTTATAGAGGGTTTTCTAGCGGATTTTTGATTGGCAGCCGTCACACACTGAAAGATGCTTTTTATTGCAAAAAATGTTTTTTTGCATTACCACATTTTGAGAGCTATAATTTTTCCATATTTTGGTCCACAAAGTCATGTTAGGTCTTGTTTTTTGCGGGACGAGTTGACGTTTTTATTGGTAACATTTTTGGGCACGTGACTTTTTTGATCGCTTTTTATTCCGATTTTTGTGAGGCAGAATGACAAAAAAACAGCTATTCATGAATTTCTTTTTTGGGGAGCGTTTATACCGTTCTGGATTTGGTAAAATGCATAAAGCAGTTTTATTCTTCGGGTCAGTATGATTACAGCGATACCTCATTTATATCATTTTTTTATGTTTTGGTGCTTTTATACGATAAAAACTATTTTATAGAAAAAATAATTATTTTTGCATCGCTTTATTCTGAGGACTATAACTTTTTTATTTTTTTGCTGATCATGCTGTGTGGTGGCTCGTTTTTTGCGGCACAAGATGACGTTTTCAGCGGTACCATGGTTATTTATTTCTGTCTTTTTGATCGCGTGCTATTCCACTTTTTGTTCGGCTGTATGATAATAAAGCGTTGTTTTTTGCCTCGTTTTTTTTTTTTTACGGTGTTCAGTGAAGGGGTTAACTAGTGGGACAATTTTATAGGTCGGGTCGTTATGGACGCGGCGATATTAAATATGTGTGCTTTTATTGTTTTTTTTTATTTAGATAAAGGAATGTATTTATTGGAACAATATTTTTTTATTATTATTTATTTTGTAAAATTTTTTTTTTTACATTTTTACTTTTCCACGGGGTTGGCATCACAGTAAAGTGACAGATCGCTGATCTGACATTTTGCTGTGCACTGTGTCAGATTGGCGATCTGACATGCACAGCAGGGAGGCTTCCCGGTGCCTGCTCTGAGCAGGCGCTGTGAAGCCACCTTCCTGCAGGACCCGGATGTAGCCCCGTGGCAATTTTGGATCTGGGGCTTGCAGGGAGGAGACGCTCGGTACAAGGTGAGCACATCGCCTTGTACCTATCGTCTCAGGGAAGCACGCAGGGAGCCCACTCCCTGTACGATGCTTCCCTATACCGCCGGAACACTGCGATGTGCCGGGGGTTAATGTGCCGGGGGCGGTCCATAACCACTCCTGGCACATAGTGTCGGATGTCAGCTGCGATAGTCAGCTGACACCCGGCCACGATCGGCCGAGCTCCCCCAGTGAGCGTGGCTGATCACGCTGGACGTACTATTCCGTCCTTGGGAAGTAGGGCTCACCCCACATGGACGGAATAGTACATCCAATGGCAGAAAGGGATTAATGACCAAACACTTATTTTCCACAATAATTTGCTAAATAAATCTTGCCAAATCAGACAAGGTGATTTTCTGGATCTGTATTCTCATTTTCACTCTCATAGTTGTGGTCTACGTATGATGTCAATTACAGGCCTCTCTCATATTTTTAAGTGGGAGAACTTGCATAATTGTTGGCTGACTAAATACTTTTTTCCCCACTGTATATAAGAAATGCGTAATAATAAAATAAAAAATGTGTTATTGTCACAACACAGCTGTCGGGTGATGTTGTACCAGGGGCTCCTTCCCTGTCCCTAAGAGAAGGGGGCACCCTACTCCCCAGGATACATCTGAAGGTGAAGATGCCAGGGCCTCCATCCATGCCTTATTTCCTGTGTTAGCCCTCCATCTGTTCTCTTCCCCCAGCCAGTGAAGAGGGGCGCTACTGTGCACCTTTGTACACCAACCCAACAAAAAAGGCAACACAAGCAAAGGTTTACAGAAAACTCCAGGCATACAAAATATTCACTCACATATAACAGAGGAATGCACTGGGGCAACAAACCAAACCAAGCAACAGTGACAGTTTACTTTTCCAACTCTCCTTCTCATATTAACTCCTCTCCCTCCACTAGACTTGCTGCAAATGCTTGCAGACAAGGATTTGTCACAGCCCAGATTGTAAAGGGGAAAGGAGTGACTAACCAAGCTCAGCTGTGAGCACAGGGATTGCCATCTTGGCCGATTAACCCCGTTCTGCCAGAAGAACACATTTAAAATGAAGAAGTGCTTCTTCTCAGGGGGCTGGGGTAAGAGCAATCAGACACTGTGGTCTTCTGGCTCCTCATTGTTGTGGTAACCCTGTGACAGTTACATTATGGTGGTAAATAAAGCTCCAAAAAAAAGTTCAAAACATTTTTGTGGATTCAATAAGTTATCCAAAGACTTTAATGCACTGCTTAGTGTTACATGATGATGTAATATGAAACAAAAAAAGGTATTAAAATTTTCTTCTTGGATTCAGTTAGTCATCCATAGAGTTTAATCTGCTTAGTGTTACATTGCAATGGTATATAAAACTAGAAAAAAAAAGTTACATTTTCTTTCTTGATTCAATTAGTCATCCATACAGTTTAATGTGGTCAGTGTTAAACTAAAGTGGTATACACAGTACTGTATAACTCAAAAAAAGGTCAACATTGTTTTTCTGGATTCAATTAGTCATTCATAGACTTAAACATACTGCTTAGTGTTACATTACCGCGGTGTATAAAACTGAAAAAAAGTTCAATTTTTTTAAATCTGGATTCAATTAGTCATCCATAAATTTTAAGATGGTTATTGTTACATTATGGTTGTATATAAAACTCCAAAAACATTTCAAAAATATTTTATCTGAATTCAGTTAGTCAATCTTAAACTTTAATGTGCTTAGCGTTACATTACAGTGGTATAGTATTGAAAACTCCAAAAAAAGTTCAAAACATTTTTGTGGATTCAGTTAGTCATCCATAGATTTTAATGCATTGCTTAGTGTTTTATTAAGGTGTATAGAAAGCGAAAAATATATATATATTTTTTCAGGATTCAATTAGTCACCCATAGAGTTTAATGCTCTTAGTGTTACATTAAAATGGTATATAAAACTCTAAAAAAAAGTTAACTATTTTTTGGTGGGATTCAATTAGTCATCCATAGACTTTTATGCACTGCTTGGTGTTACATTGCTATTAAATATAAAATGCCAAAAAAACTACAAAAAAGTGTTAAAAAATGTTTTCTGGATTCAATTAGTCATGGCCTTCTACAGTTCACCAAAATTTTTGGGTTTCAAAAATTTACTATTGTCATCCATACAGGTTAACCTGCTTGTGCAAAGTTACGATTGTTTAACAAATTTTTAAAACCGCTTGGCATGCTACATTAAACCAAATTTTTTTCTTTAAAAAAATGTAGTTTCAATTAATAAAAGAAACTTGGTTTCCAAAAACCTAGCAATTAGAAAATGCATAAGGTGTGCAGTAAGAGAAGGGGAATTGGAAGTGCTGATAATGGTGCATTCAGATGCAGAGGTACAGGTGTGACTATGCCTGTTGTTGAAATACAAGACACACACCCATCCATGATACGTAGCTTCCTGTCCTACTTTGCAGGGAGGCAGGGGACACCAATTCTCAGGCCACACTAACATGAACAGGTGGTCAGTTGGATAGCAGATAATGCTTCCAGCATGCTTGACAGCACCACCTAGTCTTCCAAATGGTTCATTCTAAGCATTCAACAGTTTGGACCACTTAATCCTCACCCTGATCCTCCTTCCTCCTATCATGCTGAGTTGCAGGAAACCATTGTTCCCACACTAGGAGTCTCCAAAGAGCTCTTTACAACATTATTTTTTGATTGTGGCCTCTCACTCTGCATGTTCCAAGAGGGACAGGAGGAAATCTTGCATAGTGGTGCCAGGACCAGGATGAGGGGAAGGCAGGGTAGGCACCTGCTAGGGCGCTACCTCCTTCCGTCCTGAGGGGGGCACTCATTGAGGGAAAAAAGATACAGTATTTATACTTTGCAGACTATATTCTAGTCTGGCTGCGATGTGGGGGTAAAGCAGCGGAGAAGCAGGGTCATAGGAGGCAGGAGCCTGCTGCTGCAGGTGGCTAACACTTGTGCCCACTAATAAATAACAGGAATATTCACTGTTCCCCATGCCCATAATGACACCCACCTCTATGCAAAGAAAGCCGGTGCTGAGGTATGGGTGGGACTATGGGAGTAAAGAGCAGTGAATATTCAATTCCTTTAATACCGGACACACTGTTAGCCACAGTTGCTGGATTCCTGCAGCAACTGGTCAATCGCGTATGTCCGCTATTAAAAGAATGAATAATCACTGCTCTAAAAACCCATCATTTGGGATGTGGAGAGCAGTGAATATTCCTACAGCTGACGTCACTATGTGGGGGCGCATGGCAATGATGTCACATGCTGCACTGTTTACACACTGAAGTCAACTGCCAGCATCAGAACAGGAAGCTGCACCGCCAGGGAGCAGAGGAAAGGTGAGTATATATTTTTCTTTTGGTGTGTGTGTGGCGTGATGGTGTGCTCATATACTATTGTGCTCAAAAGTTTACATACCTTGACAGAATTTTTGCTTTCTTGGCCTTTTTTCAGAGAATATGAATGATAACACCAAAACTTTTTCTCCACTCATGGTTAGTGGTTAGGTGAAGCCATTTATTGTCAAACTACTGTGCTATCTCTTTTTAAATCATAATGATAACCAAAAACATCCATATGACCCTGATCAAAAGGTCACATACCCAATTTCTTAGTACCGTGTATTGCCCCCCTCTAATATCAATGACAGCTTGAAGTCTTTTGTGGTAGTTGTGGATGAGATTCTTTATTTTCTAAGATGGTAAAGCTGCCCACTGTTCTTGGCAAATAGCCTCCAGTCCCTGCAAATTCCTGGACTGTCTAACATGAACTGCGCGCTTGAGGTGTCCCCAGAGTGGCTCAATGATATTGAGGTCAGGAGACTGAGATGACCACGCCAGAACCTTCACTTTGTTCTGCTGTAACCAATGACAGGTAGACTTGACCTTGTATTTTGTATCATTGTTATGTTGGAACGTCCAAGTACGTCCCATGCGCAGCTTCCAGGCTGATGACTGCAAATTTGCCTCCAGTATTTGCTGATAATGTGCTGCATTCATTGTTCCTTCAACTTTGACCAAGTTTCCTGTGCCTTTGTAGCTCACTCATCCCCAAAACATCAGCTATCCACCTCCGTGCTTTACCGTAAAAACGGTGTTCCTTTCATCGTAGGCCTTGTTGACCTCTCTCAAAATGTTATGTTTATGGTTGTGGCCAAAAAGTTCAATTTTGGTCTCATCACTCCAAATTACCTTGTTCCAGAAGTTATGAGGCTTGTCTCTGTGCTGTTTTGCATATTGTTGGTGAGATACTTTATGGCATTTGTGCAGTAATGAATTTCTTCTGGCGACTCAGCCATGCAGCCCATTTTTCCTCAAGTGCCTGCTTATTGTGCATCTTGAAACAACCACACTGCTAGTTTTCAGAGATTCTAATATTTCAGCTAATGTTATTTGGGGTTTTTTCTTTGCATCCCGAACAATTTAACTGGCAGTTGTAGACAAAACTTTTGTTGGTCTACCTACTGTGGTTTTGATTTTACAGAGCCCCTGATTTTCCAATTTTTAATCACAGTTTGAATGCTGCTGACTGGCACTATCAATTCCTTGGATATCTTTTTGTATCCCTATACTGTTTTATACAGTTATACTACCTTTTCCTGTAGATCAGTTGACCATGCTTTAGCTCTCCCCATGACTCACAATCCAGAAACATCAGTGGCTGGATGAAAGATGCAAGAGTCTGCCTGGATCCAAGAAGCTCATTCAGTCTTTATGCACACACACTGATTACAAGCAACTAGGTCACATGTGAAGATGTTAACTTTAGTAGCCATTCAAACTCATTTGTGTCAACTTTTGTGCATGCTATCAGGCCAAAATCACCAGGATATGTGAACTTTTGATCCGGGTCATTTGGATGTTTTCGGTTGTCATTATGATTGAAAAAGAGAAAACACAGCAATTTGACAATAAATGGCTTCACCCAACCACTAATCATGAGTGGAGATAAAGTTTTGGTGTTATCATTCATATTCTCTGGAAAAAGGCTGGAAAAAGGCCAAGAAAGCAAAAATTCTGCCAGTGTATGTAAACTTTTGAGCACAACTGTAATTAATTATTTTACAATAGAAATGTGAAAACATCATATCAGGTAAAATAGGCAGAATGGTGTTAGTGGACAATTGGCAATGAAAACATAATAGCATAAGAATAAATAAATGTGGGCTAACTGTAATGCTAATCAATCATAACTATAGTAACGGAACTGCTTGTAAACCTTGCGATTCTTAGTCAATGCATATCGCATGGGTTACTGTCGACCTTATAAACAACATCCTGTTGGAGTCAGGTGCTCTAAAGCAACCTGTCAATAAACCATTCTTCACCTGTTAAAAGAAAACTCTTACTAGTGAGATATTTATCATTAAAATACAAATGACGAGATATCATGAATAATAATACAATAACAATCAAATGGGCTCAATTTACCAAGAATGCAAAAAAGGAAAGAAAAGAACATACATTAATAATATGTACAGTGGGTACAGAAAGTATTAAGACCCCTTTACATTTTTCACTCTTTGTTTCATTGCAGCCATTTGGTAAATACAAAAAAGCTAATTTTTTCACATTAATGTACACTCTGCACCCCATCTTGACTGAAAAAAAAGGAATGTAGAAATTTTTGCAAATTTAATAAAAAATGAAAACTTAAATATCACATGGTCATATGCATTCAGACCCTTAGCTCAGACACTCATATTTAAGTCACATGCTGTCCATTTGCTTGTGGTTCTCCTTGAGATGGTTCTACTCCTTCATTAGAGTCCTGTCTATATAAGACATCACAGCTCACAGTGCATGTCAGATCAAATGAGAATCATGAGGTCAAAGGAACTGGCCAAGGAGCTCAGAGACAGAATTGTGGCAAGGCACAGACCTGGCCAAGGTTACTAAAGAATTTCTGCAGTACTCAAGGTTCCTAAGAACACAGTGGCCACCATAATCCTTAAATGGAAGAAGTTTGGGACCACCAGAAGTCTTCCTAGACCTGACCGTCCAGCCAAACTGAGCAATTGTAGGAGAAGAGCCTTGGTGAGAGAGGTAAAGAAGAACCCCAAGATCACTGTGGCTGAGCTCCAGAGATGCAGTAGGGAGAGGGGAGAAAGTTCCACGAAGTCAACTATCACTGCAGCCCTCCACCAGTTGAGCCGTTATGGCAGAGTGGTCCGATGGAAGCCTCTCCTCAGTGCAAGACATATAAAAGCCTGGATAGAGTTTGCTAAAAACACATGAAGGACTCCCAGACTATGAGAAATAAGATTCTCTGGTCTGATGAGACAAAGATAGACCTTTTTGATGATAATTCTAAGCAGTATGTGTGGAGAAAACCAAGCACTGCTCATCACCTGCCCAATACCATTGCAACAGTGAAACATGGTGGCAACATCATGCTATGGAGGTGTTTTTTAGCTGCAGAGACCAGACGATTGGCTGTTATTGATGGAAACATGAATGCGGCCAAGTTCAGAGATATCCTGGATGAAAACCACTTCCAGAGTGCTCTAGAACTCAGACTTGGCCGAAGTTTCACCTCCCAACAAGACAATGACCCTAAGCACCCAGCTAAAATAACAAAAGAGTGGCTTCAAAACAACTCTGTGACCATTCTTGACTGGCCCAGCCAGAGGCCTGACCTAATCTCAAGTGAGCATTTCTGGAGAGACCTGAAAATGCCTGTCCACCAATGTTCACTAGGGTTGAGCGACCTTAACTTTTATAGGATCGGGTCGGGTTTCACGAAACCCGACTTTCTCAAAAGTCGGGTCGAGTGAAATCGGCCGATCCTATAAAAAAGTCGGGGTCGGGGTCGGCCGAAACACGAAACCCAATGCACTGCAATGGGATACTATGGTTCCCAGGGTCTGAAGGAGAGGAAACTCTCCTTCAGGCCCTGGGATCCATATTTAAGTGTAAAATAAAGAATTAAAATAAAAAATATTGATATACTCACCTGTCCGGCGGCCCCTGCAACTTACCGAGGGAACCGGCGGCCTGCTTTGGTTAAAATGAGCGCGTCCAGGGCCTTCCGTGACGTCACGGCTTTGTGATTGGTCGCGATGGCCCATGTGACCGCCACGTGACCAATCACAAGCCGCGGACGTCATTCTCAGGTCCTAAATTCCTAGAATTCTAAATTCTAGGAATTTAGGACCTGAGAATGACGTCCGCGGCTTGTGATTGGTCGCGTGGCGGTTACATGGGCCGTCGCGACCAATCACAAAGCCGTGACGTCATCTTAAGGTCCATCACGCGCTGATTCTTAGGAAGGAAGGCTGCCGGAAAGAAGCAGGGCGCGTCCTAGGGTGAGTATATTCCTATTAGGTATATACTCACCCTCGGCTTCTTTCCGGCAGCCTTCCTTCCTAAGAATCAGCACGTGAAGGACCTTAATATGACGTCACAGCTTTGTGATTGGTCGCGACGGCCCATGTAACCGCCACGCGACCAATCACAAGCCGCGGACGTCATTCTCAGGTCCTAAATTCCTAGAATTTAGAATTCTAGGAATTTAGGACCTGAGAATGACGTCCGCGGCTTGTGATTGGTCGCGTGGCGGTCACATGGGCCGTCGCGACCAATCACAAAGCCGTGATGTCACGGAAGGCCCTGGACGCGCTCATTTTAACCAAAGCAGGCTGCCGGTTCCCTTGGTAAGTTGCAGGGGCCGCGGGACAGGTGAGTATATCAATATTTTTTATTTTAATTCTTTATTTTACACTTAAATATGGATTCCAATACCAATTCCCGATATCGCAAACATATCGGAACTCGGTATCGGAATTCCGATCCCAGATTCAGAAGATCGCCGACCTCATGGCCGACCCCACACAGGGGTCGGGTTTCATGAAACCCGACTTTGCCAAAAGTCGTCGACTTCTGAAAATGGCCGACCCGTTTCGCTCAACCCTAATGTTCACCATCCAACCTGATGGAACTGGAGAGGATCCGCAAGGAGGAATGGCAGAGGATCCCAAAATCCAGGTGTGAAATACTTGTTGCATCATTCCCAAGAAGACTCATGGCTGTACTAGCTCAAAAGGGTGTTTCAACTCAAAACTGAGCAAAGGATCTAAACACTTATGACCATGAGATATTTCTGTGGCGCCCCAGGGTCCTGTCGTCGCATTGGTATTGCTTTCCTCTCGGGGAGAGTGATACTACGTTTGGAGGCAAAGAAGGATAGCTGCATCAAGGTATCACAAACATGCAACACATTTCATACTCCAGACCACCTGTCTCCTTCTGAGACACAACATCCCGGTAGCCAAAACACCGAGGGAGTAAGGATCTCTATGCCTTATTTCAGAGACCGTCAGGACAGCTAATTGCAAGTTACCTGTCCGCACTTACACCCAGGAGGCACAGTGACACCTACAGAGCCGGGTTATCGAAGAGACCCTATAAACAGGCTCAAGTCACCAGTCATACGGGTATTGTCCTATCCTATATGGGGGACAGAGAGAGCGAAACATTGCATCTGTGAGACCCTTATGTGAAGCCATAGGCAGTAAGGGACTACACCACCACAGCGCAAAGGAATGCTACTGTTTTCCACCTGGAGAAGGGAACTCTGGACTTGCCTCCAAACCGGCCAGACTCTGCCTGCCCTGTGATCTGGTGCCCTGGACTGTGGATGCTGAAGTCTTCAGTAAAGGTAAAGAGACTGCAACCCTGTGTCCTCATTCTTCACTGTGCCATTCATCATTCACCATCTACACACCGGGAAGCCCTGGGGATACACTTCACCTGTGGGAAGGTATACCATCTAGCTGCCATAACATCACCCCAGCGGACCTCTTAAAACAGTGTCGGTCACGATAAACGAACACCACAGGTGGCATCACAAACATTCCCCCTTAAAGACCTTTCCCTTTTACACGGACATCCCAGGGCCACGGGCCGGGTCCGCCACCGTGACATCCCCCTGTGAACTTCAGAACCCGGTACTGAGTACCCCACTTCCCTTGGGGGCGATCTATTTCAGTTTTTCTTTTTCAATAAATTTGGAAAACTTACTACATTTCTGTTTTTTTTTTTCAGTCAAGATGGGGTGAAGAGTGTACATTAATGAGATAATAAATTAAGTTTTATGAATTTGCCAAATGGCTACAATGAAGCAAAGAGTGAAAAATGTAAAGGGGTATGAATACTTTCCATACCCACTGTATTATTTATGCATAATGTAAGATTTTGCTTAATATTCATCCCCAAAGGGGCTCTTGTTTGCAAATTATAGATCCACCAAAATTCCTTATTTTTGTAATTTTCTATGATGATATCTACCCCTCTTTTTATTCCTATATTATATAATTTATATATTATTAATGTATGTTCTTTTCTTTCCTTTGAACTTTTTTGGTAAATTGAGTCCATTTGATTGACTCAATGATGGACAAATGACACGATATCATGATAATAGAATAAAATTCTATTATCATGATATCGTGTCATTTGTTTGTATTTTAATTAAAGATATTTCACTAGTAAGAGTTTTCTTTTAACAGGTTAAGAATGGTTTATTTGATTAGTTGCTTTAGAGCACCTGACTCCAACAGGATGTTGTATATAAGGTCCGCCCGTAACCTATGTGATTTGCAATGACTAAGAACCGCAAGGTTTGAAACGCGTCTGCCCATACAAACTTACCCTATCTGGGGGCTAGTTGTCATGGTCCAGTCCAGAGGTTACTTTCTTCTTTCCTCTCACAAGACTAGTCATGCAGTGGTTAATCTTCTCAGCCTCGTTCTGGAGCTAGCTGGGCTATTTCAGTCTGTCACAGCCTGCTGACCAGTGTTAGTGATAGCTCTTGCTTCCTGGCTTGAGCCCCCGACCTGTATTAGTGATTCGTGTGCCTCTGACTGCCTGTACCCGTGTATGACTCGATCTGATCTCTGGACTTTGCCCCTTGTTTTCCATTTCTGATACCACGCTCCCCGACTGGCTTCAACTCTGGTTTGTATCCCGACTTCGACTTACGTCTCATGTTTTGGTTACCACGTTCCCGGTAGGCTCTGGCTTCTTGCTTGTCCCTGAGTATTGTTCTAACTGCCCCTGTGTACTGTGCTGACCTCTCTGTGCATGACCTTGGCTTGTCTAACTACTCTTTTGTTACCTGTGGCACCTGTGCTGCTATTTCAGTATTGCAATGCTGTGTGTACAACCTCTCTTCCCTCACCAGCACCCACTGGTGGAGGTTGTACTATACTGCACTGCAGCAGCACATTACATTATCACTAACCCACATTTAAATGGGATTTTGCATTTTTTTTCTCTGGTCATGGATCCGCTGCATAACTTGGCAGATCAAGTGTCCAGTTTGATGCAGATGATGCAGGATTTTTCTGTGAAACATCAGTCCCTTGTCACATCTCATAACCATTTACAGAAAAAACTGACCGAGACTGTTAAGACCATGCAGGGAAACACCTCTCATATTGTTAGTCTACATGTTGACTCTGTGGATGTTGTTTTGCACTCTCCGGAACCCTCGGTTACACTTCCGGCACATTTTCTGGCGAAAAATATAAATTTCACATTTTCAGGGAGAGTTGTAAATTATGTTTTTTTCTTAGACCTTGATCATCTGGGGATGAGACTCAGCGGGTAGGGATTATTATCTCCTTACTTAGGGAGGGACCCCAATCCTGGGCTTTCTCTCTGCCACCTACTGCCCCTTAACAGAGGTCAGTAGATAGGTTCTTTGATGCCCTAGGACTTATTTATGATGAACCGGACCGTATTAGGGTGGCAGAGGACACCATTATGGGTCTGGTTCAGAGGAAACACTCAGCCGAATGGTATTGCTCCGAGTTCCGTCGATGGTCCACTGAGGTGTCTTGGGATCACTCCGCACTGAGCTGTCTATTCAGAAAGGGACTGTCGGATTGCTTGAAGGACGCTCTGGCTCTCCATCCACCTCCCAGCTCTTTGGAGGAGGCTATGACTTAGGCTATCTGTATGGATCGGAGGCTAAGGGAGAGAGGTCAAACACAACAAGGGATTCCGTTGTTCCCTGCTAACGCCGATGTTTTGCTTCCATCTGAACCTATGGAGGTGGGAGCCACTGACCTCTAGGAGAAAGAGGAAATGGCAGCGTGATGGAAAGCTGTATTTTTACTGTGGAGATCCCGGACATTGGAAAAAGGACTGCCCCTCCTGTCCACCATCTAACAAGCAGCTGAGTCTGGGTGATCATAGTGGAGGTCACTCAGACTCTCAGGTACCTTTTTCTTCATTTTCAAAGATCATGTTAAAGGTGGAACTTGGGGTAGAGAACGGCTTTGTTCATACTTCGGCTTTTGTAGACTGTGGGTCATCCCTGAACCTGATTGACTCTAAGCTGGTAGCCCGCTGTAGATTAGGGACAGTTAGGTTGGAGACTCCCTTAAAAATTGTGGCTATTGACTCTACACCTCTCACAAATGATGGTCTCCATTTCATTTCTAAAGAATTCACCCTCAAGGAGGGGGCCCTGCACCAGGAGCACATGTCATGCTTTGTTTTGGATAACCTCCCTGCTGGCCTGGTGTTGGGGTTTCCCTGGTTGCAACGGCATAACCCAGTTATTGACTGGGGGTCCCGAGATATTGTTAAATGGGGACCTAATTGTTCTGAAAATTGTCTTGCTACTGTTTCTATATCATCCGTTAGTCTGGAGGGTATTCTGGAGTACCTGCAGGAGTTTGAGGATGTGTTCTCTGAAAAGCAGGCTGAGGTTCTTCCACCACACCGCCCATTCGATTGTGCCATTGATCTTGTTCCCGGTGCCAAATTGCCCAAAGCCCATCTGTTCAATCTCTCCGGCCCTGAGCAGGCTGCTATGAAGGAGTATATCTCTGAAAGCCTCCGTAAAGGGCATATTCAGCCATCTGTCACTCCCGTGGGGGCGAGGTTTTTTTTGTAAAAAAAAAAGATGGTGGTTTACGCCCTTGCATCGATTTTCGAGAACTGAATAAGATCACCGTTAGAAACCCTTATCCTCTCCCACTTATACCTGATTTGTACAGTCAATTGTCGGGGGCCAGGTGATTTTCTAAATTGGACCTCAGGGGAGCATACAATCTCATCCGTATGCGGGAGGGGGATGAGTGGAAAACTGCATTTCTCACCTGATTGTCTGTTTGAAAATTTGGTCATGCCGTTCGGTTTGACTAACACACCAGCGGTATTCCAGAATTTCATTAATCATGTTTTTTCTTACTTTATTGGACGCTTTGTGGTTGTGTATCTTGATGATATACTCATATATTCCTCTAACAGACGAAGTCACATGAGTCATCTTCGTGTGGTTCTCCAGAGGCTCAGGGAGAACTCACTCTTTGCCAAACTGGAGAAGTGTTCATTTTTCCCTCAAGAATTGTCCTTTCTAGGGGTCATTTTGTCCACTGAGGGGTTTTGTATGGACCCTAGGAAGGTACAGGCCATTGTGGATTGGGTGCAACCCAGAGATCTCAAGGGCGATTCTTGCTTGTCCCTGATTATTCTTCTGACTGCCCCTGTGCACTGTGCTGACCTCTCTGTGTATGACCTTGGCTTGTCTAGCTACTCTTTCGTTACCTGTGGCACCTGTGCTGCTATTTCAATATTGCTATGCTGTGTGTACAACCTCTCTTCCCTCACCAGCACCCCCTGGTGGAGGTTGCACTATACTGCCCTGCAGCAGTACATTACACTAGTGATTTATATGCTGTATAATATTATTTTAAAATAATTTTTCAATCAACTACAGATTTTATGGGACACATGGATCTGGACATACGTTTCCTTAATCGATTATCATTCCTGCTGCACCACAGTTTTTCCATGCTCCAGTTCCTGGACATTAATGGGTGAGCTGACGTTTTCATTTCCTACGTTCTTATTTTAATGCTAAGGCTTAGTTTTTTATTTTCTCATTTATGTTATGTGGTTTTGCTATAGTCAATCTAAAGATGATCTTATTGGTAGACTGAAACATCAATTTTTGTTTGGATTGCATTATAATAAATGATACAGGGAATTTGCTAATTTTTCTTTTTGTAGTAAAGTCAATTGTGCCGGACCCAAATTCTTTCAAGATATACTAATAATTAATTTAAAACTCAACCTTTTTCAAGTTCAGTATATTAGAGCATTGCCTTTTTTGTAAACTGCATACTGAAGATTTTCATAGAAGCTCTCATCCACTGTCTACATTCAAGACCTTGTGCTTCTTGACATGTTTCTAATCTATAGACCTTTGGCTATATATATAAATCTGAACAATATCAAAGCAACACAATATATATATATATATATAGTAATCTCATTTCTCAAATTTTCTCCTTAGCAACTGGACATTGCCATTTAGTTTCTTTACTGTATAATAATAACAAAGCACCAGTTTGTAGTTTGTTGCTAAGAAACTAAGTACATTTTAATTGTCATACGAGAAATCTCTGAAAAAGTAATATTTTTTCATTAAGTAGTATTAATCCCTACACAGTACACTGATAGTTAGTAAAAAGGATAAATGTGCAGAATTAACAGTTAATTGAATGTTCACATAAGCATAGTTAAGGTATATTATTGCTTATAATACTGCAGTTTAAGGCTTAGAATTTCAAATAGCATGGCAATTTTAACACACCTTTTCCCAGTTCACATTAGTAAATATTTTAATATATTTAATATACTATATATCAAGTGGATATGTAGAAAGATCCACTAAATACTGAATAATACCAATCATTCTTGCAATATTGCTTGAAAGATTAGTGGACACTCCTCTCTTAAGTATACAACCACCAAGGAAGCTTTGTCTTGAGAGGTTAAAAATCCCTTTCTGTGTTTCCTTCTGCCACATCTTCTCAGTAGTGGTAGAAAATACAATATAAGTAGAAATAGAAAACATCTCCTTTGCTGAGACCATGGCTCCAATTGCTAACCTCAGATGGATACTAACATGCTGACTTTTTCAAAGTAGCTTTTTTTTAACATTGCAGAATTTCAGAGTAAAACTTAGACAACTACCAAAATGCAGCCAATGTCTGATTTATGATGCCCATAGCTCAGTTACCATCCATTAATCATGCGACAAGTTTTCTTTAATGATAATTTAATGTTAACATATAATTCATGTCTGGCTCAATCAAACTTTTTGGCAAGAGTCATTTGACCATAGCTTGTAAATTGACCAAAAATAAACATAATACCTTTAAGTATGCCCTTATTAGTGCATGTTAATATTATAGAAGAATGCTCTTCACTTGGGATCCACATATATGAGCCAGGACAAGCAAACTTGAACCGCCTATATATTTCATCAAGGACCATACTTCTGAATGGCCATCAATTAATACCTTGTTACACCTGCAGCTATGTCTGCGCTGTTGTGAATTCCGTTCTCGGGCTCCCTCCTGTGGTCATGAGTGGTACTTTGTGAGTTCTGTTCTTGGGCTCCCTCTGGTGGCTTTGAGTGTTACGGCTGGTCTGTAGCTGGACTCCAGCTGCCTCGTTTCCTGCTAGGCTTGCTGCCAATTTAACTCCACCTGGACCTTTACTTGTTGCCTGCTGTCGTTGTATTCAGTACTGGTTCAGATCTCTCTGGGACTTCCCTTGTGACCTGTCTCCTCGTGGAGAAGCTGTTCATGCTAGTCTATTTTTGCTCATTGCTATTTGAAAATGTTTCTCAGTATCTGATGAGTTCAATCCAGCTTGCTTATATGCTATTTGATTGCTAGCTGGAAGCTCTGGGGTGCGGAGTTGCGCCCCTCACATCCTGAGTCGGTGTGGGGGTCTTTTTGTATTCTCTGCGTGGACAATTTTTGTAGTATTTTATACTGACCGCACAGATTCCTTGCTATCCTCTGACTATTTAGTTATTAGCGGGCCTCATTTGCTAAAACCTATTTTCATTTCTATGTTTGTGTTTTCCTCTTAACTCACCGTCATTATTTGTGGGGGCTGCTCTCACTTTGGGGAAAATTTCTCTGAGGCAAGTGAGGCTTTGTTTCTCTCTAGGGGTAGCTAGTTTCTCAGGCTGCGCAGAGGTGTCTAGGCCGAGTTAGGAACGCTCCACGGCTGCCTATAGTGTGTGTTGATAGGATCAGGATTGCGGTCAGTAAAGTTCCCACATCCCCAGAGCTTGTACTATTTTTTGGTTTACCTATCAGGTCAGTTCATGTGTTCTTACCACCAGAACCATAACACTGCGTGAGAAATGCATATGGATCTCCTTATCAGCTATTAGCTGTAGGTGCTACCAGCTACACCAATTTTTAAAGCAGAAAAGGATAATTACCTGCTCACACGTCATCTCCGGAGCTGCAACTGGCAATTATGGATGCAAAACACATCAGCTTCCAGAAGACCATGGATATGTCCCAGGAGGATATAAACAGGACTAAAAAAGTTGTATTATGATGCTGATTCTAAAATGAAGGGACCAATTAATTTGACCAAAAGGCAAAGTGTAAATATCATTGAGCTTAGGTAATGTAAAGAGTTTGTTATTAAATAATAATCAGACAAAGGGTGAGAGTTGAAGGTGGGGAGTCATGAGTAAGTTTGATCATATTATTCAAATACAAGAGATGTTTAAAGATAATAGCACTTATCAGTTTGAAATCTGACCCCACCCCATACTTTGCCCGACAACTGGAAAAACTGATCAATGATGCAGGTGCCTTGGGTGTATTTTCAACCTGACTGGTTGAATAACTCAACACAACACATTAAATGTTTTTACTGCATTAACATTTGCATTTTTAAACATGTAAATTTCACAATAATCTGTGAGTGTAAATAGGATGCCGATCACCTAGTGAACAAACAAAATGCTCAATCTCTGACTTATGTCTTTTGTACAAAACATCGTCATTCTCTGCTGCGCATCATCCCGTATAAAAAATACTTGATCTGCTAAGAACTATGGCAGCCAATATGAGTTCCAAAGTTCGAGGCATTGGTTCTCTGGGAAAGAGGCTGGGAGAATTGCTGGGTAGCATGCTGCAGCCTCTGGCATAGAAAAAAACAGGAGATTCTGGAAGACACTCATGACGTTCTCATATATTTAAAGGTTATGAGTAAGCAAAGGGTTATACCGGGATGAATGCAATATGTCTTCCATTACACATGCATCCTACATGAAATTGCAATGAGTGCACTTGTTCATTATCTAGTGAAACGTAGTGGGTGTGCACATAATTTATATGGATTTATGAAGGTTGCGTTATTCTATCTAATGACCCACAATTATTTCAAGTTTATTAATTATTATTTACAGAGAAGAGGTGCCTTAATGTGGGATAAAATCTTCACTATCTCCTGCAAAGCTTGGGAAGAAAAATTTACACTGCTCAAAAAAAATAAAGGAAGCACTTAAACAACAGAATATAACTCCAAGTAAATCAAACTTCTGTGGAATCAAACTGTCCACTTAGGAAGCAACACTATTTGACAATCAATTTCACATGCTGTTGTGCAAATGGGATAGACAGCAGATGGAAATTATTGGCAATTATCAAGACACCCTCAATAAAGGAGTAGTTCTGCAGGTGGGGACCACAGACCACATCTCAGTACCGATGCTTTCTGGCTGATGTTTTGGTCACTATTGAATGTTGGTTGTGCTTTCACACTCGTGGTAGCATGAGACAGACTCAACAACCCACACAAGTGGCTCAGGTAGTGCAGCTCATCCAGGATGGCACATCAATGCGAACTGTGGCAAGAAGGTTTGCTGTGTCTGTCAGCAGTTTCCAGAGGCTGGAGGAGCTAGCAGGAGACAGGCCAGTACACCAGGAGATGTGGAGGGGGCCGTAGGAGGTCAGCAACCCAGCAGCAGGACCGCTACCTCAGCCTTTGTGCAAGGAGGAACAGGAGGAACACTGCCAGAGCCCTGCAAAATGACCTCCAGCAGGCCACAAATGTGCATGTGTCTGCACAAACACTTAGAAACCGACTCCATGAGGATGCTCTGAGTGCCCAACGTCTACAGATGGGGGTTGTGCTCACAGCCCAACACTGTGCAGGATGCTTGGCAGTTGCCACAGAACACCAGGATTCGCAAATTCTCCACTGGCGCCCTATGCTCTTCACAGATGAAAGCAGGTTCACACTGAGCACATGTGACAGACGTGACGAGTCTGGAAATGCCATGGAGAGCGATTTTCTGCCTACAACATCCTTCAGTATGACCAGTTTGGCAGTGGGTCAGTAATGGTATGTGGTGGCATTTCTTTGGAGGGCCGCACAGCCCTCCACGTGCTAGCCAGAGGTAGCCTGTCTGCCATTAGGTACTGAGATGAGATCCTCAGACCATATGCTGGTGCGGTTGGCCCTGGGTTCCTCCTTATGCAGGACAATGCCAGACCTCATGTGGCTGGAGTGTGTCAGCAGTTCCTGCAAGATGAAGGCATTACAGCTATGGACTGGCCTGAAATAAAGATTTGCAACTGAAATATTTCATTCAGTGATATCTAGGATGTGGTATTTTAGTGTTCCCTTTATTTTTTTGAGCAGTGTATTTTTAATAGTAATAATCTTTTTTTTGCTCTATTTTGTAGCATGGCAGATACATTGCTGAGCTACTCATTATGTCCGAGAGTGATGTTTCTGCCATACTAACATTTATTTACTAAATCAATAACAACTGTATGAATTTGATGTTTGTGTTCATCTTTCATACCACAACAATCAAGTTTTTCGGTCTTACCATGCAGGATGTTTCTGAGATAAATATGATGAATGACACACATCATAAGGCTATGTGCACACGTTGCGGATTTTGCTGCGGATCCGTAGCGGATCTACAGCTGCGGGTCTGCAGCAACTTTCCATGCGTTTACAATACAATGTAAACCTATAAAAACTGCAATCCGCAGTGCCCATGCTGTGGAAAAAAAACACGCGGAAACGCTGCCGGTTACATTCCGCAGCATGTCAATTCTTCGTGCGGATTCCACTGCGGTTTACACCTGCTCCACAATAGGAATCCGCAGGTGTAAGCCGCAGGTGGAATCCGCACAAAATCCACGATAAATCCGCAGGTAAAACGCAGTGCCTTTTACCTGCGGATTTCTCAAATCCGCTGTGGAAAAATCCGCAGAGCTCCAAAATACATGTGCACATACCCTTAGAGTGGCTGGTTACACCACCTTGCATGCTCACAGCCTTCACACCCCTAACATGATTAAGGCTAAGGCTGTGTGCACACAATGCGGAATTTGTGCGGATCCGCAGCGGATTTTTCCGCACAGAAACGCTGCAGTTCCGCACAGTGATTTACAGTACAATGTAAATCAATAGGGAAAAAAAAAGCTGTGCTAGCGGTGCGGAAAAATTCGCACTGAATCCGCTGCGGATTGAAAAGAATTGCATGTCACTTCTTTTGTGTGGAACTGCAGCGTTCCTGCACCCTTCCATTATAGAAATCTGCAGTGGTAAAAACCACAGAAAATCCGCACAAAATCTGCATTAATTCCGCATCAAAACAGCACAAACTCCGCGGCAAATCCGCACCCGCGGTTTCTGCCAGAAGATGCGGATTTTGTGCGGAAAATTCTGCACCCCAATCCGCAACGTGTGCACATAGCCTTAAAGGGGTTGTCCACTACTTTCAATTAACCCCCCAATGTATCCCCCCGGGGCCCCTAATGAATTGTGCCATTACCTTCTGTTGACGTTTTCGCCTGTGAGCGGCGCTATTCCTCCTGCTGAGTCCGGGTCACATGACCCCCAGACTGCAGCCGCCGCTCATTTCCGCCGACGTCACGTCAATTTCCAGGCTCTGAAAATTGACGTGACGTCAGCAGCAGGCGTGACCAGCCCCCACAGTCAGCAGTCACTCAGCAAGAGTGACTGGGCTCTGGGCGGGGCTGGGGGCTGCCTGCAGGGCTGTGCTGGGGGCGGGCGGGGCTGTGTGTGCTCACTGCTCAGTGCTGGGATCATGATGTGTGGCTGGGCTGTGCTTCGGTCGCCGGGGGTCTGCCGGTGTTTCTGCCCGCCGGTGCATGTGCCCGCCGGCGCCGGTGCTTGTGCCCGCCGGCGCCGGTGCTTGTGACCGCCGGTGATTCTGCCCGCCGGCGCTGTGTGTGTGTGTGTGCCGGCGCTGTGTGTGCGTGTGTGCCGGCGCTGTGCGTGTGTGTGTGTGTGTGCCGGCGCTGTGTGTGCGTGTGTGCCGGCGCTGTGTGTGCGTGTGCCGACGCTGTGCGTGTGTGTGTGTGTGCCGGCGCTGTGTGTGCGTGTGCCGACGCTGTGCGTGTGTGTGTGCCGGCGCTGTGCGTGTGTGTGCAGGCATCGTCCGATGGGACTACAAGTCCCATCGGGCTCTGCCTGCTACACTGACAGTGAGTGACACATTAGCCAATGATGGGACAGTAGTAGTCCCATCATCCGGCTAATGTGTTGAATGTAAAAAAAAAAAAAAAACACAGTACATACATACATACAACACCATGCGACGACATGCACCATGCAACGACATGCGACAACATGCACCATGCGACGACATGCACCATGCGACGACATGCACCATGCGACACATGCACCATGCGACGACATGCGACATGCGACACATGCACCATGCGGCGACATGCACCATTCGACGACATGCACCATGCGACCACATGCACCATGCGACGACATGCACCATGCGACGACATGCACCATGCGACGACATGCACCATGCGACGACATGCGACATGACCATGTGACGACATGCACCATGCAATGACATGCGGCATGCAACGACATGCGCCATGCGACGACATGCACCATGCGACGACATGCGACATGCACCATGCGGCGACCTGCACCATGTGATGACATGCGCCATGCGACGACATGCACCATGCGACAACATGCACCATGCGACAACATGCACCATGCGACGACATGCAACAACATGCACCATGCGGCGACATGCACCATGCGACGACATGCACCATGCGAAGACATGCACATGCGTCAACATGCGACATGCACCATGCGTCGACATGCGCCATGCGTCAACATGCACCATGCGTCAACATGAGACATGCACCATGCGACGACATGCAACACGCACCATGCGACGACATGCACCATGCGTCGACATGCACCATGCGTCGACATGCACCATGCGTCAACATGCACCATGCGACAACATGCGACATGCACCATGCGACGACATGCAACATGTGACATGCGACATGAAACATGCCACATACAGTACGTACATACAACAGACATACAGTACATATAACATAGATTACATACTCACCATCACTTGTCACTTTGATCCCCGAAGCCATTGTCATCTGTAAAAAATATTAAAATAATAAACAACCAATATACTCCCTGATCCGCAGAAATCCAATTAAAACAAGTGTCCCACGACGATCTCCCGTGGAGAGCAGGAGCCTCTGCTGATGCAACCACTCTCCAGGGGCTCCAGGAACACAATGAGGGGAGGAAGGTATCCTTCCACAATGTATTCCCCACAATGTATTCCTACACCCCTGTGAGAAAATAGTCCCTAGTCTCACTTTATGGCATGCTGTATGAGAAAGTTCCCACGCAGCTTTTTGCCATAAAGTGAGACCAGTGAACTTTAGTAACCTCAGTGATGCACTACAGGAGCCATTGTCTTCTGTCAGTGTGTCACTGAGGGTCCTATAGAGCAGTGACACCACCCAATGTCACTGTTCTATAGGGGAGATCGTTGTGGGACACTCGTTATTAATTGGACTACAGCGGACAGGTAGTATACGGTTTATTATTTTACTTTTTTGCAGGTGCTGGAGTATGGTAAGTATGGTTAAATGAAGAATATTAAAATACTTTTTCCTAATGTGTGTGTGTTTCATTAACCCTTTTTTAGTATTGGATTAATAATGGATAGGCGTCTTATTGACGCCTCTCCGTTATTAACCCAGCTTAATGTCACCTTACAATAGCAAGGTGACATTAACCCCTTATTACCCCATATCCCACCGCTACACGGGAGTGGGACTGAAATACATGGCACTTTAATACGTGGCACTGAAATACGTGGCACGTGGCAGTTACGTACGTGGCACTGAAATATGTGGCACGTGGCACTGAAATACGTGGCACTTACATAGGTGGCATTTAAATCCGTGGCACTTAAATCCGTGGCACTTACATACATCGCACTTACATACGTGGCACTTATATACGTGGCACGTGGCACTTATATACGTGGCACTGAAATAGGTGGCACTTAAATCCGTGGCACTGAAATACGTGTCACGTGGCACATACGTGGCACTTACATACGTGGCACTTACATACGTGGCACTTACATACGTGGCACTTACATACGTGGCACTTACATACGTGGCACTTACATACGTGGCACTTACATACGTGGCACTTACATACGTGGCACGTGGCACTTACATACGTGGCACTTACATACGTGGCACGTGGCACTTACATACGTGGCACTTAAATCCGTGGCACTTAAATCCGTGGCACTTACATACGTGGCACTTACATACGTGGCACTTACATACGTGGCACGTGGCACGTAGCACTTACATACGTGGCACGTGGCACTTACATACGTGGCACTTATATACGTGGCACTGAAATACGTGGCACTGAAATACGTGGCACTGAAATATCGTGGCACTATGTCAGAAAATGTTCATTAAACGGTTAGGGGTGAGGTTAGGGGTAGGGTTAGGGTTTGGATCCCTTTATCACCGTGATGGTGGTGGGTGTTTTTTCAGTTTTTTTTCTATAAAAACGCATCATCGGTGAGGGTGGAAGATATGGTTATCGCAATCCCAGTGATGACATAACCAAAGTAAAGACCATAAATATAAAGTAATGAACAAGTACTGAACAATCCCTTTAATATATGATACTAAAACTGTTTTGAATCTATAAAATGCACAGTGTAGACTACAGTCTACAAATCTGTAATTTCTCAGTGTGAATGCAGATTTTTGGTTACTCATATTACACTCAGAGTGAATACAAGGATGTGATTTGAATACTCCCAATGTTGTCACCACGGTTTCTCTCACGGAGAATTTGTGTCAGTGTCATTATGTGAACCCTGTGGACAATCAGTGGCTGCTTCACTGTCTTCGCCTTAGGAAGAAGTGGCTTACATTTGGTAATTCTTAAAAAAAATGCAGCAACACTCACTTCCTACAGATATGAGTTTGCTTAGAAGGTGGTGAGAGTGATGCGGCCACTGATTGACCACAGGTACAATCGCTGCGAGACACCGCGCCGACACTATTGGAACGTGCAGGCACTGGAATCTAGTAAACATACAGACTGAGAGGGGGTTGTTAGAATAGTGGACAAACCCTTCAAAGTTCTATATGTATGTATATATCACTGCAACAAAATATTAAAGTGTATGTATATGAATAAATAATTTATTCCATACATACACATAGAAGTATATATTGGTGTGTATATAAAAGGTGTGATCGCATATTGGTGCAATCTGTGCAGCTAAAATGCAATGGGGGCCATTTCTACCTCGAAAGCAGGTGGAATTGTGAGTTAGCATGAGCTGTTATACTGCAAATGGCCCATATATTGTTTCTGAAACTGGGGCCTCTCCTGTATATGAGCACAAATAGTGTAAAATAAGAACACACATAATATATATACATGCACACAAGCGTATGTAGATGGACACATATAACCACACATGTACTGTGTAATTTACATATGTAAGACATATACGCAGTAGGATCTCTTTACAGTATATCATATGTATACTAAACTATATATACTATGAAATAGATGAGAAAGAAAAAAAGCTAAAAGTTTGATCACCATGGTTGTGCAGTTCTTGGTGCTGCTTTACAGCTTGTGACCAAGATGTGACCTCTCCTCATCAGCCTGAAGAGAGAGGAGGGAGAGGAGGGAGGGGTTTGGGTGTGTTTTGGAGTGGGTGTGCTAAATTCGGGCTTAGAGGACAGTGCAAAGCATCATGGAACTTGTAGTATTAGGGCACAATAAGGAAGTAGTCGATTAACCCCATGAGAGCTGAATCCAGCACTGAAGATGTGCTGCTACAGCATGATAACAGGTAATATTGTTAAAATAAACACAGTAGATGTTTTCATTGGCACATAATAGCAAGATTTATGAAAAAAAAAAAAAAACTTTATAGTAGTGGACAACTTCTTTAACCTGTGGGATAATGCAAAAAAGGATTGTAGCATACAAGTGATAGACTTTAACAACATGACTATTCATAGTGGATGTACAATAGAACTACAAATTTACAGATGTAGCCATTCTCAAACTAATGCACAAGAAAGATTTTAGGATGCAGAAAAAAAGGTGACTCTTAACACTTTACACTTTCCAATATAAATTCAGTGGCTTTTGTTATGTTGAGCTATACTCTTCTGTGCTGAAATATCTTTCTGTATCGAGTTATCTTTGTTATTTTATGTATTAAATCTATGGAAGATATTATGTGTACAGAAGCAGAGTCTAGAATGACAAAAAAGACCAATGTGAAATCCCAAACCCCTATTCTTTCCCTTGAGTATAGCAATCAGTTTAGCGATATTAGTCACATTCTCGAAAACATCTGCCTCTTTATGTGGTGACAATATACTGAACTTATTTCTGCAGAAGCAGCATAAACACTTTTGTGCTCAAAAAAGACAAAATCATTCTCAGACTGCTACCTTTTTGGAAAATCATAAAAATTATCTTTTCAAGCTTTCAGAGCACAGAGGCTCCTTCATCAGACAAATTTACCTGCAGGCAATTATATCTGCAACTGCAGAGGCTCCTTCATCAGGTAATTTATCTGCAAAATGAATGTAAGATAGTGTCGAGATATGCTGCCACATTGGAGACAATGTAGTCCCAGAGTTTATTCACCATGAAATGACATGGAAAAACTTGACTAAGGGTATTTTTTTCATGTGCATGCAGAACATGTATCGAGAGTGAAACAATATAAATCATTCACAGAAACTGAAAATTGGCTGTTTATCCATAAAAACTTGATTGAATTGTAATAGGTAGTTTATTGTCATTGTGTGCTCATAACTAGAGTTTTTTTTTTTTTTCGGATCGAGTCAGGTTTTGCGAAACCCGACTTTGTCAAAAGTCGGTTCGGGTGAAATCGGCCGATTATTGTGTAAAGTCGGGGGCCGACTGAAACACGAAACCCAATGCAAGTCAATGGGGAATCAAAGTCGGCAGTGAGTGGAGGACAGGAAAACACCTACAGTGCCCATTTTAATGCCAAAAACATCAATTCTTATTACTGAAGCTTGTCAATCTTAATTTACTTTATAATAATAGTTAGGCATTGAAAACTGGGGGTCATTTGGCTAAAGTTGTGGGGGGTAGGGCTGGCTCAAGATTTTCGTGGGCCAAGGAAACGCGGAATACGTCACGGCGGTGGAGCAGAGAGAGGTAAGTGTTGTGAATTCTGCTCTTGGGCTCCCTCCGGTGGTTGTTGGTGGTAGTGCAGTTGTCTTGGGGTTGTAATCCGGGCAGGTGTTTCTGCTGATTGCAGCTCTATTAGGTATTTAGGTGTGCAGGATCCATGAGTCTGTGCCAGTTGTCCATTGTACTTGGAGGGATTGCATCTCTCTCTGGCTCCTCATTCCCTGCTGCAAATTCAGCTAAGATAATTATCTGGTTTTTTGTCTCTGTGCACACATGCAGTGTGCTTTGCAATTCAGTGCAATTTATTGTGTTTTTGTCCAGCTTAGACTTTGTTTGGATTTTTCAGTCATGCTAGATTCTCAGGAGATGCAGATATACTTTCTATGTCTTTAGTTAGATGTGGAATATTTGTATTATCTGCTGTGGATGTTTTTAGGATTTTAATACTGACCGCTTAGAATTCTGTCCTATCCTTTTCTATTTAGCTAGAAGTGCCTCTTTTGCTAAATCCTGTTTTTCTGCCTGCGTGTGTCTTTCCTCTTATACTCACAGTCAATATTTGTGGGGGGCTGCTTATCCTTTGGGGTTCTGCTCTGAGGCAAGATAAAATTCCCATTTCCATCTATAGGGGTATTTAGTCCTCCGGCTGTGTCGAGATGTCTAGGACGTGTTAGGTACATCCCACGGCTACTTCTAGTTGTGGTGTTAGATTAGGGTTTGCGGTCAGTACAGGTACCACCTCTCCTGAGAAAGTCTCTCATGCGGCTCCAAGGTCACCAGATCATAACAGTACAACTGGCCAACAATGAGTTAAATGCATCTCAGAAGAAGGGAAGAAAGAGCCATTTTTTTTTCTGTAGTCTGCTTTGTCTTTTCTTCCCTCTTTTCCTCTGGGTGACTGAGGAGTCTTGTGCTAGCATGGATGTTCAGGGATTAGTTTCTCGTGTAGACCAGCTTGCTGCTAGGGTACAGGGTATTTCTGATTATATTGCTCAGACTCCGCTTTTAGAGCCTAGGATTCCTACTCCTGATTTGTTTTTTGGAGACAGGCCCAAATTTTTGAGTTTTAAAAACAACTGTAAACTGTTTTTTGCTCTGAAGCCTCGTTCCTCTGGTGATCCCATTCAGCAGATTAAAATTGTCATCTCCCTGCTGCGTGGCGACCCTCAGGATTGGGCATTTTCCCTGGAATCTGGGAATCCGGCCTTGCTTAATGTAGATGCCTTTTTTCAGGCTCTAGGATTATTATATGATGAACCAAATTCTGTGGATCAAGCTGAGAAGACCTTGTTGGCCCTGTCTCAGGGTCAAGAAGCAGCAGAATTGTATTGTCAGAAATTTAGAAAATGGTCTGTGCTGACTAAATGGAATGAGGATGCTTTGGCGGCAATTTTCAGAAAGGGTCTTTCTGAATCTGTTAAAGATGTTATGGTGGGGTTTCCCACGCCTGTTGATCTGAGTGATTCTATGTCTCTGGCCATTCAGATCGATCGGCGCTTGCGGGAGCGCAGAACTGTGCGCGCTGTGGCGTTGTCCTCAGATCAGATGCCTGAGCCTATGCAGTGTGATAGGATTCTGTCTAGAACGGAACAAGGATTCAGATGTCAGAATAGGTTGTGTTTTTATTGTGGCGATGCTTCTCATGTCATTTCAGTCTGCCCAAAGCGTACAAAGAGAATCGCTAGTTCAGTTACCATCGGAACTGTACAACCTAAATTTCTGTTATCTGTAACCTTGATCTGCTCATTGTCATCATTTTCTGTCATGGGGTTTGTGGATTCAGGCGCCGCTTTGAACTTAATGGACTTTGAATTTGCCAGGCGTTGTGGTTTCTCCTTGCAGTCTTTGCAGAACCCTATTCCTTTAAGGGGCATTGATGCTACACCATTGGCTAAAAATAAACCCCAGTTTTGGACACAGGTGACCATGTGCATGGCGCCAGCCCATAAGGAAGATTGTCGTTTTCTGGTGTTGCATAATTTGCATGATGCTATTGTGCTGGGGTTTCCATGGTTGCAGATACATAATCCTGTGTTGGATTGGAAGTCTATGTCTGTGACTAGTTGGGGTTGTCAGGGGGTTCATAATGACGTTCCTGTAATGTCAATCTCCTCTTCCTCCTCTTCTGAAGTTCCAGAGTTTTTGTCTGATTTTCAGGATGTATTCGATGAGCCCAAGTCCAGTTCCCTTCCACCGCATAGGGACTGTGATTGTGCTATTGACTTGATTCCAGGCTGTAAGTTTCCTAAGGGCCGACTTTTCAATCTGTCTGTGCCGGAACATACTGCCATGCGGAGTTATGTTAAGGAGTCTTTGGAGAAAGGGCATATTCGGCCATCTTCTTCACCGTTGGGAGCGGGATTCTTTTTGTTGCTAAGAAGGATGGCTCCTTGAGACCCTGTATTGATTATCGCCTCTTGAATAAGATCACGGTCAAATTTCAATACCCTTTACCTTTGCTTTCTGATTTGTTTGCCAGGATTAAGGGGGCTAGTTGGTTTACTAAAATTGACCTTCGGGGGGCATATAATCTTGTTCGTATTAAGCAGGGTGACGAATGGAAAACTGCGTTTAATGCGCCCGAAGGCCATTTTGAACACCTTGTGATGCAATTCTTGCTCTCTAATGCTCCATCTGTTTTTCAGTCCTTCATGCATGATATCTTCTGGAATTATCTTGATAAGTTCATGATTGTATATTTGGATGACATCTTAATTTTTTCCGATGATTGGGAGTCTCATGTGAAACAGGTCAGGATGGTATTTCAGATCCTTCGTGACAATGCTTTGTTTGTGAAGGGGTCTAAATGTCTCTTTGGAGTGCAGAAGGTTTCTTTTTTGGGCTTCATTTTTTTCTCCCTCATCTATAGAGATGGATCCGGTTAAGGTTCAGGCCATTCATGATTGGATTCAGCCCACATCCGTGAAGAGCCCTCAGAAATTTTTGGGCTTTGCTAATTTTTATCGCCGTTTCATTGCTAACTTCTCCAGTGTGGTTAAACCCCTGACCGATTTGACGAAGAAAGGCGCTGATGTAACGAATTGGTCCTCTATGGCTGCCTCTGCCTTTCAGGAGCTTAAACACCGATTTACTTCTGCCCCGGTGTTGCATCAGCCAGATGTTTCTCTTCCGTTTCAGGTTGAGGTTGACGCTTCTGAGATTGGGGCAGGGGCCGTTTTGTCTCGGAGGAATTCTGATGGTTCCTTGATGAAACCGTGTGCCTTCTTTTCCCGTAAGTTTTCGCCTGCTGAACGCAATTATGATGTCGGCAATCGGGAGTTGTTGGCTATGAAGTGGGTGTTTGAGGAATGGTGACATTGGCTTGAGGGAGCCAAGCACCGTATTGTGGTCTTGACCGATCATAAAAATCTGCTTTACCTCGAATCTGCCAAACGGCTGAATCCTAGACAGGCTCGATGGTCCCTGTTTTTCTCCCGTTTTGATTTTGTGGTTTCGTATCTTCCGGGTTCTAAGAATATTGAGGCTGATGCCCTCTCTGGGAGTTTTTTGCCTGATTCTCCTGAGGTACTTCAGCCGGTCGGCATTCTGAAGGAAGGGGTGGTCCTTTCTGCCATTTCCCCTGATTTGCGACGGGTTCTGCAGGAATTTCAGGCTGACAAAACTGACCGCTGTCCAGTGGGGAAACTGTTTGTTCCTGATAGATGGACTAGTAGAGTGATTTCTGAGGTTCATTGTTCTGTGTTGGCTGGCCATCCTGGTATTTTTGGTACCAGAGATTTGGTTGGGAGGTCCTTTTGGTGGCCTTCTTTGTCGCGTGATGTGCGTTCTTTTGTGCAGTCCTGTGGGACTTGTGTGCAGGCCAAGCCTTGTTGTTCCCGTGCTAGTGGGTTGCTTTTGCCTTTGCCGGTCCCTAAGAGGCCCTGGACGCTTATTTCTATGGATTTTATTTCAGATCTTCCGGTTTCCCAGAGGATGTCAGTTATCTGGGTGGTTTGTGACTGGTTTTCTAAGATGGTTCATTTGGTGCCTTTGCCTAAATTGCCTTCCTCTTCTGATTTGGTTCCGTTGTTTTTTCAGCATGTGGTTCGTTTGCATGGTATTCCGGAGAATATTGTGTCTGACAGAGGTTCCCAGTTTGTTTCTAGGTTTTGGCGGGCCTTTTGTGCTAGGCTGGGCATTGATTTGTCTTTTTCTTCCGCATTTCATCCTCAGACAAATGGCCAGACCGAGCAAACTAATCAGACTTTGGAAACTTATTTGAGATGCTTTGTGTCTGCTGATCAGGATGATTGGGTGGCTTTCTTGCCATTGGCCGAGTTTGCCCTTAATAATCAGGCTAGTTCAGCTACCTTGGTTTCGCCCTTCTTTTGTAATTTTGGTTTTCATCCTCGTTTTTTCTTCGGGGCAAGTTGAGCCTTCTGATTGTCCTGGTGTGGATTCTGTGGTTGACAGGTTGCAGCAGATTTGGGCTCATGTGGTGGACAATTTGGTGTTGTCTCATGAGGAGGCTCAGCGTTTTGCTAACCGTCGTTGGTGTGTTGGTTCCCGGCTTCGGGTTGGGGATTTGGTCTGGTTGTCTTCCCGTCATGTTCCTATGAAGGTTTCTTCCCCTAAGTTTAAGCCTCGGTTTATTGGTCCTTATAGGATTTCTGAGATTATCAATCCGGTGTCTTTTCGTTTGGCCCTTCCGGCCTCTTTTGCCATCCATAATGTTTTCCATAGATCTTTACTGCGGAAATATGTGGTGCCCATTGTTCCCTCTGTTGATCCTCCTGCTCCTGTGTTGGTTGATGGGGAGTTGGAGTATGTGGTTGAGAAGATTTTGGATTCTCGCTTTTCGAGGCAGAGGCTTCAGTACCTTGTCAAATGGAAGGGTTATGGCCAGGAGGATAATTCTTGGGTTTTTGCCTCTGATGTCCATGCTGCTGATTTGGTCCGTGCCTTTCATCTGGCTCGTCCTGATCGGCCTGGGGCTCTGGTGAGGGTTCGTGACCCCTCTTCAGGGGGGGGTACTATTGTGAATTCTGCTCTTGGTTTCCCTCCGGTGATTGTTGGTGGTAGTGCAGTTGTTTTGGGGTTGTAATCCGGGCAGGTGTTTCTGCTGATTGCAGCTCTATTAGGTATTTAGGTGTGCAGGATCCATGAGTCTGTGCTAGTTGTCCATTGTACTTGGAGGGATTGCATCTCTCTCTGGCTCCTCATGCCCTGCTGCAAATTCAACAAGTCAAAAGTCGGGTCGGGTGAAATCGGCCGATTATTGTGTAAAGTCGGGGGCTGACTGAAACACGAAACCCAATGCTAGTCAATGGGGAATCAAAGTCGGCAGTGAGTGGAGGACAGGAAAACACCTACAGTGCCCATTTTAATGCCAAAAACATCAATTCTTATTACTGAAGCTTGTCAATCTTAATTTACTTTATAATAATAGTTAGGCATTGAAAACTGGGGGTCATTTGCCTAAAGTTGTTGGGGGTAGGGCTGGCTCAAGATTTTCGTGGGCCCAGGAAACGCGGAATACGTCACGGCGGTGGAGCAGAGAGAGGTAAGTGTTGTGAATTCTGCGCTTGGGCTCCCTCCGGTGGTTGTTGGTGGTAGTGCAGTTGTCTTGGGGTTGTAATCCGGGCAGGTGTTTCTGCTGATTGCAGCTCTATTAGGTATTTAGGTGTGCAGGATCCATGAGTCTGTGCCAGTTGTCCATTGTACTTGGAGGGATTGCATCTCTCTCTGGCTCCTCATGCCCTGCTGCAAATTCAGCTAAGATAAGTGTCTGGTTTTTTGTCTCTGTGCACACATTCCGTGTGCTTTGCAATTCAGTGCAATTTATTGTGTTTTTGTCCAGCTTAGACTTTGTTTGGATTTTTCAGTCATGCTGGATTCTCAGGAGATGCAGATATACTTTCTATGTCTTTAGTTAGATGTGGAATATTTGTATTATCTGCTGTGGATGTTTTTAGGATTTTAATACTGACCGCTTAGAATTCTGTCCTATCCTTTTCTATTTAGCTAGAAGTGCCTCTTTTGCTAAATCCTGTTTTTCTGCCTGCGTGTGTCTTTCCTCTTATACTCACAGTCAATATTTGTGGGGGGCTGCCTATCCTTTGGGGTTCTGCTCTGAGGCAAGATAGAATTCCCATTTCCATCTATAGGGGTATTTAGTCCTCCGGCTGTGTCGAGATGTCTAGGACGTGATAGTTACATCCCACGGCTACTTCTAGTTGCAGTGTTAGATTAGGGTTTGCGGTCAGTACAGGTACCACCTACTCCTGAGAAAGTCTCTCATGCGGCTCCAAGGTCACCAGATCATAACAGGTAAGTATTTCAACTTTGCAAGTACTGTGATCTTGAGCAAGCAGGGGGGGCCCACTCTTTGGCATTGGCACTGGCACAGGGCCCTCATAGTATGGCTGTGTGTTTGACGGCGGGTGGCGTCTTCCACCGGCAGAGACACTTGCATACTTTGAGGGGCCCTGTGCCAATGACATCATCAATGAGTATGCCCCCCCACCTGATGAAGGAACATGCAGTTTCATCTACACCTTCCTCTTTGTCCCCGTGTAAGGTGGTATAGTATGCGAGAAGGGGAACCTGACTTTCAGCAGGGTCAGATTCTGGCTGTGTAGAGTGCAAGGGGAATGTAGTGGTCTGGGTCAATGTACCAGCAGACTCATCTAGCAGTGGCTGGGCAACAGGCAGGATGAGGATGAAACACAGATATAGGCCCAAATAATAATGTAGGCTAAATGCAGTTCAAAATTGGTAACGGGACTAAACAGGCGGCATTGCTTTGTTCAGCGGAGGACTACTGTAAGGAGTGGCAGACACAGTTAGTAGGCCCAAATAATTAAGTAGGCTAAATGCAGTTAAAAATTGGTAACAGGACTAAACTGGTGGCATTGCTTTCTTCAGCAGAGGACAACTGTAAGGAGTGGCAGACACAGTTAGTAGGCCCAAATAATAAAGTGGGCTAAATGCAGTTCAAAATTGGTAACAGGACTAAACAGGCGGCATTGCTTTGTTCAGTGGAGGACAACTGTAATGAGTGGCAGACACAGTTAGTAGGCCCAAATAATAAAGTGGGCTAATAGTTTGCCAAAAAATTGTTCATAAATAAACAGGTGGCATAGCTAGGTACAGGAGTGGGCTCCTCTGCTGAGTAGCAGACAGTGGTAGTAGGCGCAAAGTATTAACTGGTCTAAATGGAGGCCAGGGCCCCTGTATATTTTAACTATCATCTATCATTTCAACAAATTTGTATTGGCAGTGCCATTGAAGGATATAACAGCCCAGACTGCACAGTGGTGGGGCAGGGAGAGGTAAGTATTGCAAGTGGTAGAGCACTGTTCGAGCTGGGGGGAACACTCTCTCGTGGGCGGCGGTACTGGCACAGGGCCCCTCATATTACGATGGTGTGTCTGACGTTGGTTGTGCACCACCATCGTCAGAGACACTTCATTTTACTATGAGGGACTCTGTGCCAGTGCCGTCACCCAAGAGTGGGCACACCCTCCTGTCCAGGCAAACAGCAACCGCACGGGTGCTTGCGCCAGGTGGTGACCACATCCCTGTGGGGGGAGTCAGCCCATTTAGGCAGGTATAAAAATGGCCTATGGTGGACATTCAGCAGCTGCAAATGGAGGAATTGGAGCAGTCAGTAAGAGGAGGCCAAAAGCAAGACATTTTTCAGGCAAGCTGTGTGTCAGCAGGGGAAGGTGGGGCCAAATAACTTGAAATCCATGATTGGTTCATTTTAATGAAGGTTAGATCATCAACATTTCGGGTAGCCAGACGTGTCTTTTTTTCGGTCAGTATTGAACCAGCAGCACTGAAGACTCTTTCTGATAGCACACTAGCAGCAGGGCAAGCGAGCTCCTGTAATGCATATTCTGCCAATTCAGGCCAGGTGTCTATTTTAGATGCCCAGTAATCAAAGGGGAATGACCTGTGAGGGAGAACATCGATAAGGGAGGAAAAGTAGTTCGTAACTGTGAAGAAACCAGATTGTATCTTAATTTCCCAGACAACCATGTTTTTGCAAAAACCAAAAGAACTGGCTTTTTATCTGTATATTGGCTTGTGAATTCAAGTGTTTATGTCTGGTGGGTCAAGAAGGCAGACTTGCCAACTGATATACTATCTAACATACTGTGTAAGTCTGTCATAGTGACTGTACATTGAGTGTGTCAGGCCATGTTCACAAGTTCAGTATTTTTCACGTTTTTTTCGTGTTTTTTTCACGTTTTTTCACTATAAAAACGTGATAAAAACGCAAAAAAAAGCTTACATATGCCTCCCATTATTTACAGTGTATTCCGCATTTCTTGTGTATGTTGCATTTTTTTCCACGAAAAAATCGCATCCTGGAAAAAAAGCAACATGGTCATTAAATTTGCGGAATTGCGGGGATTCCGCACACCTAGGAATGCATTGATCTGCTTACTTCCCGCACGGGCCTGTGCACACCATGCGGGAAGTAAGCAGATTATGTGCGGTTGGTACCCAGGGTGGAGGAGAGGAGACTCTCCTCCACGGACTGGGCACCATATAATTGGTAAAAAAAATAGAATTAAAATAAAAAATAGTCATATACTCACCTTTGATGGCCCCCGGAGTCTTCCCGCCTCTCATCGGTGCATGCTGCCACTTCCGTTCCTATAGCTGGTGTGTGTGAAGGACCTGCGATGACGTCGCGTGACCGCGACGTCATCGAAGGTCCTGCACACACACGCCATCTATAGGAACGGAAGCCGCTGAGGAGATCGACTGTCTGCAGGTGAGTATAACCATTTTTTTTATTTTTTTTATTATTTTTAAACATTCTATCTTTTACTATTGATGCTGCATAGGCAGCATCTATAGTAAAATGTTGGTCACACTTGTCAAACACTATGTTTGACAAGTGTGACCAACCTGTCAATCAGTTTTCCAAGCGATGCTACAGATCGCTTGGAAAACTTTAGCATTCTGCAAGCTAATTACGCTTGCAAAATGCTAAAAAAAGCAAAAAAAACGGGAAAAAATGCAAAAAAAAATGCGGATTTCTTGCAGAAAATTTCCGGTTTTCTTCAGGAAATTTCTGCAAGAAATCCTGACGTGTGCACATACCCTTAAGCTTTGTTTATTGATGTGTGCTTACATGCTAATAGTGCTACTTAATCCCATCACCATTGTTTACCTTATCATCAAGATAAGTAATGGATTGAAAGACCCTGTGTAATTCTAAAAATAGCTTACATGCCTTGGGTATAAAAAGACTCAGAGATCACATCCTGGGAGACTGAAGTAACACAGAGCTACCAGCCAGACATTCTGCAAACCACCCAACAGACAAGAGAAAGGACAGCAGCCAATTCATCATGGCACCATCACGAGGGACACTGATCTATGATTCTATAGGAAACAACCTAGGGGTTTTCCGCTCCAGTTGGAAGGACACAGATCTGATCCAGTGACCATCTCTGAACCATGGATATGTTTGGAGAAAGCCAGGTTTGGGACGCGCTGGTCACCTGGTTCCATGGAGATGGTCAGATAAGCCAGGTGGTCACTCTCGTGTCAACTGGCTTCAGACCTTGTATGGACTCTATGGACAGTTCTTGGTCATCTCCCTATGCTTGTCATTACACCTTCTCTGTGCATGCATCCACAGATGGAATAGCGACCCTGGGAGCTCTGACATCATGTCATACTGGAAATACGTGGAGACGCAGTGATCTTTTATATGCGCCCATGTGACCCTGGGAGCTCTGACATCATGTCATACTGGAAATACGTGGAGACGCAGTGATCTTTTATATGCGCCCATGTGACCCTGGGAGCTCTGACATCATGTCATACTGGAAATACGTGGAGACGCAGTGATCTTTTATATGCGCCCATGTAACCAAGCAATTCCAGCCATGGGGGGGATTGTTCTGTTTGCTATTGTGTGCTGTGGTTCAATAAAGTATTGCCACACTGTTTTACCTTAACCCTGTGTTGTCTGTGTAGTGTGCTGCCCACTGGGAGATAGAGCGGGTGTTCAATGGTATGAGCCGTGGTCAATGCAGTCTTGCTAAAGACAGCTGGGCCAGTGGACGAGAGCACCCACTGACCCCGTTTCTCCACAGTAACCATACTGGAGAAATGCTGTCTCCTGTCACTTTGAATCGATGCAGCAGTACCTGTCGTGTCAGTGGTCATTGCAAAATCACTCCACAACCTGGTCATAAAACCCCTCTGTCCAATGCCACTTCGGATTTGTGCACCTCTAACACCTCTGCCATGTTGCCCACTACGGCTCATGTGAGAACCATCACCGCCGCTGTGTGCTGGGAATGCCTGAACCAAACGGTCAACAATAGTTGCTTGTTTGGTAGCCAATATTTGCTCAAGGTTCTCATGTGGCATGATATTTTGTAATTTTCCTTTATATCGTGGATCCAGGAGGCAGGCCAACCAGTAATCGTCATCGGTCATCATTTTGATAATGCGGGGGTCCCTTTTTAGGATATGCAAGGCATACTCAGCCATGTGGGCCAATGTTCCAGGTGTCAATTCACTGCTTGTGCTGGGTTGAGGAGCACTTTCTTGCAAATCAACATCACTTGTGTCCCGCAAAAACCCTGTACCTGACCTTGCAACGCCACCAGTTACTATTGCCCCTGAGAAGCATCCTCCTCCCATAAATATTCATCCCCATCATCCTCCTCCTCCTCCTCTTCATCTGCCACCTCGTCCAGGACAGTTCCCTGATCATACAATGGCTGACTGTCATCAAGGCTTCCCTCCTCCTCGGCTACAGATGCCTGCTCCTTAATGTGCGTCAAACTTTGCATCAGCAGACGCATTAGTGGGATGCTCATGCTTATGATGTCGTCGTCTGCACTTACCAGCCATGTGCATTCCTCAAAACACTGAAGGACTTGACAGAGGTCTTGTAGCTTCGACGACTGCACACCAGACAACTCCATGTCTGCCATCCAAGTGCCTGCCCGTGCATGTGTATCCTCCCACAAATAAATTACAGCACGCCTCTGTTCGCACAGCCTCTGAACCATGTGCAGTGTGGAGTTCCACCTTGTTGCAACGTCGATTATTAGGCGGTGCTGGGGAATATTCAGTGATCCCTGATGGTTCAGCATACGGCTGGAGTATACGGGTGACCGGCGGATGTGCGAGCAAAGTCTTCGCACCTTCAGGAGCAGGGCTGGTAACCCCGGATAATTTTTCAGGAAGCACTGCACCACCAGGTTCAAGGTGTGAGCCAAGCAAGGTATGTGTTTCAGTTCTGAAAGGGCTATGGCAGCCATAAAATTCCTTCCGTTATTACTGACTACCTTGCCTGCCTCAAGATGTACATTGCCCAGCCGTGACTGAGTTTCTTGCTGCAAGAACTCGGCCAGTACTTCCGTGGTGTGTCTGTTGTTGCCCAAACACTTCATTTGTAACACAGCCTGCTGATGCTTACCACTAGCTGTTCAATAATAGGACACCTCGTGTGCAACACTGGCAGCTGTGGATGGATTGGTCGTGTGACTGCTCTCTGTGGACAAGCTTTCACTTCTGGAGGAGGAGGAGGAGCGGTGGTGAACACCTACAGCCAACTGTTTCCTAGACCATGGGCTAGGCAGAACTGTCCCACTATGGCTGTCCCCTGTGGATCCTGCATCCACCACACTAACCCAGTGCGCCATGATGGAAACGCAATGTTCCTGGCCATGCCTACTGGTCCATGCATCTGTTGTGAGGTGCACCTTTCCACTGACTGATTGCCTCAGTGCATGGACAATGCGGTCTTTGACATTCTGGTGGAGGGCTGGGATGGCTTTTCTCCCAATGAAGTGCCGACTGGGTAGGTCATAGCATGGTACTGCATAGGCCATCAGGTCTTTGAAAGCTTCGCTTTCAACCAATCGGTAGAGCATCATCTCTAACGAGATTAGTATAGCAATGTGGGCGTTCAAACCCTGTGTACGCGGATGAGAGGATGAGTACTTTCTTTTCCTAACGAGAGTCTCTTGTAGGGTGAGCTAAAGTGGAGAGCTGCACATGGTGGAACTAGCGGTGGTGGTGGTGGTGGACATGGCGGATTGAGAGAGGGTTTGTGATGGTATTCTTGATGTTGGCCTACATACAGTGTTTCCTACCAATAACCTTGTGATTCCCTGACTGCTTTGGCCTTGCGACCATACCGCCACATTTGCTGCTGGTGGTGTCTTAACCGGTGGGCTTACAGTGAGGGAAGCAATGTAGCGTTGCTGACTACCTTCATTCTGAGCAGGTGCAGCAACGGTACGTGACGTTTGGTAGTTAGTCCAGGCTTGCAAGTGCATGCTGGTTACATGTCTACGCATGCACGTTGTATTTAAATTTTGAAGATTCTTCACTCTGCTAAAGGTCTTTGAGCATTTCTTACAGATAACTTTGCATTGATCATTTGGATCTTGGTTCACCGGATGGCCACGCTGTCCTAAAACTGTTTTTGGTTTAGACACACATTTTTGGCCTGATATGGGCCTGCCAGATGACAGCTGTTGTGATGTTGATACATGCTGCGGATCATCCTCCTCCGCTTCAGAGCTACTGCCAGAGGCACCCTGTTCCCCCAATGGCTGCCAATCTGGGTCAACAACTGGGTCATCTATCACAGGCAGATATACGACAAACAGAACTGACGCAGATCCACTTAGGGGCAATTTAAATCTTCCTTTATTATGTGGGAGACTGCTGCAAAAACCAGGCCCACTGTATTACACTACACAATGTAAGTGGCAGAAAGTGGCAGGCAGATATACGATAAACAGAACTGATGCAGATCCACTTAGTGGCAATTTAAATCTCCCTTTATTATGTGGGAGACTGCTGCAAAAATCAGGCCCGCTGTATTACACTACACAATGTAAGTGGCAGAAAGTGGCTGGCAGATATACGATAAAAAGAACTGACGCAGATCCACTTAGGGGCAATTTAAATCTGCCTTTATTATGTGGGAGACTGCTGCAAAACCCAGGCCCAATGTATTACACTACACAATGTAAGTGGCAGAAAGTGGCTGGCAGATATACGACACACAGAGCTGACGCAGATCCACTTAGGGGCAATTTAAATCTCCCTTTATTATGTGGGAGACTGCTGCAAAAACAAGGCTGACTGTATTACACTACACAATGTAAGTGGCAGAAAGTGGCTGGCAGATATACGACACACAGAGCTGACGCAGATCCACTTAGGGGCAATTTAAATCTCCCTTTATTATGTGGGAGACTGCTGCAAAAATGAGGCCCACTGTATTCCACTACACAATGAAAGTGGCAGGCAGATATACGACAAACAGAACTGATGCAGATCCACTTAAGGGCAATTTAAGTCTCCCTTTATTATGTGGGAGACTGCTGCAAAAACAAGGCTGACTGTATTACACTACACAATGTAAGTGGCAGAAAGTGGCTGGCAGATATACGACAAACAGAACTGATGCAGATCCACTTAGGGGCAATTTAAATCTTCCTTCATAATGTGGGAGACTGCTGCAAAAACCAGGCCCACTGTATTACACTACACAATGAAAGTGGCAGGCAGATATACGACAAACAGAACTGACGCAGATCCACTTAGTGGCAATTTAAATCTCCCTTTATTATGTGGGAGACTGCTGCAAAAACAAGGCCCACTGTATTACACTACACAATGTAAGTGGCAGAAAGTGGCTGGCAGATATACGACAAACAGAACTGACGCAGATCCACTTAGGGGCAATTTAAATCTCCCTTTTTTGTGTGGGAGACTGCTGCAAAAATCAGGCCCACTGTATTACACTACACAATGTAAGTGGCAGAATGTGCCTGGCAGATATACGACAAACAGAACTGATGCAGATCCACTTAGGGGCAATTTAAATCTCCCTTTTTTGTGTGGGAAACTGCTGCAAAAACCAGGCCCACTGTATTACACTACACAATGTAAGTGGCAGAACGTGGCTGGAAGATATATAAAAAAAATGGGACCGTACTACAAAAACAATCTCCCTACAATGATCTCAGGTCAAGTATGGCAGCAATAAAAATGACTGCTACACACAAAAATGTGGACAAATAAAGAATAGAACTGTGCAGAAAGGAGCAACAGGATTTTTGCTTTTAAAAAAACAGTTGGTTTGCACAGCAGCGTACAAACAGCAATGTAGCTATCAGGGAGCCTTATAAGCTACAGAGCTGATGCACAAAAATCTAGCCTCCACTGTCTCAGCAAAGAAAAGGTGGTGTTGGACAGTGGAAATCGCTACAGCACAAGCGGTTTGGGGGTTAATCTTTCTTTCCTAACAATATCCCTGCTTCTGACGAAGCTGCAGCTACCTCTCCCTATGCTCAGATCGGCTGAAGTAAGATGGCGGTCGGCATGCATGCCCCTTTATAGCCCCTGTGACGCCGTAGAAAGCAAGCCAATCACTGTCATGCCCTTCTCTTAGATGGTGGAGACCGAGACCTATGTCATCACGCTGCCCACACTCTGCGTCCTCCTTCATTGGCTGAGAAATGGCGCTGAAAGCATCATACGAAACTCGACTTTGGCGCGAAGATCGCCGACCTCATGGCCAATCCCACAGTGGGATCGGGTCGGGTTTCATATAACCTGACTTTGCCGAAAGTCGGCGATTTTTCAATTTGTCCGATCCGTTTCTCTCAACCCTAGTGGGGACCATCATACTGTATGGGGGCTATGGGGGTCATCAAACTGTAAGAGCGGCTGTAAGGATAATAATAGTGTATGGGGCAACGGAACTTTGAAGATGACAGTACTCTATGGAGGGCCATTAGACTGTATTTGGGGGCAATGAGGGACATTGTACTGTGCACAACTCAGCACCATTCAAGGTGGGGCTCTGCCATCTAGATATAAAAACCCATTCTTAAGGTCCCACAGGTCAAACAACCAGCAATCTATAAGTTATCCCCTATCCTATGAATAAGAGATAGCTTACTATCTTAAAATTTGACACTCTACATTTGAAACAAGAAAGTCACAAAATCTGTGCTTTTTTACATTTGTCTAAAATTGTGTACTTACAGATTATCAGTACAAAATAAAATGAAAGAATGGTTTTGGAATGATTATACTGTTTTAAGGAGGACTTGTCAGCAGGAGAAAATAGGTAGCTATTGTATATGGATCGCCCCCAAGCGCATGGCAGTGGGGTACTCGGTACCGTGTCCCTCTGTCTCGGTTTCTGGGGATGTCACGGTGGCCTGACCCGGTCCGTGGCCCTGCTAAGGGGCGCCCAATTAAAGGTGTAGTTTGTCAAGTGTTCGTGACGCCACATGTGGTGTTCGGTCAGGGTGACCGACGCTGCTAGGGGTCCACTGGGGTGATGGAATGGCAGCTAGATGGTATGCCTTCCCACAGGTGAAGTATATCCCCATGGTTTCCCTTGAAGAGTAGGTGGTAATGGTGGATGTTGGATGATGCGATGAATAACAAGGACACAAAGGTTGCAGTCTCTTTACCTTTTACTGAAGACTTCAGCGTCCACAATCGAGAGCACTGCTAACAGGGCTGGCTGAATCTGGCCGGTCCGAAGGCACATCCAGAGTTCCCTTTGCATGTGGAAATCCGTAGCCTTCCTACTAGTGCCTGTGTGTTGTAGTACTTCCCTGCTGAGCACCACGGGATAGTTCTCACAACTGTCTTGTGTGTTTCTAATATTCTCTCTCTACGTCCCCCAGATGATATGGATAGGATGACCCGTATGACGGGGTAGGCCTGGAGCTATTTTATAGGGGCCCTAGAGACGCCCCTCTCCCACAATTTGCCTCCGTTGTCTTCATTAGGTTAAAGGTTGGGCAGTCAACTTGGAATTAACTGTCCTGCCGTTGTTTGAAGTAATGCGTAGAGCCTATTACTCCCTCGGTGTTCCGGCCACCGGCTACTCGCCTCAGAAGGATGCTGCCTATCTTAAGGCAGGACTCCTCCTGGTATTATCTCCTTGTGCTGTGATCTCGTTTCTCACTTCTCCACAGTATACTTCACTTCTTGTCCTTTCTTAAGATGCTGCCGCAATGAGGTGCAGGCGCAGCTCCGTAACGTTCTATCTCTTGCTAAGTCTCTATCAGGATCTTACCCCTGACAGGGACCTCTGTCTGCAGCTCAGATGTTCCTCCTTCTCTCCCTGTCTGCCTGACAGGTCTTCTCTGGGTCTCACCCAGGCAGCTTTCTGACTAATTTCCTATCCAACCCCATGTTTTACCCGAGTGTGAGGAGTGGCCTGATTGATAGAACTTTTTGCTCCGCCTGGTGGCCGGAGTGTGAAGTGTAGTGTGTGACTGTGATACCTGGTCAGGTGAACTCCTTTAGTGCCATCAGACGTACCATCACTCCCCCTGGTGGGAGAGCGACAATACTGCAACGACCAGGACTCTGGGGCGCTGCACTTACCCACTGCTCTCCTGAGAATTCTATGTTTTTTAATGCCCCAGAAATAGGAACCTTTTCATTTAGTGCCACTTTTTTATCAGCTTCAAAAAGGGGGAGTTGCTCATAGGGTAATTATACAGAGTAGCCTAAAATATGAGCAACATGCCCTTGGTAAACACCATAACATTGAACCGTTGGACGGATTAAAAAAAAAAAATACTTACCATGTATACTCGTGTATAAGTCGAGTTTTTCAGCACATTTTTTGTGTGCAGAAAATGCCCCCCCTCGACTTTTACATGAGTCATTGTCCCAGTTTGTCCCAGTTTGTCCCAGTTTACAGTGGGGGAAGGGCGCAATGGAACAGCAGGTCACAGGAGGCAGGATTTGGCGGCTGCGGCTAAAGCCTGTGTCCGCTGCTAAAGAAAAATTAATGTTCACTGCACTAGCAATGAATATTCATTTCTCCTAAAGCGGGCACAGTTACAGCTGCAGTCGCCGGCTTCCAGCAGCTGCCGGGCTCTCACGCTATGCCCACTCATTAAGGTAATGAATATTCATCTCTCTCCACTCCCATAGGCATGGAGGGAGTTGAATATTCATTACCTTAATGAGCGGGGACAGGTGATCTCCTGGCCACAGGAGTTACTGGCATCGGGACAAGATGCTGCGAAGGCGCGCAGGGATGGTAAGTAGGATTTTTTTGTTATGCTTTTCTCATGGGAGCGATACATACAAGGATGGGGATGAGGAAGCATGCAGACAAGGGTGGAGATAAGGAGCCATGCATACAAGGATGGGAATAAGGATCCGTGCATACAAGGATGGGAATATGGAGCCATGCATACAAGGACGGGACTAAGGAGCCATGCATACGAGGATGGGAATAAGGAGCCATGCATGCAAAAAAGGAAATAAGGAGCCATGCATACAAGGATAGGGATGAGGAACCATGCATGCCAGAATAGGGATTAGGGGAGAATACATACCCGACTTATACTCGAGTCAATAAGTTTCCCAGTTTTTGGGGGCAAAATTAGGTGCCTTGGCTTATACTCGGGTCGATTTATACACGAGTATATATGGTAGTTAAGTTGAGGGAATAAAGTAAAAGCAAAGCTTGTCACTTTTGATCTGGTGATATGCGCTAATTAAACAAATCAATTAATTTGACTTGATTTGAAAGACAGACGGCATTCAATAAAAAAAAAGTGAAATGAAATGAACTACAGTCAATAAAAAGCAATCTTATACGTCCCTATTACACTAGAGGCTGTTTTACGGTGTCATTATTAATTTCTTTCCATTTTAAATTGGAAATGTACACATATGGCCTATGTTTTTACTGTGCGTAATTTGAATAAGCCACTTCTGCCTGCAGATGCTGATACATCCATATCTCTCTTTTGCAGTATTAAACATGTATGCATTAATTTTGTTTAGTACTTGATCATTTATTATGATTACTATTTTTATAGCAAGCTTTTGGCAAAGTACTTTAAGCAAATCAAAAATCAATAGCAGAAAAGGGAGAGAAAACAGAAAAAGTGCAGAAGAGACAAAATAAAAATCTGAGTAAATATTGATAAAAGTATAAAAGCAAGACTCTGTACGAGAATATGGATAGAGAGGCCACATCTGCCATAGGTATTTGTGTTAATATTTATAGTACAGTTATTAAAATAAGCTATTTTAATTTTAAAAGACTTACTGATGCAAAAGTATTCAACCCCTAGAAACTTAACTAATTTAACTTGATTACAAATGACATCAACAAAGATTACTGAAGCCAGTATTATTGAAAGCCATCATGCTCTCAAATCAGTTTTCTGGGAATAACAAAAAATAACTAACTAAAGGAGCTGTAAAAGCAAATAACTTCCTAAATACCAATGATTAGAAAATCACACTTGTTTTGTCTAGGAAGATAATCATTATAGAATGAATTGATTAATAAAAGAACAGTTGCCTGTGAGCATGTAGAGTAGGAAAGTCCTCCCCCCTCTCTTCATGTGTAGGAAGATTTGCTTAGAGTAGATATTTGGATCCTGGTGATGCCAGTGGTACTGACTTAGGAAGAGGCTGCTGTCCACCCTTTCTATCTGATCCAATACTGAAGATATCAGGGGTGCTTAAGTAAGAAGATGCTGCTAACACTGCTGTCCACCCTGTTTGTCTGATCTAATACTGGAGATACCAAGGGTGCTGAGGTAAAAATAAGCCACTGTGACTTATGTCCATCTGCCTTTCTACTCTAATATTGGAGATATAAGGGGTGCTGAATAGAAATGACAGGATTGATCTGTGGAGGATTATCTTTAAGTTAAACACTAGCTAGCCCGTGCGAAATTTTCGCACATTGGTTGTCGGGGTTGCAATCAATTTCAGGGAAATTAAGTTGGTCAAATGCAAATGAATTTAATGAGATGATGAACACAAAGAGGTATGTGTGTCACTGACATATATATATATATACACTCACCGGCCACTTTATTAGGTACACCATGCTAGTAACGGGTTGGACCCCCTTTTGCCTTCAGAACTGCTTCAATTCTTCGTGGCATAGATTCAACAAGGTGCTGGAAGCATTCCTCAGAGATTTTGATCCATATTGACATGATGGCATCACACAGTTGCCGCAGATTTGTCGGCTGCACATCCCAAAGATGCTCCATACAAGGCAGGATGGATCCATGCTTTCATGTTGTTTACGCCAAATTCTGACCCTACCATCCGAATGTTGCAGCAGAAATCGAGACTCATCAGACCAAGCAACGTTTTTCCAATCTTCTACTGTCCAATTTCGATGAGCTTGTACAAATTGTAGCCTCAGTTTCCTGTTCTTAGCTGAAAGGAGTGGTACCCGGTGTGGTCTTCTGCTGCTGTAGCCCATCTGCCTCAAAGTTCGACGCACTGTGCGTTCAGAGATGCTCTTAGGCCTACCTTGGTTGTAACGGGTGGCGATTTGAGTCACTGTTGCCTTTCTATCAGCTCGAACCAGTCTGCCCATTCTCCTCTGACCTCTGGCATCAACAAGGCATTTCCGCCCACAGAACTGCCGCTCACTGGATTTTTTTTCTTTTTCGGACCATTCTCTGTAAACCCTAGAGATGGTTGTGCGTGAAAATCCCAGTAGATCAGCAGTTTCTGAAATACTCAGACCAGCCCTTCTGGCACCAACAACCATGCCACGTTCAAAGGCACTCAAATCACCTTTCTTCCCCATACTGATGCTCGGTTTGAACTGCAGGAGATTGTCTTGACCATGTCTACATGCCTAAATGCACTGAGTTGCCGCCATGTGATTGGCTGATTAGAAATTAAGTGTTAACAAGAAGTTGGACAGGTGTACCTAATAAAGTGGCCAGTGAGTGTATATATATATATATATATATATATATATATATATATATATATATATATATATATGTTTTCACGAATATTTGAGCCCATGGATCCATTATATGTCCATTTTGCAAGCCGGCGAGAAAATCTTGCCATACGGATGTCATATGGATGTCACACGGATGTCACACGAATGCTTACATGTGAGAAAATCGTATCCTTGCACTGCACATGGATGACATATGGATCACTCTTCAGGGAACATTTCTGCGATTCTCGTTTGTGTAAAATGGATCAATTGTTTTATACATTGTGTGACTCCAGCCTATAGAAGATCCCCCAATATTAAACATAATGGTATTTTACTTATTGATCAGAAGGGGTCTTATTGTCAGGACCTTGCAAAGAAACAGTGGCAGCAGCATTTTTTCCCCTTCACAGCAGCACTGCCATCTATCTGCAGTGTAGGGAAGTGCAATACAGCCCTATGTATGTGAACGGAGCAGCTCCCTGTACAGCAGTGCCACTTTGACAGTAAAATTGATGAAGGAGAATTGACCCCATAACTGAGCGTATTTACACCATTGTATAATAATTGGGAATATTCCTTTAAAAAAAAAGTAATATCAGATTATATTACCTTTTTTTTTCCTATGGTTGAATTTTTTTTTTTAAATTTTTGCAAGGTTGTTTCCACCAATCTCTCCCATCAGGAAACAATGTACAGTCTAAGTTGTGTCAATGCTGAAGTTTTTTACTTGGAACCAGAGGTGACTCCAGGTCACCAATAAGCTGCAACCTTAGAAGGAAGATAATCTTTTCAATGACTGTCCAATAATGCAGAAAATCTGATGGTTCAGAACCTGTACGGTCCCTTTTAGGCTGCATTCATTTACATCTTCAGTTTTAAAGCGGGTCTTAAACAGGTAGTTTTACTTTCATTCTACTTCCACATATGTAGCAAATATGTTATATATACCTGCCTGAAATTGGCTGGGCAAGGAGTTCGGCAAGCTGGAAAGCCCCCAAGGCAAATGTTAGTTTTTGTTTCAGCTTTGTATTAGTATGCTTTGGTGTAGTGTGGTGCCACCTGCAGGTCATTTTTCCTTACTGCAGTTGTATCAAAATTAATGTTTAAACTGTATTTTGTGATCACATTGTGGATGTGTGGTTTGTTTGGCTATTTTCTTGCTGAAGGGGGCATGTTTTCCTTTCAAATGGTGTATCATTTGTGTGTGTGGGTGCAGTATGAACAGACATACAAACTAATCACCGAAAAAGAGTGTTTTGAAATAATATAGAAGGATTTGCCAGTCCCCGGGAATTTGAACAATTTATGATTTGAATTGCAAATATTGAAAAAATAATAGCCAGCATTATTGCACACACTGCTGAAGACTCAAAAGAGCAGACCAATGACATCAGGTATGGTCACACGGGCTTACTCACATTGCCCTGCAGCTATCACATCACATTGTTAAGTGTTGCCAATCAGAGTGTGTCACATACACACTTCTCAGCACTTGAAGTGGGGTGAGCCTTCAAAGGTTAATTTATCTCCTCTCACTCAATCCAGCACTCAACCTGTCTTCTAGGCTATAAAGTGAGCATAAATTACACTCCAACACACTCCACACACCCCAGTTACTTAAGGAGCTGCAACAACTCATCAAACACACAGGGTGATGAGACTGAAATATGTTGCTGTTAGACAATCAAAAAGGCCACACTCTCTGAAAGACTATGGAATCTTTAGAGCATGCAAAGATCAAACTTATTAAAGATTTTAAGCTTTAATATAAAAATATACAGTGCTTACAACAAAAGATATAAAAAAAGGAAAAATAAAGCAACACACAAATATGCAATACAAAATTAGTACACAAATGTAATTGCAGCTCCCGCATCTCTACCTGCAGTTCCTTTTTCCCTGCAGAGAAACCAGCGTACTCACCACCGAGGCTCTCGTCCTGCTCTTTCCGCATATGCTGCTGTCCAGGGTGCGTGCACTCCTAGCAGGTCTCCAGGCACTGTGCTTAGAGCACATGTGTGCACACTTCCTCTTTCTTAAAAGGGCCTCCTGCATTCCTCTAAAGTGTCCCCAGCCAATAGCTGGAGATCTTTTACAATTTGTAGCGCCTCCAACATGGAGGTGCCTGTGCAATGTTATGAGTTTGTTCCTAACACGCTTGTCGGTTCTTTGTTCCCTGTATGTGCATCTCAGCCTGCTGCACCAGCCAGTGCTCACCTCAATGGCAGCCAAGCCAGCTGCACCCACCAGTGCTCACTTCAATTGCAGCCATGCCAGCTGCACTCGCCAGTATTCACCTCTATAGCAGCTGTGCTAGCTGCAACTGCCAGTGCTCCTCTCTCTGTCAGACTGTCTCTGCCTGTATCTGTTGGACATTTCCCAGGGCCATTCCAGCTATCCGTTCGTAGGGGTCAGCCACCAGCTACCCAAGGTCAGTCCTGGAGTAGAACCTAGATCATCTCCCTTGTCTCTCCACGGTGTCATTAGCTGCTGCGTGTCCATGGCCAGATTGGATGAGGCACCTAGTCATGCCCCTCCAGGTTTTCCTTGGGCTTTGGCACAGTGGTTCCACCACCCAGCCCATTACAGTAATCATGCTATATGGTCAAGTGTCCAACCAGAATATGAAATCTACATGCAAGATACATGACCTCAAAATATTCATGGACAACTAATGATTAGTGATGAGCGAATGTGCTCGCCACTACTCGGTACTCGCCCAAGAATCACTGTGCTTGGTGTACTCAGCAAGCACCGAGCTTTTCTGGGATTATTTGGTGGGAGCTTGGGTCTCCGCCTTTAAATTTGGAGCTTTTTAGAGCACCAATGAACATGCAGGGATTGTCTGACATGCACTATAATGCCGCAGCCATCTTTGTTGTGGCATTACAGTGATTGGCTGGCCGCACAGCATCATCAGGTCTATAAGAGACCTGGCGCCGCCCTGCTCAGCGCATTCAGCTCCGGAATAAGATAGTGTAGGGAGAGCTGCTGCTGAGATAGGGTCAGATTTATTAGTTATTGTGGGTCTACCATTGTTCAATCCACAAATCCTGATAAACCAACAGTCATTTTTAGCTAATTCAGGGGTATATAGATTGCAGTGCTAGGTAGGCAGTAGAGTCTATGTGCACATATCCACATCAGTGCAAGGCATGCAGATACTGTATGAGTCTATAGATCTTACTGCAAACATCAAAAGGCTCCCTTACTGTCTGCTGCTGCATATTTTATATATACCTAGCTGCAGGTATCCGTGGCAAGGGTTATTTTTTTGCATCTTATACCTGCTAATTTTATTACAAAGCAATCCATGTCCCCTTTTTCCTACATTTGTTTGCTTGGTCACACTGCAGACTACAGCCAGGTCATTTTAATACAAGAGAGTGAAAATCTAACAATTTAAAAAGTTTTTTTCGTCCCAGGCATCAGATGTGAGTGCGCAGAAAATTCTTGCCTTTTTTTTTGGTACTATAGTATTTTTTGGAGTATATTACAACATTTTTGGACACCATTTTGCTGACAAATTTTTTTTAGCTGGACCAAAAATATTTAGCTATAGTTAGACATTTATCACTGTGATTTGTACGCCACATGCATCACAAATCATTGCGCTAAATTTTTTACAATTTTAGTACTCCAATTTTTTTTTTAGTGTCATAGACTACTTATTGACACAATTTGGTGGGACCAAAAAAATCAAGGCCACATATTGAAACAGTTTGTTATCTCAATCAGATGTCCACTCTATCTGTGGTCTACAAATACTTGCTTTTCAGGCATACATTCCACTTTTTTGTATGTCTGCTACCCTAGGTCTATACAGTACTTTGGGGTAAATTTAAAACAAAAACTCCAGGCCACTTATTGAAACAATCTGATATCTCTGTCCGATGCCTTCTTTCCCTGAAGGAGTGCTTCTGAAACGTGCGTCGAGGTGGGTGGAACCTTTATATCTGCATCTCACTAGAGGTAATAATTTTCCACTTCTTTGTAGCAAATACTTTGCCTATTGTGGCACGAGTTTTCTCATACTGCAGTCTATATTTTTGCACAACTGGGCATTTTTTCTATATTGGACATGCTACATATGTGCAGTCGTAGCTACTGATTATAACATGTTACCCACTTTGACTATACCCTTTTTGAGGAGGGAGTGGTTCTGATAATCATGACTATGGTTTAAATAGCTACGGTCCCCTGGTTCCGTGCGCTCCTGGTGCAGCCGTGCATTTTTGCGGTGATTCGTACTTAGTGTGGCACTGTGTCCTCATCTGTCTTTTATACTATATTATATTTAACAAAGATGGATTATATTTTATTAATATATGTGGACTCTATGGTCTTTTTTTGTGTGTTTTAACCCTCTCCCTCTTGTTCTTGTTAAATTAGCGACTTGTCGGTACGCATTATCCTACAATGATATCAGCGGATATCTTCCTTCAATTTTGCCCTTATCAATTGATCCACAGTTGGTAGCTATGCTGATTGATTTTGTGTTCTTGCTTATTTATCACATATTGAAATAGTCTGTTATCTCAGTCAGATGCCCGGTCTATCTGTGGTCTACAAATACTTGCTTTTCTGGCATACATTCCACTTTTTTGTATGTCTGCTACCCTAGGTCTATACAGTACTTTGGGGTAAATTTAAAACAAAAACTCCAGGCCACTTATTGAAACAATCTGATATCTCTGTCCGATGCCTTCTTTCCCTGAAGGAGTGCTTCTGAAACGTGCGTCGAGGTGGGTGGAACCTTTATATCTGCATCTCACTAGAGGTAATAATTTTCAACTTCTTTGTAGCAAATACTTTGCCTATTGTGGCACGAGTTTTCTCATACTGCAGTCTATATTTTTGCACAACTGGGCATTTTTTCTATATTGGACATGCTACATATGTGCAGTCGTAGCTACTGATTATAACATGTTACCCACTTTGACTATACCCTTTTTGAGGAGGGAGTGGTTCTGATAATCATGACTATGGTTTAAATAGCTACGGTCCCCTGGTTCCGTGCGCTCCTGGTGCAGCCGTGCATTTTTGCGGTGATTCGTACTTAGTGTGGCACTGTGTCCTCATCTGTCCTTTATACTATATTATATTTAACAAAGATGGATTATATTTTATTAATATATGTGGACTCTATGGTCTTTTTTTGTGTGTTTTAACCCTCTCCCTCTTGTTCTTGTTAAATTAGCGACTTGTCGGTACGCATTATTCTACAATGATATCAGCGGATATCTTCCTTCAATTTTGCCCTTATCAATTGATCCACAGTTGGTAGCTATGCTGATTGATTTTGTGTTCTTGCTTATTTATCACATATTGAAATAGTCTGTTATCTCAGTCAGATGCCTGGTCTATCTGTGGTCTACAAATACTTGCTTTTCTGGCATATATTCCACTTTTTTGCCTGTCTGCTACCCTTGGTCTATACAGTATTTTTGGGGTAAAATATTTTTAAAAAACTGCAGGCCACATATTGAAACAGTCTGTTATCTCAGTCAGATGCCCGGTCCATCTGTGGTCTACAAATACTTGCTTTTCAGGCATACATTCCACTTTTTTGTCTGTCTGCTACCCTTGGTCTATACAGGATTTGGGGGTAAAAAAACTTAAAAACTCCAGGCCACATATTGAAACAGTGTGTTTTCTCAGTCAAATGCCTGGTCTATCTGTGATCTACAAATACTTGCTTTTGAGGCATAGATTCCACTTTTTTTGTCTGTCTGCTACCCTCGGTCTATACAGTATTTTGCGTAAAAAATGTTTAAAAAACTCCAGGCCACCTATTGAAACAGTCTGTAATCTCAATTAGATGCCCCGTCTATCTGTGGCCTACAAATACTTGCTTTTCAGGCATACATTCCACTTTTTGGCATTGTGTTAGCCTATTTCGCGACAGTAATTTTCTTTTCAAAAAATAAAAAAAGGTCACATATTGAACATTGTGGTTTCTGTCAGACACCTCCTCTATCTGTGGGTTAAAAATTTTTGCATTTGAGTGCTTCTTTGAACTGGTTTTGGTGTGTCTCACCCTAGTTATTAATAAAATTTGCTAAAAACAAAATTAAAAAAATTTCCAACATTCCACTGAATTAAAAGTGTGTTTTTTCGACACAGATCACATATAAGTTTCCTCAAAATTATTCCATTTCTATTGAACTTTTAAAATATTTCAGTAGTTCATTTAAAATGGGCAAGGCAAGGGACTGCGAAGTGGATGTGATGCAGATGGTGCATGCAGAGGACGAGGCCATGCCAAGCTTAAACTGGGCCACAACAAAGACCCACATCTTCTTGCTTGACCTTCCTGTACCTGTTTTTAGGGGACCTCAGAACACCACTATTGAAGCCACAGCAGTGTGCAACGATTGTTGGTTGGATAGCGGATAATGCTTCCAGTCACTTTGCCACCACCACCTCGTCTTCCACGCGGTCAAGTCTGAGTAGCCGTGAGTGTGGCCCAGATATTACTCACCCTGATCCTCCTTCCTCCACCATGACGAGTGCCCAGAGACAACTGATCCCACTCTTGGACACTTTGAAGAGCTGTTCAGCTTTCTCTTTAAAGATTCCGGACTCTCGGATGGTCAACTTGAAGTGGGACAAGATGAGATCACATGTAGCGATGCCCAAAGATTTGAGCAGCAATGGTCACATGAAGGCGATGGTGGGAAATTGTCACAAGAGGTGGTTGATGATGAGACACAATTGCCAGAAAGTCAGGAGGAGCAGGGTGTGGATGTGGAAGATGAAATGGTGGATGACATAGTAACTGACCCAACCTGGCAGGAGGACATGCAGAGCGAGGACAGCAGCACTCATGGGGAAGGAGGCACAGCACCCCAACAGGCAGGAAGAAGCAGTGTGGTGGCCGCAGACAGAAGGCGTGCATCCGTTCCCCGTAACACCAACATGACTGAAGTTGCCATTCCAACTGTTAGATCTTCCCGAGTCTGATTATTTTTTAAAGACTCGGACAATAACCCCAAACAGGCCATTTGCAGCACCTGCCATGCCCGCACGCATCAGCAGGGGTAGCAAAACTACCAGCCTGACCACTACCAGCATGATCAAGCACATGGCAGCCCCAGGCTCCATGAACATTGTCTGCAGCTGAAACCACTGCTTCTTCCACTGTTATTCATACAAGCTAATCCCCAGTCCACGGTGCATGCGAAGATGCCCTGTGTCCTGCACCTGTTGTTGCCCACAGTCAACTAGCACAATCATCAAGCATGTCCATGTCCTTGTCCCAGCAGAGCCTTCAGTTGTCTATACCCCAGTCATTGGAACACAAGCGGAAATACACAGCCAATGTCCCATAGGCCAAAGTACTAAATTCTCACATTTCTCATTTGCTTGCTCTCGAAATGTTGCCTTTTAGGCTCATTGAGACAGAAGCTTTCAACAACCTGATGGCGGTGGCCGCCCCAAGGTACTCTGTCCCCAGTCGCCACTATTTCTCCCGGTGTGCCGTCTCAGCGTTACAGCAGCATGTATCCCACATTACCTGTGCCCCCAACAATGCTGTTACTGGGAAAGTCCACCTAACCACAGACACGTGGACAAGCCCTTGTGGCCAGGGACGGTACATCTCACTGACGGCACACTGGGTTAACATAGTGGAAGCCGGGACCCAGTCAGACCTTGGGATGGAACACATCCTCCCCAAGGATTGCAGGCCCTACATCAATCAGGGTTGCCCGCACAGTCTACAGCTCCTGCACCTCCCCCTCCTCCTCTTCAGCCTCCATCTCTGAAATGAGCACATCAGTCAGAAGCTGGAAGCACTGAAGCCCTGCCTCAGCCAAGTGGCAACAGGCTGCGCTGAAGCTGATCTGCGTTGACAAACCGCACAATGCTGAGGTGTTGTGAACAGCGCTGAAAGATCAGTCAGATTTTTGGCTGACACTGCTGAACCTACAGCCAGGCATGATGGTGTGTGACAATGGCCAGAACCTGGTGGTGGCTTTGAGGCAAGGTGAGCTCACACACGTACCTTACCTGGCCCATGTGATTTACCTCGTGGTTCAACGTTTTCTCAAAAGCTACCCGGAGCTGCCGGATCTGCTAGTGAAAGTATGCCGCCTGTTTGCCTATTTTAGAAAGTCAGCTACAGCTTCAGCTGCCCTTGCCATGCTTCAGCAGCATTAGCAGCTTCCGGCTCATCAACTGGTGTGTGATGTCCACACATGTTGGAACTCTACAATGCATATGTTGGAAAGGATTTGTGAGCAGAAGAGGGCAGTTTTGACTACCAGCATCAGCAAGGCCATCATTATTCAGTTCAGACTTCACACATAAAACATCAAGAGTGGACATGGATGTTAGATATATGTACTATCCTCCAAAACTTTGAGGACTGCACTAAGATGGTGTGTGGCAATGACATCATAATTAGCATCACCATCCTGCTTCTCTGCATTCTGAAAATCTCTCTGCTCATAATTAAAGAGGATGCATTGCAGGCGGAGCACAAGGACATGGAGCAAAGAACCATACAGGGTGATACACAGCTGAGCCTCATGTCGTCCCAACGTGGATTGGTAGACAATGAGGAAGAGGAGGAGGAGGAAGAACAGTAGCTACTTTTTTGCACTATAGACGGTACTACAAGCACAACTGTCATACCGTCTGTTCAGCGTGCATGGCCTGAATACAGGGAGGAGGATGATGAGGAGGAGGACAGCATGGTCAGTCATCCTGTTGGTGAGGACACGGAAGTCTTGCCTGTTAGCTGTCTGGCATGCATGGCTGACTTTATGTTGCGCTGCTTTTCCTGCGACCCTCGCATTATTCAAATTTTCGGTGACACTCATTACTGGTTGTTGACACTTCTAGCCCCAACCTACAAGGAGAACTTTCAATCTCTTCTTCCAGAGGCAGACAGGTGCACTAATATGGTGCAGTACCAGAGGGGCCTTGTAGCATAATTAATAAAAAATTCTCATCTGAGAACGATGGCAGCAGACATCAGAGTTTGTGGTACAACCAAGGAGTACTGGCGAAAGAGACAGAAGTACAATCAAGCACAGGCAAGGGAACAATGGCAAAGTTCTGGGACAGTTTTCTCAGACCTTCCCATCGAGCCGGCACAGAGGCAAGGGGCGCTGTCACAAGAAGTGCACTGTTTGGGAAGATGCTGAGGAAGTTCCTTGCTGATCGTACATTCCATGATTCTACTGTGCCTTTTAATTATTGGTTATCCAAGCTGGACATGTGGCATGAACTTGCTCTCTACACCTTGGAGGTCCTGGCCTTACCTGCTGCAAGCTTTCTGTCAGAGCGGGTTTTTAGTGCCGCTGGTGGAATTATAACTGATAAATGCATCCGCCTGTCAACTGAAAATGCTGACAGGCTGACTCTTATAAAAATGAACAAGGGCTGGATTTGGTAAGACTTCTGTACATCACTGAATGAAAACAGCGACCTCCAATACATTATCTTTTTTGGGGAGGTGTATTCTCATGCACCTCTTCACAACCACAAATGGGAATACGCTTCCTGATTTTGCCTATTTGGTGTTATCCTCCTCCTTATCCTCATCCTCATCATCCACAACCATTGGAACACCAGGGTGAATGTATTCCGTGATGCAAAAATCACTCAATTTTTGTGCAAGGGTGTTTTTATGATGCCCGTTACTAATTTGAAACCAAAAAAATTTTACTCCCCCACTTAGTGTATGGGCATTCAAAATGTAGGAGATCCGCTCCTTTAAATTGGGAATAGAGACATATGAGGACATCCTCCACATCTCTTCAGGCACCACCACTGGAACAAGAGGGTGAAGGTATTCCGTGTTGCAACAGTCACTCAATTTTTGGGCAAGGGTGTAGTTATGATGCCGTAAATACTTGCCAAAAATAAAAGGTATTCCATGATGCAACAGTCAAACAGTCCCTCTATTTTTTGGCAAGGGTGTTTATGATGTCCATAAATAATTTTTTTAAAAAAAGGTACCCCCCAGGGAGAAATGTTTGTTAGACCATACACTTAGTGTATTGGCATTCCAAGAGTAGGTGAAGCGCTTTTTAATGTGACAATTTTTTATGAGACCTTCCAACACGTTTATTCCTGGCAAATTAAGGCCAGGCCTTGCATTCACTTCATGGACAAAATTTATGGTAATAAAAAAAATAATAATATTGTGAACTTTTGTTTCATGTGGCCATCCAGTACGTGGTTTCAAAAGGTTATTGGAGTGCATGTAACATTGGTGCAGGGCAGGACTTGCATTCAGTTAACAAGCAAACAATATGGGAGACTCACTTCTAATGGGAACAATTTTGTCCTGAGGCCCTCAAGTATGTATGCTGAAACAGTTATTGAGGTGCAAGTAACATTGGTGCAGGGCAGGCCTTGAATTCAATGCATAAGAAAACAGTATGGGAGACACACTTTCTACTAATGGGAACAATTTTGTCTTGAGGCGGTAAAGTACATCTGCATGTTAATGTATAAATATATGAGGGGACAGTACTAAGACCTTTCTGATGATCTTTTTAATCATAGACCGGTGACAGGGACAAGAGGGCATCCTCTACGTCTGGAGGAAAAAAGGTTTAAGCATAATAACAGACGCGGGTTCTTTACGGTAAGAGCAGTGAGACTATGGAACTCTCTGCCGTATGATGTTGTAATGAGTGATTCATTACTTAAATTTAAGAGGGGACTGGATACCTTTCTGGAAAAGTATAATGTTACAGGGTATATACACTAGATTCCTTGATAGGGCGTTGATCCAGGGAACTAGTCTGATTGCCGTATGTGGGGTCGGGAAGGAATTTTTTTCCCCATGGTGGAGCTTACTCTTACCACATGGGGTTTTTTTGCCTTCCCCTGGATCAACATGTTAGGGCATGTTAGGTTAGGCTATGGGTTGAACTAGATGGACTTAAAGTCTTCCTTCAACCTTAATAACTATGTAACTATGTAACTATGCTGAAAGGCTTATTGGGGTGCATGTAACTTTGGGACAGGCCAGGCCTTGCATTCAATGCATAAGAAAACAGTATGGGAAACACACTTTTTTCTAATGGGAACAATTTATACATGAGGCCCTCAAGTATGTCTGATGTATGATGTATGATGTATGATGTATGATGTTTTGAGATTTTGTGTTTTGGAGGTCGTTAAGCCGAACGGCAGACAGGGAGACTGGGATAGGGTTTTATTACAAAAGGAATCCCAGTGGATTTTCAGAATGGAGACAGTAACCCCCAAGGGGCTAAATGAACAACTTACCTATGGCTGCTTCATCTGAGAGAACTGAGTTTGTTGAATCAGGGTTAATTTTACTGATTACTCTACCCGTATACTGTGATATCCAGCTTTTGGGGCGCACACTTATGAGATAGTGTGTGTATGACTCATGGGGGTTAATGCATCAGGCTATTTCCCCTTTGTTTTTATTTAATTTCTATCTCTTATCTTGACAAATTGATCTTTATTATCTAAAGCTGGGGATATGTATCATGATGGTCACGTGCAAGCTATTGACACATGAGCACGTGTCCATTATACATAATCAGATGAATCATTACTCTTTTAATAAGGGCTCTAGTGCTTATGCCTAACGTAACATTTATAATCTATATACAAAACTCATTCAATTAAGGATGGGGCTGGTATTAGGGCCCACTGTGATAATCTGATGGTATGTATAGGTAGGCCTGTACTGTACGTACAAGTATATTTGAAAAAACTGACCGTCACATCCATACATAGACTAAGTGTGAACAGGTGCTGAACCTAGAGTAACCAACTCATATACAGTCAAGTAAAAAAGGCAGCACACTGCAGCGCTAAGACATGCAAACATGAAACATGAAAACTGAACTGCAATACTGCACTAGAAATATGAAAAATGAGAGCGTTTAGCGCATAAAAATGGCCAATTTTATGTGTACCTGATAGCCCCTTTACGGCATCTCTCTTATATCAGGTCCTACGCTTGCCTACCTCGCTGAGAATAAACGTCTCCATGTGAATGGGTACCTGTGAAAAACCTCTTCCTAGACTCATTCTCTCTCTCTGTGGAGGGGTACTGGACCTGCTGTAATTAAAACACCTGAGGCTAGGAGGCGGAGTGCTCAGTCAGAAGGCTAAATAATATATTTGAAAAAACTGACCGTCACATCCATACATAGACTAAGTGTGAACAGGTGCTGAACCTAGAGTAACCAACTCATATACAGTCAAGTAAAAAAGGCAGCACACTGCAGCGCTAAGACATGCAAACATGAAACATGAAAACTGAACTGCAATACTGCACTAGAAATATGAAAAATGAGAGCGTTTAGCGCATAAAAATGGCCAATTTTATGTGTACCTGATAGCCCCTTTACGGCATCTCTCTTATATCAGGTCCTACGCTTGCCTACCTCGCTGAGAATAAACGTCTCCATGTGAATGGGTACCTGTGAAAAACCTCTTCCTAGACTCATTCTCTCTCTCTGTGGAGGGGTACTGGACCTGCTGTAATTAAAACACCTGAGGCTAGGAGGCGGAGTGCTCAGTCAGAAGGCTAAATAATATATTTGAAAAAACTGACCGTCACATCCATACATAGACTAAGTGTGAACAGGTGCTGAACCTAGAGTAACCAACTCATATACAGTCAAGTAAAAAAGGCAGCACACTGCAGCGCTAAGACATGCAAACATGAAACATGAAAACTGAACTGCAATACTGCACTAGAAATATGAAAAATGAGAGCGTTTAGCGCATAAAAATGGCCAATTTTATGTGTACCTGATAGCCCCTTTACGGCATCTCTCTTATATCAGGTCCTACGCTTGCCTACCTCGCTGAGAATAAACGTCTCCATGTGAATGGGTACCTGTGAAAAACCTCTTCCTAGACTCATTCTCTCTCTCTGTGGAGGGGTACTGGACCTGCTGTAATTAAAACACCTGAGGCTAGGAGGCGGAGTGCTCAGTCAGAAGGCTAAATAATATATTTGAAAAAACTGACCGTCACATCCATACATAGACTAAGTGTGAACAGGTGCTGAACCTAGAGTAACCAACTCATATACAGTCAAGTAAAAAAGGCAGCACACTGCAGCGCTAAGACATGCAAACATGAAACATGAAAACTGAACTGCAATACTGCACTAGAAATATGAAAAATGAGAGCGTTTAGCGCATAAAAATGGCCAATTTTATGTGTACCTGATAGCCCCTTTACGGCATCTCTCTTATATCAGGTCCTACGCTTGCCTACCTCGCTGAGAATAAACGTCTCCATGTGAATGGGTACCTGTGAAAAACCTCTTCCTAGACTCATTCTCTCTCTCTGTGGAGGGGTACTGGACCTGCTGTAATTAAAACACCTGAGGCTAGGAGGCGGAGTGCTCAGTCAGAAGGCTAAATAATATATTTGAAAAAACTGACCGTCACATCCATACATAGACTAAGTGTGAACAGGTGCTGAACCTAGAGTAACCAACTCATATACAGTCAAGTAAAAAAGGCAGCACACTGCAGCGCTAAGACATGCAAACATGAAACATGAAAACTGAACTGCAATACTGCACTAGAAATATGAAAAATGAGAGCGTTTAGCGCATAAAAATGGCCAATTTTATGTGTACCTGATAGCCCCTTTACGGCATCTCTCTTATATCAGGTCCTACGCTTGCCTACCTCGCTGAGAATAAACGTCTCCATGTGAATGGGTACCTGTGAAAAACCTCTTCCTAGACTCATTCTCTCTCTCTGTGGAGGGGTACTGGACCTGCTGTAATTAAAACACCTGAGGCTAGGAGGCGGAGTGCTCAGTCAGAAGGCTAAATAATATATTTGAAAAAACTGACCGTCACATCCATACATAGACTAAGTGTGAACAGGTGCTGAACCTAGAGTAACCAACTCATATACAGTCAAGTAAAAAAGGCAGCACACTGCAGCGCTAAGACATGCAAACATGAAACATGAAAACTGAACTGCAATTACAGCAGGTCCAGTACCCCTCCACAGAGAGAGAGAATGAGTCTAGGAAGAGGTTTTTCACAGGTACCCATTCACATGGAGACGTTTATTCTCAGCGAGGTAGGCAAGCGTAGGACCTGATATAAGAGAGATGCCGTAAAGGGGCTATCAGGTACACATAAAATTGGCCATTTTTATGCGCTAAACGCTCTCATTTTTCATATTTCTAGTGCAGTATTGCAGTTCAGTTTTCATGTTTGCATGTCTTAGCGCTGCAGTGTGCTGCCTTTTTTACTTGACTGTACGTACAAGTAGTCAGTTTGCGTACCTAAGCGGAGTCCAGAGCACCGAAATATATAATATCTGCACGCATGCACTGCTCGGTAGAGCTGTTTTCATTAATCAAATGCTATGATAAGTACTACCTAATTGCGCCTATGTCTTTTAGTACGCAGTGATTCTACAACATAGGCAGAAGCAGCGTGATGTAGGCTTAGGGGGCGCGGCATATCGAGCAGTCCGACGTATGAATAATCAGTAACTCTGCCTTAAGTGCGCCTGCGTGGCTCTTAGTTCGGTGAAGGTACGGCGCATGTCTGTGAAGGATGACGAAAGCAGGCACTGAAAGTGGAGCAAACTACCGTACCTCTAGTGCCTGCAGCTAGACATGCGCGGTACTATCAGGGACATTCGGAGGAGGTACTTACATACTAGAGATTCCCTCTAGCAACACTTAAGTGATGTGGGGGGGGCTAAAACGTCAGATCCGGCTGCCTTTAAAATCCCCGCTTTTGAGCGGCACTGCACACCTACAAGCAGTACTTTTTGATGGCCGTATGCTGTATCCATGGACAACGGCCTCTCCATTAGCCTCCTGATGAACTGTTATCTTGGCAGGGAATCGCGTTGAGGCGTTAAAGGATCACATGAAGACCAGATAAGAGCATTTAATTCAATTATGGCTTTTGTTATGTGCTTGGTTGAGTACAATAGGGGGGATACTCTGATGTGTATAAGTGTTTAAGCATGGCTTCACCTGCTTTCTTTATGACATTCTATATTGTCTAGTAAGGCAGGGTTCTGTAGGGCATCCGTGCAATATCCTGTGCAATAGACCGGTGTACATACACATTGCCACTCTTCTAAATGCAAAAAGTATTCCGGAGGGCACATATGCAACAATTCTGTGCAATAATCTGCTGTATACAACATTATCCCTAAGAGCAGCCTGTTGGAGGGCATCTGTGCAATACCTTGTGTAATAGACCGATATACATATATACTGCTAGTATGTTAATGACAAAGAAATATGCTGGAGGGCACATGTGCAATAAATCTGTGCAATAACTGGTTGTATACAATACTATCTCTAAAAGCAGTTTGCTGGAGGACATCTGTGCAATATTTTGTGCAATAGACCGGTATACATATATACTGCTACTTTGCTGATCGCAAAGGAATTTGTTGGAGGGCATATGTGCAATCAATTTGTGCAATAACTGAATGTATGTTATTTGCAATAGCTGGAGGACATCTGTGCAATATTCTATACATTACATCGTTTTATATAAGATTGCCTTGATAAATTCGAAGTGGACTGCATGATATATGCTATGTGGCACCTCAACTAATTAAAAATCAGTGCAAGCAAGGAGCAGGAGGGCATTTGTATAAAATCCTGTGCAAGAGACTGCTGCACATAATACTATAAATTATAAACTATTTGTACCATATTTTGCAATGCGGCACTGTATATAAAATTGTAACTGGATTACACACAGAGTAAAACTCCCCTTACCTAGCCTGGATACATATCTATCACTGTCCTCCCTTTTTCCTTTTTCCCTTCTCCTCCCACCCTCTCCTTCCCAAGTCTTTATCGGGCTCAAGTCCCAAGTCTAATGGGCTGTATGGCTAGATAGGGTAGGGCAAGTGAATAGGGCTACTGAGGAGCAGCCGACGAGAGCGGGGGCGCCACTGGCGTGTTTATTTAGGGGTGCCAACCTCCGCAGCCAGGTAGGGACAGTTTGACTAGGGTTTGTGAGGGTCAGCTATATTAGGCCTTTCACAGTATGTTAAATTATCACTCTATATCTTGACTGTAGCGTATTTGTGATCATGAGTTGATATAAGGGCTATCCTAATCTTGTGTATGTTGGCCCATTAATCAAATTTATCTATTGTTGTGGCCGACATATTTCATATTATCCCTCATTATTATTCCTTTATTCTTTACCACCCTCCTTTTCAATTTATTTTCCAGCGGCACGTATGGTTCAGGTACGGGCCTAATCTTGCTGTCCAGGTATATAGTAGGGCTTAGCAGGACATATCAGGACGAGCCGCCGGTGAGTGGGGGCGCCAAATTGCGTACAAGGTAGGGTGCCAACCTCCACTGTTAGGAAGGGTGGACTAGGGATTTTTTAGGGAGCAACAGGAGCCCTATTTTTCACATTAAGTGTAGGTTTGCGGGGTTTTTTTTGTCTACTATAAATTTTAACTATTTTCTAATAAAGTATTTTTAGGTATTAGGGGTTTTTGAAATAAAGTGTTTGAATACTATACCAACTTATCTATATATAATTTGATTTTTGATTGTGATATGGCTGGATTCCTGTCTGGACCAATAAACTGTGAGTCCTGGGTAAATGAGGCAAACAAAGTTTTTTCAGAGGAGGTAGACTATAGTAGTACTGACCTCAGTCCATCAGTCCATTCTGTGTTTAAGGAAGTAACAAGTGTCTATAAAAACTACCTGAAATCTTGGGGGGAGACAAAAGCCCTTGAAAACTATATTAAAAATAGTATTGTACCTAAGGGCCTTCGTATTAATATCTCTCCTTCACCACGAGTAAGTAATTCAACTCTCTTAAAAGCGTGGAAAGAGGAATCGATTGCATCCTCTGTGAGGCTTATGAGACTTCTTTTGGAGGAAGAAAAAATCATATTGGAATCATCTTCCAAAAAACTGAATGACCTGATTGAAAAAACGCTGAAATTTAAGGCAGATCCAAACTTTAATAGAAAAGAGAGTGAATTACAAGTATCGATTGAGAGATATCAAACACAGATAAAAAATCGTAAACACTCCCAATTTTTGAGAGATTCGGCAGAGTTTAAGGATAATACGGCTTATAGTTTTGATTATTCTGGTAATATTGGCTCAGAGATTTCATCGTCCGAAGCAGAAACATCCGATACCGAGAGGGCTCCTGTAACAACTAATTGGAGACGTAGGGGGAGAGGCCATACTCTCCAGCAGGGGAGGGGGGAAAATGGAGATATCAGAGGGAAAACACAGGAAGGTTTTTTCATGGGGGAAGAGGTCGAGATCAGGTAACCCAGGGAAATGTTCCGATGGGTCAAACCTCCGGTTTCCTAAGGCCACTTTCATCCTCATTGGGAGCTTCCTCAGCCTCCTCCTCCTCTGCCGGTTTTTTAGATCAGAGAGCGCCAACAGGCTACGACCTGAGAAAACGGCCCTAACACAGATGGAAAACCAAATTATTAATCTGAGTCAACACACACTATCTATGGCAGAATTGGGGATTCTGAGAAAGGGACTAACGTTTGTCCCAACAACACAATTCAACACGTTTACATGGGTCAAGGACATCAATCTGTTTTGTCGGAAATTAAAATGGAAGAAGTTTTTTAAATTAAATGACCAAGAAAGATGTCGGGAATTAGGCATTGGTGAGGAAGACCTCAATTATATGAATAATCTAGTACATCTTCTGGAAGAAAATGAACAAGAGAGGGGTGTCGGACCATGTACCGATTTGAAATTAAAGAGTACTAGAATGCCCCCAGTGGGGGACTATGCCAATATTGACATCTTTCTTAAAGTGGTGGAAGATGACCTGAAACGAATAGGAGGTCTGAACCGACAAGCCCCTCCCAACCTTGCCTCAGAGGAATTTGGAGCACTTCAGGCTCTAGAGAAAAATAGGGATTTAATCATAAAACCCTCAGACAAGGGGGGAAATCTAGTTGTCCTTGACCATGTTATGTACGTGGATATGTGTAAACGTATCCTCAATGATAGGGAAACCTACAGTCCACTTGACTCGAACCCTACTGCAGAATTCACAAGGGAGCTTATGGTAATACTTGAAAGGGGCTTGGAGGACAGGCTTGTCTCACAGAATGAATATAAGTTCCTGGTACCCCGGCATCCCACCATCCCAACATTTTATGCGATACCTAAAATCCACAAGGGACTGTCCCCATTGAAGGGACGTCCCATAGTGTCTGGGGTGGGTTCCCTAAGCCAAAATGTTGGGATCTATGTTGATCGTATCCTCAGGCCTTTTGTAATATCTCTTCCCTCTTATGTAAGAGACACAGCGGATTGATGGCATCTCAATAGATAAAGAAACACTGCTCTGTTCTATAGACGTCGAAGCCCTGTATAGCAGCATTCCACATCTGTGTGGCCTGAAAGCCATGGAATTTTATCTAAAAACCAGGGCGGTTCATTTCAATAGACATAATGAGTTTACATTATCATTAATGGAATATATTTTGACTCATAATTTTTTTCTGTTTGATGGCAAGTACTTCCACCAGCGCAGGGGGACTGCAATGGGGTGCTCCTGTGCCCCCTCATATGCTAATCTCCTCCTGGGCTGGTGGGAGGAAGTTACCATTTTTCCTGACGTGGAAGTCTGGTGGGCAGATAAGATCCTGGCGTGGTATCGTTATATAGACGACGTCTTTGTCATTTGGAATGGGTCAGAGCATGATTTTGAAAACTTGATACGAGAACTAAATATCAACACCATTGGTCTGCATTTCACGTTTGAATGCCAAAGGTATGAGTTGGCCTTCCTGGACGTGATGATGAGTAAAAACGAATCTGGTTCTCTAGAAACTAAAGTATTCCGTAAACCAACGTCTACCAATGCCCTGTTGAGATGGGACAGTCACCACCCTGTCCCTCTCAAGAAGGGTATCCCACGTGGGCAGTATCTGCGTCTCAGGAGGAACTGCTCTCGGGTTGAAACGTTTAGGGCACAAGCGTATGATCTGAGAAACCGTTTCAGGGAACGTGGGTATCCCGATGAAGTCCTAAATCCGGCTTTTAGAAATGCCCTTGGGAGAGACAGAGGTACTCTTCTGCAACCTCGAGAGCTACAGGGGGAGGAGAACATCTGCAGAGTGATTGGCACTTATGACTCCCAATCAGAAAACATATATAGGATCCTGAGAAAGCACTGGCAGATCTTACAGGCAGATGATACCCTGGAAGAATTTATCCCCTCTAGGCCACAGATCACCTTTCGTAGGGGGAGGTCCCTTAGGGATCGCCTGGTACATAGCCACTATGTCAGAAAGAAACCAGAGGGTACATGGTTGGACAGGAAAAGTTGTGGTCTGTACAAATGTGGTTGCTGTTCTTTCTGTAGGGCCATTTTACCAGGCAAAGCTTTTGTAAGTGCATCAACCAACAGGCGATACTTCCTCAGGGATTTTGCCAACTGCAAAAGTATGGGAGTCATATATATGGTAATCTGTCCCTGTCCGTTGAATTACATAGGGAAGACAAAAAGGGAACTGAGGAAACGTATAGGCGAGCATTTAGGTGACGTGAGAAATAAGAGGGATACCCCTGTAGCCAGGCATGTATGGGAATGCCACCAGGGTAACGCTGATGTTTTGAGATTTTGTGTTTTGGAGGTCGTTAAGCCGAACGGCAGACAGGGAGACTGGGATAGGGTTTTATTACAAAAGGAATCCCAGTGGATTTTCAGAATGGAGACAGTAACCCCCAAGGGGCTAAATGAACAACTTACCTATGGCTGCTTCATCTGAGAGAACTGAGTTTGTTGAATCAGGGTTAATTTTACTGATTACTCTACCCGTATACTGTGATATCCAGCTTTTGGGGCGCACACTTATGAGATAGTGTGTGTATGACTCATGGGAGTTAATGCATCAGGCTATTTCCCCTTTGTTTTTATTTAATTTCTATCTCTTATCTTGACAAATTGATCTTTATTATCTAAAGCTGGGGATATGTATCATGATGGTCACGTGCAAGCTATTGACACATGAGCACGTGTCCATTATACATAATCAGATGAATCATTACTCTTATAATAAGGGCTCTAGTGCTTATGCCTAACGTAACATTTATAATCTATATACAAAACTCATTCAATTAAGGATGGGGCTGGTATTAGGGCCCACTGTGATAATCTGATGGTATGTATAGGTAGGCCTGTACTGTACGTACAAGTAGTCAGTTTGCGTACCTAAGCGGAGTCCAGAGCACCGAAATATATAATATCTGCACGCATGCACTGCTCGGTAGAGCTGTTTTCATTAATCAAATGCTATGATAAGTACTACCTAATTGCGCCTATGTCTTTTAGTACGCAGTGATTCTACAACATAGGCAGAAGCAGCGTGATGTAGGCTTAGGGGGCGCGGCATATCGAGCAGTCCGACGTATGAATAATCAGTAACTCTGCCTTAAGTGCACCTGCGTGGCTCTTAGTTCGGTGAAGGTACGGTGCATGTCTGTGAAGGATGACGAAAGCAGGCACTGAAAGTGGAGCAAACTACCGTACCTCTAGTGCCTGCAGCTAGACATGCGCGGTACTATCAGGGACATTCGGAGGAGGTACTTACATACTAGAGATTCCCTCTAGCAACACTTAAGTGATGTGGGGGGGCTAAAACGTCAGATCCGGCTGCCTTTAAAATCCCCACTTTTGAGCGGCACTGCACACCTACAAGCAGTACTTTTTGATGGCCGTATGCTGTATCCATGGACAACGGCCTCTCCATTAGCCTCCTGATGAACTGTTATCTTGGCAGGGAAACGCGTTGAGGCGTTAAAGGATCACATGAATACCAGATAAGAGCATTTAATTCAATTATGGCTTTTGTTATGTGCTGGGTTGAGTACAATAGGGGGATACTCTGATGTGTATAAGTGTTTAAGCATGGCTTCACCTGCTTTCTTTATGACATTCTATATTGTCTAGTAAGGCAGGGTTCTGTAGGGCATCCGTGCAATATCCTGTGCAATAGACCGGTGTACATACACATTGCCACTCTTCTAAATGCAAAAAGTATTCCGGAGGGCACATATGCAACAATTCTGTGCAATAATCTGCTGTATACAACATTATCCCTAAGAGCAGCCTGTTGGAGGGCATCTGTGCAATACCTTGTGTAATAGACCGATATACATATATACTGCTAGTATGTTAATGACAAAGAAATATGCTGGAGGGCACATGTGCAATAAATCTGTGCAATAACTGGTTGTATACAATACTATCTCTAAAAGCAGTTTGCTGGAGGACATCTGTGCAATATTTTGTGCAATAGACCGGTATACATATATACTGCTACTTTGCTGATCGCAAAGGAATTTGTTGGAGGGCATATGTGCAATCAATTTGTGCAATAACTGAATGTATGTTATTTGCAATAGCTGGAGGACATCTGTGCAATATTCTATACATTACATCGTTTTATATAAGATTGCCTTGATAAATTCGAAGTGGACTGCATGATATATGCTATGTGGCACCTCAACTAATTAAATATCAGTGCAAGCAAGGAGCAGGAGGGCATTTGTATAAAATCCTGTGCAAGAGACTGCTGCACATAATACTATAAATTATAAACTATTTGTACCATATTTTGCAATGTGGCACTGTATATAAAATTGTAACTGGATTACACACAGAGTAAAACTCCCCTTACCTAGCCTGGATACATATCTATCACTGTCCTCCCTTTTTCCTTTTTCACTTCTCCTCCCACCCTCTCCTTCCCAAGTCTTTATCGGTCCTAATGGGCTGTATGGCTAGATAGGGTAGGGCAAGTGAATAGGGCTACTGAGGAGCAGCCGACGAGAGCGGGGGCGCCACTGGCGTGTTTATTTAGGGGTGCCAACCTCCGCAGCCAGGTAGGGACAGTTTGACTAGGGTTTGTGAGGGTCAGCTATATTAGGCCTTTCACAGTATATTAAATTATCACTCTATATCTTGACTGTAGCGTATTTGTGATCATGAGTTGATATAAGGGCTATCCTAATCTTGTGTATGTTGGCCCATTAATCAAATTTATCTATTGTTGTGGCCGACATATTTCATATTATCCCTCATTATTATTCCTTTATTCTTTACCACCCTCCTTTTCAATTTATTTTCCAGCGGCACGTATGGTTCAGGTACGGGCCTAATCTTGCTGTCCAGGTATATAGTAGGGCTTAGCAGGACATATCAGGACGAGCCGCCAGTGAGTGGGGGCGCCAAATTGCGTACAAGGTAGGGTGCCAACCTCCACTGTTAGGAAGGGTGGACTAGGGATTTTTTAGGGAGCAACAGGAGCCCTATTTTTCACATTAAGTGTAGGTTTGCGGGGTTTTTTTTGTCTACTATAAATTTTAACTATTTTCTAATAAAGTATTTTTAGGTATTAGGGGTTTTTGAAATAAAGTCCCTCAAGTATGTCTGCAGAAACGGTTATTGGGGTGCATGTAACTTTGGGGCAGGGCAGACCTTGCATTCAATGCAACATTTTTTCAGGAGGCCCTCCTGTACGTCTCGTGAAAGGGGTATTGGAGTGCATCATAATTTTTGGCAGCCCAGCCACTCACTGCATAGGCAATAACAGTATGAGAGACCCACTCTTTAATGGCCCTTCAAGAACATTAATGCCGTCTGATGCCCCTCGAAAAATAGGCTCTGTGACTTTAAGAGTCCCTCCTTCATAAATGAAATAAAATGTGTCTGCTTATGTGTCATACAATGCATGGCCAGCTAGGTTTGTTAAATGTTACAATGACATTACCCAGTGAATGCATTTGTATTGGTTGAAAGCAATGCTAAAGTTGAAAAACGCATAAAAAATGCTGCGTGTGAACACAGCCCAAGTGGTGGAGGAACATTTTTGGTTGGGCTTAGTTATTTTGCTTTATATAATTCATTACCCTGGAAAAGATGTTCCTTAACATATTTCCCAGCAAAATCCATTTTGTTTTCTTTTTTGTATGTTTTTGTTGCTCCTGTAAAAATGGCGTGAAACCCTGACAACATTGTTTACAGCTGTGACCTAGGAGTCAGAAATACTTCCAGAGGCTATCCCCATGATGTCCCCATGTCATTTGAGCAGTGTTTCCATCATTTTCAGACATTTTTTGACCTTAAAAGGACTCCCGGGGATCGCGGTAAAATGTTCGGGTTTTCAATAGGCTTACATTGGGCTCGCTGCTCGGGTAGAGTACCCGAGTATTCCAATTTGCTCAATCCGAGCAACGAGCACCCGAGCATTTTAGTGCTCGCCCATCACTACTAATGATAAATAAAATTGAAAAGTTTTATTAAGTGTGATAAGCATAAAACTGAATAATGGAAAAATACCACAAAAGGATTAAAAAACGTACATATTGTCACAGGACAATGGTTACTCAGCAAATAAATGGACAAAGTCCCTATATCATAACATGATACAAATAACAACACGAAATTTCATACTAATTATTTCATTTCATATCCTTGTGTAAGAAAGATGCATAACAGATGTACAGTTATGCTCAAAAGTTTTCATACCCCAGAAGAATTTTTTCTTTCTTGGCCTTTTTTCAGAGAATATGAACGATAGCACCAAAACATTTTCTCCACTCATGGTTGGTGCTTGAGTAAAGCCATTTATTGTCAAACTAATGTGTTTTCTCTTCTTAAATCATAATGACAACCCAAAACATCCAAATGGCCCTGATCAAAAGTTTTCATACCCTGGTGATTTTGGCCTGATAACATGCACAGAAGTTGACACAAATGAGTTTGAGTGGCTACTAAAGGTAACATCCTCACATGTGACCTATTTGCTTGTAATCAGTGTGTGTACATAAAAACTGAATGAGCTTCTTGGATCCAGACAGACTCTTGCATCTTTCATCCAGCCACTGACATTTATGGATTGTGAGTCATGGGGAAAGCTAAAGAAATGTCAACTGATCTACAGGAAAATGTAGTATAACTGTATAAAACAGGATAGGGATACGAAAAGATATCCAAGGAATTGATAGTGCCAGTCAACAGCATTCAAACTGTGATTAATAAATGGAAAATCAGGGGCTCTGTAAAAACAAAACCATGGTCAGGTAGGTATTGTCCCATTACATCTTGGGAGAGGCTATTTATACTCACCATTTGCATACAGTCTTTGCTCGCTATATTCCAAGTTAAATGGATATTTGGAGTCCCATCTCCGCAGTGAAGGATTATCTTGCTGAAATTTTCTCAACTGCTTCTTCTGTGGTTTGTTTGCATGTTTGCTTTTCCAGTACTCTTCCCATTTTGTTACACTTAGGGTCTGGGGGTTTTCACTTATACCAGGGGTCTTTGGATTTCTTTCTTTTTCTTCCATCTTTCATGAATGAATGTGACAACACGCCCTAAGCCCTGTGCCTCAGCCACTGTCTGTGTGCATTTCGTTCTGTTGTGGCTGTTTTGGGTTACACTCTGTGTATAGTTGAGGGTGCAACTAAGGACACTCGGGATAAGCTGACTTTGAATGGGAGCACTATTGCGTAATTTTAAGGTGCCAACTTCTGCTGTCAGGCATGGACAAAACAGGGTCAAGTTAGGGATTTGCCTAGTCTGTATAGGAACCTGTGGGGTGTAGGTTTAATATCTACCCTTTTGTTCATTCGCAGGTATAGATGACCATTTTCTCTCCATCTAAGAAAATTGGTCAGATTATGGCAATCATATTCTGATCAGACAAGAAGAAACAGACACTGCACTCATACGATCACAAAAATGGTGGTGCTCCAACCCGTAGTACAAATTGTAGTTGGCAAAACTTGGAAAAGTGACAAAAACAAAATGTTCCATTTATTGCATCCAGACTTAGCGTTAAACATTTCCGTTCCACATCCGGACCTTTATCAGAACTGATATGAGAAGACTAGGTTTTATGTCTTATTATGGATCTCCTGTTTTCTACAAAAAGTCCAGGTTACCCTTTGCAACCACGTTCGCCTGCTCCAACGCGTTACCTCACACTAGCTCCACCAGGCATCCAGGCTACTTGGATTTCTCCCTGGACTTTTTGTAGAAAATAGGAGATCCATAACAAGACATAAAACCCAGTCTTCTCAAATCAGTTCTGATGAAGGTCCGGATGTGGACCAAAAACTTTTAATGCTAATTCTGGATGCAATAAATGGAACATTTTGTTTTTGTCACTTTTCTCTCTGAGTGCCAAGTTTTTTCTACATTCTGATCAGAGGTTGATCAGAGTGGTATCTGATTTTCTCAGAGGTGGAGAGAAAAATGAAACACTTTCTCCACCTTTTCCATGCAGTCAGTCCGTAAAAATCAGACTGAACTTGGATGTTATGCAAGTGCGATCTAACTTACACAGAACCATAGACATGAGCGCCTATAGGAGGCAAATTGTGCATGCTGTGATTTTTTTTACCTCGGACCACTCAGTCTGAGGTAAAAATTCAGACATGCACAGCCCCATAAAATAACATGGGTAAGAGTGCTATCTATCAAAACCACAGATTGCCCAAGTCTGATTAAAACGGACATCTGCACGAACCCTAATAGATACATTTTTACTACTGGAATGTTAACACTATCATTCTGCACTATATAAAAAGTAGCCATATGTGACACCCTTAGTTTATTGAGAAAAGGCAGACCTATTTTTCAAAGAGTTAAACCTATTGTTTAGGACCCTCTGAGGGCTGCTTATAAAAGATTAAGATAGCATTTTGCTTTTCACATGAGATGAATCTATCACATATTAGTAAACATGTTATTGTGTTTTGTCAGGAATGATTCCTTTTAACCTCGGTTGTATTAATTACTTTTCTTCTTTTAGACTTCATACAGACTTAAATATATTAATGTCTCTTCTTATGTTATGTTCCTAAGCACCAAGTACTCTTGCAAGCCTATATGATGGCCTCCTGCCATGTATAATTTATGTGTCTAAAGTATGAATAGAAGAGGACATCAATAAAGGAAAATTCTCTATACATATTTATCTCATTCTTGATTATTTATCAGAGGTGAGAATAATATAGCATTTTCACCTTCATTGTAAGATAGAACAGAAGAAAAATCTCTCGGAAGACTTATTACCATATTTTACTTTTCACAAATGTAAAATTACATGCATTTCTGTTATAAGAATCATAACTTAACATTTTGCTAAAAGTATCCCAAAAAATCCGAGGTACACTCACTTGTTACAAATGTACACTATTTTATACAGCTATTAGTGAATGTCTGATGTAGTAACCCATCCCTGCAGCAAACATTTATTTTTTATTTTTCATTTGCCTAATAAAAGACTTAGGGTATGTTTCCACGGTCAGGAAACGCTGCTTTTTTGACGCTGCGCAGAGCTGCAGCGTCAAAAAAGCAGCGTCCAGATGTTCCAGCATAGTGGAGGGGATTTTATGAAATCCCGTCTCCACTATGCGTGGAAACCCGCACGCGGCGGCCCTGCGACTCCGGACATGCTGCGCGTCTTTTCAGATCGCAGCATGTCCGTACACCTTGCGGGGACGCAGCGTCCCCACAAGGCATATCACAGGGCCCTATGGGAGCGAGCGATCATCCCGGATGTGAAGAGTTAACACATCTGGCATGATCGCGTCCCAGAAAGGGGGCGGGGCTTAGCGCCGAGCGGCTTCGCCGCTGCGGCGATCCCGCCGGCCATCCTGAACGTGGAGACATAGCCTTAGAGGCCAATTCAACAAAGTGTTTGCTCTCATTTTCATCATAAAGTTTAGATTTTTTCGCAAATGTTGTGACTTTTGGCATTTTCATGGCTGTCCATGAGTGGAGCATGCTCACTTGCCTGCTTGCTGAATTCAAGTGATGGCACTCGAGAGCTATGTTTTGTAGGATCATTTGTAATTTTGAATGTCATAATAGCATTTACTATATACTTTCTATATTTTGTACATTGTACTAAAATCATAAAAAGTGTTGCTGTATAGAAAAGAAAACACAATTTAATTTATTGTTCTGAAATATTATTTTATGGGGTTCACTGTGCAAGATCAAACAGGATATTTTGAAAATTCAGTAATTTTCATTTTTCAATTTATTTTTTATAGAATAGGAAAATTAAACAAATAGGCTTCTTTTTAATATTCTTTCTAAATGTTTAAACAGGTTTCCACTTACCTTAGGGCCCTTTAACCTTCTATTACCATTTATGCTTTGTGGTAGGCAGAAGTGAGGAGATCTCTTGAAATTCAAATTTTCCAAATTTTAACTAATATTTCAAATTGCAGGTAATGAATTTGTGCAGATTTCAATATGAGAGAGCGAGAGACTCCATATGATACATATATTACAAATGGAATCTGAAGATGAAAACTGACTATGTCAAACTGCCAGTCCTGTGCCCAATTGTTCTTTACAGGAAACCTCTGTTCCCTGATGACCTAGGTACTGACCATCAATGTATAAGTTATGTCACAGGTCACATTGACTCGCCCACTGATGCTTCAGCACAAGTATTTTTTTATTATTTTATGACCCAAAAGTGGGAACTCAAATTGCAAAATTTGCTTGAAACCATGAACTTAATAAGAACAGCACATTACAACACTTCTGTATTAGTGTATTGTAGTTTTAGTGATCTCCTCAAGTCTTGTCATTTTGAGATTGACACAGAGACATAGTGAAAGTGGAGCTGCTGAGGAGAGTGCCAGCAATCTACAAAAACCTCCTGCCCATTGGTATCCTGATAATCAGATAATTTAAAGGGAACCTGTTAGCAGGATTGTGCACAGTAACCTACAGAAAGTGTCAGGTTGGCGCCGTTATACTGATTAAAATGATACCTTTGGTTAATGAAATCCATCTTGTGGTTACGAAGGCAACGCCCTCTTGCTGGAGAAAAAAAATTGTCTCCACTAAGATGGCGCCGGCCGCGCCTGTGCAGTTGCATCTAATGACAATCTGATAGATACCACTGCGCAGACGCCAGTGGCGCCATCTTGGAGATGCAATTGTTTTTCTCTAGCAAGATGGCGCCATCAGATCACCGATAGCTGCTACTGTGCAGGCGAGGCAGGTGCCATTTTCAGACTATTTTTTTTTTTTTAGGAATTAATGTATACCATAAAAAAAAATGAAATACACATTATAGATGCGATCATGCTGCAGCGCAGGAGTCAGCACCTGCCTGCAGAAGGTGATTTTTAAAAAATATATATAACATTCATTATGCAAATAAGGGGCAGGTCAGTGACCTGTCAGAAGCCATACTGATGAATACCTAATTAGAGCACCACATGAAGACCTCCCCACAGCCTTGCCCCAAAGCACGAGCATATCCTTAACTCAAAACGGAAAATGAAACGAAAAACAACAACCACAAGATAGATTTCATCAACTAAGGTATCATTTTAATCAGTGAAACGGCACCAATCTGACACTGTCTGTAGGTTAATCTGCACAATCCTGCTGACAGGTGCCCTTTAAGCTGCAGATAATAGGTTTAACATGCATCACCTCACCATGGGTTTTGCCCTCATAGCCCACAAAGAAAGCACAAGTGCACATCCAAATGTTAAGTGATCTAAAAGTAAAACATGATGCTTATATATTTAAGTGCTTTTTTACCATGTTATACTTGTGTATAATGCAAAATGTGTTCACTTTTTAATAAATATTCCAATTGTATACAAATTTTAGTCTATTATCTGTATACGTCAATTATCACTGGGACACCAGTTGTTGGGAAATTGTGGTTAATAGACGATACCTTGCAAGATTGATAAAACACTGGCTGCTACATGAACCTCTTTCACAGAGGTAACAGGTTTTATCTTTATTTAATTGTTACCTATTTTTCAAATTGTCTCTTAAAAGACCAAACTTGTTTCTTTTTGAGTAAACTGTCTCCTGTTTACACCTGCATTCCATCTGCCATATGAGAGTGAGGAAACCAATCATACCACTAATGTTACAGTATCCTATATTTGTGATGGGTCTTGTTGGAAATCGTGTAAGAAACCATCATACTTTTTCATACTGACTGAAAATGTGGGGAAATACTTGGACTCTTTTTGAAACCATTGGTGGAGACCATCCCATCCTTCTTGCGTGACACCTCGAATTTTCTACGTAGAGTGGGCTCCATACATGTCGATGAGGATATGCTCCTCATGACATGTGATGTGGAGTCCCTCTACACGAGTATCCGGCACCACGATGGTCTCAAATCCGTCAAACACTATCTTATGATGACCAGCTTTTCGCAGGATGAAATTGAATTTCTCTTACAGCTACTGGAATTTTTGTTATCTCACAATTTTTTTACTTTCAACGGCTCCTTCTTCCTACAGCTCCAGGGAGCAGCCATGGGAATGGCCTGTGCGCCTTCCTATGCTAATCTGTTCCTGGGGCTGTGGGAGAGGGAGCTGTTTGCAACAGATCATTATTTGTCCATGGACTAGGTCATTTTATGGACCAGGTACATCGACGACATATTTTTGATTTGGCGGGGCACTCCGGAAGAACTGGATGACTTCTTCAGAGTGTTAAATGTTAATGACCTTAATTTGAAATTGACATACAAGCATCACGAAAATCAAATAGATTTTCTTGATGTCCTTGTTAAGAAAGATGCCTCTGGTCTTCTACAGACAGACATCTTTCTAAAGGAAACAGCTGTCAATGCTATCCTACATGCGAGTTCGTCCCACCCTACACATACTATCAGGTCTATTCCCACCAGTCAGTTTCTCCACATTAGACGCCTCTGTTCATCTGATTCGGATTTTGAGACTTGAGCTACTGAAATGAAGACAAGATTCTTGGATCGTGGGTACAGTAAGCGGTCTGTCAAACATGCGTACAACAGAGCCAGAAACACTAATCTTCATGAGTTAATGTACTCACAAAAAATAAACCGACAATGGGTTTATCAAGGATGGTAACACAGTACCATTCACAGTGGCCCAAGATGCAAGAAATTCTACAAAAACATTTTCCAATTCTTCTTGCAGACAAAACTATAAAACAATATTTACCCTCTAAACCTGTTGTAACTGCCTGCCGAAGCAGCAACCTACGTGACCATCTGGTATGGAGCTACTACGTACCTACCAATCAACCACAGGCTTTTCAAACCACAGGTAGTAAGAAGATGAACGTATGGGGCTGTAGCCACGGCAGAAGATGTGTGGCATGCCCTAACATAGACAAGTCAAATAATTTTCTTTCATCTAGTGGTAAGAGCTTCACCATTACTCACACGATTAATTGTTCCTCACAAGTGGTGGTATACCACGACTTGTCCCTGTTCCTTAATATATATAGGACTTACGACACGTCCTCTAAAAGTTAGGGTTCGTGAACATGTCCGAGGGAACCTGGCAGCGGCCAAAGAAACTGATATTGATCAGTTAAAAACAATATCCAGACATTTTAAAAAATACCACTCATGCGATCCATCTGGCCTTCATGTCAAAGGCATTGATTGCATTAGAAGTAACCTTAGAGGTGGAAATGTTGGCCGTCTCTTGGCCCAAAAAGAGGCCAGATGGATTTGGACTCTCCGTACTATGCATCCAGAAGGCCTTAATGAGTCGTTTTATTTTGCTCCCTTTATCTGATGATCTGACCCCGTGCCCTAGGTCTTGTTCTTTCGGCATCTTTCTTTTTTGTTTTTTTCTTTTTTGTGTATTGTTTTAACTTGGTTTTATCCTTGCTGTATATATGGTTTTATTGCTTTATATTAATAATGTTTTTCTCTATGTCTCTTAGTATGATCACTCTGACTGACCATTGTTTGTGACCTTTGACCTCATTCTTGAAAATCCTTTCAACGGAGTTCCGGCTGTACGTCTTTCTACATCTGGATGTGCGGCCCGTTTCTCCCTGACAAATTCTATCCGATACAGCAAAACCTCGTTCCTATAGAAATGGAGTATGTGCAATAAGGATTCTATCATTCTAGGATTGACTGTCTATGTGTATCCCATTTTACATCGCATCTAATGGCTCATATCTATTTATATTGTTGGGTTTTAATTTGTTCTATATATAGTGTTATGTCAGTTTTTAACATATTTATATATGCCTTATCTTTCTGGCCAAAGTTTCACTATGTTGTTTTTATAAATGTTGTCTTTTAGTGTTTTGTGTTCGTTTCACTATTACATCACATTTATGCACCATTGCACTTTATTCTACGTATCGTACTCAGGTGTAAATGTTGCCCTTAGCCATATTGTGCACTTTTTCTACAGTCATAGTATTCATCTTCACATTATCGTTGTATACATTTGTTTACCTACTCACATCCATGCAATACTTGGTAGCATATTCACTTTATCCACAGTAGTAGGGTATTTATTACATTTATTTATATATTTTTTTTAGTGATCAGGTCCTTTTCACAGGCCCCCCTTCACTGTTTGCTTTTTTGTTTCATTCTTTACCTTTCCCCATATTTTGGCTGGTGCGCATGTGCACTGTATTCCGGGGCATGTCGCAGATGATGGTGCCAATCGTCGGCGCTGGGCGGCGCTCTGGAGTCTCTCCCCAGCCACACTTGTGTGTGTTCATGTGGGAGGTCCTGGGCGGCTCTCTCAGCTGCGGCGCCCTTGTCTGCTACATCAAACCGGTACCATCAGTGCCACATGCGCTGTTCATCTGCCATTGTACCCTTATCTCATGAGATGTTTGATTTGCCGGTCACATGACTATTTAGAACTACAATGACCGGCATCCCTTGCATGTACATCCTGCTTCTTCATTTGCGGTCACATGATGTTTTGCTTTTATTATCATTTGTTGATTTAGATGTACATGCCCTGTCGACTTGTTATTTTATTCCTGCCTTGATGAGACTGGTAACCTTATAGTTATTTGGGCTATATTCATTAGAGTCAGATGATGTATATATTGGGCACATGACCATTTAGAACTACAATTACTAGCATCCTTTGCATGCACTTCTTTTTTCCTTGTTTGCGGTCACATGTTGTTTTTTCTTTTGTATCATTGGTCGTTTGGGGTTTATAAGGGACATCTGATTGATGTGATGCCACTCCCCCTGACAAAGGCACGCCGCCGAAACGCACGTAGGGGAAGTGGCACCATTTTCTGGGTATTGGTAAGGCATCTTTGTTATTATTATGTAGTATCCTTGATATTTATTGGCAGTATGTGGCGGTCTTGTCATCATTAGTCTCTTTATACTGTGACCTTTTTCTAAAATATAGATGTAGCTATGGTGAAAAAAAATTTCTGTTAAATGTATTATTTCAGACTGTCTTTTTTGGATATATGGGTGTTTTTACCTAGTATAACATTGTTACCTTCTGCCATTTATTTGTTTTTGTAATTTTGTATTTTTACCCCCTACCCAATGTGGTGCCACTCAGATCTAGTCTGATTTTTTTCCAGACACTAGTGGCTATTTTTATCTTGGTGTATTGTCTTTTTTCTGTACAATAAAATTTATATTTTGTTCTATATGCGTCTTATTGTGTATATGTTCTCAAGAATATAACTCCAAGTAAATCAAACTTCTGTGAAATCAAACTGTCCTCTTAGGAAGCAACACTGTTTGACAATCAATTTCACATGCTGTTCTGCAAATTTGAATAGACAACAGATGGAAAGTATTGGCAATTATCAAGACACACTCAATAAAGGAGTGGTTCTGCAGGTGGGGACCACAGACCATATCTCAGTACCAATGCTTTCTGGTTAATGTTTTGGTCACTTTTGAGTGTTGGTTGTGCTTTCACACTCGTGATAGCATGAGACAGACTCTACAACCCACACAAGTGGCTCAGGTAGTGCAGCTCATCCAGGATGGCACATCAATGTGAGCTGTGGCAAGAAGGTTTGCTGTATCTGTCAGCGTAGTGTCCAGAGGCTGGAGGCACTACCAGGAGTGAGACCAGTACACCAGGAGACGTAGAGGGGGTCATAGGAGGGCAACAACACAGCAGCAGGACTCCTACCTCAGCCTTTGTGCAAGGAGGAACAGGAGGAGCACTGCCAGAGCCCTGCAAAATGACCTCCAACAGGCCACAAATGTGTATGTGTCTGCACAAACGGTTAGAAACCAACTCCATGAGGATGGTCTGAGTGCCCGACGTCCACAGATGGGGGTTGTGCTCACAGCCCAACACCGTGCAGGTTGCTTGGCATTTGCCACAGAACACCAGGATTGCCAAATTCACCACTGGTGCTCTATGCTCTTCACAGATGAAAGCAGGTTCACACTGAGCACGTGACAGACGTGACAGAGTCTGGAGACGCCGTGGAAAGCAATCTTCTGCCTGAAACATCATTTAGCATGACCAGTTTGGCAGTGGGTCAGTAATGGTGTTGGGTGGCATTTCTTTGAAGGGCCGCACAGCCCTCCATGTGCTTGCCAGAGGTAGCCTGACTGTCATTTGGTATCAAGATGAGATCATTATACCCCTTGTGAGACCATATGCAGAATCTCATTAACTGAAAACTGCAAATACAGATTAAACAACCACAAGATGGACTTCCTTAACCCAGGTATCATTTTAATCAGTGTAATGGCGCCAGCCTGACAATGCCTGTAGTTTACTTAGCAAAATCCTGATGACAGGTTCATGTTAAGAGTCATATAGGGAAAATTGGCTTCCTGTTTCTACATAGAGCTTAGAAGGTTTCAGCTAGTCAATTTTAAATCATGTGATGTCATTGACCTAATAGAAAAGAGAAGAATTAGCTTTGTAGAAGGGCATAATGATAAATTGTAGGTACACAGTCTATATATAATATCAAAAAAACAACAAAAACCATAATAAGCCTAACCCGGAGAAGAAAAAAACACAAGTGTGATAATTAATAATAACCCGGGGGCTTAATTCATTGCTCCAATAGCATTATATAGAAAGGAGAAGCAGGGAGCCAAGAGTACAAAAATGCAAATATAGTTTATAATTTAAAATAAGGACTTAAAACAGGAACAAAGTAATGGAGGTATCATGGCAATACACAAGGGAAACAAAGAAAGGGAACACCTCTGCCTGCCAATGTACACCAAGCACTAAATGTAATAAGTATGAGTGGGCACGATAAGGAGTAGAAAATGAATGGTGCCAATGTAATGCAGAGTGCTGGAGGAGCGGAAAGCACAAAGCACATGGTATGAAGGGAATGGCTGTGCAAGCATGCATAAAAGGGGAGACTAAGGGCCAGTGCCCTGTGAATCTATATAAGATCCCATTATGCAGCACCAACAAGACAAAGTGCCATGCTTACCGCTATGAATGAAGGCAGATGAGAGAGGGTCCCGCCGGTGAAGGTGCCCCAACGCACGTTTCGCAGCGCACAACGCTGCTTTCTCAAGGGGAGGTGATGTACGTAGGTGCAGGGCCTGCTTTTACCCTCCCTGACCCCGATCACATGATCGGCGGCCTCCAATCACATCGGCGCTATCGGCGCATGCGCACTGCGGCGGAGCGGCGCCGCACAAGGACCTGACGTCAAGCCAGATGCGCAGACCAGGAGAAAAACTCCAGGTACGCGCAGCAGGCACATGAGTCGCCCGTCCCAGCGTGGCGACCACCCGCGTACAGCGCGACGCGCACGGCCATGTGGGGGCCAGAACAGTGGTAACAATGAAGACGGCCTGGTATAGTTTATAAAGGACACACATCATACATATAATGGTGCATAAAAAACGCAGCAATATTAATATGCAAAAGGAATGAAATAAGGACATATATAGACGAATGCCATATGGGTATTAATATAAATAAATAACACAAGAAGATCCATCTTCATAGTCATCATATCGCTGATATCCGGAAATTCATCCAAGTGTTCATTGATGTGGTAGGATCAGTAATCATACCGGAATCAAATAACATCGAGCGGGGAGGGAGGGACCGCAAAAGCCAAAGGAAAGATACTGTTAGTAGGAAAAAAAAAGGAAAAGACCATGACAAAAATTAAAAAAACATATAAAAACACCAAACGCTAAAAACACCGGAAGAGACCACTAAAGTAAGAGAGCACAGCAAGGGTCACGGATCAGAGGTAGGGAGCGAAACTAAGGGACTCATTGAGACCTCTAGGGGTCATGGTTAGGGTTGAGCGACCTTAGCTTTTTTAGGATCGAGGTGGGTTTTGTGAAACCCGACCTTCTCGGATGTCGGATCGTATGGAATCGGCCGATTCTACTGTAAAGTCGGGTTCCGGACCCGGAGCACGAAACCCAATGTATGTCAATGAAATTATTTTTTTAATCTCTTTCTCTCTCTCTCTCTCTCTCTCTCTCTCTCTCTCTCTCTCTCTCTCTCTCTCTCTCTCTCTCTCTCTCTCTCTCTCTCTCTCTCTCTCTCTCTCTCTCTCTCTCTCTTCCGTGCAAGGCATATGTTATTTTTTGACTCCGGAAATTACTACGTCCGAAAACGTAACATAGCACTATGATGCCGCAGGAGCCGGAACCTATGTCATCACGCTGCCCACAATTAATTGGCTCAAAAAAATGGCGGGGAAGGCGTCATTCGAAACGCGACTTTGGCGCCAAGTTCGCGTTCCACGTGGCCGACCCACACTGGGATCGGATCAGGTTTCATGAGACGCCGACTTTGCCAAAAGTCGGCGACTTATGAAAATGAACGACCCGTTTCGCTCAACCCTAGTCATGGTATCAAGCAAAGCAATCCACTTAGTTTCGATCTGTGCAAGTCGTTTTTTGTTATCCCCACCCCTGATCCCCAGATGGAGCACATCAATACCCCTCACTTTGAGCAACGTGCCATCGCAATGATGGTATGCCCTAAAGTGACGGGGGATTGTTTTAATCTCCACACCCGGGGACACCATCCTGGCAGCGCCAATGTCCCGCACATGCTCCCTAACCCGGACTCTAAGTTCACGGGTAGTGAGACCAACGTATATCCTGGGGCACGGACAAGTGGCATAATATATAACGTTCGTAGTGCCACAGGATATACGTTCTTTGATCTGAAAGGTTTTGGTACCATCACTAGTAGAGAAATCAGAGCAGCGCAGGACATTGGCGCAGGCAAGACAGTGCCCACAGGGGGTGCAGCCCGCACGGGGGCCACTTGTGCCAAAGAAATTCCTTGGAGGTGCTGGAACATAGTGGCTCCTCACAAGCAAGTTACTGAGGTTGGTGCCCCGTCTGGGGGTCATGAGGGGAGTGGTGCCCAGGGCGGCACACAGGGACGGTTCAGCCTGGAGAATCGGCCAATGCTTTTTCAGAATGGCCCGCATGTTTTCCCATTCATGATTGTAGGAGGAGATGAATCTAGTGTGACCATCCCCACCCACAGTACGGTGTCGGGCCCTCGAATGCAATAGATCACTGCGTTGTGTAAATCGTGCCCGGTCATAGCCAGCCTTAATGGATCTGCGACTGTACCCACGGACAGCAAATCTGTCCTTAAGGTCCAGGGCCTGTGATTCAAATTTGGCCTCAGTAGAGCAGATCCGCCGCACCCTGAGGAATTGTCCGACCGGGACGGCCCTAATGGTATCTGGGTAATGAGCAGATGAGGCGTGCAGTAAAGAATTGACAGCGGTCGGCTTCCGGTAGACGTCCGCCTGGATGCGCCGGTCAGAATCTACCTCCAGGCGGACATCCAAGAAGTCGACCGCGGTCATACTGCTCTGATAGGTGAGGTGTATGTTAACAGAATTTTCATTAAGATGCCTCATAAATTCCTCGAGCTGGTGTGCAGATCCCCCCCACAAAAACAGAATATCGTCAATATAGCGATACCAGCACAGCACATGGGCAGCAAGCGGTGGGCCCTCGTCACCAAAAATCTCCCTCTCCCAGGCGCCTAGGAAGAGGTTGGCGTACGAGGGCGCACACGCCGTGCCCAAGGCTGTGCCGCGCTTCTGAAGATAGAAATGGTCCTTGAAGACGAAAAAGTTGTGGGAAAGGATAAACCCAACCAGCTCGAGGATCAGCCCACACAGAGGGCCGCCCAGGTCGGAGGCCCCCAGGAAGCGACGGACAGCAGCCAGGCCATGCGAGTGATCTATGCATGTATAAAGGCTTTCGACATCAGCCGTAACAAAAATAGTACCATGGTCCACAAGGATGCCATCAACCCTGGACAGGACGTCCGTCGTGTCTTTAACAAAAGACGTAAGAGTCTCAACTAAGGGTTTGAGATAATGGTCAATAAAACGGCAAACCGGATCACAAATGCCGTCAATGCCTGACACAATGGGACGCCCCGGAGGGTCGAGGGCATCCTTGTGGACCTTGGGCAGAAGATAGAAGGTGGGGACCCTCGGTGACCTGACAAGCAGCCCATCAAACACCTGCTTGGAAATGATATTGTCATCAAGGGCCCCAACCAAAATATTTTGAAGTTCCTGTAGGAAGGGAGCCGTCGGATTGGAGGATAACCTGAGGTAAGTGTTAGAGTCTTTAAGTTGCCGAAAGGCTTCCCGCTCATACTTTACACACGGCCAGATTACCACGTTTCCCCCCTTGTCCGCTTGTTTAAAGACCACATCTTTTAAAGATTTAAGTTGCTGTATTGCCAGGCGGTGCCTAGAGGTCAGATTGTCAAAGGTCCGCCGTGTTGATAATTTTTTGAAGTCCTCACTCACCAATTTAGTGAAGACTTCTATGGCAGGTGATAAGGACAAGGGAGGAAACCTGGTTGATCTAGGTCGGGTGAAGGAGGGAAATCTACTTACATCAGGTGTCTGTTGTTCCTCAAGTAAATCCTCCAAATCACGAAGGGTCTCCCTCTCCATCTCACTCAGACCAGCCATATGATCCCTGCTGGAGTGCAGTTTCTTCAGAATAAGTTTGCGGGAAAATAAGTGTAGATCTTTTAATGCTGCAAAGTAATTAAACGAATTAGTAGGAGAAAAAGTGAGACCCATACTGAGGACAAATGACTGGTCCTCCGTAAGGGAATGAGTAGATAAATTTAGCACTTGTAGACAGCCCTGCGTACCAACCTGGGCAACCCTCCCTCCAGACGCGTGGGCCTTGCTGTGCTGTCTCGTGGTCATTCTACCATCACCGGGACCCAATGGAGCGGAACCGTTGGGATGACCGCTGGTTAAGGGATCATCATCACGGGTGGATTTACTGGATCGATTAGAGGTAGATCTAGATCTCGATTGAAAAGTACTTCTTGATCTGTTACGGGAGCGGCCAGACGGATTCTGCCATCTATACATTCTGGACTGTTGCTTGTCTAATATATCCCGCTGGAATTTTTTTGCTTTAGTGGCCTGTATTTCTTTAGCCCACCTCTGAAGATCCCCGTCGACGGTGTTAGTAAGGCCCTCCCATTTGCCCCTAAACTCCTCATCTTCAATTGGAAAAGATGGGAACACCTGAATACGGAGTCCCCTGGGGATAAGATCTTTTTGAATGTAACGGTCAAGAAATTCAAAGTTCCACCATATACGTGTTCTCTTACGCAGAAGGTCCTTAAACCGTGTGATGACCTCCTGCAGCTCTCTGTTGGACCCGTTGATGTCCCCTCCAGCATTGTCATGCAATACCTCATTAAGTTGTGCACGCCAGGTGCAATCGCGTGCACGAAAGTCCATATTGGTAACAAAGAAAGCTGTGAACCACACAGAAACAATTAATAATATCAAAAAAACAACAAAAACCATAATAAGCCTAACCCGGAGAAGAAAAAAACACAAGTGTGATAATTAATAATAACCCAGGGGCTTAATTCATTGCTCCAATAGCATTATATAGAAAGGAGAAGCAGGGAGCCAAGAGTACAAAAATGCAAATATAGTTTATTATTTAAAATAAGGACTTAAAACAGGAACAAAGTAATGGAGGTATCATGGCAATACACAAGGGAAACAAAGAAAGGGAACACCTCTGCCTGCCAATGTACACCAAGCACTAAATGTAATAAGTATGAGTGGGCACGATAAGGAGTAGAAAATGAATGGTGCCAATGTAATGCAGAGTGCTGGAGGAGCGGCATTACATTGGCACCATTCATTTTCTACTCCTTATCGTGCCCACTCATACTTATTACATTTAGTGCTTGGTGTACATTGGCAGGCAGAGGTGTTCCCTTTCTTTGTTTCCCTTGTGTATTGCCATGATACCTCCATTACTTTGTTCCTGTTTTAAGTCCTTATTTTAAATAATAAACTATATTTGAATTTTTGTACTCTTGGCTCCCTGCTTCTCCTTTCTATATAACACAGTCTATATAGTATGATGATTGCAATATATTTACCCCTTCGTGACATGCACCGTACTAGTATTGCTCTGCGGGAGGTGCGTTCTCGCAAACCACAGTACTCATACGGCGGCACAATGGCATGGTGGTGATTGCATGCGGGTGTCAGCTATATGTGACAGGTGACACCCCGCAGCAACCCCCATGATCGGTGCTAGCATATAACCCCATTGATGCCACTATCAGTAGTGACAGCGACATAGAGGGGAATCATGCAGGGAGGGGGGCTCCCTGCACGCTTCAATCAGGACAACGCAATGCGATTGCACTGTCCTGATGGTCTCCATGGAGATCCCTGGCTCCAAAATAGCTGCAGGGTCCTGCAGGGTCCAGCAGGGAAGGTGGCTTGTGAGCGCCTGCTGGGAACAGGCGATAGAATGCCTCCTTCCCTGCCTGTCAGATAGCTGATCTGATACTTTGCAGTGCAAAGTGTCAGATCAGTGATCTGATATAATACAGGGATGTCCCATACTGGGACAATGTAAAAAAGTTTAAAAAAATGTTTTGCAAAGTGTAAAAATATATTTTTTTAAAAAAATCCCTAAATACAGAAAAATAAAAAAATATTTTTCTAATAAATACATTTATTTATGTAAATAATAAAAAAAGCACACATATTTAGTATTGCAGTGTCCGTAATGACCCGCTCTGTAAAACTGTCCCACTTGTTAACCCCTTCAGTGAACACCGTAAAAAAAAACAAGGCACAAAACAATGCTTTATCATCGCAAAAAGTGCAATAAAACGTGATCATAAAGACTTATATACATAAAAACGGTACCGCTGAAAACAACATCTTGTCCCACAAAAAACAAGCCACCACACAGCTCCATTAGCAGAAAAAAGTTATAGCGCTCAGAATAAAGCGATGCAAAAATATATATTTTTTTATAAAATAGTTCTTATTGCGTAAAAGCACCAAAACATAAAAAAATAGAAATGAAGTATCACTGTAATCATACTGACCCAAAGAATAAAATGGTCATCCCAATTTTACCCCATGTTGAACAGTATAAAAAACAAAAACAAAAAGCAATTCCTGAATTGCTGGTTTTTGTTCATTCTGTCTCCCAAAAATCTGAATAGAAAGTGATCAAAAAATGCCATGTGCCCGAAAATTGTACCAATAAAAACATCAGCTCGTCCCACAAAAAGCAAGCAATCACATGACTCTGTTCCGAAAATGAAAAAATTATAGCTCTCAAAATATGGTGATGCAAAAACTAGTTTTCACAATAAAAAAGTGTCTTTTAGTGTGTAACAGCAGCCAAACATAAAAACCCAACATAAATCTGGTATCACTGTAATCGCACCGACCCAAGGAATAAAGTCGCCTAATCAGTTATACAGCATGAGGAATGGCGTAAAAAATAAATAAAACCAATTCTTCACATGCTGTTGATTTTTTTATTCTGCCTCCCAAAGATTGCAATAAGGATTGACGCACATTTATCCTGCGCTCTTCGCTGAGATCTTACACCAGGGTTTCCATGTAAATCTCTAAAATACGTGATTTAGATGGAAACCCCAGTGGAAAATTCCTTATAACGAGGCAGATGGAGGCTCTGTGGACGCCATAGGACCTTTGATCCGCAGTATCCGTCTTTTTAGGATTGCATAAAAGTGCCATTGGCCACAGTTTTGTGCACTTCTGAAAAGGACAGATGGAGAACAGAGTAACTCTGCTGCCTCATTATAGTGAATGGATCCTTCAGGAGTTTCTTCTGTCATGTCTCTTGGAGATTTAGATGGAAACCCCAAAGTAAGTGCTCAGCATAGAGCATAGACAAATATGATCCCAAACGTTATGTAAAATGTTCCCAAACTCAACTCAATCCACAAAAAAAACAAGCCCTCATTCAAATCTGTCATCTGTTAATGGAAATATAGGGGGAAACCACGTTACTGGTAGTAAAAAGGCTCTGAAAAAGCGAAGTGGCTCCTTGCTCCCCACATGAAATTCAGCAAATTCTCCACTCCCAAATCCAAATGTACCCCCTTCCTTCTGAGCCCCAGTGTGCTTAAACAACATTTAGCGCCCACATATTTGGCTTTTCTGTAGTGATGAGAACCCACCCAATGTACAAATGCGTGTTTCCAAAAGCATGAGCTGGGCATAATTGGTGACTTCAACGTACTGGTCACTACAAAAGGCAGTTTGCAATTTTCACTGCACAACATCCACTGCTGCCTGTTTCTGGAAAACACCCATGGAGTCAAAATCATCACTACATCTGTAGATAAATTCTACAGATTCTACAGATAAATATAATAATAATAATAATAATAATAATAATAATAATAATACATTCCCAAAGGTTTATAGTTTCCAAAATGAGGTCCCTTATGGGGGGGTTCTGCTGTTCTGGCACCTCAGGGGCTCTGTCAATGTAACATGGCACCCTCAAACAAGTGCAGCAAAATCTGCACTGTAGTATGGTGCTACTTCCCTTCTGAGCTTTGCACTATGCCTCAAAAGTAGTTTCCACCCACATATGGGGTTTCGGTGAACTCAGGAGAATTTGCACAACAAACTTTGGGGTCAATTTTCTCCTTTTGAAAATACAAAATTTGCAGCTAAAAAAGATTTTTGTGGGAAAAATGTGATTTTTTTTTAGATTTCACGGCCTAACGTTATAAACTTCTGTGAAGCACCTGGGGGTTCAGGGTGCTCAAAACACATCTAGATAAGGTTCCAAAGTGTCACTTCGTTTCATTTTTTGTACCCACATTTGATGGGAAATACAAAAAATAGGGTGGTATGTTAGTTCATGAAGTGTTGCCCTTTAGATGGGTTAATTGCATATTTAAGGACTTTTTGTTTTGATCTAAAGGTTCCAAAGTGGTCTAGTTTCCAAAATGGTTTCACTTGTGAGGGGTTTCCACTTTTTAGGCACATCAGGGACTCTTCAAACGTGACATGGTGTCCGCTAAATATTCCATCAAATTTTTCATTCAAAAAGTCAAGTGGCACTTCTTTCCTTCTAAGCCCTGCCGTGCACTCAAACAGTTGTTTACCTCCACATGTTGGGTATCTGTGAACTCAGTAGAAATTACACAACAGCAATTTCTCTTGTTACCCTTATGAAAATGCAAAATTTGGAGCTAAAAAAGATTTATCTGGGAAAAATTATTATTTTATTTTCACAGCTTAACGTTATAAACTCCTGTGAAGCACCTGTGTTTTCAAGGTGCTCAATACATGTCTAGATAAGTTCCCTAAGGGGTCTAGTTTCCAAAATGGTGTCACTTGTTGGGAGTTTCCACTGTTTAGGCACATGAGGGGCTCTCCAAATATGACATGGTGTCTGCTAATTATGCCAGCAAACTTAACATTCAAAAAGTTATATGGCCGCTCCTTCCCTTCCGAGCCCTGCTGTGTGCCTAAACAGTAGATTTTCCCCATATATGGGGTATCATCATTCTCAGGATAAATTGCACAACAGAATGTATGGTCCATTTTCTCCTGTTACCATTGCAAAAGTAAAAAAAAATTGGTCTAAAGGAACATTTTTCTGAAAGAAATGTAAATGTTTATTTCCACATGTTCCAAATGTTTCTTCCACATTCTAAAAATTCCTGTGAAGCACCTGAAGGGTTAATAAAATTCTTGAATGTGGTTTTGAGTACCTTGAGGAGTACAGTTTTTAGAATGGTGTCATTTTTGGGTGTTTTCTTTCATATAGGCCTCTCAAAGTCACTTCAATTGTGAAGTGGTCCCTAAAAAAATGGTTTTGCAAATTTTGCTGTAAAAATGAGAAATGGCTGATCAAGTTTTAACCCTTATATCTTATTAACAAAGAAAATTATGTTTCCAAAATTGTGCTGATGTAAAGTAGACATGTGGGAAATGTATTTATTAACTATGACTCTCAAATTTAAGGGCATAAAAATGAAAAGTTTGAAAATTGCGAAATGTTCAAAATTTTTGCCAAATTTCTGTTTTTCCACAAATAAACGCAAGTCATATCAAATAAATGTTATTACTATCATAAAGTACAATATGTCACAAGAAAACTTTCTCAGAATCCCCAGGATCCATTGAAGCGTTCCAGAGTTATGGCCGAAGGGATTAAGAGGATAAAATTTTTGATGAGAGTGCTTCTTTAATTTTGTGAATACTTGCTGAAGAGAATAAACTACACATAAATCATATATATATATATGTATATATATATATATATATATTATATATATACTGTATATATATAACCTGTATAGCCTGTATAGCATAATAAGAATCTTTTATAGTATTGTTTAGTTACGAAGCTTCGATCAATGTGACAGCAACTCACTTCATTAAGACATCAGCTACTTGTGTACTTGTGGCAATTAATTTTACCCTACAAGAGGCTTTCCTTCAGCAATTTGACCTAGTTAAAGCCTTAGCGAGAAAAAAACCGCTTAAGATTCACCTAGTATAATATTTCTGTGCATATAATTGTCTATATATAACCTTAGGGAACACATGCAAGGAAACCCTATCAAAACTTACATGGTTAACTTTAAAAGCAAAAGAAACAGATAAAAATTTCATTTACTTAGGATAGAACATCAGGAGTGAACAGTTAATAAATTTAATGAAGAAGAGATGGTAAATGGAAACAAAGGTCATTGGAAATTTGGAATCAAAATTAGCAATTTACACTGTGAAGAATGATGCTCTATGCATGGTCTCCTAGGTGAATGCAGACTTGACTTTCTATCACTCTACTGTTTTCAGTAACCATTAACTTCTTCATCACCATAGATCACTATGGATATTAGTATTAATACTTTCTCAATGAGACTCATATACAAATTAACCCCTCAAAACATTTTGGCCGTCCATGGGAATAACTTTATTTTACCCCTTTCCAACCCATGATCCACTCTTACATCATATGATGGATCTTCATCTTATGTCAATTTTTTTCTGGGGTTCCCCTGTAAAATAACCTGTAAAGGCTAAGCAAACATCTGTGAGCTGATATTAATAGCCTGGGAACCTTTATGGCTATTGGCTCCTTCCCAGAATATTAACATCAGCCCTCAGCCGTTGGCTTTCCCTCTGCTGGTTATGAAAATTACGTGGGAGCCTACACAATTTTTTTTTAAAGTTTTGAAAAAAAAAACAGATATTACTTTTCACGCAGATTTTGTGTTTGTGTGTCTTTATTTAACTCTTTATGTACCATTTTATTAATGAGGGTATCTGGCTGAGACCTATTCATTACTAAACCTTGGGCTTAGTATTAAACACATACAGTATATATATATATATATATATATATATATATATATATATATATATATATATATATATACAGTAGAGAGCAAAAGTTTGGACACACCTTCTCATTTAAAGATTTTTCTGTATTTTCATGACACTGAAAATTATAAATTCACACTGAAGGCATCAAAACTATGAATTAACACATGTGGAATTATATACTTAACAAAAAAGTGTGAAACAACTGAAAATGCTTCTTATATTCTAGGTTCTTCAAAGTAGCCACCTTTTGCTTTGTTGACTGCTTTGCAAACTCTTGGCATTCTCTTGATGAGCTTCAAGAGGCATTTTTTTCTGCAGCAAAACCTGATTCCTTGGCAGGAAAGAAGCTTTCTGTGGGCTCCTGCACTCAGCCCACATTTTTTCTGGCACATCAGCTGATTTGCTGATATGGGTCCCTAACAGCTGTGAGTGGAATCAGGATCAATGTATAACAGCGTCTTTTAACACAATTGCGCCGGAAGCAAGTCACTAATCCCCCATTGGTGCCCGGATCACATGATCATGGGTCATCGATGGGTTGACATGACAACCCGTAGTCTGCAGGAGACCCCTGTCTTTGTCATTGCCGGATAGCCATGAGCGCCGCCCAGTGGTCGGCGCTCACAGCAAGTGAGCATTTGTGCTAGACAGAGCAGGGCTGAAGCCTGGCTCTGTATAGCACAAGCAATCAGATTATCGCAGCTTCTAGTATCAAAGTAAGTGTAAAGTAAAACAAAATGTTTTTAAAAATGTAAAAAAAAAAATTAAAATATAGAAGTTTTAATCACCTCCCATTTACCCCAAAGTAAAACAATTTAAAAAAATAATAAAAAATACACATATTTGATATCAGAATCACCCAATTAATATGTAAAAAAGATCAATAAATGGCCTAAGAAAAAAAAGTCAAAATGCCAGAATTATGTTTTTTTGGTCACCGCAACATTGCATTAGAATGATTGGGGGATAACAAGGTATCATCCCCTGTGAGAAGCTATATCTCCCCCTGTGAGTGGATGACCTCCCAGGATCAGTTTACATCCAGAAGTGACGCGTACAATATGCTGTGGCCACTTCCGGTAGTTGTGCATTCCTGTGCTTGGATTGCAACACCAAGACATGCGATTCATGCCGAGGACACTGGCGTCCATGTGCCCTGCGAAGGAGGACAACTCCACACCCCTGGGGGAGGGTATAGCCCCCCAAGCCCCGATTGGTTGCAAGTACTGACAGCGGGGTTTTGAATGTATGTGACGTCACACACTGAGGGCGGACCATAACCCTCGATGTGGCTTAAAAGGAGAGCCTAACTGTGTGATACCAAGGATTCATAATAGGCAGTAACACAGACAGTTACACTGATTCATGGGTACCCATCCACTGTGGGACCCTTTAATACTAATGGACATATGCTGAATTATCTTTCTGTACCATTGCCTTTTATTTTTATCTGACTCTCCTGATGAGTCCCCGTTACTGGAGATGAAACGCGTAGGGAGATTTATGACCCTATATGTTTAATGGTGGTTGTCCATAGCAAGGTCCACTTGAGGCCTGTCCATGTTAGGACAGGAGCGCTTCAGGGGCATGACAGGGAGTTAAGGGAACAACTCTATACCCCCTACCACATCCCTTCATTTGGACCATTTGTTCTTGGTAACAAGAATTGAGAGGAACTTGCTGTGGCTATATGTCCATCTTTATTGGTGAGACCAAACCAATTTTTATCTTTGAGCACTGGTTTGCACAAGCACTTTACATTTGTGGTTATCTGTGCATGTTTTTTGTCCATTTTATTATCTCTGATTAAAGGTTATGTTTTATTATTGGGTCATCCTCCAAGCTATACTCTTGAGTTAACCCCGAGGGTACCAGAATAGTGTAGGTGACTTCACACTATAGCTGATTGTGCCAATTTTGGTTTTGTTTTGGCTGGTTTTCTAGCGGCAGGCCCAGATACTGAATTGTGGCTCATGGAGGCCAAGGGAAATTTTTCTGAAAAGGTCTTTTCCCCAAAAAAATATACCCCTGCCTACACTGTGGCATTTAAGGATTTGAAACGGGTTTATAAGGAACAAATAGTCTCCTGGTGGGAATTTGGTGGGAATTACAAAGCCTGGAGAACTACATAAAAAATGGAATTGTTCCCAGAGGTTTACGCATTTCTCTTCTTCCGGCAACATGCTATAGAACTCCCCAACAGATGAGTTTGTGGGAAAAGGAGGAAACCTGCAGTTCCCTGAGGCTTATGCAAATTCTAGTTAATGAAGAAAAAAGTAATTAATATAGACTGAATGAGAAGCTCAAAGAGCAAATGGAGATTCCGTAAAAATCTCAAAAAAGAGAGTGACTTTACTACTAAAGAAAGTCAACTACAGAATTCCATTAAGAAATTTCAATATAATCTTAAAGAAAGAAAACATAAGCAATACCTCAGGGATCTGCAGGATTTTAAAGATATCAATATTTATCAAGTGGTGGTAGACCAACAGGAGAGAGGTGAGAGGGATACGGAATTTTCCTCTACTGAGACTGATTTGCCTGACACAGAAACTAGGGGGACTACCTCAAGAGGTCAACAAAGAGGGAGAGGGGATATCATAGAGGTGATAGATATTATCAACCTTTGACCCCAAGAATTAGTTTTTTAGACTGACCGTATTAATTACGGAACCCCTTCAGCAGTTAGTAGAGTCACAGGTTCTGAATCTGACAGACAACTGAGTCTGATTGAATGGTCATTTCTCTCCAAGGGACTATCTTTTATACCTACTACAGATTTTTTTGCAGGATGCTACATTTGTGGCACTTGTGTTGCATGTGAATTTATCCAGGTCGGAGAGGAATTCTTTAACATAAACACACAGGAAACGTTTAGAATCAAGGAGTTCATTAACTGTAAAACTGTAGGTATCATTTGCAGGGCTGTCTGTGAGTGTGGTATTACCTACATTGGGAAGACCATTAGAGAGTTTAGGAGGTGGGTGTGAGAACATTTGGGGTATATACAGAACCGGAGGGATATTTCCATTGACAGACATGTTAATGGAATGCATGAAGGGGGATGCTGGAGTTATGCATTTTATGGGCATTGAAAAGTTGAGAGTGCCCACAAGGGGAGAGACTTTGATAGGATGTTATTGCAGAGGGAGACAAGATGGATATTCACATTGGACACTTGCCATCCCCAAGGATTGAATAATTAATTAAACTATGGGTGCTTCTTGTGAGGGGTTCCTCTTATAGGTAGAACCTATGCTTTACAATTGTTGACCATTGTCTAACTTCCCTCTCTGGTTATTAAACACTTAATTTTTCCCTCTCCTAATTTCATCCTCACCTCTCTTCCCCACCTCTCTAATCACTTCCGGTAGTTGTGCGTTCCAGTGCTTGGAACGCAACACCAAGACATGCAGTTCATGCCGAGGACACTGGCGTCCATATGCCCTGCGAATGAGGACAACTCCACTCCCCTGAGGGGCTTATAGGCCCCCAAGCCCCGATTGGTTGTAAGTACTGACACCGGGAATTTTGGTTGTGATGTCACACGCTAAGGGCAGACCATAGCCCTCAATGTGGCTTAAAAGGAAACCCTAAATGTTGGATACCAAGGATTCATTATAGGCGTTAACACAGATAGTTACACTGATTCATGGGTACCCAGCCAAAATGGTGTCAATAAAAATGTCAGCTCGGCATGCAAAAAATAGTCTTTCATCTTGTTGAATGAGTTGTTAACCTCTATGGGCTGCACACTGATTTCCCTGAGACTCCACCCAGAACTTGTTATAAATAAGTGGGGGTGTTACAAGTTAGAAATGTAATAGCTGCTCTCTGCTCTCCTGATCTCAATGCAAAGTTGTGTGTGATTATAACTGACACATCTGCAGGTTCCTCTCATTACTTCAGCTTCCATCTCACAGCAGTCAGTTTTGCAATACAGCTTAGCTGTGAGAGGTGCAGTAAACATGTTTGTAATGAGACAAAGTTCAGTTCTAGTGTTCTGTGTTAGTTACATGTCTCATACTAGTCACTCCCCATTATATTAAAAGTAATATCTAGAGGCAGATTATCAGGCAGATCGGTGTCTGGCCCATAATCTGGAACAGTTCATTTATATACTGTATGAGAAAATTGTGGATTTCTCTGGAATAAGACATCGGATTACAGATACTATGTTTCAGTGTATTCACCTGTCTATGACCTGCATGCCCATATAGATGCAGGGAGGGTTGATCCTAGTGACAGATTTTCTTTAGAAACTCAGAGGAATATGCAGGCCAGATATGTACAACTATGTACAATGACATAGCATTTACTATGAATAATATTAATTTAAAAAAAATTGTAATTAATGCGCTGGTGTTTGAAGAAATAGTTGTATCAAAGCAAGTATGTAATGTCCAACTGGATAAATAATATGTAGAAGGTAAAGAAAAAAATTACCATAAAGAATTAACCAAAAGTATAATGGAATGTGGCAAATGCCTCAGACACAGTGTAAAGTAGATAAATACATACACATCCAGGGAGAATGGTATATACTAACCATATAGCATGGTATGGTCTGCTGCCTCTCAAATACACTACAAAAAGTTAAAGTTAATTCTTTTGAAAGAAAGGGAGAGAAAAAAGGAAAGCGCAATAGTGTAAAATCGCCATGTCTGGAAGGGTTTAATATTAGACCAGTAGTTGCTATGGTATACATTTCTTTATCTACATTTTAAATTCAGAAAAATTCCCTGCTCAGCAAGCAAAACTGTAGATTTCTCATAAACAAAAAATACTCGCATCCACATGTCAATCAATCATTATTGCCCCGACTTAGGTGTATAATCTGTCTTAATAATACAGTTAGCTAATCCAGCCACCTTTACATTTCAAGTGTCATTATTTTATAATCTTTTCTATGTAAAAGTAAGTACTCCCTTCAATCTAGGTTTTTTACTTCATGATGTCAGTCAGGTTTCATCATCTTTATTCAAGAATGTTTCTATAGAATAAAGAAGGTCTAAAATGAAGAGATCAAATATAACAAAATCCTTACTCTTGATGTTGAACTATTGTCAATGATGCTGGCTTTCATATTAGTATGGCTTCTATGTTAACTTCCATCTACTCAAATTGTGTGACAACAGGATTTCTTCACACATTTGAATTTAAAAAGGATCAGATTATTTTTAAAGAATTTGAGAAAAAGTTGTCAGTCAAGAGATTAAGTAACCAGAATAAATCCATAGTCTGGGAAATCTTGTCTCTTTTCACTTTTTGAATGTTACTGACTGATTTTAGCCAAGATAACCTTAGCAAAAATGTTTCCTAAGGCTGTGTCATAATTGTCACTTTGGATATCTTATAGTAAACAAGTTTATTTTTTTCCCAGGAACAGAATATTTCAAGTGTTGTGGATTTATCCGCTTTCAATAACGCTAAAGAAAACGATATAATTGTCACAGGAAATAGAGAAAAGGCATTTAAAGTGGATAAATGTTATGCAAAAAGAATGAATATCAGATACCGAGTTTACATGTTTAAGGCTAAACTTCACACCACTTCAGTTATCATTCACTACAAAGCTACCAAAAAAATAAATACAGCTAGCTGAACAATGAATGGAATCATGCAGCAAACAAGCATCATCAACACAAGCTGCAAAAGAAATACAGTTAACTATATCACACAGTAGCCTGTGTAAAATGTGAAGCATTAGCATAAATATCAAATACTGTGTTTTATGTTATACTGACATCTCTGCATGTCAATCTCCGCAAGGAGAAATGATACTTCTTGGATATTGGTCAGACGCCTCTCACACAGCCAAACCAGATATCCACTTTGCATTGACAAGGGGCGGTACCCTGAAATACAGTGTCTGCAAATTGAGATTCTGGTTTGTCTATTATCCTAAGTCATGTGACAAGGCTTGTTAAAGGGTCGACATTAACTTGTAGGATTGCTAATTCCAATAGGTGGCACTAGAGTTCTAGTTCTCTTCCTCTCTGAAGAGACAATTTGTATAATTAGCGTATTTCTCAGAGGAGCATTGCGACTTTAAGTCTTCTCATCTTGGCATGCTTAGCATGTCAATCTCCGCAAGGAGAAACAATGCTTGGATATCCGTCGGACACCTCTCACACAGCCAAACCAGATCTCCACTTTGCACTGACGAGGGGAAGTACCATGAAACACAGTGTCTGAAAATTGAGATTCTGGTTTGGCTACTATCCTAAGTCATGTGACAAGGCTCATTAAAGGGTCGATATTGACTTGCAGGATTGCTACCTTCCAAAAGGTGGCACTAGAGTTCTAGTTCTCTTCCTCTCTGAAGAGACAATTTGCATAATTAGCGTATTTCCCAGAGGAGCATTGCAGCTTTAAGTCTCCTCATCTCGGCATGCTTAGCATGTCAATCTCTGCACAGAGAAACAATACTTGGATATCGGTCAGACGCCTCTCACACAGCCAAACCAGATCTCCACTTTGCACTGACAAAGGGCAGTAGCCCGAAACACAGGGTCTGAAAGTTGAGATTCTGGTTTGGCTATTACCCTAAGTCATGTGACAAGGCTTGTGTAATACTATTGTAGGAACTCTAGGATTCTGGTAGCGTGGGGCAATGAACAGACAGAGACGGGTTTCTTTAGTGCAAATAGTGTATTTGCAACACAGCAAAAACACACAAAAACAATATACTGATAACCCGCAATGAAACAAGTCCTTTAACCTTATACAGCTAAACAGAAGAGTTCTTAGGCCAAAGTCCTTGGCAAGGTGAGTGTGACGGGTGACATGCAGATCCAAAACACAGTTGGTGCAGAAAGAGTCAAATCCGGGTATGTAGTAAACACAGGGAAGTCCAGAAACAAGTCCTTAGGTTAATCCCAGGTGTAGCATGAACACGGGTAAGTCCAGAAACAAGTTCTCAAGTTTATCTCAGTTGTGGCATAAACACGGGTAAGTCCAGAACAAGTTCTCAAGTTTATCTCAGTTGTGGCATAAACACGGGTAAGTCCAGAACGAGTTCACATTAAAGTATTATACTGGTTTAATTTCCAGTAGCTCCCACCGGGGGAGTAAATAAGGATTAAGTAGCAAACACAGTCTAAGTCCAGCAGCAAAGTTCAAACACAATTCCAAAACAGAGTTCTTACCCGGAGGAGTGAACCAAGGGTTAAGTTCCAAAGCCAACAGACTGAGAGTGTGACTTACATAGGCAGAGAATGTCCAGAGCCACGGGTAGAAGTACAGCAAACAAGCAGCTGAGCTGAAGGAGAAACAGAAGCAGAATACTCCAGCAAGGAGACTGACACCTGACCCGGGTTTTAAACAAATGAACAGGAAGTAGGGCAAAAAACAGCAAACTCCATCTTAACAAAGGGCAAAATCATTCACAAGGTAACTTGGAAAACCCAGAATACTGACATTACTCCCCCCTTAGAAACGGCCTCAGGACGATCCTGGACCAGACTTGTCTGGGTATCTACGATAAAATTGAGCAACCTTCAGGGGAACATTGATGTTACTTACTGGTTCCCAAGAATCGTTTTCAGGAGAGTAACCCTGCCATCTAACCAGATACTGAAGTCGGTTCCTATGAAGTCTTGAATCGATAATGTCCTGTACAACAAATTGTTCTTCGCCATCAACCAACACTGGTGGAGGAGGAGGTACGATACGTCCCTGAAATGTGTTGAGAGAGACTGGTTTTAATAAAGAAACATGAAATACTGGGTGTACCTTTAGAGTTCGTGGCAGCTTCAGACGACAAGCAACAGAGCTCACAATCCCGGTGATCTTGAATGGACCGATGAACTTCTGCCCCAGCTTCTGCAAAGGAACACCCAATTTTAGATTTTTGGTGGACAACCAAACCAAGTCTCCTACCTTATACATGGGTGCCGGTTTCCGGAATCTATCGGCCGACTTCTTGTAACGCTCCTGTGCTGCGGTCAGGGAGTCTTTCAAAACTTCAAGATTACGTTGCAACACCGCCACTCTGTCTTGAACTGCCGGTACTGAAGTAGCAACCGGAGACCTAGGCAAAATATTTGGATGATATCCCAGATTGGCAAAAAAAGGTGTTACCTTCGTGGAACTGCTCTGTGAGTTGTTATACGAGAATTCCGCTAACGGAAGTAGCTTCAGCCAATCATCCTGCAAATGACTGATGTAACAGCGTAGATATTGCTCAAAGGTCTGATTGGTTTGTTCGGTTTGCCCATTGGTCTGAGGATGGTATGCAGAAGACAAGCAAACATTAATGTGGAGTGCAGAACAAAATCCTTTCCAAAACCTAGAGGTAAATTGTATTCCCCTGTCAGAGATGATCTCATCTGGAACCCCATGCAGCCGGAAAACATTCTGGATAATCAGATCCACAGTCTCTGTAGCTGAGGGAAGACCAGTGCAAGGAATAAAATGAGCAGCCTTCGTTAAACGGTCCAAAACCACCAGAATATCATAGTTCAGTTCAGCAGATGATAACCTGCGAGAAAAGAAGGCACACGGGTGCTTGCTGCACCTTTATCTCCGGTTCGTTGTGAGAGGATTGCTCCCAGTGCACAGTCAGAAGCATCCACCTCCACGACAAAAGGCAGTGCAGGATCCAGGTGCGTCAATATCGGAGCCGTGGTAAAACAAACCTTTAGGCGATCAAAGGCCTCCTGGGCTTGCGAAGACCATACAAACTTCTTCCCCTTCTTAGTGAGGAGAGTGATGGGACGGACAATTTCTGAAAAATTCCGGATAAAACGTCTATAAAAGTTGGCAAAACCAATGAATCGTTGTACCTCTTTGATGTTTCCTGGTACCGGCCAATCTATGATCGCCTGGATCTTGCTGGACTCCATATTCAATCCCTGGGGAGAAATAACATAGCCTAAAAATTGAATCTTGGAGCAATGAAATTCACACTTTTCGAGTTTGATGTACAGATGATTATCTCTCAAACGTCTGAGCACGGTCTTGAAAGGTTCCTGATGTTCCTGTAGTGAATCAGAGAATATCAAGATGTCATCCAGGTAAATTACTACATAATGATCCAGTAAATCCCTGAAGATATCGTTGGCTAAGTGTTGGAAAGCAGCAGGAGCGTTACAGAGTCCGAATGGCATCACTAAATATTCAAAATGTCCATACCGACATCTGAAAGCTGTCTTCCATTCGTCTCCAGGACGTATACGGAGTAAATTATATGCCCCACGAAGATCTAATTTGGTAAATATCTTAGCTTGGCGAACTCTCTCCAACAATTCCGGAATTAAAGACAACGGGTACCTGTTACGAATGGTTACCTTGTTTAGCTCCCGGTAGTCAATACAAGGTCTTAGCGTGCCATCTTTTTTCTTTACAAAGAATATGGAGGCTCCCGCTGGTGAAGAGGATGGTCGGATAAACCCCTTGGCTAAATTCTCATCTATGTATTCATGTAGTGTCTTTAATTCTGGAGCTGACAACGGGTAAACATGGCCGAAAGGAATCGCTGCCCCAGGAAGCAGCTCTATGGGGCAGACATAAGGTCTATGTGGAGGGAGTTGGTCTGCCTTCCTCTTGTCACAAATGTCCGAGAATTCCTGGTAAACCAGAGGGAGAGTAGATACCTGTTTCGTTTCCTCCAAGTTCTGGGTAACTAGAGCCATTACCGGTGGACTGATGGTAGGGCTGCACTTCGGAAGGAAGGATATCTCTTTGGTTTCCCAATTGATGTTTGGATTCTGTGACCGCAACCAGGGAATTCCTAAAATTACAGGAAAATGAGGAGAAGATATTAACATAAATGATAGGGTTTCCAGATGGTCTGGTTCCACCTTACACTTCAGGAGCACCGTCTCCCGGTCTACTGGCCCAGAAACTAATGGAGAACCATCCACCGTCTCCATGGTGACTGGTGAGGCTCTTAGCTGTGTCTTAATACCATGTTCCCTGGCAAAAGAGGAATCCATGAAATTTCCACCTGCTCCAGAGTCTATCATTGCAGAACTTGGTATCCACTGTCCCTCCCACAGAATCTGAATAGGAAGAGAACAATGTGAGTATTTCTCCCCTTGATCTTTAGGGGAAGTCGACATCACTGTTAGGGGAACCACAGCATCTAGATGTAAACTGGTCTCCGAAACTTCTGACTCAGTGTCCGTATTGTCATAATCCCCTACTGCCGCCAACACTTTGTTAGGTCGCCTGGGACATTTAGGACAATTAATGAGGAAATGATCCGATTGACCACAGTAAAAACATAAGCACTCACGAAACCGATATTCACGGCGTTCGTTACTCTCACGTTTTTGTAGTGAGTCCACTTGCATAGGCACCTCCTCAGCTTCCCGTGGGTTCTTGTTGGTAGTTTCTCTAGACGGAAGAGTAAAATTAGTGATGCGATTTGAAGCCGCCCATTTCTCTTCTCTGCGTTCAGTTAGGCGGATATCAATACGCACACAGTGTTGTAAAAATAATTAATACTCCTGTGGAGATTCTGAGTGAGCTAACTCATCCTTGATTGTACTGGACAACCCTTTCCTAAAAATTGGCAATAAAGCATTGTTATCCCAGTTGGTATCCACTACTAACCTCTTAAATTCAGTAATATACTCTATGACTGAACGTTTCCCCTGGCGTAAGGAAAGCAAGGATTTTTCAGCGGAGGCACGGCGGTTGGGATCATCAAACATTTGCGCCATAGCTGCCAGAAAATCATCCAAATCATTTAGACGGACATCGCGACTTTCTACCATAGGATTTGCCCAAGCCAGTGCCCGTGATGTCAACAACATAATAATACATAGTACCTTAGATCTATCAGACTGATAGTAGGAGGCATGTACATAAAAAAATAATATGCATTGATTAACAAACCCGCGGAATTGACTTCAGTCACCATTAAACCGGAAAGGAGGCAATTTAGGCATACTGGTGGGTGGTGTATGCTGAACAGGTGGTGTATGCTGAACAGGTGGTGTGACCTGAGCTTCTACCAGGGTACGTAAGTCCTGGAGAGCCTGACCAAACACCTGCGCATTGTGGTTAGCCCGGGAGTCCATGTCTCTAATCTTATTTTGTATAGCCGCTACCTCCTGCTGCAAGGAGTTAATCATAGCAAACATCTTGTCTACCCGTGTCTCTGTCATTGCCCCAGCAGAATCCTTTTTAGGCTGGAGTATTCTGTAATACTATTGTAGGAACTCTAGGATTCTGGCAGCGTGGGGCAATGAACAGGCAGAGATGGGTTTCTTTAGTGCAAATAGTGTATTTGTAACACAGCAAAAACACACAAAAACAATATACTGATAACCCGCAATGAAACAAGTCCCTTAACCTTATACAGCTAAACAGAAGAGTTCTTAGGCCAAAGTCCTTGGCAAGGTGAGTGTGACGGGTGACATGCAGATCCAAAACACAGTTGGTGCAGAAAGAGTCAAATCCGGGTATGTAGTAAACACAGGGAAGTCCAGAAACAAGTCCTTAGGTTAATCCCAGGTGTAGCATGAACACAGGTAAGTCCAGAAACAAGTTCTCAAGTTTATCTCAGTTGTGGCATAAACACGGGTAAGTCCAGAACAAGTTCTCAAGTTTATCTCAGTTGTGGCATAAACACGGGTAAGTCCAGAACGAGTTCACATTAAAGTATTATACTGGTGTAATTTCCAGTAGCTCCCACCGGGGGAGTAAATAAGGATTAAGTAGCAAACACAGTCTAAGTCCAGCAGCAAAGTTCAAACACAATTCCAAAACAGAGTTCTTACCCGGAGGAGTGAACCAAGGGTTAAGTTCCAAAGCCAACAGACTGAGAGTGTGACTTACATAGGCAGAGAATGTCCAGAGCCACGGGTAGAAGTACAGCAAACAAGCAGCTGAGCTGAAGGAGAAACAGAAGCAGAATACTCCAGCAAGGAGACTGACACCTGACCCGGGTTTTAAACAAATGAACAGGAAGTAGGGCAAAAAACAGCAAACTCCATCTTAACAAAGGGCAAAATCATTCACAAGGTAACTTGGAAAACCCGGAATACTGACAGCTTGTTAAAGGGTCGACATTAACTTGTAGGTTTGCTACCTTCCAATAGGTGGCACTAGAGTTCTAGTTCTCTTCCTCTCTGAAGAGACAATTTGCATAACTGACATCTGGAAATGCTGTAAGTATACTTCAAAGGGTTATCCGGTCTTAACCCCTTTACTCCCCAAGGCTGTTTTATGACCAAGTCAAATTTTACAATTCTGACCAGTGTCACTTTATGAGGTAATAACTCTGGAACGCTACAATGGATCCCACTGATTCTGAGAAAGTTTTTAGTGACATATTGTATTTCATGATAGTGGTAAAATTTATTTAATATGACTTGCGTTTATTTGTGAAAAAAATTAGAGATTTGGTAACAATTTAGAAAACTTAGCAATTTTCAATTTTTTTATTTTCATGCCCTTAAATCAGAGAGTTATGTCACACAAAATAGTTAATAAATAACATTTCCTACATGTCTACTTTACATCAGCACAATTTTTAAACATAATTTTAAACCATTTGTTAGTGACCACATTACATTTGAAGTGACTTTGAGTGGTCTATATGACAGAAAGTACCCAAAAGTGACACCGTTCAAAAAATTGCACCCCTCAAGGTGCTCAAAACCACATTCAAGAAGTTTATTAATCCTTCAGGTGCTTCACAAGAACTGAACCAATGTGTAAAACAAAATGAACATTTAACCCTAGAATGCGTGACCATAGAAATCTACACTATAACGTACCTGGGGCCTTTGAGGCCTGTTTTCAAATAACATGGAATAACTCAAAAAAATTTTTTTTTCAAAGTTATTTGAAAGTAAGCATGCATTCCCACTAGCTCTGGGGTCCGCCTGGACGGGATTTTGTAATTGATCTGACCTCCTGGTGACCCCGGCTAAGGCTGGTAGAACACGTACCTGGAGCCTCGCAGGCCTGTCAGGTTACTTTTTTATTATTTTCTGTAAAACTACTTTAGTTACAATTTTGAAACTCTTGGTATTCCTCAGCTATATATTTGTTAGTAATTTCCAGTTGTTCGTATATTTTTATGTTATAGGCATTTCGTATAGCAACGCTTTTTTTGTGACTACCCCATATTCACGTACCTGGGGCCTTTTAGGCCTGTGTGCAAATAACATGGAATAACTCAAATAAAAATACTTTTCAAAGTTTATTTTAAATTTGCAAAGTAAGGATGCATTCCCACTAGCGCTGGGGTCCACCAGGAGGGGATCCGTAATGGATCTGACCTCCTGGTGACCTCAGCTAAGGCTGGTGGAATCCCGGCATTCCATCAGCCTTAGCTGGAGTTACCAGGAGGTCAGATCCATTATGGATCCCATTCTGGTGAACCCCAGCGCTACTTGGAACATAACCTAAGATGTGTATAATTCCAAAAAAAAATTATGTACATAAAACAACAAAAATGTAACTAAACGGGCACGCCCAATATATTCACTCAGTACAATTTTTTATGATGGATACATTTTTTCTTATAAAAAGTTTTTACATAAAGTCTGTAGCAAACTTGGTGCAGGAATATTTATTTTCCACTTTACATATTCCCCCGACAATTCTTGCATATTATTTTTTCTTCAGAATGTTCCCTGCATACATTTTGTCCGCAAGTAGAACAGAAACGCTCCGATTTTCTTTCTTTCTTTGCTGGACAAATATAGCAGTGCTTTCTTTTTTTTTCTCTTTGCTCTGGCTGTTCCTGAAAGCATATTCCACATCGGATCATTGCCTCTGTAATTTGCCTTGATAAGCATTTTGTGCTGCTTCTCTCTAGCATAATAGGCATCAAAAGTTCATAACAAAGTTCTGTCAAAAATATACGTCTATTGTCCTTCCTGTTGGCATGGAATTCTGGATTAGTTTGACAATAAACAATATAGCTATTGAGGGATGACACATCAAGGATATTGGAAAAAAGGGCAACAGGCCAACGTTTAGTCTGCCTTTTACACGAATATTCAGTAATCATTTCGTCCATCTTGTCGACACCTCCTTTTGTCTTATTATAATGAAGTATAATTTCAGGTTTTTGTTTCCTGTCATTGGTGTCAATACTTTCATTGTGATGCATTGTGCTCAGTAATATCACAGATTTTTTTTTGGCTTTCTTGGCTTTATAGGACACCATTGTTGCCTCATTGCAGAAACCGAATACACTCTCGTAGATTGGTCGCTGTGCATTGTGCTTCATTATTGGTGGAATTTCGCGGCGGTTTGGTCTCATTGTACCAACAAGTGTTAGTTGTTTCTGAAGCAAAAAATTGGCCAGTTCTAAATTAGTAAAATAATTATCCATAGTGATATTTTTTCCAGAATGGAAAATTGGTAAAGCTAGTGTTTTCACTATGTTGGAACATAGATCTTTCTGGACTGGAGCGTCAGCTTCTTTTCCACAGCAAATCATGCCATTCATCCCATAATAAGTTGCTGAATCGCACATCCAGAAAATTTTTATGCCGTATTTAGCTGGCTTACTGGGCATATATTGGATAAATTTGCAACGTCCCCTAAAGGCAAGAAGTTGTTCGTCCACTGTCACATATTCGCTAGAATTGTAAAGTTTGTAACAGTTCTTGATAAAAAGATTCCATATATAGCTAATAGGCGCTAATTTATGGGTTGCCAACCTCACAGGCCGAGTTCTCTTTTCATCAAAACGAATGCATCTCCGAATAGCCTCAAATCTATCTACGGACATAGTGGCTTTGTAATGTGGATCTGCAAATGGGTTCAGAAATAACTCTCTGATTGGCACATCATATGATTTAGTCGACCCTGCCAGAAGAGTAAGGCCAATATAGGCATATAGTTCCTCTTTAGTTAAATTTTTCCAAGTTTTTTTTTTTTCCGAAGCAATACGTTTACCTTCCACATTCGTACACAAAACTACCTCATCTGCAATATCATCTGAAACAAATTTACTGAAAACATCTTTTTTGGACATGAATTGGGAAATTCCGACAGCTCCTTGAGGAACTCTAATAATGTTATGTGATGGGGTGCGTGCATGAGCCACAGCAGTACTGTTCCAAAAAACATTTGTTTTAGATGTTCTACTTGCACATTCTGCTGGATCCATTACTTCTTCATCATCTGAGGAATCGCTGGACGATGAAGTTGATACATTAGCTGGTGGAATATACTCTTCATCCGACAAAGAAATGTCACTGTCTTCATCACTATTGAAAATAATCGCCTCAATTTCTTGGACAGTCAATCCCCTTGATGTAGACTGTGCCATTTTAATCTTAGATGTGAGTAAACTAAAATGAAAAGTAAAAAATAAAGATTACAATCAGGCTTGTGCACTATACACTGTGTGTGCTAAGACTTTGTTAGTGTTTGTGTGCTTAGGGTAAAGTACAGCCCCCCTACTCTTACCTTCAACAGATCACTTTCTTGTAAGTGCAGTAGAAGCCTCTGGTTTTGGAGCTCAGAAAGGTTCTTTGTTACAGACCAAAGAAAGCTGACTTCTTCCTCCAAAGTCTCTCCAGCAACTAGGATTTAGGACTAAAGGACCTGTACTGACATCATAATCACGTTACTTTGTGAGGGGAAACTCCCTTCCAGGATCACATTACCATGTCAGGCAGAATCCACACTCTTCCCAGCAACAGCCATCGACCAATAGTCATAAAGACTGAGTCATAAGTTCTTCCCCAACAACAGTACAGACGAAAAGACTGAGGAGTACATGTAAACCAAAGCAGGGGTCAAAGGCCCCAGGTACATGAATCTGGGGTAGTCACAAAAAAAGCGTTGCTATACGAGATGCCTATAACATAAAAATATATGAACAACTGGATATTACTAACAACTATATACCTGAGGATTAGCTTGAGTTTCAAAATTCTAACTAATGTAGTTTTACAGATAATAGAAAACAAGTAACCTAGCAGGCCTGCGAGGCCCCAGGTACGCGTTCTAGGGTTACATTTTTTTCACAAAAATTTTATATCAGACCAATTTTTATTTTCACAAGGCTAACAGGAGAAAGTGGACCCCAAAATGTGTTAGTCAATTGTTGTACTAAGGAGAAATTGCACAATGAATTTTGTGGTCCATTTTCTCCTGATACCACATTGCTTTAGTTCTCGTGAAGCACCTGAAGGGTTAATAAACTTCTTGATTGTGGTTTTACACACGATAAAGGGTGCAGTTTTTAGAATGGTGTCACTTTGGGCTATTTTCTTTCATATTGACCTCCAAACTCACTTCAAATGTGAGGTGGTCCCTAAAAAAAGGTTTTGGAAATTTTGTTGGAAAAATGAGAAAACACTGGTCAACCTTTAACCATTATAACATCCTAACAAAAAAAATTATGTTTCAAAAATTGTGCTGATGTAAAGTAGACATGTGGGAAATTTTATTTACTAACTATTTTGTGCATTTTAACTCTGTGATTTAAGGACACAAAAATTAAACTTTTGAAAATTGCTAAATTTTCAAATTTTTTGCCAAATTTCGTTTTTTAACAAATAAATACAAGTCATATCAAATAATTTTTTCCACTAACATGAAGTACAATATGTCATGAAAAAAGAATCTCAGAATCAGTGGGATCCATGGAAGCATTCCAGAGCTATAACCTCATAAAGTGACAGTGGTCAGAATTGCAAAAATTGGCTTGCTCATTAAGTACCAAATTGGCTCTGTCACTAAGTGGTTAATCCTCATTTGCCAAGTGTTTGCCCATTCATACATCTTATCCAGATCGTTTTGCAATATTGCATTGTCAGGGTCACATTTTAGTAATGACCACAAGGTCATTAATAAAGAGGTTAGAAAGAATTGGTCCTAGCACAGGTCCCTGCAGTAGGCCACTGCTGACTATATCCCATTTAGAGAAAGTACCATTTATGACGACTCTTTGTTTCATTTAGCCAATTCCTTACACGTCTGCATATAGTTACCCTTAGTCTCTGCTTCTGTATCTTCAGTATAAGGGTGTTATGTGGTACAGTATCAAATGCCTTTGGAATGTCCAGATAAATCACATCAGCCACATTACCGACATCCAGATTTGCACTTACCTCCTCATAGAAACTCAACCAGTTAGTTAGATATGACTTATTCTTCATGACTCCATTGTCACAGGTTAACCATGACAGAGAGGAGCCAGAATACCACAGCATCTGATTTCTCATTCTCCTTCACCTTCATATTACATGGTGTAGGTTTCTTTTAGCAGTGTAGTGGTTAATCTGCTTAGTTGAGAGCTCTTGGAAGCTTTCCTCAGCTGTTCACTGTTAGCCACTCCAATCTCCTAGATAATCTGGGCCCTGGCTAGCACTCATGGTCAGATGAAGCTTATGCTGGCTGGCCAGTGAGGCATTTGATACCTTGAAGGAGTGTTTGGCATCTGCGCTGATTCTCATACACCTAATTTCACTCAGCTATTTGTTGTAGAAGTTGACGCGTCTGAAGTAGGGGTGGGGGTTGTATTGTTGCAGGGTGCGTCTCTTGGTAAATGGCATCCATGTGCTTAATCAAGTGGGCCATTGCAGAGTGGCATCATTTTCTGGAGCAGAAAGTGCATCCGGTTATGGTAATCATGGATCAAAAGAATCTGGTATATCTAGAGTCTGCAAAATGATCTAGACAGGCAAGATGGGCATTGTTTTTCACCAGATTTATCTTTCCTGTTGATAGTGTTGAGCATGTATCGCTGTATCGGAATTCCAATACCGAGTTCCGATATTTCTGCGATATCGGAAATCGGAATCGGAAGTCCCCACAGTGCAAAAATTACTATAATGGAGTGTGGGCGGTGCGTGGGTGGAGACTGTGTGTCTCTGTGCGGGCGGGGTCTGTGCGAGTGTGCATGCCTGCCAGGGGGTCTGTGCAGCCTCTCCGGGGTCTGTACGGCCTGCCGGGGGGTCTGTGCGGCCTCTCCAGGGTCTGTACGACCTCCCGGGGGGTCTGTGCGGCCTCTCCGGGGTCTGTACGGCCTGCCGTGGGGTCTGTGCGGCCTCTCCGGGGTCTGCATGACCTGCCGGGGGGTCTGTGCAGCCTCTCCGGGGTCTGTACGGCCTGCCGGGGGGTCTGTGCGGCCTCTCCGGGGTCTGTACGGCCTGCCGGGGGGGTCTGTGTGGACTGCCGGGGGTTTTGTGTCTGTGCAGGCATCGTCCGATGGGACTACAAGTCCCATCGGACGATGCCTGCTACACTGACAGTGATTGACACATTAGCCAATGATGGGACAGTAGTAGTCCCATCATCCGGCTAATGTGTTGAATGTAAAAAAAAATACTCCATACATGCTACATACATGCTACATAAATGCTACATACATACATACGTACATGCTACATACATACATACATACATGCTACATACATACAAACATGCTGCATACATGCTACATACATGCTACATACATACATACATGCTACATACATGCTACATACATACATGCTACATACTACATACATGCTACATACATACATACCATATACATACATACATACTACATACATGCTACATACATACATACTACATACATGCTACATACTACATACATACATGCTACATACATACTACATGCTACATGCATGCTACATACTACATAGATACTACAAACATGCTACATGCATGCTACATACATGCTACATACATACTACATACATGCTACATACGTACTGCATACATACATCCATACATACTACATACATGCTACATACATACTACATGCATACATACTGCATACATACATTAGTACATTAAACATAGATTAAATACTCACCATTACTTGTCATTTTGATCCCCGAAGCCAGTGTCATCTGTAAAAAATGTGAAAAAACCAAACAACCCATATACTCCCTGTCTGCAGAAATCCACGAGTGTCCCACAACGATCTCCCATGGAGAGCAGCAGCAACAGCTGATGCAACCGCTCTCCAGGGGCCCCAGGAACACAATGACGGGAGGAAGGTATCCTTCCGCCACTGTATTCCTCCGCCGCTGTAAAAAAAAAGTCCCTAGTGCACCACAAACCTGCACCAAAAACTGCATCAAAAACCGCACCAAAAACCTGCACCAAAAACTGCATCAAAACTGCACCGAAAACCGCATCAAAAACCGCACCAAAAACCTGCATCAAAAAAAGCACCAAAAACTGCACCAAAAACTGCATCAAAACCTGCATAAAAAACTGGTGCAGTTTTGATGCGGTTTTTGATGCAGTTTTTGATGCCGTTTTTGGTGCAGTTTTGGTGCATGTTTTTGGTGCAGTTTTTGGGTGCAGTTTTTGGTGCTGTTTTGATGTAGGTTTTTGGTGCGGTTTTTGATGCTGATTTTGATGCAGTTTTTGGTGCTTTTTTGATGCAGGTTTTTGGTGCGGTTTTTGATGCGGTTTTTGATGCAGTTTTTGGTGCAGTTTTTTGGTGCGGTTTTTGACGCAGTTTTTGGTGCAGGTTTTTGGTGCAGTTTTTGGTGCAGGTTTTTGGTGCGGTTTTTGATGTAGCTTTTTGATGCGGTTTTTGATGCTGTTTGTATGTATGTAGCAGGTAGCACGTATGTAGCATGTATGTATGTATGTAGCATGTATGTATGTATGTAGCATGTATGTATGTAGTATATAGCATGTATGTATGTATGTAGAATGTATGTAGCATGTATGTAGCATGTATGTATGTCGTATGTAGCATGTATGTAGAATGTATGTATGTAGCATGTATGTAGTATGTAGCCTGTATGTATGTATGTATGTAGCATGTATGTATGTAGTATGTAGCATGTATGTATGTATGTAGAATATATGTATGTAGCATGTATGTATGTAGCATGTATGTATGTATGTATGTAGCATGTATGTTTTTTGAATGTATGTATGTAGAATGTATGTATGTAGAATGTATGTATGTAGCATGTATGTATGTATGTATGTAGCATGTATGTATGTAGCATGTATGTATGTATGTAGAATGTATGTATGTAGCATGTATGTATGTATGTAGCATGTATGGAGTTTTTCTTTTCATTCAACACATTAGCCGGATGATGGGACTACTACTGTCCCATCATTGGCTAATGTGTCAATCACTGTCAGTGTAGCAGGCATAGCCCGATGGGACTTGTAGTCCCATCGGACGATGCCCGCACTGAGACCCCCACATGCCGCACTGATACCCCCCATGCCGCAGAGACACCCCCCACGCCGCAGACACCCCCCACGCTGCAGAGACACCCCCCACGCCACAGAGACCCCCCATCACGCCGCATAGACACCCCCTACGCCGCAGAGACACCCCCCCTTGCCGCACAGAGACCCCCCACACCACAGAGACCCCCCCACGCCGCATCGAGCCCCGGCATGCTGCATAGAGCCTGGGCAGCCCGGATACAGCGCCGCATAGAATTAGATCCCTGGCAGGGCCGCACAGACCCCGCCCGCACACACAGACACGCGCAGTGTCCGCCCACGCACCGCCCACACTCTTCCCCCCTCTGGAACAGCATATAGAAGGACAGAAAGGGCTGATTTACGTTCCGATATTTGTGTCCCATTCACTTGTATTGGTATCGGTATCGGCGATATCCGATATTTTTTGGATGTCGGCCGATCCAATCCGATACCGATACTTTTGAATATCGGAAGGTATCGCTCAACACTACTTGTTGATAATTTGAGGAAAATGGGGTCCAAATATAAGTGTGTGGCGGATTGGAGACGTTTGGTGGGTCCGGACCTGTGTGTTGGTGGCTTTGTGTATTTGTCCTCAAGGAACATTAGGTTGAAGATTTCCTCTTGGAAACTGAGTCCAGGTTTATCGATCATGAGATTGTGACCGTCTTCAATCCTATAGGTTTTTGCCTTGTTTTGCCACCCACCTTTAGGATTCATAATGTTTTTCATCGAGCTCTATTAAAAAAATATGTTGCATCTTCTGTACCATCACCGCTACCACCATCTCCAGTCACTGTGGATGGAAATTTGGAATTTTAAATAGCTAAGATTGTTGATTCTCTCTTGATTTGTCGGTCGCTTAAGTGTCTTGTACACTGCAAGGGATATGGTCCTGAAGAGAGTATGTGGGTACCAGCTATTGACGCCCATGTGGAAAAGTGGATGTTGTCTTTTCTAATTTAACACCTTGATAAACTTGGTTCTGAGGTTCTGAAGGTCCCTTGTGGAAGGGGAGTTACTGTCATGGGTTTACCATGACAGAGAGGAGCCAGAAGACATTTGAGTTCTCCTTCTCCTGCACTGTTTAGAAGCACTTCATAATAATATTAAATGTTGCAGGTTTCTTTTAGCAGGGGTTAATCTGCTCAGTTGAGAGCTATTGAAAGCTTTCTTGCATTAAGGCTCTCAGCTGTTTACTGTTAGCCACTCCCATCTTTTATATGATCTGAGCCCTGGCTAGAACGCATTGTCAGAGCTAGCTTATGCTGCATGGCTAGAAGATAATGGTTTGTTGTTGTTTGAGAAGCCATTTGAGTCAGGAGATAAGGAAAAGTATATTGAACCAGCGTCTTCATCATCAGAAGTTATCTGGGGAAGAGGGCGAGCTAGGGCGCCCCCATAGCATTAGGGTTTGGAAGGATCTCCTGGTCCCAGGACACCCGACAACAGAGTAGTGACATCCATGATGGTTATCAGTTCTTATATTATTTTCTGCAATATATTTCTGCAGGTCATCTCTTATGATGCCCTCAAAAACTTTGTACACTACTGATCTTAAGCTTACCAGATGATAGTTGATTGGATCCACCTTCTTATCTTTCTTGTATATTGGTACCACATGAAACATCCTCCAATACTGCTAGAGTTCATATGAGTTTATGCCACCAGAGGGCACAGCACCGCAAGTCAACGAAGCTGCATTCCATTAATTCCCCAGCTTTACAGCCATGGGCAGCTGCATTAGCAGGCTCCTGGTTGTAAAATTATTTAACCCCTTCAGATGGATTTACTTCGGGGGACATGACTGTATGGCAGACAAGTATGGGATATTGTTGTTTTTTTATTTTTCCTTTTTTTCAGAAGATTGAGGGTCGACAGTTGGATTGAGAGTCCAATAAAGATACTAAAACCCCATGGGTTTATTATTTCATTAAAATACTTTATTCATAATGTGTGTGTGTGTTTATTTAACCCTTTTGTCAGGACTCTGAACACTTTTTACCTTTTGTGCATTACTGCCCTTTTCCAAGATGGCGTCTTTGGTCTCATGTGCACTGTGTCTTCCTGCTATAAAACTCCACCCCAGCCTTCAGTCTGTGCTAGAGTATTCTTGCATCCAGCTCCTGACCTCTGATTACTCCCTGGCTATACACCTGCTCCCGTGAACCTGTGTGCTTATCCTGCTACTCAGCTCTGAGTCCCTGCTGCATACACAAGTTTCCAGTAATCCTCCTTCATCTGCTGCTCGTGTTTACTTCCATATTCATTTGCTGGACATGTAAGCTGTTTCTGCTTTGCAATAACCTGACACTATTAACCAGGCCTCCCTGGTTGAGCTAAGATATGATTTGAACTCCCTAATAAGCATATCTATCTGTGCCTGGACTAAGACAAGGACTTATTTGTGTCAAGTATCCTCAAGAATAACTGTGCTTCATAGACTTTCTGCTTGATTGCATTTTCCTCTGAAGTTTCCTGTAGACTGCTAAGCTGCGTTTATTATTTGCACTAAGTGTTGTGGACTTGAGTTTCTCTCTGCACCTGTTTGAATCACCGTGTGATAATATAGACTTTACCACTTATAAAACGGTGTCCTGCAGTTGTCTTGTTCCACGCAAAGAGTCTCCTGAGTTATCCCCTATAATTATTACTGGATCCTCTAGCCTAAAAAAAAGGAGACTGCTGGAACAATGACTGCAAAAAGCAAATTAGAGCAGGTGTTTTCCATAATTAGATCACTGCAGGAAGATGTGGAAGGTCTGCAAAAGAAGTTTGGAAGCTTTGAACACAATCAACAAGTGTTTGGACAAACTTTGCAGGACTTGAGCAACCTCATGGCAGCCCAGGAAAACAAACTTGCTGGCATAGAGTCCCAGTATGGACGGGCTTTTCAGGACATAAGCATGCAAATAGCTGCACAAGTGAATTTACCCTCTGGGCAACCGCCACCAGCAGGCCCACCTAAGTTGCCCCCATTCAGATTTAATGGTGATTGCAACAAATTTTGTGGCTTTGTGAATCAATGTATGCTATATTTTGATGTGCATGCTGACCGTTTTCCTACTAATAGATCCAAAGTATTGTGTGTAATAATGCTACTGACCTCACGAGCGCTCGCCTGGGCGAATCCGATGATTAAGTCTCGTGACCCATGGTTAAATGACTTGGATGATTTCTTGGCCGCTATGGCATTAATGTTTGATGACCCTAATCGTCGTGCAACTGCTGAATCTGCTTTGTTGTCTTTACACCAGGCTAAACGTTCTGTTATTGAGTATGCCACTGAATTCAGGAGATTGGCGGTAGATACCAATTGGGACAGTTATGCACAATTGCCTATTTTTAAAAGGGGTCTGTCTAGTATTGTAAAAGATGAACTAGCCCGCTCTGAGTCACCACAAGAGCTAGAGACATTTATACAGCATTGTGTGCGCATAGACATTCGCCTTATGGAGCGTAGGCAGGAGAAATTTGCTGCATATAACTGTGTTTCTAACTTTTCCCTTCCTTCCAAAGAGCCTGCAGGTAAAACCTCTCGGGAAGTGGAGGAGGTGCCCATGCAAATTGATTCCGTTCAGAGGCGCGAGATCAATGAGCGCTGGGAGCATCGCCTTCGTGAAAGTCTATGTTTCTACTGCGGCCAGTCTGACCACTTCTTGATCAATTGTCCTAAGTGTCCTAGATGGCCTAACAAGGTGCTAGCAGCAATAGGGGAGTATGACAACTGTGATGATGATTCTGACATCTCTGAATGTAGCCTGCCTTTAAACGCTGTATTCCATTCACTTTCTATGACATCACCCCCCAAGGAGCTGAAGGAAAAGAACTCTCACTGTTCTCTCCCTATTAAGATCCTGTGTTCAGGACAGTGGATTTCCAGTTCAGCTATGATTGACTCTGGTGCAGGTGAAAATTTCATGGATATCGCATTTGCCAAGGAACATGGTATAAAAATTCAGCAAAGAGCCTCTCCAATTACCATGGAAACAGTGGGTGGGTTATCTTTAATCTCTGGGCCTGTGGATCAGGAGACCGTACCCCTTGAAATTTACTTCTTGCTAATTCCTTCTCCTAATTTTCCTGTGATTTTAGGCATTCCTTGGTTGCATTCTCAGAACCCAATTATCAACTGGGAGACCAAGGAGATTATCTTCCCAACAAGGAGCAACTCAGCGTTAACAGAAGCTGTCCCTGAGTCCACGGCTACGGAACCACATGTACACGTTGTTGTGAATTAGACTTTTTTGGCTCCCTCTTGTGGTCACTAGTGATATGACTCTGGGATTGTCTTTCCTCAGTTTGGCACCCACCTGGGTCGTTAGTCCAGGGGTGTTGCTATATAAACTCCCTGGATTCTCAGTCCAGTGCCTGGCATCGTTGTAATCAGTTCCTTTCTGTTTGCTCCTGTCTGCTGGTCCTGGATCTTGCAAAATTAAGCTAAGTCTTGCTTCCTTGTTTTTTGGTTATTTGCATTGCTATTATTTTTTGTTCAGCTTGTACTAAATGTGATTCCTGATTCTGCTGGAAGCTCTAGGGGGCTGGTGTTCTCCCCCCGGGCCGTTAGACGGTTCGGGGGTTCTTGGATATCCAGCGTGGAAATTTTGATAGGGTTTTTGCTGACCGTATAAGTCATCTTACTATATTCTGCTATTAGTCAGTGGGCCTCTCTTTGCTAAATATCTAGTTCTTTCTTACGTTTGTCTTTTCTCCTTACCTCACCGTTATTATTTGTTGGGGGCTTGTATCCAACTTTAGGGGTCTTTTCTCTGGAGGCAAGAAAGGTCTATCTTTTCCCTTCTAGGGTTAGTTAGTTCTCCGGCTGGCGCGAGACGTCTAGAACCAACATAGGCACGTTCCCCGGCTGCTGCTATTTGTGGTGCTAGGATTAGATATATGGTCAGCCCAGTTACCACTGCCCTATGAGCTGGTTTTTTGTGTTTGCAGACTTGGTATGTATTTTTGAGACCCTCTGCCATTGGGGTCATAACAGTATGCCAGGCCAAGGTTGAATGTTTAATGCATTGCAGAAGTGGGATTACAAGAAAGGAAAGTCCGAGTTTTTTTTTTTTTTTTCTTTCCTCTCTTTTTTCCTCCCCTTTACCTCTGAGTGGCTTGTGCTTGCTGCAGACATGAATGTCCAGACTTTGATTACAAGTGTGGATCAGCTTGCTGCTCGTGTGCAGGGTATACAAGATTTTGTTACCAGTAGTCCAATGTCTGAACCTAAAATACCTATTCCTGAGCTGTTCTCTGGAGACCGATTTAAGTTTAGGAATTTCAGGAATAATTGTAAATTGTTTCTATCTCTGAGACCCCGTTCATCTGGAGATTCAGCTCAGCAAGTAAAAATTGTTATCTCTTTCTTACGGGGCGACCCTCAGGATTGGGCCTTCTCGCTAGCGCCAGGAGAACCGGCATTGGCAAATGTTGATGCGTTTTTTCTGGCGCTCGGATTGCTTTACGAGGAACCCAATCTTGAAATTCAGGCAGAAAAAGCCTTGTTGGCTATTTCTCAGGGGCAGGATGAAGCTGAAGTGTATTGCCAAAAATTTCGGAAATGGTCCGTGCTTACTCAGTGGAATGAGTGTGCTCTGGCCGCAAATTTCAGAAATGGCCTTTCTGAAGCCATTAAGAATGTGATGGTGGGTTTCTCCATTCCTACAGGTCTGAATGATTCCATGGCGCTGGCTATTCAAATTGACCGGCGTTTGCGGGAGCGCAAAGCCGCGAATCCTCTGGTTGTGTTGTCTGAACAAACACCTGATTTAATGCAATGTGGTAGAATTCAGACTAGAAATGAACGGAAAAATCATAGACGTCAGAATGGGTTGTGTTTTTACTGTGGTGATTCTACACATGTTATATCAGCATGCTCTAAACGCCTAACAAGGGTTGTTAGTCCTGTCGCCATTGGTAATTTACAACCTAAATTTATTTTGTCTGTGACTTCAATTTGCTCATTGTCCTCCTACCCTGTTATGGCGTTTGTGGATTCAGGTGCTGCCCTGAGTCTTATGGATCTGTCGTTTGCCAAGCGTTGTGGTTTTGTTCTTGAGCCATTGGTAAATCCTATCCCTCTTAGAGGTATTGATGCTACGCCATTGGCGGAAAATAAACCACAGTTTTGGACACAGGTAACCATGTGCATGACTCCTGAACATTGGGAGGTGATTCGTTTTCTTGTTCTGCATAAAATGCATGATTTGGTCGTTTTGGGTCTGCCATGGTTACAGACCCATAATCCAGTCTTGGATTGGAAGGCAATGTCTGTGTCAAGTTGGGGCTGTCAGGGAATTCATGGTGACTCCCCGCCGGTGTCTATTGCTTCCTCTACTCCTTCGGAAGTTCCTGAGTATTTGTCTGATTACCAGGATGTATTCAGCGAGTCCAGCTCCAGTGCTCTTCCTCCTCATAGGGACTGTGACTGCGCTATAGATTTGATTCCAGGTAGTAAATTTCCTAAGGGAAGATTATTTAATCTGTCTGTACCTGAGCATACCGCAATGCGTTCGTATATCAAGGAATCTCTGGAGAAGGGGCATATCCATCCATCCTCTTCCTCTCTTGGTGCGGGATTCTTTTTTGTGGCCAAGAAGGACGGATCTTTGAGACCTTGTATTGACTATCGGCTTCTGAATAAAATCACTGTTAAATTTCAGTATCCTTTGCCTCTGTTGTCGGACTTGTTTGCCCGGATTAAAGGTGCCAAGTGGTTCACCAAGATAGATCTTCGTGGTGCGTACAACCTTGTACGCATTAAGCAAAGAGATGAATGGAAAACTGCATTTAATACGCCCGAAGGTCATTTTGAGTACTTGGTGATGCCTTTCGGGCTCTCTAATGCTCCTTCAGTGTTTCAGTCCTTTATGCATGATATTTTCCGGAAGTATCTGGATAAATTTATGATTGTTTATCTGGATGATATTCTGGTTTTTTCTGATGATTGGGACTCGCATGTAGAGCAGGTCAGGATGGTGTTTCAGGTTTTGCGTGAGAATGCTTTGTTTGTTAAGAGCTCAAAGTGTCTCTTTGGAGTACAGAAGGTTCCCTTTTTGGGTTTTATTTTTTCCCCTTCTGCGGTGGAGATGGACCCAGTCAAGGTCCGAGCTATTCATGATTGGACTCAACCCACGTCAGTTAAGAGTCTTCAGGTTCTTGGGTTTTGCTAACTTCTACCGTCGTTTTATCGCTAATTTTTCTAGCGTTGTTAAACCTTTGACGGATATGACCAAGAAAGGTTCTGATGTTGCTAACTGGGCTCCTGCTGCCGTGGAAGCTTTTCAAGAGTTGAGGCGCCGGTTTACTTCAGCGCCTGTTTTGTGCCAGCCTGATGTCTCACTTCCCTTTCAGGTTGAAGTGGATGCTTCTGAGATTGGGGCAGGGGCCGTTTTGTCGCAGAGAGGCCCTGGTTGCTCTGTAATGAGACCATGTGCTTTCTTCTCTAGGAAGTTTTCGCCTGCTGAGCGGAATTATGATGTTGGCAATCGGGAGTTGCTGGCCATGAAGTGGGCATTTGAGGAGTGGCGTCATTGGCTCGAGGGTGCTAAGCATCGTGTGGTGGTCTTGACTGATCACAAGAATCTGATGTATCTCGAGTCTGCTAAACGCCTGAATCCTAGACAGGCCCGTTGGTCATTGTTTTTCTCCCGTTTTGACTTTGTGGTCTCGTATTTACCAGGTTCAAAGAATGTGAAGGCTGATGCTCTTTCAAGGAGCTTTGTGCCTGACTCTCCTGGAGTCGCAGAACCAGTTGGTATTCTTAAAGAGGGAGTAATCTTGTCAGCCATTTCTCCGGATTTACGACGTGTGTTGCAGAGATTTCAGGCTGGTAGACCTGACTCTTGTCCACCTGACAGACTGTTTGTTCCTGATAAGTGGACCAGCAGAGTCATTTCCGAGGTTCATTCCTCGGTGTTGGCAGGTCATCCGGGAATTTTTGGCACCAGACATCTGGTGGCTAGGTCCTTTTGGTGGCCTTCCTTGTCACGGGATGTGCGGTCATTTGTGCAGTCCTGTGGAACTTGTGCTCGGGCTAAGCCTTGCTGTTCTCGTGCCAGCGGCTTGCTCTTGCCCTTGCCTGTCCCAAAGAGGCCTTGGACACACATTTCCATGGATTTCATTTCAGATCTTCCGGTGTCTCAAGGTATGTCTGTCATCTGGGTGGTATGTGATCGCTTTTCCAAGATGGTCCATTTGGTATCTTTGCCTAAACTGCCTTCCTCTTCCGATCTGGTTCCCTTGTTCTTTCAGAATGTGGTTCGTTTACACGGCATTCCTGAGAATATCGTGTCTGACAGAGGATCCCAGTTTGTTTCCAGGTTCTGGCGATCCTTTTGTGCTAAGATGGGCATTGATTTGTCGTTTTCGTCTGCCTTTCATCCTCAAACTAATGGACAAACGGAGCGAACTAATCAGACTCTGGAGGCTTATTTGAGGTGTTTTGTTTCTGCAGATCAGGATGATTGGGTGACCTTCTTGCCGTTGGCTGAGTTTGCCCTTAATAATCGGGCTAGTTCCGCTACCTTGGTTTCGCCATTGTTTTGCAACTCTGGTTTCCATCCTCGTTTTTCCTCGGGACATGTGGAGCCTTCTGACTGTCCTGGGGTAGATTCCGTGGTGGATAGGTTGTAGCAGATCTGGAATCATGCGGTGGACAACTTGAAGTTGTCACAGGAGAAGGCTCAGCGTTTTGCCAACCGCCGCCGCGGTGTGGGTCCCCGACTTCATGTTGGGGATTTGGTATGGCTGTCTTCTCGATTTGTTCCTATGAAGGTCTCCTCTCCTAAATTTAAGCCTCGCTTCATCGGTCCTTACAAGATATTGGAAATCCTTAATCCTGTGTCCTTTCGCTTGGATCTTCCGGTGTCGTTTGCCATTCACAACGTGTTCCATAGGTCTTTGTTGCGGCGGTACGTTGTACCTGTGGTTCCTTCTGTTGAGCCTCCTGCTCCGGTGTTGGTTGAGGGCGAGTTGGAGTACGTGGTGGAGAAGATCTTGGATTCTCGTCTCTCCAGGCGGAGGCTTCAGTATCTGGTCAAGTGGAAGGGCTATAGTCAGGAGGATAATTCCTGGGTGGTTGCCTCTGATGTGCATGCGGCCGATTTAGTTCGTGCCTTTCACGCTGCTCATCCTGATTGCCCTGGTGGTCTTGGTGAGGGTTCGGTGACCCCTCCTTAAAGGGGGGGTACTGTTGTGAATTAGACTTTTTTGGCTCCCTCTTGTGGTCACTAGTGATATGACTCTGGGATTGTCTTTCCTCAGTTTGGCACCCACCTGGGTCGTTAGTCCAGGGGTGTTGCTATATAAACTCCCTGGATTCTCAGTCCAGTGCCTGGCATCATTGTAATCAGTTCCTTTCTGTTTGCTCCTGTCTGCTGGTCCTGGATCTTGCAAAATTAAGCTAAGTCTTGCTTCCTTGTTTTTTGGTTATTTGCATTGCTATTATTTTTTGTCCAGCTTGTACTAAATGTGATTCCTGATTCTGCTGGAAGCTCTAGGGGGCTGGTGTTCTCCCCCCGGGCCGTTAGACGGTTCGGGGGTTCTTGAATATCCAGCGTGGAAATTTTGATAGGGTTTTTGCTGACCGTATAAATCATCTTACTATATTCTGCTATTAGTCAGTGGGCCTCTCTTTGCTAAATATCTAGTTCTTTCTTACGTTTGTCTTTTCTCCTTACCTCACCGTTATTATTTGTTGGGGGCTTGTATCCAACTTTAGGGGTCTTTTCTCTGGAGGCAAGAAAGGTCTATCTTTTCCCTTCTAGGGTTAGTTAGTTCTCCGGCTGGCGCGAGACGTCTAGAACCAACATAGGCACGTTCCCCGGCTGCTGCTATTTGTGGTGCTAGGATTAGATATATGGTCAGCCCAGTTACCACTGCCCTATGAGCTGGTTTTTTGTGTTTGCAGACTTGGTATGTATTTTTGAGACCCTCTGCCATTGGGGTCATAACAACAGGTATTTTCTTTACCTTCAGCTTATAAAGAGTTCGCTGACATCTGTGACAAGAAGAATGCAGATCAGCTTCCTCCACACAGGCATTATGACTGTCCCATTGAGCTGCTTCCCGGGGCAGCCATTCCTTTTGGTAACGTTTACCCTTTGGCGGCACCTAAGCTTCAAGCCTTAAAAGAGTATATTGATGAAAATCTGGCCAAAGGCTTCATACGTCCTTCTTCCTCACCAGCAGGGGCACCTATCTTTTTTGTAAAGAAGAAGGATGGGACCCTGAGACCCTGTGTTGACTATCGAGAACTCAATAAGGTAACCGTACAAAACTGTTACCCTTTGTGTTATGATCTGGTGGCCTAGGAGTAGCATTGGACGTACTCTGGAGAAGGTGGTATCTGTACTGACCGCGGACCCTGAACTTAACACCGCAACTAGAAGTAGCCGTGGAATGTACCTACTGATCCTAGACACCTCGACACAGCCGGAGGACTAATTAACCCTATAGATAGAAAAGGGAAAACTATCTTGCCTCAGAGAAAATTCCCAAAGGATAGGCAGCCCCCCACAAATATTGACTGTGAGAGGAGAGGAAAAAACATACACAGGCTGAAAACAGGATTTAGCAAAGGAGGCCAATCTAGCTAAATAGGAAAGATAGGACAGAGAACTATGCGGTCGGTATTAAAATACTAGGAAATATCCACCACAGAAAATACAAAAAACTCCACATCTAACTAAAGACATGGAGGGTATATCTGCCTCTCCAGAGATTCCAGCTTGACTGCATAAATCCTTACACAGATTAAGCTGGACAAGAAAAAATATGAAATGCACTGAACAATGAGGCCCACAAAATGTGGGCTGCAAAACAAGCAGAACTTATCTTGGTGAAAAGACCAGGAAGCAGGAGAAACCATGAAGGGATGTGAATCCTCCAGAAACAATGGGCAACTGGCACTGACTAAAGGGTGAAGCCAGACTAAATAGCCCAATCCAGAGTGGACACACCTGATAACTGCTGTGAAGGACAGACAGCAGCACTACCACTTATAACCACCGGAGGGAGCCCAAGAACAGAATTCACAACACCTTTGCCTCTGATTCCCGAATTACTGGAAAGAGTGTTCTCTAAACTGGATCTTCGTGGGGCTTATAATTTGGTGAGTATTCGTCCAGAGGATGAGTGGAAGACAGCATTCAGATGCCGGTATGGACACTTTGAATCTCTTGTGATGCCCTTCGGGCTTTGTAACGCCCCTGCAACATTTCAACACCTTGCTAATGACATTTTCAGAGATTTGTTGGACCAGTTTGTAGTGATCTATTTGGACGATATACTAATCTTTTCTGACTCTCTACAGGAACATGAAGAACATGTCAAAACTGTTTTAAGACGTCTGAAAGAGAACCATCTGTTACCTCGGCTCCCGTTGCTCCGCCTTCTGCCGCCGGGTTGCTTGCTCTCCCCGCTGCATCCTCTTCACTCCGGGGCTCGGTGCTGGCATCCCGGCGTGCGTCCTCTCTTCGCTCGGGTGCACGCTCCTGTGGCTTGTGCAGGCACACTAAGGTCTGACGTCGCGCGCTCTCTCTCTCTTCTCTTCCTGCGTGACCTGACCCGGCAGTACTCCTGGCCTATCGGTGTCCGGCGTCAGGTATTTCAGGCCCTCCTTCCTTAGTGGAGATGCCTGATTATCGAGTTTCTTTATCATAGTTAGGTCGCATAGTTTCTCCTGTGCTTCTCCAGTCATTTTCTGTTTAACCCCTTGTCCTTCTTTTGTCTTCCCTCAGTTCCTGCTCCCGTGTTTCTTCGTTCCAGTGTCCTCCGTTCCTCAGTCCGGTTTTCATCTCCACTTCTGTTTCCTCCCTCAGTTCCTGTTCCCGTGTTCCTCCATTCCTGTGTCTTCCGTTCCTCAGTCCGGTTCCCATCTCCCCTTCTGTGTCTTCCCTCAGGTTTCTGACTCTACTGGTCCTCAGCTCCCATTCCTCTCTCCCTGGTTTTCCCTCTTCTCCTTTCCTCTTGTTATTTCTCCTCGGTTCTCCCTTTTGCCTGTTCTTTGAGCCGATCCCTGGTCCTGGCCTCCGTGGTTCTTGAGGTCCCTGTGCTTGCCTCCTAGCAGTCCCTGTATAGGGGTTGGTCCCATTCTGGAGTGCTCGCTCGGGGGAGGTTCAGTTCCACGGTCCAGTGGGTCCACTCCTTGTAACCTTTGCCTTCGGCGTAACAGCATAATCAGGCCATGGACCCTGCCGGGGCCTCTGCCCAAAAAGAGTTGGTTTTCTTACAAGAAAACCAGACTCGAATCATGTCTTTTATGAAGACGATGGATTCCCAGTTTTCTGCTTTACAAACTGCGGATCCCGGGAATGCTGCTCAGTTGGCCAGTCTCCAGCAAGAGCTGGTTCAGCAGCGTGATACGCAGGCACACATCCTGTCCTATATGGCTTCTGTGGATGGTTGCTTGCTTTCCTTGCAGATGGCTTCTTCGCAAGGTTCCTCCCGGTCTCCTGATCCTTCCACAGCGCCATCTCTTTGTTTGGGTAAACCGGCTCGCTATAGCGGCAATCTTAAACTTTGTCGGGGTTTCCTCAACCAGTGTCGTTTACATTTCGAGTTGCTGCCCCAACAGTACCCTACTGACTGGGCTAAAGTTGCCTTTATCATGTCTCATTTAGAGGGTGAGGCTCTTTCCTGGGTAAACCCCCCTGGGAACGGGACGACCCTATAGTGACCATTATTGCCACCTTTCTGGACACTTTCTGGAGGGTTTTTGATGAGCCCGGAAGGCTCGCTTCCACGACTGAGGCTCTTTTTAACCTTCATCAGGGTTCCCTCTCTGTGGGGCAATATGCCATATGCTTTTGTACCCTGTCATCAGAACTTGGGTGGAATAACGAGGCGCTGGTAGGTACTTTTTGGCGTGGTTTGTTGGGAAAGATTAAAGATGAGCTCGCAGGAAGGGATACTCCCACTACTTTGGAGGAGCTCATTTCACTTGCTACACTCATCGATTTGCGCTTCTAAGAGCGTTCTTGAGAGGCTGCTAGGGAGAGGAGGCCTATGCGTCCTTCCTCTTCTTCTGCTCAATGGCCTCTCACTCTTCGGTCTTCGGGTTCCGGTAGTGCAGCACCTGAACCCATGCAGGTAGATCGGGTCAAGATGGCGGTCCAATGCAGAAGAGAGAGGCTGGCACAAGGTCTCTGCTTGTACTGTGGTGGCGCATCGCATTTCCTGCGCTCATGTCCAGAGCCGTCGGGAAACGCCTCCACTTAGGACAGCTAAGAGAGGCCTCCCTAAGTGTGTGTGAACCCTCTTCACCTCTTACTCTTTCTGTTCTTCTAATTCAGGGTCAGAGACGTGGCTCGGAACTTGCTTATTTGGATTCAGGTGCGGCAAGTAACTTTATTCTGCTTAAGGAGGTGAAGAAATACCAGATTCCAGTGGTCACCCTGAGATGTCCACGAATGATTGCTTCCATAGATGGCAAGCTTCTGCAGGAGTCCATCTCTATGGTTACCGAGGAGGTAACTCTTCAAGTGGGAGCTCTGCACCAAGAAAAGATTGCTCTCTACGTTTTGCCCAACTTGTCTCATCCTCTTCTGCTCGGTCTTCCTTGGCTTCGGACTCAAGAACCTGTCTTGGATTGGCGTTCTGGAGAGATTCTTCGGTTTCTCATCTCTGTAGTGGTAGACCACTTCTCCAAGATGGCACACTTTGTTCCGTTACAGCAACTACCTTCTGCTCAAGAATTGGCTAAAGTCTATGTCCAGCATGTTTTCCGACTTCATGGATTCCCCTCACACTTGGTGTCGGATCGAGGTGTGCAGTTTACTTCTCGATTCTGGAGGGCTCTGTGTGGACTTCTGGAGGTCGAGTTGGATTTTTCCTCTGCATATCACCCTCAAACCAATGGTCAAGTGGAACGTGTCAATCAGGTGTTGGTATCCTATCTTCGCCATTTCTCTAATGCACATCACGATAAGTGGTCAAGTCGTCTTCCTTGGGCTGAGTTCGCCTAAAATAACCACCCTAGCGAGTCCTCAGGCAAGTTTCAATTTTTTGTGGTCTTTGGTATGCATCCCAGGGTTCCTTTGCCTGTCTCAGCCACCACCGGTGTTAATGCAGCAGACTCTGTGACTACGGAATTCTCCAAGATCTGGCTGGAGACTAAGGAAGCCTTGGTAAGGACGAGTGAACGCATAAAGAGACATGCTGACAAGAAGCGCTTGGATGCTCCATGTTTTCTTCCTGGCGAAAAGGTTTGTCTGTCTTCAAAATACATTAGATTGAAGATTCCTTCTTACAAGCTTGGACCTCGTTATAACGGTCCTTTTGAAGTCCTCCGGCACATCAACAATGTTGCCTACAAGCTCAGGTGGCCTGTCTCGCTCCGTATTCCTAATGTCTTCCACGTCTCTCTCCTGAAGCCGGTCATTCTTAATCGTTTTCATTCTGTTTCTTGTTCTTCTCCTCCTCCAGTTTCTACAGATAACGTTTTTGAGGTGGAGGATATCTTAGCATCCAAAAGAGTCAGGGGTAGGACATTCTTTTTGGTTGATTGGAAGGGCTTTGGCCCTGAGGAGAGGTCTTGGGAACCTAGGGAGAACATTAATGCTTCTCACATTCTTAAGAAGTTTTTATCTAAAAACAGAGGGAGGGGGTGTAAGGGAGGGGGTACTGTTACCTCGGCTCCCGTTGCTCCGCCTTCTGCCACCGGCTTGCTTGCTCTCCCCGCTGCGTCCTCTTCACTCCTGGGCTCGGTGCTGGCATCCCGGCGTGCGTCCTCTCTTTGCTCGGGTGCAAGTTCCTGTGGCTTGCGCAGGGGCACTAAGGTCTGACTGCACGCTGTCTCTCTTCTCTTCCTGCGTGACCTGACCCGGCAGTACTCCTGGCCTATCGGTGTCCGGCGTCAGGTATTTCAGGCCCTCCTTCCTTAGTGGAGGCGCCTGATTATCGAGTTTCTTTTTCATAGTTAGGTCGCATAGTCTCTCCTGTGCTTCTCCAGTCATTATCTGTTTAACCCCTTGTTCTTCTTTTGTCTTCCCTCAGTTCCTGCTCCCATGTTCCTTCGTTCCAGTGTCCTCCATTCCTCAGTCCGGTTTTCATCTCCACTTCTGTTTCCTCCCTCAGTTCCTGTTCCCGTGTTCCTCCGTTCCTGTGTCCTCCATTCCTCAGTCCGGTTCTCATCTCCCCTTCTGTGTCTTCCCTCAGGTTTCTGACTCTACTGGTCCTCAGCTCCCATTCCTCTCTCCCTGGTTTTCCCTCTTCTCCTTTCCTATTGTTATTTCTCCTTGGTTCTCCCTTTTGCCTGTTTTTTGAGCCGATCCCTGGTCCTGGACTCCGTGGTTCTTGAGGTCCCTGTGCTTGCCTCCTAGCAGTCCCTGTATAGGGGTTGGTTCCATTCTGGAGTGCTCGCTCGGGGGAGGTTCGGTTCCACGGTCCAGTGGGTCCACTCCTTGTACCCTTTGCCTTCGGCGTAACACCATCTGTATATTAAGCCAGAGAAATGCGAGTTCCATCATTCTGAGATACAGTTCTTAGGTTATATAATCTCTCCCCAGGGGCTGAACATGGAATCTGGTAAGATTCAGGCTATCCTTGACTGGCCGGTACCGAAGAACGTTAAGGAGGTCCAACGTTTTATTGGTTTTGCAAATTTCTACAGATGCTTCATTCGAAATTTTTCTGATATTGTCCATCCCATTTCTTCCTTGACAAAGAAGGAAAAGCCCTTTAAGTGGTCATCACAGGCTCAAGAAGCTTTTGATCGGCTTAAGATCTGTTTCACATCCGCACCGCTGTTGATACACCCAGATCCAACACTTGCTTTCATTGTGGAGGTGGATGCTTCTGATAATGCTTTGGAGGCTATTCTCTCCCAAATAACTGGAGAGAAGGGTCTGCTTCATCCTTGTGCTTTCTTTTCCCGTAGACTAACCTCAGCAGAGAAGATTTACAATGTGGGAGACAAGGAATTGCTGGCTATTATTGCTGCTTTCAAGGAATGGAGGCATCATCTGCAAGGAGCTACACAAGAGATCATAGTGCTAACTGACCATCGCAGTCTAGAGTTCCTTAGATCCGCTAGATGTCTTTCTCCTCATCAGGCTTGTTGGAACTTATTTTTAAATCAATTTAACTTTGTTATCTCGTACCGTCCAGGTTCTTGTAATGGGAAGGCTGATGCTTTATCCCGAATCCATGCTGCGGATTCCGTACCTGGAGCCCCGTCCAAGACCATTCTATCTGATGCCAATTTCATCGGAGTTATCCACGATCAGGACTTGTGGAAGGAGTACAGGGAGGCCTATGATAGTGATGTATTTCTGGCCAACCCACCTGTGGATATTAATCTTGTCTTTAAGGGTGGCATGTGATTCAGAGATCGACGTATCTACATCCCTGAGGTCGTCCGTCTGCAGATCCTCAAGTTAGTACATGACTCCAAGTTGGCTGGTCACAGGGGGGTACAGAAGACAAGAGTTCCTGAGCCGATTCTTCTGGTGGCCAACTTGCCTGAAGGATACCAAGGACTATGTTCTCTCTTGCGAGGTATGTGCTCATTACAAGACTCCTCATGTGGCACCTACCGGTCTTCTAAAACCATTACCTGTTCCGTCCCGCCCTTGGGGGTCTATATCAATGGACTTTATTGTGGAGCTGCCTACATCGGGAGGCATGAATACAATCATGGTGGTAGTTGATCGCCTGACTAAAGCTGCTCATTTTGTTCCGTGCACCGGCCTCCCCTCAGCTAAAGATACAGTGAACTTGGTTATACAGAATGCCTTTCGGTTGCATTGGGTTCCGGATGAGATCATCTCTGACCATGGAGTGCAGTTCACTTCAAGATTCTGGAAGGGGTTTTGCTCTGCACTCAATATTAATGTCTGTCTCTCTTTCACTTACCATCCCCAGATAAATGGTCAGACTGAGCATACCAACCAGATGCTGGAACAATATCTAAGATGCTATGTCAGCCATCTCCAGGATGATTGGTTGGAGTTGCTGCCGTTAGCCGAATTTTCATATAACAATTCTCAGATCGCCTCCACTAAATTTACACCTTTCTTTGCCAATCTGGGTTATCATCTGTGTATCTTACCTAGGACTCCAATTAATTTTTTGGTTCTGGCAGTGGAGGAAAGGCTGACTGCGATGAGGCAAAATCTGGAGGTTCTGAAGGAAGCCCTGACCACAGCTCAAGAATGTTATAAGTGATCGGCTGATAGATTCCGTAAACCTGCACCCATGTTCAAGGTAGGAGATTCCATGTGGTTAGCAACTAAGAATCTGAAGTTAAACGTTCCTTCAGAAAAACTTGGACAGAAATTCATTGGCCCTTTCAAGATCAACGGTATTGTGAGCTCTGTGGCCTGCCGGCTGAAGCTGCCTAGGACTATGAAAGGTACACCCAGTTTTTCATGTATCTTTACTAAAGCCTGTATCTCCTAATACCTTCCAGGGATGTGTTGTGCCACCTCCGCAGCCTGTGGTGATTGATGGGCAAGAACAATTTGTGGTGGAGGAAATTGTTGATTCCAGGATTCGCAAGAATCGGCTCCAATATCTGATAAGATGGCAGGGATATCCCCCTGAGGAAGACTCTTGGGAACCTGTGGAAAACATCAATGCTCAACAGAAGATTTCTCATTTTAATCAGAGATTCCCTGAGAAACCAGGTCCAGGATCGTCCCGAGGCCGCTTCTAAGGAGGGAGTAATGTCAGGACACTGACATTTTTTATTACCTTTTTGTGCATTACTGCCCTTTTCCAAGATGGCGTCTTTGGTCTCATGTGCACTGTGTGGCAGGACTCTGAACATTTTGTATTACCTTTTGGTGCTTTACTGCCCTTTTCCAAGATGGCGTCTTTGGTCTCATGTGCACTGTGTATTCCTGCTATAAAACTCCACCCCAGCCTTCAGTCTGTGCTAGAGTATTCTGCCTTGCATCCAGCTCCTGACCTCTGGTTACTCCCTGGCTATATACCTGCTCCTGTGAACCTGTGGGGTTATCCTGCTACTCTGCTCTGAGTTCCTGCTGCATATACCAGTTCCAGTAATCCTCCTTCATCTGCTGCTTGTGTTTGCTTCCATCTGCATTTGTTGGACATGTAAGCTGTTTCTGCTCTGCAAGAACTTGAGACTATTACCCAGACCTCCCTGGTTGAGCTAAGATATTATTTGAACTGCCTTACAAGCATATCTATCTGTGTTGTGGACTAAGCAAGGACTTATTCGTGTCAAGTATCCTCAAGAATAAATGTGCTTCATAGACTTTCTGCGTGATTGCATTTTCCTCTGAAGTTTCCTATAGACTGCTGAGCTGCATTTGATATTTGCACCAAGTGTTGTGGACTTGAGTTTCTCTCTGCCTGTTTGAATCACTGTGTGATAATATAGACTTTACCACTTATAAAACTGTGTCCTGTAGTTGTCTTGTTCCACACAAAGAGTCTCCTGAGTTATCCCCTATAATTATTACACCAATGTATGTTGTATTTTGATGTGCACGCCAACCGCTTTCCCACTGATCGATCTAAGGTGTTGTGTATAATTATGTTATTGATATCATGAGCATTCGCCTGGGCAAATCCAATGATTGAGTCTCGTGACCCACGTCTAAATGTTTTGGAAGACTTTTTAGCAGCTATGGCCTTGATGTTCGATGATCCTAACCGTCGTGCCTCTGCTGAGATTGCCTCAATGTCTTTATGCCAGGGTAAACGTTCAGTAATTAAATATGCCACTGATTTTAGAAGGTTAGCTGTTGATGCTAATTGTGATTGTTATGCACAGTTGCCTATTTTCAGGAGAGGTCTGTCTAGTGTTATAAAGGATGAGCTAGCTCATTCTGAGTCACCTCAAGAACTAGAAACATTTATTCAAAATTGTGTACGCATTAATATTTGCCTTACTGAGCGTAGACAGGAGAAAATGGCAGTATTTAATCGCATGTCTAACTATTCCCTTTTTCCCAAGGAACCTGCAGGTAAAGCCACTCGGGAGTCTGAGGTGGTGCCTATGCAAATTGACACAGGGCAGAAGCGTGAGAGTAATGAACGCTGGGCGCACCGCTTCCGGGAGAGTCTATGCTTCTATTGCGGCCAATCTGACCACTTCCTGATCAATTGTCCCAAGCGGTCTAACAAGGTGTTAGCAGCAGTAGGGGAACATGATAACTGTGATGCTGAGTCAGATGTCTCTGAATTTAGTATACCAGTAAATGCTGTTTTTCATGCACTCTCAATGATTACTTCTACTGAGCAGAAGGAGGAGTTCTCACTAGGGTTGAGCGAAACGGGTCGGCAATTTTCAGAAGTCGCCGACTTTTGGCAAAGTCGGGTTTCATGAAACCCGACCCGACCCCTGTGTGGGGTCGGCCATGAAGTCGGCGATCTTCTGAATCTGGAATCGGAATTCCGATACCGATTCCGGATATGTTTAAGATATCGGGAATTGGTATCGGAATTCAGATTTAAGTGTAAAATAAAGAATTAAAATAAAAAATATCGCTATACTTACCCTCTGATGCGCCCTGGTACTAAGCGGGAACCTTCCTTCCTTAGAATCAGCCTTCCAGGACCTTGCGGTGACGTCACGGTGACGTCGCGGCTTGTGATTGGTCGCGCGGCCGCCCATGTGACCGCTCGCGCGACCAATCACAAGCCGCGACGTCACCGTGACGTCACCGAAGGTCCTGGAAGGGCTGATTCTTAGGAACGAAGGCTGCCGGAAAGAAGCAGGGCGCGTCCGAGGTTGAGTATATACCTAATAGGAATATACTCACCCTCGGCTTCTTTCCGGCAGCCTTCCTTCCTAAGAATCAGCCCTTCCAGGACCTTCGGTGACGTCAAGGTGACGTCGCGGCTTGTGATTGGTCGCGCGAGCGGTCACATGGGCGACCGCGCGACCAATCACAAGCCGCGACGTCACCGCGACGTCACCGCAAGGTCCTGGAAGGCTGATTCTAAGGAAGGAAGGTTCCCGCTTAGTACCAGGGCGCATCAGAGGGTAAGTATAGCGATATTTTTTATTTTAATTCTTTATTTTACACTTAAATATGGATCCCAGGGCCTGAAGGAGAGTTTCCGCTCCTTCAGACCCTGGGAACCATTGGAAACCCAATGCACTGCATTGGGTTTCGAGTTTCGGCCGACCCCGACCCCGACTTTTTTATAGGATCAGCCGATTTCACTCGACCCGACTTTTGAAAAAGTCGCGTTTCGTGAAACCCGACCCGATCCTATAAATGTAAAGGTCGCTCAACCCTAGTTCTCACTGTTCACTCCCTATAAAAGTTTTATGCTCTGGACAGTGGATCTCTAGTGCAGCCATGATTGACTCTGGTGCAGGGGGTAATTTCATGGACATTGCTTTTGCCAAGAAACACAGTATAGATATTCTGCATAGAGCTTCCTCAATTGCCATGGAGACAGTGGATGGGTCACCTTTCATCATTGGGCCTGTCGATCAGGACACCGTACCTCTTACCATTGTATTGGAGCCAGATCATCAGGAGCAGCTCTCTTTCTTATCAATCTCTTCTCCTCATTTTCTTGTGATTCTAGGCATTCCCTGGCTGCGTTCACAGAATCCAACGATCAACTGGGAGACCAGAGAGATTACATTTCCAACAAGGAGTGATTCAACATTAACGGAAACTGTACCAAAGTCCCTTGATTCGGAACATCCGGAACCGGTATTCACTTTACTTTCGGTGCATAAGGAATTCTCCAATATCTGTGATAAAAAGGCAGATCAGCTTCCATCACATAGGTCTTATGATTGTCCTATTAAACTGCTTCCAGGGGCAGCCATTCCTTTCAGTAATGTAAATCCATTTGCGGCTCCTGAACTCCAAGCTTTGAAGGAGTATATCGATGAGAATTTGGCAAAGGGCTTTATACATCCTTCTTCCTCACCAGCAGGGGTGCCTCTTTTTTTGTGAAGAAGGATGGGACTCTGAGACCCTGTATCGACTATCGGGAACTCAACAAGGTGACCATCCGGAATAGATATCCCTTGCCTTTGATTCCAGAACTATTGGAAAGAATCCATCATGCCATCGTATTTTCTAAATTGGATCTTCACGGGGCATATAATCTAGTACGCATCCGTCCTGGTGATGAATGGAAGACTGCTTTCAGATGTCGGTATGGACACTCTGAATACTTGGTGATGCCTTTTGGGCTGTGCAATGCCCCTGCAATTTTTCAACATCTTGCCAATGATATCTTTAGAGATCTACTGGACCTGTTTGTTGTAATCTATCTGGATGACATCCTAATTTTTTCTGATTCTCTACAGGAACATCAAGAACACGTCAAAGTGGTTTTGAGATGTTTGCATGAAAACCATCTACATATCAAGCCAGAGAAGTGTGATTTCCATCGTTTTGAAATACAATTCTTGGAGTATGTCATCTCTCCTCAAGGGATAAACATGGAATCTGGTAAGATTCAAGCAATCCTTGATTTGCCGGCATCTAAAAATGTTAAAGAAATTCAACGCTTTATCGGCTTTGCAAATTTCTATAGACATTTAATTCAAAATTTTTCAGAGATTGTCCATCCCATCACTTCTCTGACTAAGAAGGAGAAATCCTTTAAGTGGTCTTCACAGGCTCAGGAAGCCTTTGATCGGCTTAAGTAATGTTTCACTTCAGCTCCACTCTTGATTCATCCGGATCCAGCACTTCCTTTCATCGTGGAGGTGGATGCTTCTGATTGGGCGTTGGGGGGCAATTTTCTCTCAAAGAACTGGAGAGAAGGCCCTGTTACATCCTTGTGCTTTCTTTTCCTGTAGGCTTACCCCTGCAGAGAGGAACTATGACGTGGGAGATAAGGAACTTCTAGCAATTATTGCGGTCTTTAAGGAATGGAGGCACCACCTGCAAGGGGCCACACAACAGATCATAGTGCTGACCGATCATCTCAATTTAGAGGTCCTCAGATCTGCTAAATATCTGTCTCCATGTCAGGCTCTGTGGAATTTATTTTTAAACCAATTTAATTTTGTGATTTCATACCGTCCAGGTTCACATAATGAGAAGGCTGATGCTTTGTCCCGAATCCATTCTGCGGATTCCGTACCTGGAGCCCCACCCAAGACCATTTTATCGGATTCCAACTTCATCAGAGTAATCCATGCTCCGGTCCTGGGGACGGAGATCAAGGAGGCTTATGATGGTGATGTATGTCTTGCTAACCCACCTGTGGATCTCAATCTTGTCCTTAAGGGAGGCTTGTGGTTCTGTGACCGGCATATCTACATACCTGAGGCTGTACGTTTGTAGATTCTCATCATGGCTGGTCATAGAGGGGTACAGAAGACACAAGAATTCTTGAGCCTATTCTCCTGGTGGCCAACTTGCTTGAAGGACACTAAGGACTATGTTCTTTCTTGCGAGGTATGTGCTCATTATAGGACTCCACGTGCTTCTCCCGTGGGTCTACTTCAACCACTATCAGTTCCATCTCATCCATGGGGCTCAATTTCTATGGACTTCATTGTTGATCTTCCTACTTCTGATGGTATGAATACAATCCTAAGGCTGCTCATTTTCTTCCTTGTGCCGACCTCCCCTCGGCGAAAGAGACTGTGAACTTAGTGATTCAGAATATTTTTTGGCTGCATGGTGTCCCAGATGAAGTCATCTCTGACCGTGGAGTACAATTCCCCTCAAGATTCTGGAAGGGGTTTTGTGCTGCGCTTAATATTAATGTTCGTCTTTCTTCAGCATATCATCCTCAGAAGAATGGTCAGACCGAGCGAACCAATCAGACTTTGGAGCAATATCTGCAATGCTACATCTGCCATCTTCAGGATGATTGGTTGGAGCTACTTCCTTTAGCAGAATTCTCAGAATGCCTCCACTATCGTAATTCCTTTCTTCGCTAATCTAGGTTATCATCCGAGCATCTTTCCTAGATCTCTAATTGATGTTCCAGTTCCGGCAGTGGAGGAGAGGTTGACTGCTATGAGGGAGAATCTAAAAAAACAGAGGCTGAACACCTCACGATAAGAAGCAGTCCAAAATATATATAAAAAGTATAAATTTTATTGGAGAATACATGGTGCAGAAGAATATAGCAACAACTATGAAAATACAAAAAGAAGGGGTTAAAAGAAACTCTCTAAGGTCGGAAGAATAACGACTGGGCCCAATACAATATAAGCATACTTATAAGAAAGTATATTAAAGTGCAAACAACACCACATCTACGTATATCTACATGCAGTATATCACAGAAAGGGAATAAAGACATGTGACATGTGGTATAAATGAACACAGCATAGAGGTGTGCAGAATATGGACTTAATAATCCCACCTCCAGCTGGATAATAGCTGCGCTGAATAGAGCAAGTATGATATACAATAGAGAGTACACTTGCTACCTGTAGATGGGATTGTAATAGTGGCCCAGAGGATCTGCCCGACCGCCCCACTATCCACTAAGAATCTAAGACTCAACGTTCCCTCACAGAAACTGGGAGAGAAGTTCATCGTTTTTTTTCAAGATGAGCGGTATCGTGAGCTCTGTGGCCTGCCGTCTAAAGCTGCCAAGGATTGTGAAGGTACACCCAGTATTCCATGTCTCTCTATTGAAACGTGTCTCTCCTAATAAATTCCAGGGACGCAGTGTGCCCCATCCACAACCCGTACTGGTAGATGGGCAGGAACAATTCACTGATTCCAGGATCGACAGGAATCGACTTCAGTATCTAATAAGATGGCAGGGGTATCCACCTGAGGAAGACTTTTGGGAACCCGTGGCTAACAACTGTGCCCCACAGAAGATTGCTCAGTTTCATCAAAGATACCCTGAGAAACCAGGTCCTGGATCATCCTGAGGCCGCTGTTAAGGAGGAAGTAATGTCAGGACTCTGGATTCCCTTTTTCATTTGTGGTACTTTTTGCCCTTTTCCAAGATGGCATCTGCTGCTTCGCTTCTGCTCATGTGATCTGTCTTTGTAACCATGGTTCACATCCAACTCCTTGCTTGTGTATTTTGCTAGAATTCCTGGCTTGTGCTACAAGAGACTTTCCTCTTCAGATACTCCGGCTCCGCTTCCTCAGCAAACTTTCCCAGCTCTCAGTGGTGTCTATGCTGCAAGCTGTTTTTGCCTGTGTTTATCTGCAATCTTCTCCTGCCTGCTAGGACACGTAAGCTCTGCCTGCTACAGCCAATCTAGTTTGGTATCCGCTGCCAGTTTATTTGACTGTTTCTGGACTCGAAGCTCTGCACTGCTTCTGGACTCTTTTCTAGTGACTGCCAACCCTAGTCTGAACTGTGTCTTATGATCTGCTTCACCTCAGAAGGTGCTACACCCATAAGACTTTGCCCACAGCAGAGCTGCAAAGGCACTTCTCCTCACCAAGAAGACGACTGACCATGCTCTCCTCCTCTTCCCTGTCCTAACGCCATCCACGCTGAACAGACGGTATGACAGTTGTGCTTGTAGTACCATCTACAGCACGTGAAACTAGCTCCTGTTCTTCCTTCTCCTCCACTTCATTATCACCCAATCCACATTGGGATGAGATAAGGCTGGGCTGTTTAATCACCCTGTATGGTTACTTGCTCCATTGTGCTTCGCCTGCAATGCATCCTCTTTGATTGTGAGCAGAAGAGCGTTTCAGAACACAGAGAAGTAGGATGGTGATGCTAATTATGGCATCATCGCCCCTCACTATCTTGGTGGAGTCCTCAAAGTTTTGGAGGATGGTAAATATGTCTGACATCCATGTCCACTCCTGAGGTCTTCTGTGTGTAGACTGTACTGAATACCAACAGCCTTGTTGATGCTGATAGTCAACAACTGCCCTCTTCTGCTCACAAATCCTTTCCAACATCTGCAATGTAGAGTTCCAACACATGGGGACATAACACACCAGTTGATGAGCTGGAAGCTGCAAACATTGCTGAAGCACGGCAAAGGCGGCGGAAGCTGTAGCTGACTTTCTAAAATGGGCACAGGGGTGGCGTACTTTGACAAGCAGATCCAGCAGCAGCCGGTAGGTTTTGAGAACCCGCTGAACAATGAGGTTAAGCACATGGGCTAGGCAAGGCACGTGTGTGAACTCACCTCACCTCAGAGCTGCCACCAGGTTCCGGCCATTGTCACACAGGACCATGCCTGACTGTAGCTTCAGTGGTGTCAGCCACAAATCTGCCTGCTCTTTTAGAGCTGTCCACAACTTTTCAGCATTGTGTGGTTTATCAACTAAGCATATTGGCTTCAGCACAGCTTGTTGCCACTTGGCAGTGCTGCAGTGCATCCAGTTTGTGACTAATGTGTTCATTTCAGAGATGGAGGCTGAAGAGGAGTAGAAGGAGGAGGTGCAGGAGCTGCAGACTGTGGGGGCAACCCTGATTGATGTAGGACCCGCAAGCCTCTGTGTCGGGAGGTCCGAGTGGGTCCCGGCTTCCACTATGCTAAACCAGTGTGCCGTCAGTGAGATGTAACATCCCTGCCCACAAGCACTTGTCCACATGTCTGTGGTTAGGTGGACTTTCCCTGTAACAGCAATGTTGAGGGCACGGGTAATATGGTGGGACACGTGCTTGTGTAATGCAGGGACAGCACAACACGAGAAATAGTGATGGCTGTGGACCGAGTACCTTGAGACGGCTGCCACCATCAGGTTGCGGGAAAGCTTCCGTCTCCACAATCCTAAAAGGCAACATTTCGAGCGCAGGCGAGACATTTGTGAATTTACTAATGCGGCCGGTGATGTGTTGACTGCGTATTTGCGCTTGCGTTCCAAGGACTGGGGTATGGACAACTGAATGCTGAGCTGGGACAGGGATGAGGATTAGGGTTGAGCGAAACGGATCGGTCATTTTCATAAGTCGCCGACTTTTGGCAAAGTCGGGTTTCATGAAACCGACCTGATCCCAGTGTGGGATCGGCCATGCGGTACACGGTCTTCGTGCCAAAGTCGCATTTCATATGACGCTTTCAGCGCCTTTTCTCAGCCAATGAAGGTGGACGCAGAGTGTGGGCAGCGTGATGACATAGGTCCTGGTCCCCACCATCTTAGAGAAGGGCATGGCAGTGATTGGCTTGCTTTCTGCGGCGTCACAGGGGCTATAAAGGGGTATTCCCGCTGACCGCCATCTTACTGCTGCTGATCTGAGCATAGGGAGAGGTTGCTGCCGCTTCGTCAGAAGCAGGGATAGCATTAGGCAGGGTAAATTAACCCCCAAACCACTTGTGCTGTAGCGATTTCCACTGTCCAACACCACCTTTTCTTTGCAGGGACAGAGGAGGCTAGATTTCTGTGCAACAGCTCTGTAGCTTATAAGGCTCCCTGATAGCTGCGTTGATGTGTGTACGCCGCTGTGCAAACCAACTGCTTTTTTAAAAGCAAAAATCATGTTGTTCCTACCTTTCTGCACAGCTATCTTGTTTGTTTGTCCTCATTTTTTGTGTGCAGCAGTCCTTTTTATTGCTGCCTGCCATACTTTTCAGAGATTATTGTAGGGAGATAGTAATTGTAGTACAGTCCCTTTTTTTTAAATATCTTCCAGCCACTTTCAGCCCCTGAAACTGTGTAGTGTAAAACAGTGGGCCTGTATTTTTCTGCACTGTCCCACACCTAAGAAGGGAGATTTATATTGCCAATCAGTGCATCTGTGCCAGTGCTGTCTGTGGTATCTCTGTCAGTCATTTTGTGCCACAGAAACTTTACTGTGATATAGTGGGCCTGATTAAATTACTTGTCTCCCATATCACAAAAAAAAAAATTAAAATAAAGGGATAATAATCTTGCCAAATCTGTGCATCTGCGCCAGTGCTGTCTGTGGTATCTGTCATTCATTTTGTGCCACAGAAACTATACTGTGATATAGTAGGCCTGATTAAATCACTTGTCTCCCATATAAAAAAAAAATTAAAATAAAGGGAGAATAATATTGCCAAATCTGAGCATCTGTGCCAGTCGAGTCTGTGGTTTCTGTCAGTCATTTTGTGCCACAGAAACTATACTGTGAAATAGTGGGCCTGATTAAATCACTTGTCTCCCATATCACAAAAAAAAATTAAAATAAAGGGAGAATAATATTGCCAAATCTATGCATCTGTGCCAGTGCTGTCTGTGGTATCTGTCAGTCTTTTTGTGCCACAGAAACTATACTGTGATATAGTGGGCCTGATTTATTCACTTGTCCGCCATATAAAAAAGAATAAAAATAAAATAAAGGGAGAATAATCTTGCCAAATCTGTGCATCTGTGCCAGTGCTGTCTGTGGTATCTGTCATTCATTTTATGCCACAGAAACTATACTGTGATATAGTGGGCCTGATTTATTCACTTGTCTCCCATATAAAAAAATAAATAAATAAATTAAAGGGAAAATAATCTTGCCAAATCTGTGCATCTGTGCCAGTGCTGTCTTTGGTATCTGTCAGTCATTTTGTGCCACAGAAACTATACTGTGATACAGTGGGCCTGATTTTTTCCTGCATTCTCCCACACATAAAGAGGGGGATTTCTATTGCCAGTGTGTGCATCTGCGTCACTCCTGTTAGTGGCATATCTACCAGCCTCTTTCTGCCAATCAAACTGTGTAGTGTAATACAGTGGGCCTGATTTTTTCCTGCATTCTCCCACACATAAAGAGGGAGATTTCTATTGCCAGTGTGTGCATCTGCGCCAGTCCTGTTAGTGGCATATCTGCCAGCCTCATTCTGCCAATCAAACTGTGTAGTGTAATACAGTGGGCCTGATTTTTTCCTGCATTCTCCCACACATAAAGAGGGAGATTTTAATTGCCAGTGTGTGCATCTGCGTCAGTCCTGTTAGTGGCATATCTGCCAGCCTCTTTCTGCCAATCAAACTGTGTAGTGTAATACAGTGGGCCTGATTTTTTCCTGCATTCTCCCACACATAAAGAGGGAGATTTTAATTGCCAGTGTGTGCATCTGCGTCAGTCCTGTTAGTGGCATATCTGCCAGCCTCTTTCTGCCAATCAAACTGTGTAGTGTAATACAGTGGGCCTGATTTTTTCCCTGCATTCTCCCACACATAAAGAGGGAGATTTCTATTGCCAGTGTGTGCATCTGCGTCAGTCCTGTTAGTGGCATATCTGCCAGCCTATTTCTGCCAATCAAACTGTGTAGTGTAATACAGTGGGCCTGATTTTTTCCTGCATTCTCCCACACATAAAAAGGGAGATTTCTATTGCCAGTGTGTGCATCTGCGTCACTCCTGTTAGTGGCATATCTGCCAGCCTTTTTCTGCCAATCAAACTGTGTAGTGTAATGCAGTGGGCCTGATTTTTTCCTGCATTCTCCCACACATAAAGAGGGAGATTTCTATTGCCAGTGTGTGCATCTGCGTCAGTCCTGTTAGTGGCATATCTGCCAGCCTCTTTCTGCCAATCAAACTGTGTAGTGTAATACAGTGGGCCTTATTTTTTCCCTGCATTCTCCCACACATAAAGAGGGAGATTTCTATTGCCAGTGTGTGCATCTGCGTGCATCAGTCCTGTTAGTGGCATATCTGCCAGCCTATTTCTGCCAATCAAACTGTGTAGTGTAATACAGTGGGCCTGATTTTTTCCTGCATTCTTCCACACATAAAGAGGGAGATTTTAATTGCCAGTGTGTGCATCTGCGTCAGTCCTGTTAGTGGCATATCTGCCAGCCTCTTTCTGCCAATCAAACTGTGTAGTGTAATACAGTGGGCCTTATTTTTTCCCTGCATTCTCCCACACATAAAGAGGGAGATTTCTATTGCCAGTGTGTGCATCTGCGTGCATCAGTCCTGTTAGTGGCATATCTGCCAGCCTATTTCTGCCAATCAAACTGTGTAGTGTAATACAGTGGGCCTGATTTTTTCCTGCATTCTTCCACACATAAAGAGGGAGATTTTAATTGCCAGTGTGTGCATCTGCGTCAGTCCTGTTAGTGGCATATCTGCCAGCCTCTTTCTGCCAATCAAACTGTGTAGTGTAATACAGTGGGCCTGATTTTTTCAAGCATTCTCCCACACATAAAGAGGGAGATTTCTATTGCCAGTGTGTGCATCTGTGTCAGTCCTGTTAGTGGCATATCTGTCAGCCTATTTCTGCCAATCAAACTGTGTAGTGAAATACAGTGGGCCTGATTTTTTCCTGCATTCTCCCACACATAAAAAGGGAGATTTCTATTGCCAGTGTGTGCATCTGTGTCAGTCCTGTTAGTGGCATATCTACCAGCCTATTTCTGCCAATCAAACTGTGTAGTGTAATACAGTGGGCCTGATTTTTTCCTGCATTCTCCCACACATAAAAAGGGAGATTTCTATTGCCAGTGTGTGCATCTGCGTCAGTCCTGTTAGTGGCATATCTGCCAGCTTATTTCTGCCAATCAAACTGTGTAGTGTAATACAGTGGGCCTGATTTTTTCCTGCATTCTCCCACACATAAAAAGGGAGATTTCTATTGCCAGTGTGTGCATTTGCGTCACTCCTGTTAGTGGCATATCTGCCAGCCTTTTTCTGCCAATCAAACTGTGTAGTGTAATACAGTGGGCCTGATTTTTTCCTGCATTCTTCCACACATAAAGAGGGAGATTTCTATTGCCAGTGTGTGCATCTGCGTCAGTCCTGTTAGTGGCATATCTGCCAGCCTCTTTCTGCCAATCAAACTGTGTAGTGTAATACAGTGGGCCTTATTTTTTCCCTGCATTCTCCCACACATAAAGAGGGAGATTTCTATTGCCAGTGTGTGCATCTGCGTGCATCAGTCCTGTTAGTGGCATATCTGCCAGCCTATTTCTGCCAATCAAACTGTGTAGTGTAATACAGTGGGCCTGATTTTTTTCCTGCATTCTTCCACACATAAAGAGGGAGATTTTAATTGCCAGTGTGTGCATCTGCGTCAGTCCTGTTAGTGGCATATCTGCCAGCCTCTTTCTGCCAATCAAACTGTGTAGTGTAATACAGTGGGCCTTATTTTTTCCCTGCATTCTCCCACACACAAAGAGGGAGATTTCTACTGCCAGTGTGTGCATCTGCGTGCATCAGTCCTGTTAGTGGCATATCTGCCAGCCTATTTCTGCCAATCAAACTGTGTAGTGTAATACAGTGGGCCTGATTTTTTCCTGCATTCTTCCACACATAAAGAGGGAGATTTTAATTGCCAGTGTGTGCATCTGCGTCAGTCCTGTTAGTGGCATATCTGCCAGCCTCTTTCTGCCAATCAAACTGTGTAGTGTAATACAGTGGGCCTGATTTTTTCCTGCATTCTCCCACACATAAAAAGGGAGATTTCTATTGCCAGTGTGTGCATCTGCGTCAGTCCTGTTAGTGGCATATCTGTCAGCCTCTTTCTGCCAATCAAACTGTGTAGTGTAATACAGTGGGCCTGATTTTTCCCTGCATTCTCCCACACATAAAGAGGGAGATTTCTATTGCCATTGTGTGCATCTGCGTGCATCAGTCCTGTTAGTGGCATATCTGCCAGCCTCTATCTGCCAATCAAACTGTGTAGTGTAATACAGTGGGCCTGATTTTTCCCTGCTTTCTCCCACACATAAAGTGTAAGATTTCTATTGCCAGTGTGTGCATCTGCGTCAGTCCTGTTAGTGGCATATCTGCCAGCCTCTTTCTGCCAATCAAACTGTGTAGTGTAATACAGTGGGCCTGATTTTTTCCTGCATTCTCCCACACATAAAGAGGGAGATTTCTATTGCCAGTGTGTGCATCTGTGTCACTCCTGTCAGTGGCATATCTGCCAGCCTCTTTCTGCCAATCAAACTGTGTAGTGTAATACAGTGGGCCTGATTTTTCCCTGCTTTTTCCAACACATAAAGAGGGACATTTCTATTGCCAGTGTGTGCATCTGCGTCAGTCCTGTTAGTGGCATATCTGCCAGCCTCTTTCTGCCAATCAAACTGTGTAGTGTAATACAGTGGGCCTGATTTTTTCCCTGCATTCTCCCACACATAAAGAGGGAGATTTCTATTGCCAGTGTGTGCATCTGCGTGCATCAGTCCTGTTAGTGGCATATCTGCCAGCCTCTTTCTGCCAATCAAACTGTGTAGTGTAATACAGTGGGCCTGATTTTTTCCTGCATTCTCCCACACATAAAGAGGGAGATTTCTATTGCCAGTGTGTGCATCTGTGTCACTCCTGTTAGTGGCATATCTGCCAGCCTCTTTCTGCCAATCAAACTGTGTAGTGTAATACAGTGGGCCTGATTTTTCCCTTCATTCCCCCACACATAAATAGGGAGATTTCTATTGCCAGTGTGTGCATCTCCGTGCATCAGTCCTGTTAGTGGCATATCTGCCAGCCTCTTTCTGCCAATCAAACTGTGTAGTGTAATACAGTGGGCCTGATTTTTTCCTGCATTCTCCCACACATAAAAAAGGGAGATTTAAATTCACAACAAGTTTACGTACACCTTCTACCTGGTTGTACAGGACCACATAATGGTTGTTAGTTTGGTTACATTTTTCCAAGAATGAGGAAGTCTGGTGGAAGAGGTCGTGGCCATGGGCGGTCATTGCCAGCTGGTAATGATGGTAGTGGTGGTGGTCGTGGAGCATCAGGTGGTCGTGGGAAAAGCAATATAGACCCTAAGTCTCGAGTTGTTGAGCCAGCGTCATCGTCTGGCTACACAAGGCCTCGAATGCTCCCTTTTCTGGGAGTAGGAAAACCGCTTTTAAAGCCGGAGCAGCAGGAACAAGTTTTGGTTTTCCTTGCAGACTCTGCCTCTAGCTCTTTCGCCTCCTCGGAAAGTGCAAAATGTAAAAGCAGCGCGTCGTCAGTGGATGTTCCTGGTCAGGGACAAGTCGCTTCCTTGTGTTCTTCACCCAGAACAACAGAGAAGGATGCGTCAGGTGACACAACAGGTTACTCCATGGAGCTCTTTACACATACCGTTCCTGGGTTAGAAAGGGAAATTGTTAACAGGCCATGCCCATTACAAGATGAATCGGACATGGAGTGCACAGATGCACAGCCACAGCCAGATTATTATGCTGTGCCTTTGACTCAGATCAGAACATTGCCCTCGCAGTGTACTGATCCAGAATCTGACCCTGATGAGACTATGGAGCCCCGTCACAAATGCTATAGCACCGGCTTACACGGTGACCCAGAGGAAGGTGCACAGGACATAGAAGAGGAGGTCATAGATGACCCAGTTGTTGACCCCGATAGGCAGCCATTGGGGGAACAGGGTGCAAGCGGCAGTAGCTCTGAAGCGGAGGAGGAGGAGCAGCAGCAGGCATCAACATCACAACAGGTTCCATCTGGCAGGCCCGTATCTGGCCAAAAATGTGTGGCAAAACCAAAACCAGTTGTAGGACAGCGTGGCCATCCGGTTAAAGTAGCTCAGTGTGCAATGCCTGAAAAGTAGTGTTGAGCATTCCGATACCGCAAGTATCGGGTATCGGCCGATACTTAGCGGTATCGGAATTCCGATACCGAGATCCGATACTTGCCGCGTATCGGATACCGGAATCGGAAGTTCCCAAGATTCAAACTGCACAAATTTGTACGAAATCAGCCAATGAGAATGATTCCAAGTGTGGGCACATCCTGTTCAGCATGGAGGGCCTGAAACTACTGGGAAGGCTGTGATTGGCTGCTGAAATGATGTCATGATGCAGTTTAAAAGTCGCTGGCGCCATTTTGCGCTCACTCTGCTGTGAATTCAGTTAGTGACAGGACGCTGTTTGCTGACTGAGGGCCAGTTTAGAGATAGCGATTTGCTTCTTTGTGCTTTTCAAAGGCTAATTTAGCAACCGCTGTGTTCACCTACTAATCACCTAGCTTTTGCCTTGTAGCGCTGTTTTCACAGCGATCTGCAAGGTCTGTGTGTGTGTGTGTGTGTGAGTGCAGCCCACTCTCTAGTCTGAGTGCAGCCATAGGCCATCCATATCTGGTTGTATTCAGTTCAGGGAGGGTGGTTCATTGTCTCATACTGTTCTTTTTTTTTTTTTTCAAGTAGTGTAGTCTGCTGCTCATTTTTTCAAAAAATTCCTATTAGTGTGTTTCCACCCGTCTCCAGCTAACTTGTGGAAAAACACTACATAGGATAACGTAGAGGAGGGTTTTTGGGCCTTGCAGCGCCGTTTACGGCTGTCTGCACGGTCTCCGTGTGACTGCAGCTCGCCCTGTAGTCTGTGAGCAGCCATAGCCTGGTTGTCTCCAGCTCAGGGTTCTTCACTGCGTCATACCGTAAAATCAATTTTCCTTTTGTTTCAAGTAGTGTAGTCTGCTGCTCATTTTTTCAAAAAATTCCTATTAGTGTCTTTCCACCCATCTCCAGCTAACTTGTGGAAAAACACTACATAGGATAATGTAGAGGAGGGTTTTTGGGCCTTGCAGCGCCATTTACGGCTGTCTGCACGGTCTCCGTGTGACTGCAGCTCGCCCTGTAGTCTGTGAGCAGCCATAGCCTGGTTGTCTCCAGTTCTTCACTGCGTCATACCGTAAAATCAATTTTCCTTTTGTTTCAAGTAGTGTAGTCTGCTGCTCATTTTTTCAAAAAATTCCTATTAGTGTCTTTCCACCCGTCTCCAGCTAACTTGTGGAAAAACACTACATAGGATAACGTAGAGGAGGGTTTTTGGGCCTTGCAGCGCCATTTACGGCTGTCTGCACAGTCTCCGTGTGACTGCAGCTCGCCCTGTAGTCTATGAGCAGCCATAGCCTGGTTGTCTCCAGCTCAGGGTTCTTCACTGCGTCATACCGTAAAATCAATTTTCCTTTTGTTTCAAGTAGTGTAGTCTGCTGCACATTTTTTCAAAAAATTCCTATTAGTGTCTTTCCACCCATCTCCAGCTAACTTGTGGAAAAACAGTACATAGGATAACGTAGAGGAGGGTTTTTGGGCCTTGCAGCGCCGTTTACGGCTGTCTGCACGGTCTCCGTGTGACTGCAGCTCTCTCTGTTGTCAGTTCAGCCCCCAAAAAATAAATAAATAATAAAGTTCACCAAACACACCAGTGACACCACTTTACATTTGTGTAGGCCACATTAGCTCATATTAAAGTCTAGTCCACACTTTAGAAAATTAGTGTTTCTTATACCTGTTAGGAGTTGTTCAGGAATAAGCACACAAAGCCGTTAGTACTTTTCTGCTTATCTTTATCAGTCAACCAAGATGAAGAAGGCAGTGAGTAAGGCACGTGGGCGTGGGCGCGGAGCAGGGAGAGGACGTGGGGATTCTGTGCCTGCTGCGTGCAGCGGTGACTCATCAGCACCCACTTTCACCAGGGAACAGACCTTCATGCGCAGCTTTGTCGCAGAGCGCCCTACACCGCTGCTGCGTGAAGACCAAATTGAAGCCGTTGTCGGATGGATGGCAGCTAATGCATCAACTTCAAATAGTGCCACATCCTCTCAGACACAGAGCACTGGAGAGCAGCCATCTGTCTCTTCACCACCTGCCAAATTGCCCAGGCAGACAGAGATCCCAGGACAGGAGCCGTCTCTACTTCTGTTCTCTGAATCTCTTGGCTTGGAAACAGGGGGCCAGCCAAGCAGCATTGGAGAAATGGAAGAAGAGGCAGGGTGCAGTGATGCCCAACCGCTTTTTCTCTCTTCCTCTGAAGAGGCGGGTGGGCCAGTGCCTCCGGTCACCACATCGCAGGACGCATCCGCTGATGACACTCAGGTGCCACTTTCTGGTGCGTGCTCTGCTGCTGAGACTACCCAGGAGGAGCAGTTGGGGGCAGAGGGTAGTGTAGATGATGAGGTCCTTGACCCATCTTGGCGTGAGGGACAGGAAGGTGGTGGGAGCAGCTCTGAGGAAGAGATTCCCCATACGGCCCAAAGAGGGAGAGGGAGGGGGAAGAATGCTGATCCTGCAGCCTCCGCTTTGGCACCCGTTAGGAGCATGTCTCTTCCAAAAGCCAAAAAGGGCGCTCCCAAGACTTGCAGTGCCTGGTCCATTTTTTACACAGTTGCAGATGACATTTGCTATGTCAAATGCAAGGTGTGTCATCACAAAGTCAAAAGAGGGAAAAATGTCAGCAACCTTAATACCTCCAACATGTGGAAACATGTGCGCACCAGGCATGCGGCGGAGTTAGAAAGACACACTGAAGAGCTAGGCCAGCCAACAGCGGCAGCTACCACCTCTTCAGCTCATGTTGCCTCTTCCTCCAGCTCATACGCAGCTGGTTCGGCTTCCTCCCAGGAACGCCGTGGAATAACCTCTGGCCCTGTTGTCCAGAGACCCGCTGTAATTCCACCCGCAGCACCACTTTCCCAGTCATCCACACACTCCCAGCCCAGTGTACAGCCATCGGTAGTACAGGCATGTGAGAAAAGGCAGCCTTTCTCGTCAAACCACCCACGAGCACAGGCTCTGACTGCAGGCATTGCCAAACTTCTGTCACTGGAAATGCTGTCATTCAGGCTGGTGGAGACTGACAGCTTCCGTGACTTGATGTCATTGGCAGTCCCACAGTACAATGTGCCCAGCCACTTTTACTTCAGCAGGCAAGCCGTCCCTGCCCTGCACAAGCATGTGGAGGGACACATAAAACACGCGCTACTGAACGCCGTCAGTAGCAAGGTCCACCTCACCACCGATTCGTGGACCAGTCAACATGGACAGGGGCGATACCTTTCCCTCACTGCCCATTGGGTTAATGTCGTTGAGCCGGGTACAGATCGTGCGAGTGGCGCAGGACGTGTCCTGCCCACTCCAAGGATTGCAGGAATCCATTCTGTACGCATTGACTCCTCCTCTTACACCAGTTCCTCAGAATCATCGCTGCAGGAGCCGTCACAGTCCACCTCCACATGGACCCGTGATGAACGTTTACCTGTTACGACCGACATGAGCACAGCCATGGCCAAACGTCAACAGGCCGTCTTGAAATTAATTTCTTTGGGGAATCGAAGCCACACAGCGCAGGAGCTCTGGAATGCCATCAAGCAGGAGAGCGATGTGTGGTTTGTGCCAGCGAATCTCCAGCCAGGCATGGTAGTGTGTGATAATGGCCGAAATCTGGTGGCAGCTCTGGGCCTCGGCAACCTCACTCACATCCCATGTCTGGCACATGTGCTCAATTTGGTCGTGCAGAGTTTTTTGAGGGACTATCCTGATCTTGATGCACTGCTGCAGAAGGTCCGCCTAGAGTGTGCTCACTTGCGGCGTTCCAGCACGGCAAAAGCACGCATTGCGGCTCTGCAGCGCCGACACCGCCTGCCGGAACATCGCATCATATGTGACCTACCTACCAGGTGGAATTTTACGTTACATATGTTGGAGCAGTTGTGTGAGCAGCAGCAAGCTGTAATGGAGTACCAGCTGCATCAGGCGCAAAGAAGTCGCACTCAGCGCCGTTCAGACTTCACAACCACAGAGTGGGCCACTATGAATGAAGTCTGCCAGGTTTTGCGTCCCTTCGATTATTCCACGCGGATGGCGAGTGCAGATGATGCACTAGTCAGCATGACTGTCCCCCTTATCTGCCTGCTTGAAAAATCACTGCAAGCGCTAAGGGATGATGTTGTGGAAGAGGTGGAGGATGAGGATTCACCATTTCCATCATCTTCTGGACAGTCAGTGCCACGTGGTTCCTCACAAACGCGTAGGCAGGGGACAGTTTGTGAGGAGGATGAGGAGGAGTCAATGGAGGAGGAAGACATCCGTCCAGAGGAGGGAGTTACACAATTGTCCAGTACTCAGTGTGTACAGCGAGGGTGGGGTGATGACGAGCGGGCAGAGATCACGCCTCCAGCAGGGGACAGCGTTTCTTGGGCAGTTGGCAGTCTGCAGCACATGGTGGATTACATGCTGCAGTGCCTGAGAAACGACCGCCGCATCGCCCACATTCTCAACATGTCTGATTATTGGGTGTTCACCCTCCTCGATCCTCGCTACCGGGACAACGTAGAAAGCCTCATCACACCATTGAACCGGGAGCGAAAAATGCGGGAGTACCAAGACACACTGGTGAATTCCATCATCTTCTCCATTCCAAGTGAGAGAAGTGCTGCTAGTGCATTACAAAGCAGCTCAGTGCGTCCAGGCAGTGGTGGAGGCTCTGCACAAAGAGGGAGCAGAAGCAGTGCCTCTGCCCAAGGCAAGACCAGTATGGCCCAACTGTGGCACAGTTTTTTGTGCCCGCCACAAAAGTCTACACCATCACAGACGTCTCCAGTCAGCAGGAGGCAACGGTTCCGTCAGATGGTGACAGACTACATGTCTTGCCCTCTTGCTGTACTCCCAGACGGCTCTTCACCTTTCAAGTTTTGGGTCTCAAAGCTGGATACATGGCCAGAGCTAAGCCAGTATGCATTGGAGGTGCTGGCTTGCCCTGCGGCTAGTGTATTATCGGAACGCGTCTTTAGTGCTGCAGGTGGTGTACTAACTGACCGTCGCATGCGACTATCCTCCGATAACGTTGACCGGCTTACTTTCCTGAAAATGAACAAGGCCTGGATCTCGCAGGAATTTGCCACTCCTCTTCCTGATTAAATAATTAGGTGACTGTCTACGTTATCCAGCTCTCCTGTTGTGTTCATCTTTCTACCACCTGAACTTAAATTCCTGGGCTCCAGCACCGCCAGTTGAGGCTCAGAAGTGCCGTCTGCACAGTCAAAACATACGACCCAGTGTTATTGGGTTTCAGTAACGTCAGCTGATCCCCAGCTGTGTAGCCGGCAATGTGTCCTGCGACCGCCACGCTGACACAACAACTGAAATGTAAGGGAACCTGTCCCCCCCCCCAAGGCGTTTGATACTGAAAGAGCCATGTTATGATTTTCCCAATGGCAGGGAAATCAAAATAACAACGGACTAGCTCTCGGGTGATGGGAACTAAAGTGACCGTGACCTGAACCTGACACAACACTGGAAGTAGCCGGGGAGTGTTTCCTACGATGCCCTAGACACCACGCGCCAGCCGGAGATCTAACTACCCCTATCAGAGGAATATACAGGCCTGCCTTACCTCCAGAGATGAACCCCAAAAGGAGATAGCAGCCCCCCACAGATATTGACGGTGAGTCAAGAGGAAAAGACATACGTAGGATGAACAGCAGATTTAGCACAGTGAGGTCCGCTTACTAGATAGCAGAAGTACAGGAAAGAGTCACTTCACGGTCAACTTCAAAACACTACTCAAAAACACCATCCTGAAATTACTTTAAAACTCCAGTGACAACTCATGCCACTGGAGTGGCAATTTCAGTCCACGAGAGCTTCCAGCTACAGAGAGTCACATTGCAAATAGCTGGACAAAAATAGCATTAACTAGAAACAAAATTCAACTTAGCTGAACAGGATCTTGAGGCAGGAGAATGCAACAGAATGCTACTGATACATTGTTGGCCGGCATCGGACCAGCAGCCAAGCAGCCTTAAATAGGAAACTCCCCTAAAGGGTGTCAACAGGTGATCAAGGATAGAAGAAGGCAAATAAGTGGCACTACCATAAAACACCACCGGGGGAGCCCACAAACAGAATTCACAACAGTACCCCCCCCTTAAGGAGGGGGCACCGAACCCTCACCAGAACCACCAGGGCGATCTGGATGAGCACTATGAAATGCACGAACCAAATCAGGAGCATGAACATCAGATGCTGTCACCCAAGAATTATCCTCCTGACCATAACCTTTCCACTTAACCAGATACTGAAGTTTCCGTCTGGAAACACGGGAGTCCAAGATCTTTTCCACCACATACTCCAACTCACCCTCAACCAGCACAGGAGCAGGAGGATCAGCAGACGGAACAACCGGCACCTCATACCTCCGCAACAATGACCGATGAAAAACATTATGAATAGTAAAAGATGCTGGGAGGTCCAAACGAAAGGACACAGGATTGAGAACCTCCAGAATCCTATAAGGGCCGATAAACCGAGGCTTAAACTTAGGAGACGAGACCTTCATAGGAACAAATCGAGAAGACAACCAAACCAGGTCCCCAACACAAAGACGAGGACCGACACGCCGATGACGATTAGTGAACTGTTGAGTCTTCTCCTGGGACAACTTCAGATTGTCCACAACCTGTCCCCAAATCTGATGCATTATATCAACCACAGCATCTACTCCAGGACAATCCGAAGACTCCAATTGACCGGACGAAAAGCGAGGGTGAAACCCTGAATTACAAAACAATGGAGAAACCAAAGTGGCAGAACTGGCCCGATTGTTAAGGGCAAACTCTGCCAATGGCAAAAAATCAAGCCAATCGTCCTGATCAGCGGACACAAAACACCTCAAGTAAGTCTCCAAGGTCTGATTAGTACGCTCAGTCTGGCCATTAGTCTGAGGATGGAATGCAGACGAAAAAGACAAGTCGATGCCCATCCTGGCACAGAACGCCCGCCAAAATCTAGACACAAACTGAGTACCCCTGTCAGACACTATATTCTCAGGAATACCATGCAAACGCACAACATTCTGAAAAAATAGAGGGACCAGCTCAGAGGAGGAGGGCAATTTGGGCAAAGGTACCAAGTGAACCATCTTGGAAAAACGGTCACACACCACCCAGATGACGGACATCCTACGAGAAACAGGAAGGTCAGAAATAAAGTCCATAGAGATGTGCGTCCAAGGCCTCTTAGGAATAGGCAAGGGCAACAACAACCCGCTGGCCCGGGAACAGCAGGGCTTAGCCCGAGCACAAACATCACAAGACTGCACAAAAATACGTACATCTCGAGACAAGGAAGGCCACCAGAAGGACCTAGACACCAGATCCCTGGTGCCAAAAATTCCAGGATGACCTGCCAACGCGGAAGAGTGAACCTCCGAAATAACTCTACTGGTCCAGTCATCAGGGACAAACAGTCTACCAGGCGGACAGCGATCAGGCCTATCCACCTGAAACTCCTGCAAAGAGCGCCGCAGGTCTGGGGAGACAGCTGACAATATCACCCCATCCTTCAGGATGCCAGTAGGTTCGGAATCACCAGGCGAGTCAGGCTCAAAACTCCTAGAGAGGGCATCCGCCCTCACATTCTTAGACCCAGGCAGATATGAAACCACAAAGTTAAATCGAGAGAAAAACAATGACCAGCGCACCTGTCTAGGATTCAGACGCCTGGCTGACTCAAGATAAATTAGATTTTTGTGGTCAGTCAAGACCACCACCTGGTGTCTAGCACCCTCAAGCCAATGACGCCACTCCTCAAATGCCCACTTCATGGCCAAGAGCTCCCGATTTCCAACATCATAATTTCGCTCAGCGGGCGAAAACTTTCGAGAGAAAAACGCACATGGTCTCATCACTGAGCAGTCAGGACCTTTCTGCGACAAAACTGCACCTGCTCCGATCTCGGAAGCATCTACTTCAACCTGGAATGGGAGCGAAACATCAGGCTGGCGCAACACAGGAGCAGAAGAAAAGCGGCGCTTAAGCTCCCGAAAGGCCTCCACAGCCGCAGAGGACCAATTAGCAACATCAGCACCCTTCTTGGTCAAATCAGTCAAAGGTTTAGCAATGGCAGAAAAACCCGCTATGAATCGGCGATAGAAATTAGCAAATCCCAAGAATTTCTGAAGACTCTTTAGAGAAGTAGGTTGTATCCAATCACAAATAGCCTGAACCTTAACAGGGTCCATCTCCATAGATGAAGGGGAAAAAATATATCCCAAAAAGGAAATTCTCTGAACCCCAAAAATACACTTTGAGCCCTTCACAAATAGAGAATTAGCTCGTAAAACCTGAAAAACTCTCCTGACCTGTTGAACATGAGATTCCCAGTCCTCCGAAAAAATCAAAATATCATCCAAATACACAATCATAAATTTATCCAGATATTCACGGAAAATATCGTGCATAAAGGACTGAAAAACGGAAGGGGCATTCGCGAGACCGAAAGGCATTACCAAATACTCAAAATGGCCTTCAGGCGTATTAAATGCGGTCTTCCACTCATCCCCCTGCTTAATCCGCACCAAATTATACGCACCACGTAGATCGATCTTAGTGAACCACTTCGCCCCCTTTATGCGAGCAAAAAGATCAGTCAGTAAAGGTAACGGGTACTGGTATTTAACTGTAATCTTATTCAGAAGTCGATAGTCGGTACAAGGTCTCAATGAACCATCCTTTTTACCCACAAAGAAAAACCCTGCCCCCAGTGGAGACAAAGAGGGGCGAATATGACCCTTTTCCAAAGATTCTCTGATATACTCCCGCATAGCAGTATGTTCAGGTACAGACAAATTAAACAAGCGACCCTTAGGAAATTTACTACCGGGAATCAACTCAATAGCGCAGTCACACTCTCTGTGAGGGGGGAGAGAATCAGTTTTAGGCTCCTGAAAGACATCATAAAAATCTGACAGAAATGCTGGGATCTCAGAGGGAGTAGATGAAGAAATGGGAACCAAAGGTGCATCCCCATGAATCCCCCGACATCCCCAGCTCAGCACAGACATTGATCTCCAGTCCAAGACTGGATTATGAATTTGTAACCATGGTAATCCAAGTACTAATACGTCATGTAGATTATATAACACAAGGAAACGAATAATCTCCTGATGGTCTGGGGAAAGATGCATAGTCACTTGTGTCCAATATTGTGGTTTATTGCTAGCCAAAGGTGTAGAATCAATACCCTTTAAGGGAATAGAAACCTCCAGAGGCTCTAAATCAAACCCACAACGCTTGGCAAAGGACCAATCCATGAGACTCAGAGCGGCGCCAGAATCCACATAAGCATCCACAGTAACAGATGATAAAGTACAAATCAATGTCACGGACAAAAGAAATTTAGACTGCAAGGTACCCATAGAAAAAGATTTATCAACCCTTTTATCAACCTTCTTTATGCGTTTAGAGCATGCTGATATAACATGAGCTGGATCTCCACAATAGAAGCACAACCCATTTTTGCGCCTGTAATTCTGTCGTTCGCCTCTAGACAATACACTATCGCATTGCATATGCTCTGGTGCCTTTTCAGAGGTCACCGCCAAATGATGCACAGGTTTTTGCTCAGAAGATACCGCCATATGGTGCACAGATTTGCGCTCCCGTAAACGCCGATCAATCTGGATAGCCAATTTCATGGCATCATTCAGACCTGTAGGCACAGGGAACCCCACCATGACATCCTTCACGGCATCAGAGAGACCTTCTCTGAAATTAGCTGCTAGAGCGCACTCATTCCATTTAGTAAGCACCGACCATTTACGAAATTTTTGGCAGTATATCTCAGCTTCATCTTGCCCTTGGGAAAGAGCTATCAAGGCTTTCTCAGCCAAAATCTCTAAATTAGGTTCTTCATAAAGCAACCCCAAAGCCAGAAAAAACGCATCTACATTTAATAACGCAGGATCTCCTGGCGACAATGCAAATGCCCAACTTTGTGGGTCACCCCGCAATAGAGAAATAACAATTTTAACCTGTTGCGCAGGATCACCAGCAGAGTGAGATTTCAGAGACAAAAACAATTTACAATTCTCTCTGAAATTCAAAAAACGGGATCTGTCTCCGGTAAAAAATTCAGGCATAGGGATCTTAGGTTCAGACATTGGAGTACGTATAACAAAATCTTGTAAGTTCTGGACCTTTGTAGCCAGGTTATTCAGACCTGCAACCAAACTCTGTGGATCCATGATTCAAACAGGTGTAACCAAAGCCATTCAGAGATTAAGAGGAGAGGAAAAAAAAAAAAGGCTGAAGACTGCAGTTTAAGCAAGGAGTACAAATAAGCACTAAGGTGCACTTTCCAAACACAGAAGGAAAAAAAAACCTTTTCATATCCTTTCCTGCTTTAGTGCATAGCTTTAACACATGTGGGCCGGCCAAACTGTTATGATTTTCCCAATGGCAGGGAAATCAAAATAACAACGGACTAGCTCTCGGGTGATGGGAACTAAAGTGACCGTGACCTGAACCTGACACAACACTGGAAGTAGGCGGGGAGTGTTTCCTACGATGCCCTAGACACCACGCGCCAGCCGGAGATCTAACTACCCCTATCAGAGGAATATACAGGCCTGCCTTACCTCCAGAGATGAACCCCAAAAGGAGATAGCAGCCCCCCACAGATATTGACGGTGAGTCAAGAGGAAAAGACATACGTAGGATGAACAGCAGATTTAGCACAGTGAGGTCCGCTTACTAGATAGCAGAAGTACAGGAAAGAGTCACTTCACGGTCAACTTCAAAACACTACTCAAAAACACCATCCTGAAATTACTTTAAAACTCCAGTGACAACTCATGCCACTGGAGTGGCAATTTCAGTCCACGAGAGCTTCCAGCTACAGAGAGTCACATTGCAAATAGCTGGACAAAAATAGCATTAACTAGAAACAAAATTCAACTTAGCTGAACAGGATCTTGAGGCAGGAGAATGCAACAGAATGCTACTGATACATTGTTGGCCGGCATCGGACCAGCAGCCAAGCAGCCTTAAATAGGAAACTCCCCTAAAGGGTGTCAACAGGTGATCAAGGATAGAAGAAGGCAAATAAGTGGCACTACCATAAAACACCACCGGGGGAGCCCACAAACAGAATTCACAACAGTACCCCCCCCTTAAGGAGGGGGCACCGAACCCTCACCAGAACCACCAGGGCGATCTGGATGAGCACTATGAAATGCACGAACCAAATCAGGAGCATGAACATCAGATGCTGTCACCCAAGAATTATCCTCCTGACCATAACCTTTCCACTTAACCAGATACTGAAGTTTCCATCTGGAAACACGGGAGTCCAAGATCTTTTCCACCACATACTCCAACTCACCCTCAACCAGCACAGGAGCAGGAGGATCAGCAGACGGAACAACCGGCACCTCATACCTCCGCAACAATGACCGATGAAAAACATTATGAATAGTAAAAGATGCTGGGAGGTCCAAACGAAAGGACACAGGATTGAGAACCTCCAGAATCCTATAAGGGCCGATAAACCGAGGCTTAAACTTAGGAGACGAGACCTTCATAGGAACAAATCGAGAAGACAACCAAACCAGGTCCCCAACACAAAGACGAGGACCGACACGCCGATGACGATTAGTGAACTGTTGAGTCTTCTCCTGGGACAACTTCAGATTGTCCACAACCTGTCCCCAAATCTGATGCATTCTATCAACCACAGCATCTACTCCAGGACAATCCGAAGACTCCAATTGACCGGACGAAAAGCGAGGGTGAAACCCTGAATTACAAAACAATGGAGAAACCAAAGTGGCAGAACTGGCCCGATTGTTAAGGGCAAACTCTGCCAATGGCAAAAAATCAAGCCAATCGTCCTGATCAGCGGACACAAAACACCTCAAGTAAGTCTCCAAGGTCTGATTAGTACGCTCAGTCTGGCCATTAGTCTGAGGATGGAATGCAGACGAAAAAGACAAGTCGATGCCCATCCTGGCACAGAACGCCCGCCAAAATCTAGACACAAACTGAGTACCCCTGTCAGACACTATATTCTCAGGAATACCATGCAAACGCACAACATTCTGAAAAAATAGAGGGACCAGCTCAGAGGAGGAGGGCAATTTGGGCAAAGGTACCAAGTGAACCATCTTGGAAAAACGGTCACACACCACCCAGATGACGGACATCCTACGAGAAACAGGAAGGTCAGAAATAAAGTCCATAGAGATGTGCGTCCAAGGCCTCTTAGGAATAGGCAAGGGCAACAACAACCCGCTGGCCCGGGAACAGCAGGGCTTAGCCCGAGCACAAACATCACAAGACTGCACAAAAATACGTACATCTCGAGACAAGGAAGGCCACCAGAAGGACCTAGACACCAGATCCCTGGTGCCAAAAATTCCAGGATGACCTGCCAACGCGGAAGAGTGAACCTCCGAAATAACTCTACTGGTCCAGTCATCAGGGACAAACAGTCTACCAGGCGGACAGCGATCAGGCCTATCCACCTGAAACTCCTGCAAAGAGCGCCGCAGGTCTGGGGAGACAGCTGACAATATCACCCCATCCTTCAGGATGCCAGTAGGTTCGGAATCACCAGGCGAGTCAGGCTCAAAACTCCTAGAGAGGGCATCCGCCCTCACATTCTTAGACCCAGGCAGATATGAAACCACAAAGTTAAATCGAGAGAAAAACAATGACCAGCGCACCTGTCTAGGATTCAGACGCCTGGCTGACTCAAGATAAATTAGATTTTTGTGGTCAGTCAAGACCACCACCTGGTGTCTAGCACCCTCAAGCCAATGACGCCACTCCTCAAATGCCCACTTCATGGCCAAGAGCTCCCGATTTCCAACATCATAATTTCGCTCAGCGGGCGAAAACTTTCGAGAGAAAAACGCACATGGTCTCATCACTGAGCAGTCAGGACCTTTCTGCGACAAAACTGCACCTGCTCCGATCTCGGAAGCATCTACTTCAACCTGGAATGGGAGCGAAACATCAGGCTGGCGCAACACAGGAGCAGAAGAAAAGCGGCGCTTAAGCTCCCGAAAGGCCTCCACAGCCGCAGAGGACCAATTAGCAACATCAGCACCCTTCTTGGTCAAATCAGTCAAAGGTTTAGCAATGGCAGAAAAACCCGCTATGAATCGGCGATAGAAATTAGCAAATCCCAAGAATTTCTGAAGACTCTTTAGAGAAGTAGGTTGTATCCAATCACAAATAGCCTGAACCTTAACAGGGTCCATCTCCATAGATGAAGGGGAAAAAATATATCCCAAAAAGGAAATTCTCTGAACCCCAAAAATACACTTTGAGCCCTTCACAAATAGAGAATTAGCTCGTAAAACCTGAAAAACTCTCCTGACCTGTTGAACATGAGATTCCCAGTCCTCCGAAAAAATCAAAATATCATCCAAATACACAATCATAAATTTATCCAGATATTCACGGAAAATATCGTGCATAAAGGACTGAAAAACGGAAGGGGCATTCGCGAGACCGAAAGGCATTACCAAATACTCAAAATGGCCTTCAGGCGTATTAAATGCGGTCTTCCACTCATCCCCCTGCTTAATCCGCACCAAATTATACGCACCACGTAGATCGATCTTAGTGAACCACTTCGCCCCCTTTATGCGAGCAAAAAGATCAGTCAGTAAAGGTAACGGGTACTGGTATTTAACTGTAATCTTATTCAGAAGTCGATAGTCGGTACAAGGTCTCAATGAACCATCCTTTTTACCCACAAAGAAAAACCCTGCCCCCAGTGGAGACAAAGAGGGGCGAATATGACCCTTTTCCAAAGATTCTCTGATATACTCCCGCATAGCATTATGTTCAGGTACAGACAAATTAAACAAGCGACCCTTAGGAAATTTACTACCGGGAATCAACTCAATAGCGCAGTCACACTCTCTGTGAGGGGGGAGAGAATCAGTTTTAGGCTCCTGAAAGACATCATAAAAATCTGACAGAAATGCTGGGATCTCAGAGGGAGTAGATGAAGAAATGGGAACCAAAGGTGCATCCCCATGAATCCCCCGACATCCCCAGCTCAGCACAGACATTGATCTCCAGTCCAAGACTGGATTATGAATTTGTAACCATGGTAATCCAAGTACTAATACGTCATGTAGATTATATAACACAAGGAAACGAATAATCTCCTGATGGTCTGGGGAAAGATGCATAGTCACTTGTGTCCAATATTGTGGTTTATTGCTAGCCAAAGGTGTAGAATCAATACCCTTTAAGGGAATAGAAACCTCCAGAGGCTCTAAATCAAACCCACAACGCTTGGCAAAGGACCAATCCATGAGACTCAGAGCGGCGCCAGAATCCACATAAGCATCCACAGTAACAGATGATAAAGTACAAATCAATGTCACGGACAAAAGAAATTTAGACTGCAAGGTACCCATAGAAAAAGATTTATCAACCCTTTTATCAACCTTCTTTATGCGTTTAGAGCATGCTGATATAACATGAGCTGGATCTCCACAATAGAAGCACAACCCATTTTTGCGCCTGTAATTCTGTCGTTCGCCTCTAGACAATACACTATCGCATTGCATATGCTCTGGTGCCTTTTCAGAGGTCACCGCCAAATGATGCACAGGTTTTTGCTCAGAAGATACCGCCATATGGTGCACAGATTTGCGCTCCCGTAAACGCCGATCAATCTGGATAGCCAATTTCATGGCATCATTCAGACCTGTAGGCACAGGGAACCCCACCATGACATCCTTCACGGCATCAGAGAGACCTTCTCTGAAATTAGCTGCTAGAGCGCACTCATTCCATTTAGTAAGCACCGACCATTTACGAAATTTTTGGCAGTATATCTCAGCTTCATCTTGCCCTTGGGAAAGAGCTATCAAGGCTTTCTCAGCCAAAATCTCTAAATTAGGTTCTTCATAAAGCAACCCCAAAGCCAGAAAAAACGCATCTACATTTAATAACGCAGGATCTCCTGGCGACAATGCAAATGCCCAACTTTGTGGGTCACCCCGCAATAGAGAAATAACAATTTTAACCTGTTGCGCAGGATCACCAGCAGAGTGAGATTTCAGAGACAAAAACAATTTACAATTCTCTCTGAAATTCAAAAAACGGGATCTGTCTCCGGTAAAAAATTCAGGCATAGGGATCTTAGGTTCAGACATTGGAGTACGTATAACAAAATCTTGTAAGTTCTGGACCTTTGTAGCCAGGTTATTCAGACCTGCAACCAAACTCTGTGGATCCATGATTCAAACAGGTGTAACCAAAGCCATTCAGAGATTAAGAGGAGAGGAAAAAAAAAAAAGGCTGAAGACTGCAGTTTAAGCAAGGAGTACAAATAAGCACTAAGGTGCACTTTCCAAACACAGAAGGAAAAAAAAACCTTTTCATATCCTTTCCTGCTTTAGTGCATAGCTTTAACACATGTGGGCCGGCCAAACTGTTATGATTTTCCCAATGGCAGGGAAATCAAAATAACAACGGACTAGCTCTCGGGTGATGGGAACTAAAGTGACCGTGACCTGAACCTGACACAACACTGGAAGTAGGCGGGGAGTGTTTCCTACGATGCCCTAGACACCACGCGCCAGCCGGAGATCTAACTACCCCTATCAGAGGAATATACAGGCCTGCCTTACCTCCAGAGATGAACCCCAAAAGGAGATAGCAGCCCCCCACAGATATTGACGGTGAGTCAAGAGGAAAAGACATACGTAGGATGAACAGCAGATTTAGCACAGTGAGGTCCGCTTACTAGATAGCAGAAGTACAGGAAAGAGTCACTTCACGGTCAACTTCAAAACACTACTCAAAAACACCATCCTGAAATTACTTTAAAACTCCAGTGACAACTCATGCCACTGGAGTGGCAATTTCAGTCCACGAGAGCTTCCAGCTACAGAGAGTCACATTGCAAATAGCTGGACAAAAATAGCATTAACTAGAAACAAAATTCAACTTAGCTGAACAGGATCTTGAGGCAGGAGAATGCAACAGAATGCTACTGATACATTGTTGGCCGGCATCGGACCAGCAGCCAAGCAGCCTTAAATAGGAAACTCCCCTAAAGGGTGTCAACAGGTGATCAAGGATAGAAGAAGGCAAATAAGTGGCACTACCATAAAACACCACCGGGGGAGCCCACAAACAGAATTCACAACAGTACCCCCCCCTTAAGGAGGGGGCACCGAACCCTCACCAGAACCACCAGGGCGATCTGGATGAGCACTATGAAATGCACGAACCAAATCAGGAGCATGAACATCAGATGCTGTCACCCAAGAATTATCCTCCTGACCATAACCTTTCCACTTAACCAGATACTGAAGTTTCCATCTGGAAACACGGGAGTCCAAGATCTTTTCCACCACATACTCCAACTCACCCTCAACCAGCACAGGAGCAGGAGGATCAGCAGACGGAACAACCGGCACCTCATACCTCCGCAACAATGACCGATGAAAAACATTATGAATAGTAAAAGATGCTGGGAGGTCCAAACGAAAGGACACAGGATTGAGAACCTCCAGAATCCTATAAGGGCCGATAAACCGAGGCTTAAACTTAGGAGACGAGACCTTCATAGGAACAAATCGAGAAGACAACCAAACCAGGTCCCCAACACAAAGACGAGGACCGACACGCCGATGACGATTAGTGAACTGTTGAGTCTTCTCCTGGGACAACTTCAGATTGTCCACAACCTGTCCCCAAATCTGATGCATTCTATCAACCACAGCATCTACTCCAGGACAATCCGAAGACTCCAATTGACCGGACGAAAAGCGAGGGTGAAACCCTGAATTACAAAACAATGGAGAAACCAAAGTGGCAGAACTGGCCCGATTGTTAAGGGCAAACTCTGCCAATGGCAAAAAATCAAGCCAATCGTCCTGATCAGCGGACACAAAACACCTCAAGTAAGTCTCCAAGGTCTGATTAGTACGCTCAGTCTGGCCATTAGTCTGAGGATGGAATGCAGACGAAAAAGACAAGTCGATGCCCATCCTGGCACAGAACGCCCGCCAAAATCTAGACACAAACTGAGTACCCCTGTCAGACACTATATTCTCAGGAATACCATGCAAACGCACAACATTCTGAAAAAATAGAGGGACCAGCTCAGAGGAGGAGGGCAATTTGGGCAAAGGTACCAAGTGAACCATCTTGGAAAAACGGTCACACACCACCCAGATGACGGACATCCTACGAGAAACAGGAAGGTCAGAAATAAAGTCCATAGAGATGTGCGTCCAAGGCCTCTTAGGAATAGGCAAGGGCAACAACAACCCGCTGGCCCGGGAACAGCAGGGCTTAGCCCGAGCACAAACATCACAAGACTGCACAAAAATACGTACATCTCGAGACAAGGAAGGCCACCAGAAGGACCTAGACACCAGATCCCTGGTGCCAAAAATTCCAGGATGACCTGCCAACGCGGAAGAGTGAACCTCCGAAATAACTCTACTGGTCCAGTCATCAGGGACAAACAGTCTACCAGGCGGACAGCGATCAGGCCTATCCACCTGAAACTCCTGCAAAGAGCGCCGCAGGTCTGGGGAGACAGCTGACAATATCACCCCATCCTTCAGGATGCCAGTAGGTTCGGAATCACCAGGCGAGTCAGGCTCAAAACTCCTAGAGAGGGCATCCGCCCTCACATTCTTAGACCCAGGCAGATATGAAACCACAAAGTTAAATCGAGAGAAAAACAATGACCAGCGCACCTGTCTAGGATTCAGACGCCTGGCTGACTCAAGATAAATTAGATTTTTGTGGTCAGTCAAGACCACCACCTGGTGTCTAGCACCCTCAAGCCAATGACGCCACTCCTCAAATGCCCACTTCATGGCCAAGAGCTCCCGATTTCCAACATCATAATTTCGCTCAGCGGGCGAAAACTTTCGAGAGAAAAACGCACATGGTCTCATCACTGAGCAGTCAGGACCTTTCTGCGACAAAACTGCACCTGCTCCGATCTCGGAAGCATCTACTTCAACCTGGAATGGGAGCGAAACATCAGGCTGGCGCAACACAGGAGCAGAAGAAAAGCGGCGCTTAAGCTCCCGAAAGGCCTCCACAGCCGCAGAGGACCAATTAGCAACATCAGCACCCTTCTTGGTCAAATCAGTCAAAGGTTTAGCAATGGCAGAAAAACCCGCTATGAATCGGCGATAGAAATTAGCAAATCCCAAGAATTTCTGAAGACTCTTTAGAGAAGTAGGTTGTATCCAATCACAAATAGCCTGAACCTTAACAGGGTCCATCTCCATAGATGAAGGGGAAAAAATATATCCCAAAAAGGAAATTCTCTGAACCCCAAAAATACACTTTGAGCCCTTCACAAATAGAGAATTAGCTCGTAAAACCTGAAAAACTCTCCTGACCTGTTGAACATGAGATTCCCAGTCCTCCGAAAAAATCAAAATATCATCCAAATACACAATCATAAATTTATCCAGATATTCACGGAAAATATCGTGCATAAAGGACTGAAAAACGGAAGGGGCATTCGCGAGACCGAAAGGCATTACCAAATACTCAAAATGGCCTTCAGGCGTATTAAATGCGGTCTTCCACTCATCCCCCTGCTTAATCCGCACCAAATTATACGCACCACGTAGATCGATCTTAGTGAACCACTTCGCCCCCTTTATGCGAGCAAAAAGATCAGTCAGTAAAGGTAACGGGTACTGGTATTTAACTGTAATCTTATTCAGAAGTCGATAGTCGGTACAAGGTCTCAATGAACCATCCTTTTTACCCACAAAGAAAAACCCTGCCCCCAGTGGAGACAAAGAGGGGCGAATATGACCCTTTTCCAAAGATTCTCTGATATACTCCCGCATAGCAGTATGTTCAGGTACAGACAAATTAAACAAGCGACCCTTAGGAAATTTACTACCGGGAATCAACTCAATAGCGCAGTCACACTCTCTGTGAGGGGGGAGAGAATCAGTTTTAGGCTCCTGAAAGACATCATAAAAATCTGACAGAAATGCTGGGATCTCAGAGGGAGTAGATGAAGAAATGGGAACCAAAGGTGCATCCCCATGAATCCCCCGACATCCCCAGCTCAGCACAGACATTGATCTCCAGTCCAAGACTGGATTATGAATTTGTAACCATGGTAATCCAAGTACTAATACGTCATGTAGATTATATAACACAAGGAAACGAATAATCTCCTGATGGTCTGGGGAAAGATGCATAGTCACTTGTGTCCAATATTGTGGTTTATTGCTAGCCAAAGGTGTAGAATCAATACCCTTTAAGGGAATAGAAACCTCCAGAGGCTCTAAATCAAACCCACAACGCTTGGCAAAGGACCAATCCATGAGACTCAGAGCGGCGCCAGAATCCACATAAGCATCCACAGTAACAGATGATAAAGTACAAATCAATGTCACGGACAAAAGAAATTTAGACTGCAAGGTACCCATAGAAAAAGATTTATCAACCCTTTTATCAACCTTCTTTATGCGTTTAGAGCATGCTGATATAACATGAGCTGGATCTCCACAATAGAAGCACAACCCATTTTTGCGCCTGTAATTCTGTCGTTCGCCTCTAGACAATACACTATCGCATTGCATATGCTCTGGTGCCTTTTCAGAGGTCACCGCCAAATGATGCACAGGTTTTTGCTCAGAAGATACCGCCATATGGTGCACAGATTTGCGCTCCCGTAAACGCCGATCAATCTGGATAGCCAATTTCATGGCATCATTCAGACCTGTAGGCACAGGGAACCCCACCATGACATCCTTCACGGCATCAGAGAGACCTTCTCTGAAATTAGCTGCTAGAGCGCACTCATTCCATTTAGTAAGCACCGACCATTTACGAAATTTTTGGCAGTATATCTCAGCTTCATCTTGCCCTTGGGAAAGAGCTATCAAGGCTTTCTCAGCCAAAATCTCTAAATTAGGTTCTTCATAAAGCAACCCCAAAGCCAGAAAAAACGCATCTACATTTAATAACGCAGGATCTCCTGGCGACAATGCAAATGCCCAACTTTGTGGGTCACCCCGCAATAGAGAAATAACAATTTTAACCTGTTGCGCAGGATCACCAGCAGAGTGAGATTTCAGAGACAAAAACAATTTACAATTCTCTCTGAAATTCAAAAAACGGGATCTGTCTCCGGTAAAAAATTCAGGCATAGGGATCTTAGGTTCAGACATTGGAGTACGTATAACAAAATCTTGTAAGTTCTGGACCTTTGTAGCCAGGTTATTCAGACCTGCAACCAAACTCTGTGGATCCATGATTCAAACAGGTGTAACCAAAGCCATTCAGAGATTAAGAGGAGAGGAAAAAAAAAAAAGGCTGAAGACTGCAGTTTAAGCAAGGAGTACAAATAAGCACTAAGGTGCACTTTCCAAACACAGAAGGAAAAAAAAACCTTTTCATATCCTTTCCTGCTTTAGTGCATAGCTTTAACACATGTGGGCCGGCCAAACTGTTATGATTTTCCCAATGGCAGGGAAATCAAAATAACAACGGACTAGCTCTCGGGTGATGGGAACTAAAGTGACCGTGACCTGAACCTGACACAACACTGGAAGTAGGCGGGGAGTGTTTCCTACGATGCCCTAGACACCACGCGCCAGCCGGAGATCTAACTACCCCTATCAGAGGAATATACAGGCCTGCCTTACCTCCAGAGATGAACCCCAAAAGGAGATAGCAGCCCCCCACAGATATTGACGGTGAGTCAAGAGGAAAAGACATACGTAGGATGAACAGCAGATTTAGCACAGTGAGGTCCGCTTACTAGATAGCAGAAGTACAGGAAAGAGTCACTTCACGGTCAACTTCAAAACACTACTCAAAAACACCATCCTGAAATTACTTTAAAACTCCAGTGACAACTCATGCCACTGGAGTGGCAATTTCAGTCCACGAGAGCTTCCAGCTACAGAGAGTCACATTGCAAATAGCTGGACAAAAATAGCATTAACTAGAAACAAAATTCAACTTAGCTGAACAGGATCTTGAGGCAGGAGAATGCAACAGAATGCTACTGATACATTGTTGGCCGGCATCGGACCAGCAGCCAAGCAGCCTTAAATAGGAAACTCCCCTAAAGGGTGTCAACAGGTGATCAAGGATAGAAGAAGGCAAATAAGTGGCACTACCATAAAACACCACCGGGGGAGCCCACAAACAGAATTCACAACAGTACCCCCCCCTTAAGGAGGGGGCACCGAACCCTCACCAGAACCACCAGGGCGATCTGGATGAGCACTATGAAATGCACGAACCAAATCAGGAGCATGAACATCAGATGCTGTCACCCAAGAATTATCCTCCTGACCATAACCTTTCCACTTAACCAGATACTGAAGTTTCCATCTGGAAACACGGGAGTCCAAGATCTTTTCCACCACATACTCCAACTCACCCTCAACCAGCACAGGAGCAGGAGGATCAGCAGACGGAACAACCGGCACCTCATACCTCCGCAACAATGACCGATGAAAAACATTATGAATAGTAAAAGATGCTGGGAGGTCCAAACGAAAGGACACAGGATTGAGAACCTCCAGAATCCTATAAGGGCCGATAAACCGAGGCTTAAACTTAGGAGACGAGACCTTCATAGGAACAAATCGAGAAGACAACCAAACCAGGTCCCCAACACAAAGACGAGGACCGACACGCCGATGACGATTAGTGAACTGTTGAGTCTTCTCCTGGGACAACTTCAGATTGTCCACAACCTGTCCCCAAATCTGATGCATTCTATCAACCACAGCATCTACTCCAGGACAATCCGAAGACTCCAATTGACCGGACGAAAAGCGAGGGTGAAACCCTGAATTACAAAACAATGGAGAAACCAAAGTGGCAGAACTGGCCCGATTGTTAAGGGCAAACTCTGCCAATGGCAAAAAATCAAGCCAATCGTCCTGATCAGCGGACACAAAACACCTCAAGTAAGTCTCCAAGGTCTGATTAGTACGCTCAGTCTGGCCATTAGTCTGAGGATGGAATGCAGACGAAAAAGACAAGTCGATGCCCATCCTGGCACAGAACGCCCGCCAAAATCTAGACACAAACTGAGTACCCCTGTCAGACACTATATTCTCAGGAATACCATGCAAACGCACAACATTCTGAAAAAATAGAGGGACCAGCTCAGAGGAGGAGGGCAATTTGGGCAAAGGTACCAAGTGAACCATCTTGGAAAAACGGTCACACACCACCCAGATGACGGACATCCTACGAGAAACAGGAAGGTCAGAAATAAAGTCCATAGAGATGTGCGTCCAAGGCCTCTTAGGAATAGGCAAGGGCAACAACAACCCGCTGGCCCGGGAACAGCAGGGCTTAGCCCGAGCACAAACATCACAAGACTGCACAAAAATACGTACATCTCGAGACAAGGAAGGCCACCAGAAGGACCTAGACACCAGATCCCTGGTGCCAAAAATTCCAGGATGACCTGCCAACGCGGAAGAGTGAACCTCCGAAATAACTCTACTGGTCCAGTCATCAGGGACAAACAGTCTACCAGGCGGACAGCGATCAGGCCTATCCACCTGAAACTCCTGCAAAGAGCGCCGCAGGTCTGGGGAGACAGCTGACAATATCACCCCATCCTTCAGGATGCCAGTAGGTTCGGAATCACCAGGCGAGTCAGGCTCAAAACTCCTAGAGAGGGCATCCGCCCTCACATTCTTAGACCCAGGCAGATATGAAACCACAAAGTTAAATCGAGAGAAAAACAATGACCAGCGCACCTGTCTAGGATTCAGACGCCTGGCTGACTCAAGATAAATTAGATTTTTGTGGTCAGTCAAGACCACCACCTGGTGTCTAGCACCCTCAAGCCAATGACGCCACTCCTCAAATGCCCACTTCATGGCCAAGAGCTCCCGATTTCCAACATCATAATTTCGCTCAGCGGGCGAAAACTTTCGAGAGAAAAACGCACATGGTCTCATCACTGAGCAGTCAGGACCTTTCTGCGACAAAACTGCACCTGCTCCGATCTCGGAAGCATCTACTTCAACCTGGAATGGGAGCGAAACATCAGGCTGGCGCAACACAGGAGCAGAAGAAAAGCGGCGCTTAAGCTCCCGAAAGGCCTCCACAGCCGCAGAGGACCAATTAGCAACATCAGCACCCTTCTTGGTCAAATCAGTCAAAGGTTTAGCAATGGCAGAAAAACCCGCTATGAATCGGCGATAGAAATTAGCAAATCCCAAGAATTTCTGAAGACTCTTTAGAGAAGTAGGTTGTATCCAATCACAAATAGCCTGAACCTTAACAGGGTCCATCTCCATAGATGAAGGGGAAAAAATATATCCCAAAAAGGAAATTCTCTGAACCCCAAAAATACACTTTGAGCCCTTCACAAATAGAGAATTAGCTCGTAAAACCTGAAAAACTCTCCTGACCTGTTGAACATGAGATTCCCAGTCCTCCGAAAAAATCAAAATATCATCCAAATACACAATCATAAATTTATCCAGATATTCACGGAAAATATCGTGCATAAAGGACTGAAAAACGGAAGGGGCATTCGCGAGACCGAAAGGCATTACCAAATACTCAAAATGGCCTTCAGGCGTATTAAATGCGGTCTTCCACTCATCCCCCTGCTTAATCCGCACCAAATTATACGCACCACGTAGATCGATCTTAGTGAACCACTTCGCCCCCTTTATGCGAGCAAAAAGATCAGTCAGTAAAGGTAACGGGTACTGGTATTTAACTGTAATCTTATTCAGAAGTCGATAGTCGGTACAAGGTCTCAATGAACCATCCTTTTTACCCACAAAGAAAAACCCTGCCCCCAGTGGAGACAAAGAGGGGCGAATATGACCCTTTTCCAAAGATTCTCTGATATACTCCCGCATAGCAGTATGTTCAGGTACAGACAAATTAAACAAGCGACCCTTAGGAAATTTACTACCGGGAATCAACTCAATAGCGCAGTCACACTCTCTGTGAGGGGGGAGAGAATCAGTTTTAGGCTCCTGAAAGACATCATAAAAATCTGACAGAAATGCTGGGATCTCAGAGGGAGTAGATGAAGAAATGGGAACCAAAGGTGCATCCCCATGAATCCCCCGACATCCCCAGCTCAGCACAGACATTGATCTCCAGTCCAAGACTGGATTATGAATTTGTAACCATGGTAATCCAAGTACTAATACGTCATGTAGATTATATAACACAAGGAAACGAATAATCTCCTGATGGTCTGGGGAAAGATGCATAGTCACTTGTGTCCAATATTGTGGTTTATTGCTAGCCAAAGGTGTAGAATCAATACCCTTTAAGGGAATAGAAACCTCCAGAGGCTCTAAATCAAACCCACAACGCTTGGCAAAGGACCAATCCATGAGACTCAGAGCGGCGCCAGAATCCACATAAGCATCCACAGTAACAGATGATAAAGTACAAATCAATGTCACGGACAAAAGAAATTTAGACTGCAAGGTACCCATAGAAAAAGATTTATCAACCCTTTTATCAACCTTCTTTATGCGTTTAGAGCATGCTGATATAACATGAGCTGGATCTCCACAATAGAAGCACAACCCATTTTTGCGCCTGTAATTCTGTCGTTCGCCTCTAGACAATACACTATCGCATTGCATATGCTCTGGTGCCTTTTCAGAGGTCACCGCCAAATGATGCACAGGTTTTTGCTCAGAAGATACCGCCATATGGTGCACAGATTTGCGCTCCCGTAAACGCCGATCAATCTGGATAGCCAATTTCATGGCATCATTCAGACCTGTAGGCACAGGGAACCCCACCATGACATCCTTCACGGCATCAGAGAGACCTTCTCTGAAATTAGCTGCTAGAGCGCACTCATTCCATTTAGTAAGCACCGACCATTTACGAAATTTTTGGCAGTATATCTCAGCTTCATCTTGCCCTTGGGAAAGAGCTATCAAGGCTTTCTCAGCCAAAATCTCTAAATTAGGTTCTTCATAAAGCAACCCCAAAGCCAGAAAAAACGCATCTACATTTAATAACGCAGGATCTCCTGGCGACAATGCAAATGCCCAACTTTGTGGGTCACCCCGCAATAGAGAAATAACAATTTTAACCTGTTGCGCAGGATCACCAGCAGAGTGAGATTTCAGAGACAAAAACAATTTACAATTCTCTCTGAAATTCAAAAAACGGGATCTGTCTCCGGTAAAAAATTCAGGCATAGGGATCTTAGGTTCAGACATTGGAGTACGTATAACAAAATCTTGTAAGTTCTGGACCTTTGTAGCCAGGTTATTCAGACCTGCAACCAAACTCTGTGGATCCATGATTCAAACAGGTGTAACCAAAGCCATTCAGAGATTAAGAGGAGAGGAAAAAAAAAAAAGGCTGAAGACTGCAGTTTAAGCAAGGAGTACAAATAAGCACTAAGGTGCACTTTCCAAACACAGAAGGAAAAAAAAACCTTTTCATATCCTTTCCTGCTTTAGTGCATAGCTTTAACACATGTGGGCCGGCCAAACTGTTATGATTTTCCCAATGGCAGGGAAATCAAAATAACAACGGACTAGCTCTCGGGTGATGGGAACTAAAGTGACCGTGACCTGAACCTGACACAACACTGGAAGTAGGCGGGGAGTGTTTCCTACGATGCCCTAGACACCACGCGCCAGCCGGAGATCTAACTACCCCTATCAGAGGAATATACAGGCCTGCCTTACCTCCAGAGATGAACCCCAAAAGGAGATAGCAGCCCCCCACAGATATTGACGGTGAGTCAAGAGGAAAAGACATACGTAGGATGAACAGCAGATTTAGCACAGTGAGGTCCGCTTACTAGATAGCAGAAGTACAGGAAAGAGTCACTTCACGGTCAACTTCAAAACACTACTCAAAAACACCATCCTGAAATTACTTTAAAACTCCAGTGACAACTCATGCCACTGGAGTGGCAATTTCAGTCCACGAGAGCTTCCAGCTACAGAGAGTCACATTGCAAATAGCTGGACAAAAATAGCATTAACTAGAAACAAAATTCAACTTAGCTGAACAGGATCTTGAGGCAGGAGAATGCAACAGAATGCTACTGATACATTGTTGGCCGGCATCGGACCAGCAGCCAAGCAGCCTTAAATAGGAAACTCCCCTAAAGGGTGTCAACAGGTGATCAAGGATAGAAGAAGGCAAATAAGTGGCACTACCATAAAACACCACCGGGGGAGCCCACAAACAGAATTCACAACAGTACCCCCCCCTTAAGGAGGGGGCACCGAACCCTCACCAGAACCACCAGGGCGATCTGGATGAGCACTATGAAATGCACGAACCAAATCAGGAGCATGAACATCAGATGCTGTCACCCAAGAATTATCCTCCTGACCATAACCTTTCCACTTAACCAGATACTGAAGTTTCCATCTGGAAACACGGGAGTCCAAGATCTTTTCCACCACATACTCCAACTCACCCTCAACCAGCACAGGAGCAGGAGGATCAGCAGACGGAACAACCGGCACCTCATACCTCCGCAACAATGACCGATGAAAAACATTATGAATAGTAAAAGATGCTGGGAGGTCCAAACGAAAGGACACAGGATTGAGAACCTCCAGAATCCTATAAGGGCCGATAAACCGAGGCTTAAACTTAGGAGACGAGACCTTCATAGGAACAAATCGAGAAGACAACCAAACCAGGTCCCCAACACAAAGACGAGGACCGACACGCCGATGACGATTAGTGAACTGTTGAGTCTTCTCCTGGGACAACTTCAGATTGTCCACAACCTGTCCCCAAATCTGATGCATTCTATCAACCACAGCATCTACTCCAGGACAATCCGAAGACTCCAATTGACCGGACGAAAAGCGAGGGTGAAACCCTGAATTACAAAACAATGGAGAAACCAAAGTGGCAGAACTGGCCCGATTGTTAAGGGCAAACTCTGCCAATGGCAAAAAATCAAGCCAATCGTCCTGATCAGCGGACACAAAACACCTCAAGTAAGTCTCCAAGGTCTGATTAGTACGCTCAGTCTGGCCATTAGTCTGAGGATGGAATGCAGACGAAAAAGACAAGTCGATGCCCATCCTGGCACAGAACGCCCGCCAAAATCTAGACACAAACTGAGTACCCCTGTCAGACACTATATTCTCAGGAATACCATGCAAACGCACAACATTCTGAAAAAATAGAGGGACCAGCTCAGAGGAGGAGGGCAATTTGGGCAAAGGTACCAAGTGAACCATCTTGGAAAAACGGTCACACACCACCCAGATGACGGACATCCTACGAGAAACAGGAAGGTCAGAAATAAAGTCCATAGAGATGTGCGTCCAAGGCCTCTTAGGAATAGGCAAGGGCAACAACAACCCGCTGGCCCGGGAACAGCAGGGCTTAGCCCGAGCACAAACATCACAAGACTGCACAAAAATACGTACATCTCGAGACAAGGAAGGCCACCAGAAGGACCTAGACACCAGATCCCTGGTGCCAAAAATTCCAGGATGACCTGCCAACGCGGAAGAGTGAACCTCCGAAATAACTCTACTGGTCCAGTCATCAGGGACAAACAGTCTACCAGGCGGACAGCGATCAGGCCTATCCACCTGAAACTCCTGCAAAGAGCGCCGCAGGTCTGGGGAGACAGCTGACAATATCACCCCATCCTTCAGGATGCCAGTAGGTTCGGAATCACCAGGCGAGTCAGGCTCAAAACTCCTAGAGAGGGCATCCGCCCTCACATTCTTAGACCCAGGCAGATATGAAACCACAAAGTTAAATCGAGAGAAAAACAATGACCAGCGCACCTGTCTAGGATTCAGACGCCTGGCTGACTCAAGATAAATTAGATTTTTGTGGTCAGTCAAGACCACCACCTGGTGTCTAGCACCCTCAAGCCAATGACGCCACTCCTCAAATGCCCACTTCATGGCCAAGAGCTCCCGATTTCCAACATCATAATTTCGCTCAGCGGGCGAAAACTTTCGAGAGAAAAACGCACATGGTCTCATCACTGAGCAGTCAGGACCTTTCTGCGACAAAACTGCACCTGCTCCGATCTCGGAAGCATCTACTTCAACCTGGAATGGGAGCGAAACATCAGGCTGGCGCAACACAGGAGCAGAAGAAAAGCGGCGCTTAAGCTCCCGAAAGGCCTCCACAGCCGCAGAGGACCAATTAGCAACATCAGCACCCTTCTTGGTCAAATCAGTCAAAGGTTTAGCAATGGCAGAAAAACCCGCTATGAATCGGCGATAGAAATTAGCAAATCCCAAGAATTTCTGAAGACTCTTTAGAGAAGTAGGTTGTATCCAATCACAAATAGCCTGAACCTTAACAGGGTCCATCTCCATAGATGAAGGGGAAAAAATATATCCCAAAAAGGAAATTCTCTGAACCCCAAAAATACACTTTGAGCCCTTCACAAATAGAGAATTAGCTCGTAAAACCTGAAAAACTCTCCTGACCTGTTGAACATGAGATTCCCAGTCCTCCGAAAAAATCAAAATATCATCCAAATACACAATCATAAATTTATCCAGATATTCACGGAAAATATCGTGCATAAAGGACTGAAAAACGGAAGGGGCATTCGCGAGACCGAAAGGCATTACCAAATACTCAAAATGGCCTTCAGGCGTATTAAATGCGGTCTTCCACTCATCCCCCTGCTTAATCCGCACCAAATTATACGCACCACGTAGATCGATCTTAGTGAACCACTTCGCCCCCTTTATGCGAGCAAAAAGATCAGTCAGTAAAGGTAACGGGTACTGGTATTTAACTGTAATCTTATTCAGAAGTCGATAGTCGGTACAAGGTCTCAATGAACCATCCTTTTTACCCACAAAGAAAAACCCTGCCCCCAGTGGAGACAAAGAGGGGCGAATATGACCCTTTTCCAAAGATTCTCTGATATACTCCCGCATAGCAGTATGTTCAGGTACAGACAAATTAAACAAGCGACCCTTAGGAAATTTACTACCGGGAATCAACTCAATAGCGCAGTCACACTCTCTGTGAGGGGGGAGAGAATCAGTTTTAGGCTCCTGAAAGACATCATAAAAATCTGACAGAAATGCTGGGATCTCAGAGGGAGTAGATGAAGAAATGGGAACCAAAGGTGCATCCCCATGAATCCCCCGACATCCCCAGCTCAGCACAGACATTGATCTCCAGTCCAAGACTGGATTATGAATTTGTAACCATGGTAATCCAAGTACTAATACGTCATGTAGATTATATAACACAAGGAAACGAATAATCTCCTGATGGTCTGGGGAAAGATGCATAGTCACTTGTGTCCAATATTGTGGTTTATTGCTAGCCAAAGGTGTAGAATCAATACCCTTTAAGGGAATAGAAACCTCCAGAGGCTCTAAATCAAACCCACAACGCTTGGCAAAGGACCAATCCATGAGACTCAGAGCGGCGCCAGAATCCACATAAGCATCCACAGTAACAGATGATAAAGTACAAATCAATGTCACGGACAAAAGAAATTTAGACTGCAAGGTACCCATAGAAAAAGATTTATCAACCCTTTTATCAACCTTCTTTATGCGTTTAGAGCATGCTGATATAACATGAGCTGGATCTCCACAATAGAAGCACAACCCATTTTTGCGCCTGTAATTCTGTCGTTCGCCTCTAGACAATACACTATCGCATTGCATATGCTCTGGTGCCTTTTCAGAGGTCACCGCCAAATGATGCACAGGTTTTTGCTCAGAAGATACCGCCATATGGTGCACAGATTTGCGCTCCCGTAAACGCCGATCAATCTGGATAGCCAATTTCATGGCATCATTCAGACCTGTAGGCACAGGGAACCCCACCATGACATCCTTCACGGCATCAGAGAGACCTTCTCTGAAATTAGCTGCTAGAGCGCACTCATTCCATTTAGTAAGCACCGACCATTTACGAAATTTTTGGCAGTATATCTCAGCTTCATCTTGCCCTTGGGAAAGAGCTATCAAGGCTTTCTCAGCCAAAATCTCTAAATTAGGTTCTTCATAAAGCAACCCCAAAGCCAGAAAAAACGCATCTACATTTAATAACGCAGGATCTCCTGGCGACAATGCAAATGCCCAACTTTGTGGGTCACCCCGCAATAGAGAAATAACAATTTTAACCTGTTGCGCAGGATCACCAGCAGAGTGAGATTTCAGAGACAAAAACAATTTACAATTCTCTCTGAAATTCAAAAAACGGGATCTGTCTCCGGTAAAAAATTCAGGCATAGGGATCTTAGGTTCAGACATTGGAGTACGTATAACAAAATCTTGTAAGTTCTGGACCTTTGTAGCCAGGTTATTCAGACCTGCAACCAAACTCTGTGGATCCATGATTCAAACAGGTGTAACCAAAGCCATTCAGAGATTAAGAGGAGAGGAAAAAAAAAAAAGGCTGAAGACTGCAGTTTAAGCAAGGAGTACAAATAAGCACTAAGGTGCACTTTCCAAACACAGAAGGAAAAAAAAACCTTTTCATATCCTTTCCTGCTTTAGTGCATAGCTTTAACACATGTGGGCCGGCCAAACTGTTATGATTTTCCCAATGGCAGGGAAATCAAAATAACAACGGACTAGCTCTCGGGTGATGGGAACTAAAGTGACCGTGACCTGAACCTGACACAACACTGGAAGTAGCCGGGGAGTGTTTCCTACGATGCCCTAGACACCACGCGCCAGCCGGAGATCTAACTACCCCTATCAGAGGAATATACAGGCCTGCCTTACCTCCAGAGATGAACCCCAAAAGGAGATAGCAGCCCCCCACAGATATTGACGGTGAGTCAAGAGGAAAAGACATACGTAGGATGAACAGCAGATTTAGCACAGTGAGGTCCGCTTACTAGATAGCAGAAGTACAGGAAAGAGTCACTTCACGGTCAACTTCAAAACACCACTCAAAAACACCATCCTGAAATTACTTTAAAACTCCAGTGACAACTCTGTTATGACCCCAATGGCGAGGGTCTCAGAGGAACGTGGAAGTCTGCAGAATACAAAAATCCAGCTCATAGGGCAGTGGTAACTGGGTTGACCATATATCTACTCCTAACGCCAACACTAGAAGTAGCCGGGGATCATTCCTACGTTGATTCTAGATGACACGCGCCAGCCGGAGAATCTAGCTACCCCTAGTAGAGGAAAACAAAGACCTTTCTTGCCTCCAGAGAAGGGGACCCCAAAGCTGGATAGAAGCCCCCCACAAATAATGACGGTGAGGTAAGAGGAAATGACAAACACAGAAATGAATCAGGTTTAGCACAGAGAGGCCCGCTTACTGATAGCAGAATAAAGAAAGGTAACTTATATGGTCAACAAAAACCCTATCAAAATCCACACTGGAAATTCAAGAACCCCCGAACCGTCTAACGGTCCGGGGGGAGAACACCAGCCCCCTAGAGCTTCCAGAAAAGGTCAGGATATAGATTTGGAACAAGCTGGACAAAAATACAAAACCAAAACAAATAGCAAAAAGCAAAAGGCAGACTTAGCTGATATAACTGGAACCAGGATCAGTAGACAAGAGCACAGCAGACTAGCTCTGATAACTACGTTGCCAGGCATTGAACTGAAGGTCCAGGGAGCTTATATAGCAACACCCCTAACTAACGACCCAGGTGTGGATAAAAGGAATGACAGAAAAACCAGAGTCAAAAAACTAGTAACCACTAGAGGGAGCAAAAAGCAAATTCACAACAGTACCCCCCCCTTAGTGAGGGGTCACCGAACCCTCACCACGACCACCAGGGCGATCAGGATGAGCGGCATGAAAGGCACGAACTAAATCGGCCGCATGAACATCAGAGGCGACCACCCAGGAATTATCCTCCTGACCATAGCCCTTCCACTTGACCAGGTACTGAAGCCTCCGCCTGGAGAGGCGAGAATCCAAGATCTTCTCCACCACGTACTCCAACTCGCCCTCAACCAACACCGGAGCAGGAGGCTCAGCAGAAGGAACTACAGGCACAATGTACCGCCGCAACAAGGACCTATGAAATACATTGTGAATAGCAAACGACACAGGAAGATCCAGACGAAAAGATACAGGATTAAGGATTTCCAATATCTTGTAAGGCCCAATAAAACGAGGTTTAAATTTGGGAGAGGAGACCTTCATAGGAACAAAGCGGGAAGAAAGCCATACCAAATCCCCAACGCGTAGTCGGGGACCCACACCGCGGCGGCGGTTGGCAAAGCGCTGAGCCTTCTCCTGTGACAACTTCAAGTTGTCCACCACATGATTCCAGATCTGCTGCAACCTATCCACCACAGAATCCACCCCAGGACAGTCAGAAGGCTCCACATGACCCGAAGAAAAGCGAGGATGGAAACCAGAGTTGCAGAAAAAAGGCGAAACCAAGGTGGCGGAACTAGCCCGATTATTAAGGGCAAACTCAGCCAACGGCAAGAACGTCACCCAATCGTCCTGATCAGCAGAGACAAAACACCTCAAATAAGCCTCCAAAGTCTGATTGGTTCGCTCCGTCTGTCCATTAGTCTGAGGATGGAAAGCAGACGAAAACGACAAATCAATGCCCATCCTACTACAAAAGGATCGCCAGAACCTGGAAACGAACTGGGATCCTCTGTCTGACACAATATTCTCAGGGATGCCGTGCAAACGAACCACGTTCTGGAAAAACACAGGAACCAGATCGGAAGAGGAAGGCAGCTTAGGCAAAGGAACCAAATGGACCATCTTGGAGAAGCGATCACATATCACCCAGATAACGGACATGCCCTGAGATAGCGGAAGATCAGAAATGAAATCCATGGAGATATGTGTCCAAGGTCTCTTCGGGACAGGCAAGGGCAAGAGCAAACCGCTGGCACGAGAACAGCAAGGCTTAGCTCGAGCACAAGTCCCACAGGACTGCACAAATGACCGCACATCCCTTGACAAGGAAGGCCACCAAAAGGACCTGGCCACCAGATCTCTGGTGCCAAAAATTCCCGGGTGACCTGCCAACACCGAGGAATGAACCTCGGAAATGACTCTGCTGGTCCACTTATCCGGGACAAACAGTCTGTCAGGTGGACAAGACTCAGGCCTATCAGCCTGAAATCTCTGCAACACACGTCGCAGATCCGGAGAAATAGCTGACAAGATAACTCCATCTTTAAGAATACCAACAGGATCAGCGACTCCAGGAGCATCAGGCACAAAGCTCCTAGAAAGAGCATCGGCCTTCACATTCTTTGAACCTGGTAAATACGAGACAACAAAATCAAAGCGGGAGAAAAACAATGACCAGCGGGCCTGTCTCGGATTAAGGCGTTTAGCAGACTCGAGATACATCAGATTTTTGTGATCAGTCAAGACCACCACACGATGCTTAGCACCCTCGAGCCAATGACGCCACTCCTCAAATGCCCATTTCATGGCCAACAACTCCCGATTGCCCACATCATAATTTCGCTCGGCAGGCGAAAACTTCCTGGAGAAAAAGGCACAAGGTTTCATAACAGAGCAACCAGGGCCTCTCTGCGACAAAACGGCCCCTGCCCCAATCTCCGAAGCATCCACCTCAACCTGAAAGGGAAGTGAGACGTCAGGCTGGCACAAAACAGGCGCCGAAGTAAACCGGCGTTTCAACTCCTGGAAAGCCTCCACGGCAGCAGGAGCCCAGTTAGCTACATCGGAGCCCTTCTTGGTCATATCCGTCAAAGGTTTCACAATGCTAGAAAAATTAGCAATAAAACGACGGTAGAAGTTAGCGAAGCCCAAGAACTTCTGAAGACTCTTAACTGACGAGGGCTGAGTCCAATCAAGAATAGCTCGGACCTTGACTGGGTCCATCTCCACAGCAGAAGGGGAAAAAATGAACCCCAAAAAGGGAACCTTCTTTACACCAAAGAGACACTTTGAGCCCTTGACAAACAAAGAATTTTCACGCAAAATTTTAAAGACCAACCTGACCTGCTCCACATGCGAATCCCAATTATCAGAAAAAACCAAAATATCATCCAGATAAACAATCAAAAATTTATCCAGATACTTCCGGAAAATGTCATGCATAAAGGACTGAAAAACTGAAGGCGCATTGGAGAGCCCAAAAGGCATCACCAAGTACTCAAAATGACCTTCGGGCGTATTGAATGCGGTTTTCCATTCATCACCTTGCTTAATGCGCACAAGGTTGTACGCACCACGAAGGTCTATCTTGGTGAACCACTTGGCACCCTTAATCCGGGCAAACAAGTCAGACAACAGCGGTAAAGGATACTGAAATTTGACAGTGATCTTATTTAAAAGCCGATAATCAATACAAGGTCTCAAAGATCCGTCCTTTTTTGCCACAAAAAAGAATCCCGCACCAAGAGGGGAAGAAGACGGACGAATATGTCCTTTCTCCAGAGACTCCTTGATATATGAACGCATAGCGGTATGTTCAGGTACCGACAGATTAAACAGTCTTCCCTTAGGAAATTTACTGCCTGGGATCAAATCTATAGCACAGTCACAGTCCCTATGAGGAGGCAGTGCACTGGACTCAGACTCACTGAAGACATCCTGATAATCAGACAAATACTCCGGAACTTCCGAAGGCGTAGAAGAAGCAATAGACACAGGCAGGGAATCCCCATGAATACCACGACAGCCCCAACTTGAGACTGACATAGCCTTCCAGTCCAGGACTGGATTATGGGTCTGTAACCATGGCAGCCCTAAAACAACCAAATCATGCATTTTATGTAAAACCAGGAAACGTATCACCTCGCGGTGTTCAGGAGTCATGCACATGGTAACCTGTGTCCAATACTGCGGTTTATTTGCTGCCAATGGTGTAGCATCAATACCCCTAAGAGGAATAGGATTTTCCAATGGTTCAAGAGCAAAACCACAGCGCTTAGCAAATGAGAGATCCATGAGACTCAGGGCAGCACCTGAATCTACAAACGCCATGACAGGATAAGATGACAGTGAGCAAATCAAAGTTACAGACAGAATAAATTTAGGTTGCAAATTACCAACGGTGACAGGACTAACAACCTTAGCTATACGTTTAGAGCATGCTGAGATAACATGTGTAGAATCACCACAGTAGTAGCACAAGCCATTCCGGCGTCTATGAATTTTCCGCTCATTTCTAGTCAGGATTCTATCACATTGCATTAAATCAGGTGTCTGTTCAGACAACACCATGAGGGAATTTGCGGTTTTTCTATCACATTGCACCGAATTAGGTGTCTGTTCAGACAACACCATGAGGGAATTTGCGGTTTTGCGCTCCCGCAACCGCCGGTCAATTTGAATAGCCAGTGCCATAGTATCATTCAGACCTGTGGGAATGGGAAAACCCACCATAACATTCTTAATGGCTTCAGAAAGGCCATTTCTAAAATTAGCGGCCAGTGCACACTCGTTCCAATGTGTCAGCACGGACCATTTCCGAAATTTTTGGCAATACACTTCAGCCTCGTCCTGCCCCTGAGACATAGCCAGCAAGGCCTTTTCTGCCTGAATCTCAAGATTGGGTTCCTCATAAAGTAAACCGAGCGCCAGAAAAAACGCATCAAGATCAGCCAATGCCGGATCTCCTGGCGCCAGCGAAAAAGCCCAATCCTGAGGGTCGCCCCATAAGAACGAAATAACAATTTTTATTTGCTGAGCAGAATCTCCAGATGAACAGGGTCTCAGGGACAAAAACAATTTACAATTATTCACGAAATTCCTAAACTTAAACCTGTCTCCGGAAAACAGTTCAGGAATCGGTATTTTAGGTTCTGACCTAGGATTTCTGATAACATAGTCTTGTATGCCCTGCACACGAGTAGCCAGCTGGTCCACACTTGTAATCAAGGTCTGGACATTCATGTCTGCAGCAAGCATAGCCACTCTGAGGTAAAGGGGAAGAAAAAAAAAAAAAAAAACTCAGAATCTTCTTTCTTATAATCCCTCTTCTGCAATGCATTAAACATTTAATACTGGCCTGGCAAACTGTTATGACCCCAATGGCGAGGGTCTCAGAGGAACGTGGAAGTCTGCAGAATACAAAAATCCAGCTCATAGGGCAGTGGTAACTGGGTTGACCATATATCTACTCCTAACGCCAACACTAGAAGTAGCCGGGGATCATTCCTACGTTGATTCTAGATGACACGCGCCAGCCGGAGAATCTAGCTACCCCTAGTAGAGGAAAACAAAGACCTTTCTTGCCTCCAGAGAAGGGGACCCCAAAGCTGGATAGAAGCCCCCCACAAATAATGACGGTGAGGTAAGAGGAAATGACAAACACAGAAATGAACCAGGTTTAGCACAGAGAGGCCCGCTTACTGATAGCAGAATAAAGAAAGGTAACTTATATGGTCAACAAAAACCCTATCAAAATCCACACTGGAAATTCAAGAACCCCCGAACCGTCTAACGGTCCGGGGGGAGAACACCAGCCCCCTAGAGCTTCCAGAAAAGGTCAGGATATAGATTTGGAACAAGCTGGACAAAAATACAAAACCAAAACAAATAGCAAAAAGCAAAAGGCAGACTTAGCTGATATAACTGGAACCAGGATCAGTAGACAAGAGCACAGGAGACTAGCTCAGATAACTACGTTGCCAGGCATTGAACTGAAGGTCCAGGGAGCTTATATAGCAACACCCCTAACTAACGACCCAGGTGTGGATAAAAGGAATGACAGAAAAACCAGAGTCAAAAAACTAGTAACCACTAGAGGGAGCAAAAAGCAAATTCACAACACAACTCATGCCACTGGAGTGGCAATTTCAGTCCACGAGAGCTTCCAGCTACAGAGAGTCACATTGCAAATAGCTGGACAAAAATAGCATTAACTAGAAACAAAATTCAACTTAGCTGAACAGGATCTTGAGGCAGGAGAATGCAACAGAATGCTACTGATACATTGTTGGCCGGCATCGGACCAGCAGCCAAGCAGCCTTAAATAGGAAACTCCCCTAAAGGGTGTCAACAGGTGATCAAGGATAGAAGAAGGCAAATAAGTGGCACTACCATAAAACACCACCGGGGGAGCCCACAAACAGAATTCACAACAGAGCCACCTTGTGCAGCAGTAATGCTGCACAAGGAAAAGGTAGCTATTTTTGTTTAGCTCCTTGCACACACAGAACTTAACACTTATAAAATGTGTCCACTGATACCGTAAAACCGTCCCGGAGGTGGGACTTTCCTTCGTAATATGACGCAGCACAGCTGTCATTCCTACCCCCTTGGCACCGTGCCCCGGCTCCTCAGCGTTGTTTGATTCCGTCACGGAGCCTGCGCTGTTATGTTATCCCTTGGCCAGGCACACTTAGCGCTGCCCATCTTCTGACATCATTTGGTGTCAGGCTGGCTGCGCCTGTGCGGCCGCGCTGGCCGAGAGCCCGCCTCGCACTGTCTTCTGATTTAATCCCACTGGGGGCCTGAGATCCATGGACATGCGCAGTGCATATCTGAACCTCCGCCTCTCACTCATCTCCCTACGCCTTCTTCAGACTGTGCGCCGTCAGCTGATCCCTAATAGCATGCCATGGCCGTGACGCCGCACAGTCTGAAGAAGCCGTAGGGAGGGGAGTGAGAGGCAAGGATATGCACTGCGCATGGCCACGGATCCCAGGCCCGCGGTGGGATTACATTAGACGACACTGCGAGGCGGGCTCTCGGCCAGCGCGGCCGCACAGGCGCAGCCAGCCTGACACCAAATGATGTCAGAAGATGGGCAGCGCTAAGTGTGCCTGGCCAAGGGATAACATAACAGAGCAGGCTCCGGGACGGAATCAACCAACGCTGAGGAGCCGTGGCACGGCGCCGGGGGGGTAAGAATGACGGCTGTGCTGCGTCATATTACAAAGGAAAGTCCCACCTCCGGGACGGTCTCACGGTTTCAGGGGACACATTTTATAAGTGTTTAGTTCTGTGTTTGCAAGGAGCATAATGAAAAGAGCCACCTTTTCCTTTTGCATCTTTTGTGCTGCACAAGCTGGCTCTTTCAGCTACAAACGCCTTGGGGGGGGTTAAAGGTTCCCTTTCGACTTTCTCCAATCAGGCTTCGGCCTACATTGTGTTCCTCTGCTTTTCCTGCTGTCCCTGGGCTTCAACACCGCTAGTTGTTGCCTGGTAGTGCTGTACGCACAGTCAACAGTCGCTCCTCTGTTACTGGTGTTCAGTAACGTCAGCTGTTCCCCAGCTGTGTGTGTGGCAATCCCTCCTATCTCCTCCACCTCCTCCTCCTCCTCCTGTCCCTGGGCTCCAACACCGCTAGTTGTTGCCTGGTAGTGCTGTACGCACAGTCAACAGTCGCTCCTCTGTTATTGGGGTTCAGTAACGTCAGCTGTTCCCCAGCTGTGTGTGTGGCAATCCCTCCTATCTCCTCCACCTCCTCCTCCTCCTCCTGTCCCTGGGCTCCAACACCGCTAGTTGCCGTCCAGAAGTGCTGTCCGCACAGTCCCAACAGTCCCTCCTCTGTTATTGGGGTTCAGTAACGTCAGCTGTTCCCCAGCTGTGTGTGTGGCAATCCCTCCTATCTCCTCCACCACCTCCTCCTCCTCCTCCTGTCCCTGGGCTCCAACACCGCTAGTTGCTGTCCAGAAGTGCTGTCCGCACAGTCCCAACAGTCCCTCCTCTCTTATTGGGGTTCAGTAAAGTCAGCTGTTCCCCAGCTGTGTGTGTGGCAATCCCTCCTATCTCCTCCACCACCTCCTCCTCCTCCTGTCCCTGGGCTCCAACACCGCTAGTTACCGTCCAGAAGTGCTGTCCGCGCAGTCCCAACAGTCCCTCCTCTGTTATTGGGGTTCAGTAACGTCAGCTGTTCCCCAGCTGTGTGGGTGGCAATCCCTCCTATCTCCTCCACCTCCTCCTCCTCCTCCTGTCCCTGGGCTCCAACACCGCTAGTTGCCATCCAGAAGTGCTGTCCGCACAGTCCCAACAGTCCCTCCTCTGTTATTGGGGTTCAGTAACGTCAGCTGTTCCCCAGCTGTGTGTGTGGCAATCCCTCCTATCTCCTCCACCACCTCCTCCTCCTCCTCCTGTCCCTGGGCTCCAACACCGCTAGTTGCCGTCCAGAAGTGCTGTCCGCACAGTCCCAACAGTCCCTCCTCTGTTATTGGGGTTCAGTAACGTCAGCTGTTCCCCAGCTGTGTGTGTGGCAATCCCTCCTATCTCCTCCACCACCTCCTCCTCCTCCTCCTGTCCCTGGGCTCCAACACCGCTAGTTGCCATCCAGAAGTGCTGTCCGCACAGTCCCAACAGTCCCTCCTCTGTTATTGGGGTTCAGTAACGTCAGCTGTTCCCCAGCTGTGTGTGTGGCAATCCCTCCTATCTCCTCCACCTCCTGTCCCTGGGCTCCAACACCGCTAGTTGCTGTCCAGAAGTGCTGTCCGCACAGTCCCAACAGTCCCTCCTCTGTTATTGGGGTTCAGTAACGTCAGCTGTTCCCCAGCTGTGTGTGTGGCAATCCCTCCTATCTCCTCCACCACCTCCTCCTCCTCCTCCTGTCCCTGGGCTCCAACACCGCTAGTTGCCGTCCAGAAGTGCTGTCCGCACAGAGCCACACACCTCGCCAATGTGTTAGTGGGGTTCAGTAATGCCTGCTGCTCCCCTGCTGTGTATACGGCAACGTGTCCTGCGACCGCCACGCAGGCACAACAAGTTAAATTTAAGGGAACCTGTCCCCCCCCCCAGGCGTTTGTTACTGAAGGAGCCACCTTGTGCAGCAGTAATGATGCAAAGGGAAAAAGTGCCTCTTTTCGTGGTGCTCCTTGCACATGCTGAACCTAACACTTATGAAATGTGTCCCCTCACACGGTTAAACCGTCCGGTCGGTGGAACTTTCCTTTGTCATGTGACGCAGCACAGCCGTCATTCTTACCCCCTTGGCGCCGTGCGCCTCGTCCTCAGCATTGTTTGAATCTGTCCCGGAGTCTGCGCTGTTATGTTATCCCTTGGCCAGGCACACTTAGCGCTGCCCATCTTCTGACATCATTTGGTGTCAGGATTGCTGCGCCTGTGCGGCCGCGCTGGACGAGATCCCGCCTCGTAGTGTCTTCTGATTTAATCCCACTGCAGACCTGTGATCCATGGACATTAGCAGTGCATATCTGAGCCTCCGCCTCTCACTCATCTCCCTACGCCTTCTTCAGACTGTGCGCTGTCAGCTGATCCCTAATAGCATGCCACGGCCGTGACGCCGCACAGTCTGAAGAAGCCGTAGGGAGGGGAGTGAGAGGCGAGGATATGCACTGCTCATGCCCATGGATCACAGGTCCGCAGAGTGATTACATTAGATGACACAGCGAGGAGGGATCATGCCCAGCGCGGCTGCACAGGCGCAGCCAGCCTGACACCAAATGATGTCAGAAGATGGGCAGCGCTAAGTGTGCCTGGCCAAGGGATAACATAACAGCGCAGACTCCGGGACCGATTTAAACAACGCTGAGGAGGAGGCGCACGGCGCCAAGGGAGTAAGAATGACGGCTGTGCTGCGTCACATGACAAAGGAAAGTTCCACCGACCGGACGGTTTAACCGTGTGAGGGGACACATTTCAAAAGTGTTAGGTTCAGCATGTGCAAGGACCATAATTAAAAGAGCTAAGTTTACCTTTTCCAGCATTAGTGCTGTACAAGATGGCTCTTTCAGCTACAAACGCCTGGGGGGGGGGTTAAAGGTTCCCTTTCAACTTGCTCCAGTGCAGGCTGCGGCCTACACTCTGCTCCACCTGCAGAGCCCGGGCTCCAACACCGCTAGTTGCTGTCCGGAAGTGCTGGCTGCACAGAGAGAAACACCAGCCAATGTGTCAGTGGGGTTCAGCACCGCCAGCTGTTCCCCTGCTGTGTAGCCAGCAACGTGTCCTGCAAATGCCACGCAGACACAAGAACTGAAATTGAAGGGAACCTGTCCCCCCTCCCCCCAGGTGTTTGTATGTTTTACAGCCACCTTGTACAGCAGTAATGCTGTATGTGTGCAAGGTGGCTCATAAACTTATTCTCCTCGCACATGTGGAACTGAACACGTCTAAAATGTGTCCTCTGTGACCATTTAACCATCCCGGAGGTGTGACTTTCCTTTGTAATGACACGCTGCAACCCCCTTGGTAGCGCTGCCCGTCTTCTGGCATCATTGTTTGGCTGCCTGCGCCTCTGCGGCCGCCCTGACACACACAACGCCCCTCGGTGTCTTATTTATTTGGACTGCGAGGGTGTGATTGATGGGCATGAGCAGTGCATATGTTCGCCTGTCCCTCATCTCCTTCCGCCTTCCTCAGACTGTGCGGCTTCATGGCCGTGGCATGCGATAAGGGATCAGCTGACGCCGCACAGTCTGAAGTGGGTGTAAGGACCCGAGTGTGAGAGGCCAACATATGTACTGCGCCAGGCCATGAATCCCAGCCCCGCAGTGTTTTAACTATGTAAAGACACAGCGGGGCTCGGATTCATGGTCATCGCAAACCGCAACGGCCGACATTAAATGATGCCAGAAGATGGGCAGCGCTAACAGCGCAAGGCCAAGGGATAAAAGGACAGCGCAGACTCCTGTACAGCAAATAACAACGCTCAGGAGGCTGCGCCCAGCACCAAGGTGGGATTCTTGACATCTGTGCTGCTTCTCATTACGAAGGGAACTCTCGCCTCCAACGCAGTTTGACTGTATAAAGGGCTAAATGTTATACGTGTTTCATTCAGCGTGTGCAAGTAGAAAAATTAAAAGAGCAACCTTTGACTTGTGCAGCACTACTGCTGCATAAGCTGTGGCTCTTCTACTTTGTAACACCTGAGGGGGGGTTAAAGGTTACCTTTGAAATTGGTTCAATTAGGCTTCGGCCTACACTCTGCTCCCCCTGCAGAGCCTGGGCTCTAACACCGCCAGTTGGGGCCCGGTACTGCTAGCTGCACAGAGAAAAACACCAGCCAATGTGTCAGTGGGGTTCAGCAACGCCAGCTGTTCCCCTGCTGTGTAGCCGGCAACGTGTCCTGCAACAGCCACGCAGACACAAAGCTGCCGCCAGTGCAGGCTTCGGCCTACACTCTGCTCCCTCTCCTCCTGCTGACCCTGGGCTCTAACACCGCCAGTTGGGGCCCGGTACTGCTAGCTGCACAGAGAAAAACACCAGCCAATGTGTCAGTGGGGTTCAGCACCGCCAGCTGTTCCCCTGCTGTGTAGTCGGCAACGTGTCCTGCAAATGCCACGCAAACACAAGAACTGAAATTGAAGGGAACCTGTCCCCCCTCCCCCCAGGTGTTTGTATGTTTTACAGCCACCTTGTACAGCAGTAATGCTGCATGTGTGCAAGGTGGCTCATAAACTTATTCTCCTCGCACATGTGGTACTGAACAGGTCTAAAATGTGTCCTCTGTGCCCATTTAACCGTCCCGGAGGTGTGACTTTCCTTTGTAATGACACGCTGCAACCCCCTTGGTAGCGCTGCCCGTCTTCTGGCATCATTGTTTGGCTGCCTGCGCCTCTGCGGCCGCCCTGACACACACAACGCCCCTCGGTGTCTTATTTATTTGGACTGCGAGGGTGTGATTGATGGGCATGAGCAGTGCATATGTTCGCCTGTCCCTCATCTCCTTCCGCCTTCCTCAGACTGTGCGGCTTCATGGCCGTGGCATGCGATAAGGGATCAGCTGACGCCGCACAGTCTGAAGCGGGTGTAAGGACCCGAGTGTGAGAGGCCAACATATGTACTGCGCCAGGCCATGAATCCCAGCCCCGCAGTGTTTTAACTATGTAAAGACACTGCGGGGCTGGGATTCATGGTCATCGCAAACCGCAACGGCCGACATTAAATGATGCCAGAAGATGGGCAGCGCTAACAGCGCAAGGCCAAGGGATAAAACGACAGCGCAGATTCCTGTACAGCAAATAACAACGCTCAGGAGGCTGCGCCCAGCATCAAGGTGGGATTCTTGACATCTGTGCTGCGTCTCATTACGAAGGGAACTCTCGCCTCCAACACAGTTTGACTGTATAAAGGGCTAAATGTTATACGTGTTTCATTCAGCGTGTGCAAGGAGAAAAATTAAAAGAGCAACCTTTGACTTGTGCAGCACTACTGCTGCATAAGCTGTTGCTCTTCTACTTTGTAACACCTGAGGGGGGGTTAAAGGTTACCTTTGAAATTGGTTCAATTAGGCTTCGGCCTACACTCTGCTCCCTCTGCTCCTCCTGCTGACCCTGGGCTCTAACACCGCCAGTTGGGGCCCGGATGTGCTAGCTGCACAGAGAAAAACACCAGCCAATGTGTCAGTGGGGTTCAGCATCGCCAGCTGTTTCCCTGCTGTGTAGCTGGCAACGTGTCCTGCAACAGCCACGCAGACACAACAGACCCAAAGCTGCCGCCAGTGCAGGCTTCGGCCTACACTCTGCTCCATCTCCTCCTCCTGCTGACCCTGGGCTCTATCAACACCAGTTGGGGACCAGATGTGCTAGCTGCACAGAGAAAAACACCAGCCAATGTGTCAGTGGGGTTCAGCACCGCCAGCTGTTCCCCTGCTGTGTAGCCGGCAACGTGTCCTGCAAATGCCACGCAGACACAAGAACTGAAATTGAAGGGAACCTGTCCCCCCTCCCCCAGGTGTTTGTATGTTTTACAGCCACCTTGTACAGCAGTAATGCTGCATGTGTGCAAGGTGGCTCATAAACTTATTCTCCTTGCACCCGTGGAACAGAACACATCTACAATGTGTCCCCTGAGACCATTAAAACGTCCCTGAGGTGTGACTTTCCTTTGTAATGACACGCAACAACCCCCTTGGTAGCACAGCCCTTCTTCTGACATCATTGTTTGGCTGGCTGCGCCTCTGCGGCCGCCCTGCCCGACACAACGCCCCTCGGTGTCTTATTTATTTTGACTGCGAGGGTGTGATTGACGGGCATGAGCAGTGCATATCTTCGCCAGGCTGTCACTCAGCTCCTTCCGCCTTCTTCAGACGGTGCGGCTTCATGGCCGTGGCATGCGATAAGGGATCAGCTGACGCTGCACAGTCTGTAGCAGGTGTAAGGACACGAGCGAGAGGCGAACATATGTACTGCGCCAGGCCATGAATCCCAGCCCCGCAGTGTGAAACACTGTAAAGACACTGCGGAGCTGGGATTCATGGGCATCACGAACCGCACCAGCCGACATCAAATGATGTCAGAAGACGGGCAGCGCATGGCCAAGGGATAACGCAACAACGCAGACTCCTGTACAGCAAAATGCGATGCTCAGGAGGCCACGCCAAGCACCAAGTTGGTTTTTTTGCCAGCTGTGCTGCGTCTCATTACAAAGGGAACTCCCGCCTCCAAGACAGATTGACTCTATAAGGGCCAAAATGTTGTACGTGTTTCATTCAGCTTGTGCAAGGAACAAAATTAAAAGAGCAACCTTTGACTTGTGCAGCACAACTGCTGCATAAGGCGTGGCTCTTCTACTTTGTAACACCTGAGGGGGGGTTAAAGGTTACCTTTAAAATTGGTTCAATTAGGCTTCGGCCTACACTCTGCTCCCCCTGCAGAGCTTGGGCTCTAACACTGCCAGTTGGGGCCCGGTACTGCTAGCTGCACAGAGAAAAACACCAGCCAATGTGTCAGTGGGGTTCAGCAACGCCAGCTGTTCCCCTGCTGTGTAGCTGGCAACGTGTCCTGCAACAGCCACGCAGACACAACAGACCCAAAGCTGCCGCCAGTGCAGGCTTCGGCCTACACTCTGCTCCCCCTGCTGACCCTTTGCTCCAACACCGCTAGTTGGGGCTCTAGGAAGACAAGCTTGAATAGGTCCCCATCCTGGTTCCAGCACCGTCAGCTGGTTCCGGGCAGAGCCTTTTGCTTAGGTGCCTCCCTCTGGGTATCTGAGTTCCACCAACGTCAGGTGGTCCTTGGTAGTGCTTTCAGCACGGGTACCTCCTGCTTAGTAACCGGGTTCCAGTAACGTCAGCTGGTCCTCGGTAGTTCCATTGGCTCTTGGACCTTCGGCTACCCATCCGGGTTCCAGTACCGTCAGCTGGTTCTCGGCAGTGTCTTTTGCTCTTGTACCTTCTGCTCCCCATCCTGGTTCCAGTACCGTCAGCTGGTTCCGGGCAGAGCCTTTGGCTTAGGTGCCTCCCTTTGGGTATCTGAGTTCCACCAACGTCAGGTGGTCCTTGGTAGTGCTTTCAGCACGGGTACCTCCTTCTTAGTATCCGGGTTCCAGTAACGTCAGCTGGTCCTCGGTAGTTCCATTGGCTCTTGGACCTTCGGCTACCCATCCGGGTTCCAGTACCGTCAGCTGGTTCTCGGCAGTGTCTTTTGCTCTTGTACCTTCTGCTCCCCATCCTGGTTCCAGTACCGTCAGCTGGTTCCGGGCAGAGCCTTTGGCTTAGGTGCCTCCCTCTGGGTATCTGAGTTCCACCAACGTCAGGTGGTCCTTGGTAGTGCTTTCAGCACGGGTACCTCCTGCTTAGTAACCAGGTTCCAGTAACGTCAGCTGGTCCTCGGTAGTTCCATTGGCTCTTGGACCTTCGGGTAGCCATCCGAGTTCCAGTTCCATCAGCTGTTTCTCGGCATTTTCTCAGCCTACTTGTACCTTCTGCTACATTTCCAAGTTCAAGACCCTAAAGACGATGACCCGGAACACCACCCCTAAGATGACGACGACACCAGAGACGACAACCACTGAGATGATGACGACCCTGGAGACGATGACCCTGAAGACCACCCCGATGACGACGACCCCGGAGACAACGACCCTGGAGACGACGACGACCTGGAAGACCGAGAAGCAGAAGAACAAGAGGCTGCAGAACAAAGAGCAGAAGAACATTAAGCATAAGACTAAATATCAGAGCAAAAGATATTATCTAAATTATAAGCAGAAGAAGACTAAGCAGTGTATGGGGGTGAGTCCGTTCCTCCTCGTGGTGCCCCTGAATAAAGCCTGATGATGCAGACCAAACTGAACGCGGACAAATGTAACTGTTTTGTGACAGGCAGAACGGAAGGTGTAATCTTCAAACTTTTATAGATAACAACTACGGGAATGCCTGTCACAAATAAGAATATGATGAAGAAGTTGAATATGAAGAAGATAATAGTAAAATAAAAAGAATATGAACAATGTAACAAAAAAAGTAATAGGTAGAAGATGAAGAAGAAGATGAATAAGGTGAAGAAGTTGATGTCAAAGAAGCTGATGATGAGGATAATGAAGAAGAAAGTGTGGGAGAAGTAAAAAAGAAGGTGAAGGGCGTGGAAGTAGTGAAACATCAATATCTGACAAAATAAAATAAAAATTAACATAGTCAAAATCTTTCTAACGCCGAACGTCATAAAAAACAAAACAAAATCCTGCTATTCTATTAGATTGGGCTAAACCTCTGTGCCTTTAATGTCTCCGCCACGTCCCCCAATACATCCTACATTATTCTTAGTTGTTTTCCTTCATGCAGAATGAACCTACAAGTTAAGAAAGGGTTTATTTTAATTCCGATATTTTCGTCCCATTGACTTGCATTGGGATCGGGTATCGGTATCGGATTAGATCCGATACTTTGACGGTGTCGGCCGATACTTTCCGATACCGATACTTTCCGATATCGGAAGGTATCGCTCAACACTACTGAAAAGGTATCCAATAGTAGGAAGAGTGCAGTCTGGCATTTTTTTAACCAAGATCCAAATGATCAGTGCAAAGTCATCTGTAAGAAATGCTCAAGGACCTTCAGCAGAGGTCAGAATGTTAAAAATCTAAATACAAGTTGCATGTGTAGACATTTATCCACCATGCACTTGCAAGCCTGGACTAACTACCCAACGTCCCTTAACGTTGTAGCACCCTCTCACAATGAAGCTAGTCAGCAACGCTACATCCCTTCCCTCACTGTAAGCCCACCGTTTACCACACCACCTGCAGTAAATGTGGCGGTTTCGTCGCAAGGCCAAAGCAGTCAGGGAATCACCAGGTTCGTGGTAGGAAACACTGTATGTAGGGCAACAGCAAGAATACCGTCACCAACCCTCTCTCAGTCTGCCATGTCCACCGGCACCCCCACTAGTTCCACCCTATGCAGCTCTCCAGTCCAGCTCACCCTACATGAGACTCTCATTAGGAAAAGGAAGTACTCATCCTCGCATCCGCGTACACAGGGTTTGAACGCCCACATTGCTAGACTAATCTCGTTAGAGATGATGCCCTACCAGTTAGTTGAAACCGAAGCTTTCAAAGCCCTGATGGACTATGTTGTACCATGCTACGAGCTACCCAGTCAACACTTCTTTTCAAGAAAAGCCATCCCAGCCCTCCACCAGCATGTAAAAGACCGCATTGTCCATGCACTCAGGCAATCTGTGAGTAGAAAGGTGCACCTGACAACAGATGCATGGACCAGTAGGCATGGCCAGGGGCATTACATCTCCATCACGGCACACTGGGTTAATGTGGTGGATGCAGGGTCCACAGGGGACAGCAATATTTAGACAGTTCTGCCTAGCCCACGGTCTAGGAAACAGTTGGCTGTAGGCGTTCGTCCCCCCTCCTCCTCCTCATCCCCCAGCAGAAGCGAGAGCTCATCCACAGACCGCAGTCGCACAACCACTCCATCCGCAGCTGACACTTTTGCACACGAGGTGTCCCATTATGGAACAGCTAGTGGCAAGCGTCAGCAGGCTGTATTGGCAATGAAGTGTTTGGGCGACAGACACACCGCGGAAGTTCTGTCCGAGTTCTTGCAGCAAGAAACTCAGTCATGGCAGGGCACTGTACATCTTGAGGCAGGCAAGGTAGTGAGTGATAACGGAAGGAATTTTATGGCTGCTATAGCCCTTTCACAACTGAAACACATTCCTTGCCTGGCTCACACATTAAACCTGGTGGTGCAGTGCTTCCTGAAAAGTTATCCGGGGTTACCCGACCTGCTCCAAAAAGTGCGCAGACTTTGCTCACACATCCGCCGTTCGCCCGTACACTCCAGCCGTATGCAGAACCATCAGCGGTCTTTGAAACTTCCCCAGCATCGCCTAATCATCGACGTTGCAACAAGGTGGAACTCCACACTGCACATGCTTCAGAGACTGTGCGAACAGAGGCGTGCTGTTATGTATTTGTGAGAGGATACACATACACGGGTAGGCAGTTGGATGGAAGACATGGAGTTGTCAGGGGTGCAGTGGTCGAAGCTACAAGACCTGTGTCAAGTCCTTCAGTGTTTTGAGGAATGCACACGGCTGGTTAGTGCAGACAATGCCATAATAAGCATGAGCATCCCCCTAATGCGTCTGCTGATGCAAAGTTTGACGCACATAAAGGAGCAGGCGTCTGCATCCGAGGACGAGGGAAGCCTTGATGACAGTCAGCCATTGTCTGCTCAGGGATGTCTACAGGACGAGGTGGCGGGCGAAGAGGTGGAGGACGAGGAGGATGATGGGGATGAGTATTTTTTGGATGAAGAAGCTTCTCAGGGGGCAATAGGAACTGCTGGCATTGCAAGGCTGGGTTCAGGGTTTTTGAGGGAGACAAGTGACGTTGATTTGCCCGAAAGTGCTCCTCAACCCAGCACATGCACTGATTTGACAACTAGAACATTGGCCCACATGGCGGATTATGCCTTGCGTATCCTCAAAAGGGATCCACTCATTATAAAAATGATGACCGATGACGATTACTGGTTGGCCTGCCTCCTTGATCCTCGCTATAAAGGCAAATTGTAAAATATCATGCCACATGAGAACCTTGAACAAATTTTTGCAACCAAACAAGCAACTCTTGTAGACCGTTTGATTCAGGCATTCCCAGCACACAGCGCCGGTGATGGTTCTCACACGAGCTGCAGGGGGCAACAGGGCAGAGGTGCACAAATCAGAAGTGGCGTTGGACAGAGGGCTTTTCTGACCAGGTTGTGGAGTGATTTCGCAATGACCGCAGACACGACAGGTACTGCAGCATCAATTCGAAGTGACAGGAGACAACATTTGTCCAGTATGGTTACTAACTATTTTTCCTCCATTATCGATGTTCTCCCTCAACCGTCATTCCCCTTTGATTACTGGGCGTCCAAAATAGACACCTGGCCTGAATTGGCCAAATTTGCATTGCAGGAGCTTGCTTGCCTAGCAGCTAGTGTGCTATCAGAAAGAGTATTCAGTGCTGCTGGTTCAATACTGACCGAAAAAAGGACTCGTCTGGCTACCCAAAATGTTGATGATCTAACCTTCATTAAAATGAACCACTCATGGATTTCTAATTTTTTTGCCCCACCTTTCCCAGCTGACACCTAGGTTTCCTGAAAAAAGGTCTTGCTTTGGGACTGGTGTTACTGACTGTTCCAATCTCTTAATTTGCAGCTGCTGATTGTACAGCATACGACATGTTTACACCTCCCTAAATGGCCTAACTCCCCCCACGGGGCCGTGGTCTCGCCACTTGGCGCAAGCACCCGCCAGAGTGCCATTTGTCTGAAGGGTTGGGTGTGCCCACTTTTGATCGACGGCACTGCCACTGGGTCCCTCATAGTACAGTGAAGTGTCTCTGGCGGTGGTGGCGCGCACCCAACGTCAGACACACCGTTGTAACATGAGGGGCCCTGGGCCTGTACCGCCGGCCACGAGAGAGTGTCCCCCCCAGCTCAAACAGTGTTCTACCACTACAAAATTATCTCTCACTGCTCCACCACTGTTTAGTCTATGCGCTGAAATTCTTCAATGCCTGACACTGACAATTACAATTTGTTGACATGTATGATGCTAGTTAAAATAGGCAGGGGCCCTGTCCTACATTTACACCAGTAAATACTTTGCGCCAAATTACAATGTCTGAAAGTCAGCATACGAGCCCACCCCTGTACCTAAGTATGCCACCCTTTTTTTGGGGGGGGGGGGTTGTTTTTTTTACGAGACATTAACATCTATTTAGTTTTTTGGAGTACTTACTGTCTGCGGTCCCTCCTTCCAATTGTCCTCCGCTGACCACACCAATGCTGCCTGTGTACCCCTGCCACATAATGGAAGCTGCATAGAGCCTGCTTTTATATTTTAGGCCTAGGAAGTCTGTCTGCGGTCCCTCCTTCCAATTGTCCTCCGCTGACCACACCAATGCTGCCTGTGCACCCCTGCCACATAATGGAAGCTGCATAGAGCCTATTTTGTTATTTTAGGCCTACTAAGTCTGTCTGCAGTCCCTCCTTCCAATTGTCCTCCGCTGACCACAACAATGCTGCCTGTGTACCCCTGCCACATAATGGAAGCTGCATAGTGCCTATTTTGATATTTTAGGCCTACTAAGTCTGTCTGCGGTCCCTCCTTTCAATTGTCCTCCGCTGACCACACCAATGCTGCCTGTGTACCCCTGCCACATAATGGAAGCTGCATAGAGCCTATTTTGTTATTTTAGGCCTAGGAAATCTGTCTGCAATCCCTCCTTCCAATTGTCCTCCGCTGACCACACCAATGCTGCCTGTGCACCCCTGCCACATAATGGAAGCTGCATAGAGCCTATTTTGTTATTTTAGGCCTACTAAGTCTGTCTGCGGTCCCTCCTTCCAATGGTCCTCCGCTGACCACAACAATGCTGCCTGTGTACCCCTGCCACATAATGGAAGCTGCATAGTGCCTATTTTGTTATTTTAGGCCTACTAAGTCTGTCTGCGGTCCCTCCTTTCAATTGTCCTCCGCTGACCACACCAATGCTGCCTGTGTACCCCTGCCACATAATGGAAGCTGCATAGAGCCTATTTTGTTATTTTAGGCCTACTAAGCCTGTCTGCGGTCCCTCCTTTCAATTGTCCTCCGCTGATCACACCAATGCTGCCTGTGTACCCCTGCCACATAATGGAAGCTGCATAGAGCCTATTTTGTTATTTTAGGCCTACTAAGTCTGTCTGCAGTCCCTCCTTCCAATTGTCCTCCGCTGACCACACCAATGATGCCTGTGTACCCCTGCCTCATAATGGAAGCTGCATAGAGCCTATTTTGTTATTTTAGGCCTACTAAGTCTGTCTGCGGTCCCTCTTTCCAATTGTCCTCCGCTGACCACACCAATGCTGTCTGTGTACCCCTGCCACATAATGGAAGCTGCATAGAGCCTATTTTGTTATTTTAGGCCTACTAAGTCTGTCTGCGGTCCCTCCTTCCAATTGTCCTCCGCTGACCACACCAATGCTGCCTGTGTACCCCTGCCACATAATGGAAGCTGCATAGAGCCTATTTTGTTATTTTAGGCCTACTAAGTCTGTCTGCGGTCCCTCCTTCCAATTGTCCTCCGCTGACCACACCAATGCTGCCTGTGTACCCCTGCCACATAATGGAAGCTGCATAGAGCCTATTTTGTTATTTTAGGCCTACTAAGTCTGTCTGCGGTCCCTCTTTCCAATTGTCCTCTGCTGACCACACCAATGCTGTCTGTGTACCCCTGCCACATAATGGAAGCTGCATAGAGCCTATTTTGTTATTTTAGGCCTACTAAGTCTGTCTGCGGTCCCTCCTTCCAATTGTCCTCCGCTGACCACACCAATGCTGCCTGTGTACCCCTGCCACATAATGGAAGCTGCATAGAGCCTATTTTGTTATTTTAGGCCTACTAAGTCTGTCTGCGGTCCCTCCTTCCAATTGTCCTCCGCTGACCACACCAATGCTGCCTGTGTACCCCTGCCACATAATGGAAGCTGCATAGAGCCTATTTTGTTATTTTAGGCCTACTAAGTCTGTCTGCGGTCCCTCCTTTCAATTGTCCTCCGCTGATCACACCAATGCTGCCTGTGTACCCCTGCCACATAATGGAAGCTGCATAGAGCCTATTTTGTTATTTTAGGCCTACTAAGTCTGTCTGCAGTCCCTCCTTCCAATTGTCCTCCGCTGACCACACCAATGATGCCTGTGTACCCCTGCCTCATAATGGAAGCTGCATAGAGCCTATTTTGTTATTTTAGGCCTACTAAGTCTGTCTGCGGTCCCTCTTTCCAATTGTCCTCTGCTGACCACACCAATGCTGTCTGTGTACCCCTGCCACATAATGGAAGCTGCATAGAGCCTATTTTGTTATTTTAGGCCTACTAAGTCTGTCTGCGGTCCCTCCTTTCAATTGTCCTCCGCTGACCACACCAATGCTGCCTGTGTACCCCTGCCACATAATGGAAGCTGCATCGAGCCTATTTTGTTATTTTAGGCCTACTAAGTCTGTCTGCGGTCCCTCCTTCCAATTGTCCTCCGCTGACCACACCAATGCTGCCTGTGTACCCCTGCCACATAATGGAAGCTGCATAGAGCCTATTTTGTTATTTTAGGCCTACTAAGTCTGTCTGCAGTCCCTCCTTCCAATTGTCCTCCGCTGACCACACCAATGCTGCCTGTGCACCCCTGCCACATAATGGAAGCTGTATAGAACCTATTTTGTTATTTTAGGCCTAGGAAGTCTGTCTGCGGTCCCTCCTTCCAATTGTCCTCCGCTGACCACACCAATGCTGCCTGTGCACCCCTGCCACATAATGGAAGCTGCATAGAGCCTATTTTGTTATTTTAGGCCTACTAAGTCTGTCTGCAGTCCCTCCTTCCAATTGTCCTCCGCTGACCACACCAATGCTGTCTGTGCATCCCTGCCACATAATGGAAGCTGCATAGAGCCTATTTTGTTATTTTAGGCCTAGGAAGTCTGTCTGCGGTCCCTCCTTCCAATTGTCCTCCGCTGACCACACCAATGCTGCCTGTGCACCCCTGCCACATAATGGAAGCTGCATAGAGCCTATTTTGTTATTTTAGGCCTACTAAGTCTGTCTGCGGTCCCTCCTTCCAATTGTCCTCCGCTGACCACACCAATGCTGCCTGTGTACCCCTGCCACATAATGGAAGCTGCATAGAGCCTGCTTTTTTATTTTAGGCCTAGGAAGTCTGTCTGCAGTCCCTCCTTCCAATTGTCCTCCGCTGACCACACCAATGCTGCCTGTGCACCCCTGCCACATAATGGAAGCTGCATAGAGCCTATTTTGTTATTTTAGGCCTACTAAGTCTGTCTGCAGTCCCTCCTTCCAATTGTCCTCCGCTGACCACACCAATGCTGCCTGTGTACCCCTGCCACATAATGGAAGCTGCATAGTGCCTATTTTGTTATTTTAGGCCTACTAAGTCTGTCTGCGGTCCCTCCTTCCAATTGTCCTCCGCTGACCACACCAATGCTGCCTGTGTACCCCTGCCACATAATGGAAGCTGCATAGAGCCTATTTTGTTATTTTAGGCCTACTAAGTCTGTCTGCGGTCCCTCCTTTAAATTGTCCTACGCTGATCACACCAATGCGGCCTGTGTACCCCTGTAGCCTAATTTAAACTGCATAGAGCCTACTTTCTATTGTAGACCTACTACCTGTGTCTGTCTCGGCCAGTCCACTCCTTACAGTTATCCTTCACTGAACAAAGCTATGCCGCCTGTGTACTCCTGTTACCAATTTTGAACTGCATTTATCCTACTTACTTATTTGTGCCTAGTAACTGTGTAAGCCTCTCATAACAGTTGTCCTCCACCACAGAACCCAGCTATGCCACTTTTGTACTCCTTTTACCAATTTTGAACTGAATATAGCCTTCCTTTTTATTTTAGGCCTACTTCATGTTTCAGAGCCACTAATCACACATGCCCTCCTCTACTGAACCACGCTATGCTGCAAGTGTACTCCATTTACCAATTTTGAACTGCATTTTGCCTAATTACTTATTTAGGCCTACTTATTGTGTCTGTCTCCCATTACAGTTGTCCTCCACTGTACAAAGCTGAGCTTCAGGCTTTTGGCCTATATTATCAGATATTAAACTGCATTTGGCCTACTTGTCTGGTTGGGCCCTACTAACGGTGTCTGCCGCTTCTGGGTTTTCTCCTGTTTGGTTTTCTTGAGCTTCAATCTTCAGGCTCTCATTCAGTAGTTGTTGTTAATATGTGTGGTTGGGGCCTACTAATGGTGTCTGCCGCTCCAAGGTGTTCTCCTGGTTTACTTGCCTGAGCTTCAATCTTCAGGCTCTCATTAAGTAGTTGTTGTTAATATAACAGTGCAGTTGGCCTACTATTTTGGTTGGGGCCTACTAACGGTGTCTGCCGCTCCCTGGTGTTGTCCTCCACTGCACAAAGCTGAGCTTCAATCTTCAGGCTCTCATTAAGTAGTTGTTGCTAATATGTGTGGTTGGGGCCTAATAACGGTGTCTGTCGCTCCAAGGTGTTCTCCAGGTATACTTGCCTGAGCTTCAATCTTCAGGCTCTCATTAAGTAGTTGTTGTTAATATAACAGTGCAGTTGGCCTACTATTTTGGTTGGGGCCTACTAACGGTGTCTGCCGCTCCCTGGTGTTGTCCTCCACTGCACAAAGCTGAGCTTCAATCTTCAGGCTCTCATTCAGTAGTTGTTGTTAATATAACAGTGCAGTTGGCCTACTATTTTGGTTGGGGCCTACTAACGGTGTCTGCCGCTCCCTGGGGTTGTCCTCCACTGCACAAAGCTGAGCTTCAGTCTTCAGGCTCTCATTCAAGAGTTGTTGTTAATATGTGTCGTTGGGGCCTACTAACGGTGTCGGCCGCTCCAAGGTGTTCTCCAGGTTTACTTGCCTGAGCTTCAATCTTCAGGCTCTCATTAAGTAGTTGTTGTTAATATAACACTGCTCTTGGTCTACTAGTGTGGTTGGGGCCTACTAACGGTGTCTGCCGCTACAAGGTGTTCTCCATATTTACTTGCCTGAGCTTCAATCTTCAGGCTCTCATTAAGTAGTTGTTGTTAATATAACAGTGCAGTTGGCCTACTAGTTTGTTTGGGGCCTACTAATGGTGTCTGCCGCTCCCTTGTGTTGTCCTTCACTGTACAAAGCTGAGCTTCAGTCTTCAGGCTTTCGGCCTATAGTATCAGATATTAAACTGCATTTGGCCTACGAGTTTGGTTGGGGCCTACTAATGGTGTCTGCCGCTCCCTTGTGTTGTCCTTCACTGTACAAAGCTGAGCTTCAGTCTTCAGGCTTTCGGCCTATAGTATCAGATATTAAACTGCATTTGGCCTACGTGTTTGGTTGGGGCCTACTAACGGTGTCTGCCGCTCCCTGGTGTTGTCACCCACTGTACAAAGCTGAGCTTCAGTCTTCAGGCTTTCGGCCTATGGTATCAGATATTTAACTGCATGTGGCCTACTTGTCTGGTTGGGCCCTACTAACGGTGTCTGCCACTCCTGGGTTTTCTCCTGTTTGGTTTTCTTGAGCTTCAATCTTCAGGCTCTCATTAAGTAGTTGTTGTTAACCCCTTAAGCCCCGAGGGTGGTTTGCATGTTAATGACCGGGCCAATTTTTACAATTCTGACCACTGTCCCTTTATGAGGTTATAACTCTGGAACGCTTCAATGGATCTTGGCGATTCTGACATTTTTTTCTCGTGAGATACTGTACTTCATGTTAGTGGTAAAATTTATTCGATATAACTTGTGTTTATTTGTGAAAAAAATGGAAATTTGGCAAAAATTTTGAAAATTTTCCAACTTTGAATTTTTATGCCCTTAAATCACAGAGATACGTCACGCAAAATACTTAATAAGTAAAATTTGCCACATGTCTACTTTACATCAGCACAATTTCGGAACCAAAATTTTTTTTTGTTAGGGAGTTATAAGGGTTAAAAGTTGACCAGCAATTTCTCATTTTTACAACACCATTTTTTTTTAGGGACCACATCTCATTTGAAGTCATTTTGAGGGGTCTATATGATAGAAAATAACCAAGTGTTACACCATTCTAAAAACTGCACCCATCAAGGTGCTCAAAACCACATTCAAGAAGTTTATTAACCCTTCAGGTGTTTCACAGGAATTTTTGGAATGTTTAAATAAAAATGAACATTTAACTTTTTTTCACACAAAATTTATTCAGCTCCAATTTGTTTTATTTTACCAAGGGTAACAGGAGAAAATGGACCCCAAAAGATGTTGTACAATTTGTCCTGAGTACGCAGATACCCCATATGTGGAGGTAAACCACTTTTTCGGCACATGACAGAGCTCGGAAGCGAAGGAGCGCCATGCAAAATTGACTGGAATTGAGATGGGACGCCATGTTGCGTTTGGAGAGCCCCTGATGTGCCTAAACAATGAAACCCCCCACAAGTGACACCATTTTGGAAAGTAGACCCCTTAAGGAACTTATCTAGATGTGTGGTGAGCACTTAGACCCACCAAGTGCTTTACAGAAGTTTATAATGCAGAGCCGTAAAAATAAAAAATCATATTTTTTCACAAAAATGATCTTTTCGCTCCCAATTTTTTATTTTCCCAAGGGTAAGAGAAGAAATTGGACCCCAAAAATTGTTTTGCAATTTGTCTTGAGTACGCTGATACCCCATATGTGGGTGTAAACCATTGTTTGGGTGCATGGCAGAGCTCGGAAGGGAAGGAGCGCCATTTGACTTTTCAATGCAAAATTGACTGGAATTGAGATGGGACGCCATGTTGCATTTGGAGAGCCCCTGATGTGCCTAAACATTGAAACCCCCCACAAGTGACACCATTTTGGAAAGTAGACCCCTTAAGGAACTTATCTAGATGTGTGGTGAGCACTTTGAACCAACAAGTGCTTCACAGACGTTTATAATGCAGAGCCGTAAAAATAAAAAATCATATTTTTTCACAAAAATGATCTTTTCGCCCCCAATTTTTTATTTTTCCAAGGGTAAGAGAAGAAATTGGACCCCAAAAATTGTTGTGCAATTTGTCCTTAGTACGCTGATACCCCATATGTGGGTGTAAACCATTGTTTGGGTGCATGGCAGAGCTCGGAAGGGAAGGAGCGCCATTTGACTTTTCAATGCAAAATTGACTGGAATTGAGATGGGACGCCATGTTGCGTTTGGAGAGCCCCTGATGTGCCTAAACATTGAAACCCCCCACAAGTGACACCATTTTGGAAAGTAGACCCCTTAAGGAACTTATCTAGATGTGTGGTGAGCACTTTGACCCAACAAGTGCTTCACAGAAGTTTATAATGCAGAGCCGTAAAAATAAAAAATCATATTTTTTCACAAAAATGATTTTTCGCCCCCAATTTTTTATTTTCCCAAGGGTAAGAGAAGAAATTAGACCACAAAAGTTGTTGATCAATTTGTCCTGAGTACAACGATACCCCATATGTGGGGGTAAACCACTGTTTGGGCGCATAGCAGAGCTCGGAAGGGAAGGAGTGCCATTTGACTTTTCAATGCAAAATTTACTGGAATTGAGATGGGACACCATGTCGCGTTTGGAGAGCCCCTGATGTGCCTAAACATTAAAACCCCTCACAAGTGACACCATTTTGGAAAGTAGACCCCTTAAGGAACTTCTCTTGATGTGGTTTGAGAGCTTTGAACCCCCAAGTGTTTCACTACAGTTTATAACGCAGAGCCGTGAAAATAAACAAACATTTTTTTCAGAAAAATGATATTTTAGCCCCCAGTTTTGTATTTTCACAAGGGTAACAGGATAAATTGGACTCCAAAAGTTGTTGTCCAATTTGTCCTGAGTACGCTGATACCCCATATGTGGGGGGAAACCACTGTTTGGGCGCATGGCACAGCTCGGAAGGGAAGGAGCGCCATTTGGAATGCAGACTTAGATGGATTGGTCTGCAGGCATCATTGTTGTGAAATTGGATTTTGGGCTCCCCCGGTGGCCACTGGTGGAATTGAACTGGTGTGCTTCATACTCTCTGTTCACCTGTTTCCATCAGGATGTGGGAGTCGCTATTTAGCCTTGCTCCTCTGTCACTTCCATGCCGGTCAACATTGTAATCAGAAGCCTTTCTGTGCATGTTCCTGCTGCTAGACAACTCCCAGCTAAGTTGGACTTTAGTCCTTGTTTGTTTTTGCATTTTGTTCCAGTTCACAGCTGTAGTTTCGTTTCTGTGTCTGGAAAGCTCTTGTGATCTGAAATTGCCACTCTGATGTTATGAGTTAATACTAGAGTCTTAAAGTAATTTCAGGATGGTGTTTTGATAGGGTTTTCAGCTGACCATGAAAGTGCCCTTTCTGTCTTCCTGCTATCTAGTAAGCGGACCTCAATTTTGCTAAACCTATTTTCATACTACGTTTGTCATTTCATCTAAAATCACCGCCAATATTTGTGGGGGCCTCTGTCTGCCTTTCGGGGAAATTTCTCTAGAGGTGAGCCAGGACTATATTTTCCTCTGCCAGGATTAGTTAGTCCTCCGGCCGGCGCTGGGCGTCTAGGGATAAAACGCAGGCTACGCTACCCGGCTACTGTTAGTTGTGCGGCAGGTTTAGTTCATGGTCAGTTTAGTTTCCATCCTTCCAAGAGCTAGTTCTTATGTTTGCTGGGCTATGTTCTCTTGCCATTGAGAACCATAACAGTTTGACCGGCCAAAAAAAGGGTTAAATTAATTGACAGAGAAAGGAGAGAAAAGAGAAGTCTGCTGAAGATTTTTTTTATTTTTTTTTTTTTTTCAGTTCTGAGTGTGCTTGTAATTGAATCTCTTGCAAGTCTGCCTATATTGCAGCCTTTCTCTCTCTCTCTCCTTCTAATCCTGGAATGGCTCTGTGTTCACCTGTTTAAAATGGATATTCAGAGTTTAGCTGCAGGTTTGAATAATCTCACCACGAAAGTTCAAAATTTACAAGATTTTGTTGTTCATGTTCCTATATCTGAACCTAGAATTCCTTTGCCTGAATTTTTCTCGGGGAATAGATCTTGCTTTCAAAATTTCAAAAATAATTGCAAGTTGTTTTTGTCCCTGAAATCTCGCTCTGCTGGAGATCCTGCTCAGCAGGTCAGGATTGTGATTTCCTTGCTCCGGGGCGACCCTCAGGATTGGGCTTTTGCATTGGCTCCAGGGGATCCTGCGTTGCTCAATGTGGATGCGTTTTTTCTGGCCTTGGGGTTGCTTTATGAGGAACCTCAGTTAGAACTTCAGGCGGAAAAGGCCTTGATGTCCCTATCTCAGGGGCAAGACGAAGCTGAAATATACTGCCAGAAATTCCGTAAATGGGCTGTGCTTACTCAGTGGAATGAGTGCGCCCTGGCGGCGAATTTCAGAGAGGGTCTCTCTGATGCCATTAAGGATGTTATGGTGGGGTTCCCTGTGCCTGCGGGTCTGAATGAGTCCATGACAATGGCTATCCAGATCGATAGGCGTCTGCGGGAGCGCAAACCTGTGCACCATTTGGCGGTGTCTACTGAGAAGACGCCAGAGAATATGCAATGTGACAGAATTCTGTCCAGAAGTGAACGGCAGAATTTTAGACGAAAAAATGGGTTGTGCTTCTATTGCGGTGATTCAACTCATGTTATATCAGCATGCTCTAAGCGTACTAAGAAGCTTGATAAGTCTGTTTCAATTGGCACTTTACAGTCTAAGTTTATTCTATCTGTGACCCTGATTTGTTCTTTATCATCTATTACCGCGGATGCCTATGTCGACTCTGGCGCCGCTTTGAGTCTTATGGATTGGTCCTTTGCCAAACGCTGTGGGTATGATTTGGAGCCTCTTGAAACTCCTATACCCCTGAAGGGGATTGACTCCACCCCATTGGCTAGCAATAAACCACAATACTGGACACAAGTAACTATGCGGATTAATCCGGATCACCAGGAGATTATTCGCTTTCTTGTGCTGTATAACCTACATGATGTGTTGGTGCTTGGATTGCCATGGCTGCAATCTCATAACCCAGTCCTTGACTGGAAAGCTATGTCTGTGTTAAGCTGGGGATGTAAGGGGACGCATGGGGACGTACCTGTGGTTTCCATTTCATCATCTATTCCCTCTGAGATTCCTGAATTCTTGACTGAATATCGTGACGTTTTTGAAGAACCTAAGCTTGGTTCATTACCTCCGCACCGGGAGTGCGATTGTGCCATAGATTTGATTCCGGGTAGTAAATACCCTAAGGGTCGTTTATTTAATCTGTCTGTGCCTGAGCATGCTGCTATGCGAGAATATATAAAGGAGTCCTTGGAAAAGGGACATATTCGTCCTTCGACATCTCCCTTAGGAGCCGGTTTTTTCTTTGTGGCTAAGAAAGATGGCTCTTTGAGGCCGTGCATTGATTATCGGCTTTTGAATAAAATCACGGTTAAATATCAATATCCGTTGCCACTGCTGACTGATTTGTTTGCTCGCATAAAGGGGGCCAAGTGGTTCTCTAAGATAGATCTCCGTGGGGCGTATAATTTGGTGCGAATTAAGCAGGGGGATGAGTGGAAAACCGCATTTAATACGCCCAAGGGCCACTTTGAGTATTTGGTGATACCTTTTGGTCTTTCAAATGCCCCTTCAGTCTTTCAGTCCTTTATGCATGACATTTTCCGTGATTATTTGGATAAATTTATGATTGTGTATCTGGATGATATTTTGATTTTTTCGGATGACTGGGACTCTCATGTCCAGCAGGTCAGGAGGGTTTTTCAGGTTTTGCGGTCTAATTCCTTGTGTGTGAAGGGTTCTAAGTGCGTTTTTGGGGTTCAAAAGATTTCCTTTTTGGGATAAATTTTTTCCCCCTCTTCCATCGAGATGGATCCTGTCAAGGTTCAGGCTATTTGTGATTGGACGCAACCCTCTTCTCTTAAGAGTCTTCAGAAATTTTTGGGCTTTGCTAACTTTTATCGTCGATTTATTGCTGGTTTTTCTGATGTTGTTAAACCATTGACTGATTTGACTAAGAAGGGTGCTGATGTTGCTGATTGGTCCCCTGCTGCTGTGGAGGCCTTTCGGGAGCTTAAGCGCCGCTTTTCTTCCGCCCCTGTGTTGCGTCAGCCTGATGTTGCTCTTCCTTTTCAGGTTGAGGTCGACACTTCTGAGGTCGGAGCTGGGGCGGTTTTGTCGCAGAGAAGTTCCGATTGCTCCGTGATGAGACCTTGTGCTTTTTTCTCGCGTAAATTTTCGCCCGCCGAGCGGAATTATGATGTTGGGAATCGGGAGCTTTTGGCCATGAAGTGGGCTTTTGAGGAGTGGCGTCATTGGCTTGAGGGGGCTAGACATCAGGTGGTGGTATTGACTGACCACAAAAATCTAATTTATCTTGAGTCCGCCAGACGCCTGAATCCTAGACAGGTGCGCTGGTCGTTGTTTTTCTCTCGGTTTAATTTTGTGGTCCTACCTGCCGGGTTCTAAGAATGTTAAGGCGGATGCCCTTTCTAGGAGTTTTGAGCCTGACTCCCCTGGTAATTCTGAACCTACAGGTATCCTTAAGGATGGAGTGATATTGTCTGCCGTTTCTCCAGACCTGCGGCGGGCCTTGCAGGAGTTTCAGGCGGATAGACCTGATCGTTGCCCACCTGGTAGACTGTTTGTTCCTGATGATTGGACCAGTAAAGTCATTTCTGAGGTTCATTCTTCTGCGTTGGCAGGTCATCCTGGAATCTTTGGTACCAGGGATTTGGTGGCAAGGTCCTTCTGGTGGCCTTCCCTGTCTCGAGATGTGCGAGGCTTCGTGCAGTCTTGTGACGTTTGTGCTCGGGCCAAGCCTTGTTGTTCTCGGGCTAGTGGATTGTTGTTGCCCTTGCCTATCCCGAAGAGGCCCTGGACGCACATCTCGATGGATTTTATTTCGGATCTTCCTGTTTCTCAGAAGATGTCTGTCATCTGGGTGGTGTGTGATCGTTTCTCTAAGATGGTCCATTTGGTTCCCCTGCCTAAGTTGCCTTCTTCTTCCGAGTTGGTTCCTCTGTTTTTTCAAAATGTGGTCCGTTTGCATGGTATTCCGGAGAATATCGTTTCTGACAGAGGTACCCAATTCGTGTCTAGATTTTGGCGAGCATTCTGTGCTAGGATGGGCATAGATTTGTCTTTCTCGTCTGCTTTCCATCCTCAGACTAATGGCCAGACCGAGCGGACGAATCAGACCTTGGAGACATATTTGAGGTGTTTTGTGTCTGCAGATCAGGATGATTGGGTTGCTTTTTTGCCTTTAGCGGAGTTTGCCCTCAATAATCGGGCCAGCTCTGCCACCTTGGTGTCTCCCTTTTTCTGTAATTCTGGGTTTCATCCTCGATTTTCTTCTGGTCAGGTGGAATCTTCGGATTGTCCTGGAGTGGATGCTGTGGTGGAGAGGTTGCATCAGATTTGGGGGCAGGTAGTGGACAATTTGAAGTTGTCCCAGGAGAAGACTCAGCTTTTTGCCAACCGCCGGCGTCGGGTTGGTCCTCGGCTTTGTGTTGGGGACTTGGTGTGGTTGTCTTCTCGTTTTGTCCCTATGAGGGTTTCTTCTCCCAAGTTTAAGCCTCGGTTCATCGGCCCGTACAAGATATTGGAGATTCTTAACCCTGTATCCTTCCGTTTGGACCTCCCTGCATCTTTTTCTATTCATAATGTTTTTCATCGGTCATTATTGCGCAGGTATGAGGTACCGGTTGTGCCTTCCGTTGAGCCTCCTGCTCCGGTGTTGGTTGAGGGCGAGTTGGAGTACGTTGTGGAAAAAATCTTGGACTCCCGTGTTTCCAGACGGAAACTCCAGTATCTGGTCAAATGGAAGGGATACGGTCAGGAGGATAATTCTTGGGTGACTGCCTCTGATGTTCATGCCTCCGATTTGGTCCGTGCCTTTCATAGGGCTCATCCTGATCGCCCTGGTGGTTCTGGTGAGGGTTCGGTGCCCCCTCCTTGAGGGGGGGGTACTGTTGTGAAATTGGATTTTGGGCTCCCCCGGTGGCCACTGGTGGAATTGAACTGGTGTGCTTCATCCTCTCTGTTCACCTGTTTCCATCAGGATGTGGGAGTCGCTATTTAGCCTTGCTCCTCTGTCACTTCCATGCCGGTCAACATTGTAATCAGAAGCCTTTCTGTGCATGTTCCTGCTGCTAGACAACTCCCAGCTAAGTTGGACTTTAGTCCTTGTTTGTTTTTGCATTTTGTTCCAGTTCACAGCTGTAGTTTCGTTTCTGTGTCTGGAAAGCTCTTGTGATCTGAAATTGCCACTCTGATGTTATGAGTTAATACTAGAGTCTTAAAGTAATTTCAGGATGGTGTTTTGATAGGGTTTTCAGCTGACCATGAAAGTGCCCTTTCTGTCTTCCTGCTATCTAGTAAGCGGACCTCAATTTTGCTAAACCTATTTTCATACTACGTTTGTCATTTCATCTAAAATCACCGCCAATATTTGTGGGGGCCTCTGTCTGCCTTTCGGGGAAATTTCTCTAGAGGTGAGCCAGGACTATATTTTCCTCTGCCAGGATTAGTTAGTCCTCCGGCCGGCGCTGGGCGTCTAGGGATAAAACGCAGGCTACGCTACCCGGCTACTGTTAGTTGTGTGGCAGGTTTAGTTCATGGTCAGTTTAGTTTCCGTCCTTCCAAGAGCTAGTTCTTATGTTTGCTGGGCTATGTTCTCTTGCCATTGAGAACCATAACACATCATGTTGCATTTGCAGAGCCCCTGTTGTACCCAAAAAGTATAAACCCCCATAAGTGACCCCATATTGGAAACTAGACCTCCCAAGGAACATATCTAGATGTGTTGTGAGAACTTTGAACCCCCAAGTGTTTCACTACAGTTTACAACGCAGTGCCGTGAAAATAAAAAATCCTTTTTTTCCCACAAAAATGATTTTTAGCCCCCCAAATTTTTATTTTCCCAGAGATAACAAGAGAACTTGGACCCCAAAAGTTGTTGTCCTATTTGTCCCGAGTACGCTGATGCCCCAAATGTTGGGGTAAACCCCTGTTTGGGCGCATGGGAGAGCTCGGAAGGGAAGGAGCACTTTTTTACTTTTTCAACGCAGAATTGTCTGGAATTGAGATCGGACGCCATGTCACGTTTGGAGTGCCCCTGATGTGCCTAAACAGTGGAAACTCCCCAATTCTACCTGAAACTAATCCAAACACACCCTAACCCTAATCCCAACTGTAACCCTAACCACACCCCTAACCCTGACACACCCCTAATTCTAATCCCAACCGTAAATGTAATCCAAACCCTAACCCTAACTTTATCCCCAACCCTAACTTTATCTCCAACCCTAACTTTAGCCCCAACCCTATCCCTAACTTTATCCCCACCCTAACTTTAGCTCCAACCCTAGCCCAAACCCTAACCCTAACCCTAGCCCTAACCCTAACCCTAGCCCTAACCCTAGCCCTAACCCTAGCCCTAACCCTAGCCCTAACGCTAGCCCTAACCCTAACCCTAGCCCTAACCCTAACCCTAACCCTAACCCTAGCCCTAACCCTAGCCCTAATGGGAAAATGGAAATAAATACATTTTTTTAATTTTATTATTTTTCCCTAACTAAGGGGGTGATGAAGGGGGGTTTGATTTACTTTTATAGCGTTTTTTATATCGGATTTTTATGATTGGCAGCTGTCACACACTAAAAGACGCTTTTTATAGCAAAAAAGTTTTTGCGTCTCCACATTTTGAGACCTATAATTTTTCCGTATTTTGGTCCACAGAGTCATGTGAGGTCTTGTTTTTTGCGGGACGAGTTGTCGTTTTTATTGGTAACATTTTCGGACATGTGACAGTTTTTGATCACTTTTTATTCCGATTTTTGTGAGGCAGAATGACCAAAAACCAGCTATTCATGAATTTCTTTTGGGGGAGGCGTTTATACCGTTCCACGTTTGGTAAAATTGATAAAGCAGTTTTATTCGTCGGGTCAGTACGATTACAGCGATATCTCATTTATATCACTTTTTTATGTTTTGGCGCTTTTATACGATAAAAGCTATTTTATAGAAAAAATAATTATTTTGGCATCGCTTTATTCTGAGGACTATAACTTTTTCATTTTTTTGGTTATGATGCTATATGGTGGCGCGTTTTTTGCGGGACAAGATGACGTTTTCAGCGGTACCATGTTTATTTATATCCGTCTTTTTGATCGCGTGTTATTTCACTTTTTGTTTGGCGGTATGATAATAAAGCAGCAAAAAGAAAAGAAGCCAGCACTGCTGAAGGTCAAAACGCAATTTCCAAAGTGCATATGCACATAATAAATTCTGACTGTATTTCAAATATGAGATATTTAGCAAATAATTGATCAATTCTTTGAGCTACCCCGCCACTTCACGGCAATCTCATAATGGGGCAGTCCTAACTCTACGTTTTTTATTACATTGTGCCATTACGGCCTCCTAAATGTATTGAGAGTGAGAAAAAAAAAAAAAAGGACAAACCACATTATATAACATTACATGACAAACTGTACCTGGAGCATTGACAGAATCACTCCCTTAGTGCCAGGAAGGCGAGCGCGGATAGAGGCCGATCAGGTCCTGTGCTGACATATCAGATCTGGCCCCCACACTGCCAACCCAACACCAAAGTTAAAGGATGAAACTGGCTGAGGCACAGCTGCCTAATTAACTAGAGCCTGAGGCAGGGCAGGGCTGCTGTGTGTGTGTGTGCACAGCAGCCTATCAATCATAGTGAACCCAGACAGAATGGCGCATATGACTTAGCGTGCGCGGCAACAGTGGTGGTCAGCCACATACCAATACAGAAGCAAAAAGAAAAGAAGCCAGCACTGCTGAAGGTCAAAACGCAATTTCCAAAGTGCATATGCACATAATAAATTCTGACTGTATTTCAAATATGAGATATTTAGCAAATAATTGATCAATTCTTTGAGCTACCCCGCCACTTCACGACAATCTCATAATGGGGCAGTCCTAACTCTACGTTTTTTATTACATTGTGCCATTACGGCCTCCTAAATGTATTGAGAGTGAGAAAAAAAAAAAAAAAGGACAAACCACATTATATAACATTACATGACAAACTGTACCTGGAGCATTGACAGAATCACTCCCTTAGTGCCAGGAAGGCGAGCGCGGATAGAGGCCGATCAGGTCCTGTGCTGACATATCAGATCTGGCCCCCACACTGCCAACCCAACACCAAAGTTAAAGGATGAAACTGGCTGAGGCACAGCTGCCTAATTAACTAGAGCCTGAGGCAGGGCAGGGCTGCTGTGTGTGTGTGTGCACAGCAGCCTATCAATCATAGTGAACCCAGACAGAATGGCGCATATGACTTAGCGTGCGCGGCAACAGTGGTGGTCAGCCACATACCAATACAGAAGCAAAAAGAAAAGAAGCCAGCACTGCTGAAGGTCAAAACGCAATTTCCAAAGTGCATATGCACATAATAAATTCTGACTGTATTTCAAATATGAGATATTTAGCAAATAATTGATCAATTCTTTGAGCTACCCCGCCACTTCACGGCAATCTCATAATGGGGCAGTCCTAACTCTATGTTTTTTATTACATTGTGCCATTATGGCCTCCTAAATGTATTGAGAGTGAGAAAAAAAAAAAAAAGGACAAACCACATTATATAACATTACATGACAAACTGTACCTGGAGCATTGACAGAATCACTCCCTTAGTGCCAGGAAGGCGAGCGCGGATAGAGGCCGATCAGGTCCTGTGCTGACATATCAGATCTGGCCCCCACACTGCCAACCCAACACCAAAGTTAAAGGATGAAACTGGCTGAGGCACAGCTGCCTAATTAACTAGAGCCTGAGGCAGGGCAGGGCTGCTGTGTGTGTGTGTGCACAGCAGCCTATCAATCATAGTGAACCCAGACAGAATGGCGCATATGACTTAGCGTGCGCGGCAACAGTGGTGGTCAGCCACATACCAATACAGAAGCAAAAAGAAAAGAAGCCAGCACTGCTGAAGGTCAAAACGCAATTTCCAAAGTGCATATGCACATAATAAATTCTGACTGTATTTCAAATATGAGATATTTAGCAAATAATTGATCAATTCTTTGAGCTACCCCGCCACTTCACGGCAATCTCATAATGGGGCAGTCCTAACTCTACGTTTTTTATTACATTGTGCCATTACGGCCTCCTAAATGTATTGAGAGTGAGAAAAAAAAAAAAAAGGGACAAACCACATTATATAACATTACATGACAAACTGTACCTGGAGCATTGACAGAATCACTCCCTTAGTGCCAGGAAGGCGAGCGCGGATAGAGGCCGATCAGGTCCTGTGCTGACATATCAGATCTGGCCCCCACACTGCCAACCCAACACCAAAGTTAAAGGATGAAACTGGCTGAGGCACAGCTGCCTAATTAACTAGAGCCTGAGGCAGGGCAGGGCTGCTGTGTGTGTGTGTGCACAGCAGCCTATCAATCATAGTGAACCCAGACAGAATGGCGCATATGACTTAGCGTGCGCGGCAACAGTGGTGGTCAGCCACATACCAATACAGAAGCAAAAAGAAAAGAAGCCAGCACTGCTGAAGGTCAAAACGCAATTTCCAAAGTGCATATGCACATAATAAATTCTGACTGTATTTCAAATATGAGATATTTAGCAAATAATTGATCAATTCTTTGAGCTACCCCGCCACTTCACGGCAATCTCATAATGGGGCAGTCCTAACTCTACGTTTTTTATTACATTGTGCCATTACGGCCTCCTAAATGTATTGAGAGTGAGAAAAAAAAAAAAAAGGACAAACCACATTATATAACATTACATGACAAACTGTACCTGGAGCATTGACAGAATCACTCCCTTAGTGCCAGGAAGGCGAGCGCGGATAGAGGCCGATCAGGTCCTGTGCTGACATATCAGATCTGGCCCCCACACTGCCAACCCAACACCAAAGTTAAAGGATGAAACTGGCTGAGGCACAGCTGCCTAATTAACTAGAGCCTGAGGCAGGGCAGGGCTGCTGTGTGTGTGTGTGCACAGCAGCCTATCAATCATAGTGAACCCAGACAGAATGGCGCATATGACTTAGCGTGCGCGGCAACAGTGGTGGTCAGCCACATACCAATACAGAAGCAAAAAGAAAAGAAGCCAGCACTGCTGAAGGTCAAAACGCAATTTCCAAAGTGCATATGCACATAATAAATTCTGACTGTATTTCAAATATGAGATATTTAGCAAATAATTGATCAATTCTTTGAGCTACCCCGCCACTTCACGACAATCTCATAATGGGGCAGTCCTAACTCTACGTTTTTTATTACATTGTGCCATTACGGCCTCCTAAATGTATTGAGAGTGAGAAAAAAAAAAAAAAAGGACAAACCACATTATATAACATTACATGACAAACTGTACCTGGAGCATTGACAGAATCACTCCCTTAGTGCCAGGAAGGCGAGCGCGGATAGAGGCCGATCAGGTCCTGTGCTGACATATCAGATCTGGCCCCCACACTGCCAACCCAACACCAAAGTTAAAGGATGAAACTGGCTGAGGCACAGCTGCCTAATTAACTAGAGCCTGAGGCAGGGCAGGGCTGCTGTGTGTGTGTGTGCACAGCAGCCTATCAATCATAGTGAACCCAGACAGAATGGCGCATATGACTTAGCGTGCGCGGCAACAGTGGTGGTCAGCCACATACCAATACAGAAGCAAAAAGAAAAGAAGCCAGCACTGCTGAAGGTCAAAACGCAATTTCCAAAGTGCATATGCACATAATAAATTCTGACTGTATTTCAAATATGAGATATTTAGCAAATAATTGATCAATTCTTTGAGCTACCCCGCCACTTCACGGCAATCTCATAATGGGGCAGTCCTAACTCTATGTTTTTTATTACATTGTGCCATTATGGCCTCCTAAATGTATTGAGAGTGAGAAAAAAAAAAAAAAGGACAAACCACATTATATAACATTACATGACAAACTGTACCTGGAGCATTGACAGAATCACTCCCTTAGTGCCAGGAAGGCGAGCGCGGATAGAGGCCGATCAGGTCCTGTGCTGACATATCAGATCTGGCCCCCACACTGCCAACCCAACACCAAAGTTAAAGGATGAAACTGGCTGAGGCACAGCTGCCTAATTAACTAGAGCCTGAGGCAGGGCAGGGCTGCTGTGTGTGTGTGTGCACAGCAGCCTATCAATCATAGTGAACCCAGACAGAATGGCGCATATGACTTAGCGTGCGCGGCAACAGTGGTGGTCAGCCACATACCAATACAGAAGCAAAAAGAAAAGAAGCCAGCACTGCTGAAGGTCAAAACGCAATTTCCAAAGTGCATATGCACATAATAAATTCTGACTGTATTTCAAATATGAGATATTTAGCAAATAATTGATCAATTCTTTGAGCTACCCCGCCACTTCACGGCAATCTCATAATGGGGCAGTCCTAACTCTACGTTTTTTATTACATTGTGCCATTACGGCCTCCTAAATGTATTGAGAGTGAGAAAAAAAAAAAAAAGGGACAAACCACATTATATAACATTACATGACAAACTGTACCTGGAGCATTGACAGAATCACTCCCTTAGTGCCAGGAAGGCGAGCGCGGATAGAGGCCGATCAGGTCCTGTGCTGACATATCAGATCTGGCCCCCACACTGCCAACCCAACACCAAAGTTAAAGGATGAAACTGGCTGAGGCACAGCTGCCTAATTAACTAGAGCCTGAGGCAGGGCAGGGCTGCTGTGTGTGTGTGTGCACAGCAGCCTATCAATCATAGTGAACCCAGACAGAATGGCGCATATGACTTAGCGTGCGCGGCAACAGTGGTGGTCAGCCACATACCAATACAGAAGCAAAAAGAAAAGAAGCCAGCACTGCTGAAGGTCAAAACGCAATTTCCAAAGTGCATATGCACATAATAAATTCTGACTGTATTTCAAATATGAGATATTTAGCAAATAATTGATCAATTCTTTGAGCTACCCCGCCACTTCACGGCAATCTCATAATGGGGCAGTCCTAACTCTACGTTTTTTATTACATTGTGCCATTACGGCCTCCTAAATGTATTGAGAGTGAGAAAAAAAAAAGGACAAACCACATTATATAACATTACATGACAAACTGTACCTGGAGCATTGACAGAATCACTCCCTTAGTGCCAGGAAGGCGAGCGCGGATAGAGGCCGATCAGGTCCTGTGCTGACATATCAGATCTGGCCCCCACACTGCCAACCCAACACCAAAGTTAAAGGATGAAACTGGCTGAGGCACAGCTGCCTAATTAACTAGAGCCTGAGGCAGGGCAGGGCTGCTGTGTGTGTGTGTGCACAGCAGCCTATCAATCATAGTGAACCCAGACAGAATGGCGCATATGACTTAGCGTGCGCGGCAACAGTGGTGGTCAGCCACATACCAATACAGAAGCAAAAAGAAAAGAAGCCAGCACTGCTGAAGGTCAAAATGCAATTTCCAAAGTGCATATGCACATAATAAATTCTGACTGTATTTCAAATATGAGATATTTAGCAAATAATTGATCAATTCTTTGAGCTACCCCGCCACTTCACGGCAATCTCATAATGGGGCAGTCCTAACTCTACGTTTTTTATTACATTGTGCCATTACGGCCTCCTAAATGTATTGAGAGTGAGAAAAAAAAAAAAAAGGACAAACCACATTATATAACATTACATGACAAACTGTACCTGGAGCATTGACAGAATCACTCCCTTAGTGCCAGGAAGGCGAGCGCGGATAGAGGCCGATCAGGTCCTGTGCTGACATATCAGATCTGGCCCCCACACTGCCAACCCAACACCAAAGTTAAAGGATGAAACTGGCTGAGGCACAGCTGCCTAATTAACTAGAGCCTGAGGCAGGGCAGGGCTGCTGTGTGTGTGTGTGCACAGCAGCCTATCAATCATAGTGAACCCAGACAGAATGGCGCATATGACTTAGCATGCGCGGCAACAGTGGTGGTCAGCCACATACCAATACAGAAGCAAAAAGAAAAGAAGCCAGCACTGCTGAAGGTCAAAACGCAATTTCCAAAGTGCATATGCACATAATAAATTCTGACTGTATTTCAAATATGAGATATTTAGCAAATAATTGATCAATTCTTTGAGCTACCCCGCCACTTCACGGGGTAGCTCAATGTGGTTTGTCCTTTTTTTTTTTTTCTCACTCTCAATACATTTAGGAGGCCGTAATGGCACAATGTAATAAAAAACGTAGAGTTAGGACTGCCCCATTATGAGATTGCCGTGAAGTGGCGGGGTAGCTCAAAGAATTGATCAATTATTTGCTAAATATCTCATATTTGAAATACAGTCAGAATTTATTATGTGCATATGCACTTTGGAAATTGCGTTTTGACCTTCAGCAGTGCTGGCTTCTTTTCTTTTTGCTTCTGTATTGGTATGTGGCTGACCACCACTGTTGCCGCGCACGCTAGGTCATATGCGCCATTCTGTCTGGGTTCACTATGATTGATAGGCTGCTGTGCACACACACACACAGCAGCCCTGCCCTGCCTCAGGCTCTAGTTAATTAGGCAGCTGTGCCTCAGCCAGTTTCATCCTTTAACTTTGGTGTTGGGTTGGCAGTGTGGGGGCCAGATCTGATATGTCAGCACAGGACCTGATCGGCCTCTATCCGCGCTCGCCTTCCTGGCACTAAGGGAGTGATTCTGTCAATGCTCCAGGTACAGTTTGTCATGTAATGTTATATAATGTGGTTTGTCCTTTTTTTTTTTTTCTCACTCTCAATACATTTAGGAGGCCGTAATGGCACAATGTAATAAAAAACGTAGAGTTAGGACTGCCCCATTATGAGATTGCCGTGAAGTGGCGGGGTAGCTCAAAGAATTGATCAATTATTTGCTAAATATCTCATATTTGAAATACAGTCAGAATTTATTATGTGCATATGCACTTTGGAAATTGCGTTTTGACCTTCAGCAGTGCTGGCTTCTTTTCTTTTTGCTTCTGTATTGGTATGTGGCTGACCACCACTGTTGCCGCGCACGCTAGGTCATATGCGCCATTCTGTCTGGGTTCACTATGATTGATAGGCTGCTGTGCACACACACACACAGCAGCCCTGCCCTGCCTCAGGCTCTAGTTAATTAGGCAGCTGTGCCTCAGCCAGTTTCATCCTTTAACTTTGGTGTTGGGTTGGCAGTGTGGGGGCCAGATCTGATATGTCAGCACAGGACCTGATCGGCCTCTATCCGCGCTCGCCTTCCTGGCACTAAGGGAGTGATTCTGTCAATGCTCCAGGTACAGTTTGTCATGTAATGTTATATAATGTGGTTTGTCCTTTTTTTTTTTTTCTCACTCTCAATACATTTAGGAGGCCGTAATGGCACAATGTAATAAAAAACGTAGAGTTAGGACTGCCCCATTATGAGATTGCCGTGAAGTGGCGGGGTAGCTCAAAGAATTGATCATTTATTTGCTAAATATCTCATATTTGAAATACAGTCAGAATTTATTATGTGCATATGCACTTTGGAAATTGCGTTTTGACCTTCAGCAGTGCTGGCTTCTTTTCTTTTTGCTTCTGTATTGGTATGTGGCTGACCACCACTGTTGCCGCGCACGCTAGGTCATATGCGCCATTCTGTCTGGGTTCACTATGATTGATAGGCTGCTGTGCACACACACACACACAGCAGCCCTGCCCTGCCTCAGGCTCTAGTTAATTAGGCAGCTGTGCCTCAGCCAGTTTCATCCTTTAACTTTGGTGCTGGGTTGGCAGTGTGGGGGCCAGATCTGATATGTCAGCACAGGACCTGATCGGCCTCTATCCGCGCTCGCCTTCCTGGCACTAAGGGAGTGATTCTGTCAATGCTCCAGGTACAGTTTGTCATGTAATGTTATATAATGTGGTTTGTCCTTTTTTTTTTTTTCTCACTCTCAATACATTTAGGAGGCCGTAATGGCACAATGTAATAAAAAACGTAGAGTTAGGACTGCCCCATTATGAGATTGCCGTGAAGTGGCGGGGTAGCTCAAAGAATTGATCAATTATTTGCTAAATATCTCATATTTGAAATACAGTCAGAATTTATTATGTGCATATGCACTTTGGAAATTGCGTTTTGACCTTCAGCAGTGCTGGCTTCTTTTCTTTTTGCTTCTGTATTGGTATGTGGCTGACCACCACTGTTGCCGCGCACGCTAGGTCATATGCGCCATTCTGTCTGGGTTCACTATGATTGATAGGCTGCTGTGCACACACACACACAGCAGCCCTGCCCTGCCTCAGGCTCTAGTTAATTAGGCAGCTGTGCCTCAGCCAGTTTCATCCTTTAACTTTGGTGTTGGGTTGGCAGTGTGGGGGCCAGATCTGATATGTCAGCACAGGACCTGATCGGCCTCTATCCGCGCTCGCCTTCCTGGCACTAAGGGAGTGATTCTGTCAATGCTCCAGGTACAGTTTGTCATGTAATGTTATATAATGTGGTTTGTCCTTTTTTTTTTTTTTCTCACTCTCAATACATTTAGGAGGCCGTAATGGCACAATGTAATAAAAAACGTAGAGTTAGGACTGCCCCATTATGAGATTGCCGTGAAGTGGCGGGGTAGCTCAAAGAATTGATCAATTATTTGCTAAATATCTCATATTTGAAATACAGTCAGAATTTATTATGTGCATATGCACTTTGGAAATTGCGTTTTGACCTTCAGCAGTGCTGGCTTCTTTTCTTTTTGCCTATGATAATAAAGCGTTGTTTTTTGGCTCGTTTTTTTTTTTTTTCGTACGGTGTTCACTGAAGGGGTTAACTAGTGGGACAGTTTTATAGGTTGGGTCGTTACGGACGCGGCGATACTAAATATGTGTACTTTTCTTGTTTGTTTGGTTTTTTTTAGCTAAATAAATGTATTTATGGGAATAATATTTTTTTTTTCTTCTTTATTTAGGAATTTATTTTTTTTTATTTTTTTTTACACGTGGAAATTTTTTTTTTTTACTTTGTCCCAGGGGGGGACATCACAGATCGCCGATCTGATAGTTTGCATAGCACTCTATCAGATCGGCGCTCTCACTCACATCGCTGCAGGCTGCAGCTTTCATCTGCAGCCTGCTCCGGACCCGGAAGTACTCCCTGCAGGACCCGGATGCAGCCCCGCGGCCATTTTGGATCCGGGGACTGCAGGGAGGAGATGTTCGGTACAAGGTGAGTACATTCCCTTGTACCGATCGTCTCAGGGAAGCCCGCAGGGAGCCCCCTCCCTGCGCGATGCTTCCCTGTACCTCCGGTACACCGCGATCATGTTTGATCGCGGTGTGCTGGGGGTTAATGTGCCGGGGGCGGTCCGTGACTGCTCCTGGCACATAGTGCCGGATGTCAGCTGCGATAGGCAGCTGACACCCGGCCGCGATCGGCCGCGCTCCCCCCGTGAGCGCGGCCGATCGGCTATGACGTACTATCCCGTCACTGGGAATTAAGTCCCAGGTCACCTTGACGGGATAGTACGTCATATGGGATTAAGGGGTTAATATAATGCTGCAGTTGGCCTACTAGTGTGGTTGGGGCCTACTAACGGTGTCTGCCGCTGCTTTCTGTTCTCCACTGAACAGAGCTCAGCTTCAATCTTCAGGCTCTCATTAAGTTGTTGTTTATATAACACTGCAGTTGGCCTACTATTTTGGTTGGGCCTAGTAATGGTGTCTGCCGCACCTTGGTGTTGTCCTGTGTTATTTTCCAGAGCTTCAATCTTCAGGCTTTCGGGCTATATTTGTAATATTAAACTGCATTGGGCCTACTAGTGTTTTTGGGCCCTTAAAACGGTGTCTGCCGCTCCTGGGTTTTCTCCTGTTTTGTTTTCCCGAGCTTCAATCTTCAGGCTTTCGGCCTTTATTTGTAATATTAAACTGCATTGGCCTAGTAGTGTGGTTGGGCCCTTAAAACGGTGTCTGCCGCTCCTGGGTTTTCTACTCCACTGAACAAACCAATGCCGTCTGGTTAGTCCTGTTACCAATTTTGAACTGCATTTAGCCCACTTTATTATTTGGGCCTATATCTGTGTTTCATCCTCATCCTGCCCTTTGCCCAGCCAGTGCTAGATGAGTCTTGTGGTACATTGACCCAGACCACTACATTCCCCTTGCACGCTACACAGCCACAATCTGGCCCTGCTGAAAGTCAGGTTTCCCTTCCCGCATACTATACCACCTTACACAGGGACAAAGAGGAAGGTGCAGATGAAAGTGCAGGTTCCTTCATCAGGTGGGGAGGCATACTCGTTGGTGACGTCACAGGCACAGGGCCCCTCAGAGTATGCAAAAGTGTCGCTGCCGGTAGGAGGCGCCCCCGCCGTGCAAACACACTGCCGAACTTTGAGGGGCCCTGTGCCAGTGCCAATGCGAACGAGTGGGCCCCCCCTGCTTGTTCAGGATCACAGCACTTGCAAACTTGAAATACTTACCTCTCACTGCTCCACCGCCGTGACGTAGTCCACGTTTCCTGGGCCCACTAAAAATTTGAACCAGCCCTACCCCCCACAACTTTAGCCAAATGACCCCCAATTTCCAATGCCTAACTATTATTATAAAATTAATTAAGATTGACACGCTTCAGTAACACGAATGGATGTTTTTGCCATTAAAATGGGCACTGTAGGTGTTTTCCTGGCCCCCACTCACTGCCAACTATGCTTCCCCATTGACTTGCATTGGGTTTCGTGTTTCGGTCAATCCCCGACTTTTCGCGATAATCGGCCGATTGCACTCGACTCGACTTTTGAGATAGTCGTGTTTTGCAAAACCCAACTCGACCCCAAAAAAGTAAAAGTCGCTCAACCCTAATGAGGATGTGCTTGCTAATGGTGCTAGTTGAGTGTGTGCAACGACAGGTACCGGGCAGGAGGCATCTTTGCATGTACCATGGACAGGATTGGCTTGCACGCACAATAGCTGAAGAAGCAGTGGTGTCACCTGCAAACAGTGTTCCTGGACCCTGGGGTTCGGCCCACAAAATCGGGTGCTTTGCTGTCATGTGCCTGATCATGCTGGTGGTGGTCAGGCTGGTAGTTTTAATACCCATGCTGATGCAGGCCTGGCAGGTGGTGCAAATGGCCTTTTTGGAGTTATTGACAAAGTCTTTAAAAAACAAACAGACTCAGGACGATCTAACAGTTGGACTGGCAACTTTCATCATGTTAGTGTTACGGGGAACGGTTGCACGCCTTCTGACATGTGGCCACCACACTGCTTCTTCCTGCCTGTTGGGGTATTATGCCTCCCTCCCCCTGTGTGCTGCTGTCCTTGGGCTAGATGTCCTCCTGCCAGCTTGGGTCAGTTACTATATCATCCACCACCTCGTCTTCCACTTCCGCACTCTAGTCCTCCTCCTGACTTTCCGGCAATTGTGTCTCATCATCGCCCACCGCTTGTGACCTTTTCCCACCGTCGTCTTCGTGTGACCGTGGCTGCTCAAATTTTTGTGAATCACTACATGCGATCTCCTCTTGCCCGCTTCAAGTGGACCTGGCGAGAGGCCCGATTCTTTAAATGGAAAGTGAACAGCTATTCGGAGTGTCCAAGTGTGGGATCAGTTGTCTCTGGGCACTCGGCACGGTGGGAGGAAGGAGGATCAAGGTGAAGAATATGTGGTCCAGACTCGCGGCCATTGAGACTTGACCGTGTGGAAGACAGGCTGGTGGTGGTGTTGGCAATGTGACTGGAAGCGTAATCCGCTATCCAAACGAAAACCTTTTGACACTGCTCTGGGTTCAATAGTGGTGTGCTGCGGTCCCCTAATAATTCGGACTGGAAGGTCAAGTGAGAAGATGTGGGTGCTTGTTGTAGCACAATTTCACCTTGCCAACGGCCATGGCCTCAGCCTCTGCATGCACCATCACAGTAACCATCATGTCCAGTTCTGCATCCCTTGTCAAGTGCCTTGCCCATTTTCATGTTCACTACAAATGTCTGAATTTGGAGCACACTGATATGTGATCCATGTGATGGACAAACCTGTAGGTAACTATTTTTTTTTCAGCAAACTGATGTCTTATCTAAGACACTACAACAAAATTTAACAGTAGGCAACAAATGGCAGAATTCTCAATGCACTGAGATGTGATCCGTGTGATGCCCACACCCTTGTTTAAAATAGCTGGATTTTTACACTGTAATATAGAAAGAATCTGGCTCTGCAGTGCCAACAAGCAAATGGAGCAAAAAAAAACAAAAAAAAAAACGGTGTGCTCTGGATTGCTTTTAAAGAAAATGATCAGGATTAAGATCCCCCAAAAAATATTCCTGGCCCCTGATACTTTGGACTATGTATATAAATGTCAATAATAGGCAGCAGCAGCAGCAGCAGACAGTACTGAAATGGACCCTCTTGCTATGTGCAATGAAGTCTGCCACATACACTGATATCTATATACCCACATACACTGCCTGCCTGCCGAAGGACTGTTGATTGAGATGGACTTGTGTATTACAGATGGTATACTCACACTAACTAATACAATTGAAAATCTCTCTCTATCTCAGCAGCAACTTTCCCTACACTGCTTGAGTCCGGAGCAGACTGTGATGAGCAGGGTGGCGTTTGTCTACTATAGACCTGATGACGCTGTGCGGTCAGCCAATCACTGTAATGCCACAACCAACATGGCTGCGGCATTACAGTGTGTGGCAAACAATCTCTGCATGTTTATTGGCGTTCTAAAGTGCGCTAAACATGCAGGGCAGAGACCCGAGCACCTGCCGAGCAAAGCCGGAAATACTCGGCGAGTTCCGAGCATCCCTAGCACTGCCATGTTCTGGCGAGCACCAAGTAGTGGCGAGCATGCTCGCTCATCACTAATCAGAAGCAAAACAGCCTGCTATTAAATATTACAAGTACCATCTTGTCTCTAAGTAATGTTCTGCTGCCACAAATGAGGGAGACAAGGGACGTAAAGACTGAAACATTACTGGTGTTTTAAAGTGACGAACAGTATCCATGTGAACAATAAGTAAATCAGCCTGGAGTTTGCCATCAGTCTCACATTTGCAAACACCTCTGCAAAACCCAGTGGGAACTTAACCAGTATTTTCATGCAGAGGCGAGAGAAAAGACTGAGAAATGATAATCCCACCCATGCCTGCTGACTCTGACTCAACAGACGGCTGTGGATTCCGTAGGCTGCACGCTCCAAAACACTTCCTGCAGACAGCTATTTTTGGAACTTTCACATGAATATTTTGGTAGCTGATTCAAAGGATGGCATAGCTTGGGAAGAGGCTCATAAACCCAAACAATTTTAGAGCAACATCTCGTAAGACAGGAAAGAATTGATTGTGCACATGGGAGCAAAATGAAATCTGTCTTCATGTCTCCTTGGATGTAAATCCAAAAGTGTTTCTCCGCTATATCAAGTTACATTCTCAGGCTGTGGCTTTCAAACATCTCTCAATTAGAAAGACTCATATTGTCCTGACAATTTATAAACTAGGATCCTGCTCACAGCTAAGAACTGCCTGTGATATGCAGCATCGCCAGTTGAGATATCCCTCTTACACACTTTTGTGCCTAGCCTTAACTCAAGCAAAAATGTATGTCAAATAAACAAGTCATTAGGATGCATCTGGCTAGATAGGGCACAGACACAGGTAGCAGATGTCACATGGAGATGCTGCAGAACACCGAACAGATAAGCTGTCAGGATGGTATTTATACTGACTGCTAATGTCAATATGATCTTGCAGGCAAACAGCAGCTTTATCATGTCAATCAGGTTAACAGCCGCACAGATTTATGGGTAGAACTGCTGTTTACCATACAAACCATGTGGTTAGTAAATTACAATTTAAAGGGAACATATTACATCTCAAAAATGATATTAACCTGCAAATATGGGTTAATCTGCAGATTAACAGCATGCCAATGCTGCTCAGTCTCTTCAGGGAAATGCCGGCTACCAGTAGGAAATTAAATTTATTCCTCCTGGCAGCCTTGGGCTTTCAGTCATGGAAGTGTGACCAGCGTGGTTTCAGTCATTGCTCAGTACATACTGGGTGGTGGCTGTAACCACGCCCCCTGGTGCTGACTGACAGCCAACTCTGCAGTGTATTTGTGCTGAGTCGGCTGCCAGTCAGTGCCAAGCGTGTTTGCAGCCTACTGAGTGGTGACTAAAGCCACACCCAAGAATGAAAGCCCAAAACTGCCAGGAGGAATAAAGTGAATTCCCTCCAATTAGCCAGGCTTTCACTGCAACAGCCATGCAGCTTTGGATTACAATCAACCTGCAGATTAGCCACAAATTTGCATGTTAATAGCATATTGGGAAGTGACTTGTTTGTGTAGCCCTGTACTAACTTTGAGATGCTAAAACATGTGTCTGTACTCTAAGAATGTTAATACTAATTCTACTTATACATTGCTAATGTTTACTTATGATATTTACTATGATATACTCACACACAGGTAACAGGAATAAGGAAGTTTCTATTACAGAGTGAAACAGCACCAACATCCCACTGGTCCCTGACCAGACTAGAATATCCCTAGCCTCACATCTAAAACAGCACCTCAGACCTGGCTCCCTAAAAGGCCATCCAGAGGTTTCATGTGCCTCTTGAGGAACCAGAGGGGAGGCCACTACATGCTGCTTACAAGGGGAAAGGAAAGTGTATAGGTGGACACTAAGACCAAGGGTGAGAAAACTTAAAGCACGTTCATCAAGGGGAGAGAGGGAAAACTAATGAAACCCAAAAAATACATGAAACGGGAATAACCTCTCAGAACCCTAACTGCAATCAAAGGAAATGGTGCTGGGAAGGTAGACAAACAGACATTCAGCCAAAATGCAAATGGTATTTGCCTAGCAGGGAAAATCCCATAACTGAAGGCCTGGAACTCTTTAACAAATCCACCTAGAAGCATAACCAGCAAGGAAGTGCAGTGTTGGGTGAACATATGAAACTCCACCCAGAATGTGGTAGGGCAAACCACAATGGGAAAATAAGAAACATCTGGAGACGCGAAAACCAAAAAGGGAAAACAAAGGCAATAGAAACCATCCACATTTAGAAAGGAAAAAAAGGGCAATAGCTCAGAGACAGTGAACTGACCACACTGCAACAGGTCCCTGGATCAAATCCCCAAACTGAGCTATGACAGTGCACCCCTCTACAAGGGGGCAACAGACCTTCAGAACCCCTTATTGTCTGAAGTCACTGATGGAATTCTCTCACCAGGAGATCTGCATGGAGATCCTTCAAGTTAACCCAGGAGTTATCTTCAGGACCATAACCTTTCTACTTAATGAGATACTGTAGATAGTACCTGATGCGCATGGTACCAAGAACTTGTAATTCCGATCCCCATCCTCATCCACCTCAATTATATCTTGAGGACTAGGTGCACCCTCAAATTTTTTTAAATGGATAAAAATGTAAAGAATTATTGATATTCCAGGCAATGGGAGGTTGCAACTTAACTGTCACTAGATTTAAAATTTTTAAAAGTTTGGACCTACAAATTTATGTGCAAACTTCCCAGGCATGACCTTTAAAGGCAGATTTTTTTTAAGACATTTCTCCACCCACCGTAACGGAGGAGCACATGTGCCTTCCACATAACGGTCTCGGCTCCCCGGTCCTCCGTTACGGACACCGTGTCCCAGTGAGACACTTCTGCTTAAGTGGGTTTCCCTACCAGGCTCTTCATACCCATAAAAGGACATTTAATCTCTTGAAAAAGGCGTTTTTCTAGCCGAAACGTTGAGAAAAGAATTATATGTGTCCAAATCAAGTGTACTGAAGATATATGCATTTATTCATAATTTCTGAAACCCTATTTTTCTTATTATAATGGAAAATAAACTTTGAAATCTTGAAATTCATTATTTAGAGTGTGCCGGAGTTTTTTCCTACATATTCCTATTTTTCTCCTGAGCACCTTGAATCATTACAGTGAGCACCTTCCTCATCGTGGTATTTTAGTTAGATGTGGAGATTTTTGTATTTTCTGTGGTGGATATTTTCTAGTGTTTTAATACTGACCACATAGTACTCTGTCCTATCCTTTCTATTTAGCTAGAGTGGCCTCCTTTGCTAAATCCTGTTTTCAGTCTGCGTGTGTTATTTCTCTCTCCTGTCACAGTCAATATTTGTGGGGGGCTGTCTATCCTTTGGGGATTTTCTCTGAGGCAAGATAGTTTTCCCTTTTCTATCTTTAGGAATAATTAGTCCTCCGGCTGTGTCGAGATGTCTAGGGAGTGTTAGGTACATTCCACGGCTACTTCTAGTTGTGGTGTTAAGTTCAGGGTCTGCGGTCAGTACAGGTACCACCTCTCCAGAGTACGTCTCATGCTGCTCCTAGGCCAACAGATCATAACAGACTCCTACCACTACTGTGGTTGTTATAAATAGTTTATTAAGGCGTTCAATAGTGGGTACTTGGCCTTTAAAAAGGGATGTTGTTTTTGTGTTTCTAATTTTATGCACATATGTACTCTTATAGTATCCACTACTCTATATAGGAGCCTTTACTGCCTACCTGACTTCGCCATATTGGATGACTACGCCTTACTTTTTCACTCCTACTCCTGTTATTAATAGTTTATTAAGGTGTCCAATAGTGGGTACCTGACTTTTAAAAAGCAATGTTGTTTTTTTGTCTCTAGTGCTAATTTATGCTATAAAATTCTTATACTTCTATGGAAATGTTCATGAACTTTTGGGTCTGTAAAAAAAATATTTTCATAATTTTTAGACTTCGGTCTTTAAAAATTGTTTTTTCTATATATATCTTTTACGTATATCACAGTTTTTGGAAAGTATTTGAATTTATGTCTTTGTATGTCACTACATAATATTAGGCCTTTTCTACTCTGAGGCTTGGGTGTATTCAAAGTGCAGACAGCTTATTCTGCTTATGTATCTCCATTGTATGATTTATTTTTCTATAGGTTTTTATCGCTTTTTTGATTTAATAAAATATATTTGAGTTTTAAAAAATTGGCATAAGCTTCCTTGCTTCTATATGATATATCTGTTTAACAATGGAAGTGCCTTGGATTTAGGCTTGTAATAGGTGTATATTAATATATATATATATATATATATCTGCAGTTTTCTATGGATTTTTAGGACAGTTTGTTATCTGTGGATGCGGCCTGGCATATCAGTGGTGGAAAAATCGTAGTTTCGCAGGCATACGTATCATAGTTCTGTTTGCTAGCCTTGTTCTCCTTTTTTTTTGTTTTTTTTCAAAAACTCACCCCCCCAAAAAAAAAATATTTTATACAGTCTGTTATGTCAGGCTGAGGCCTTGTTTATCTGTAATGGAAAAACCATAGTTTCGTAGGCATAAATTGCATAGTTCTGTGTGCTAGCCTTGTTCTCCTTTTTTTTTTTTTAAATTCCCCCCCCAAAAAAAATATTTTATACAGTTTGTTATGTCAGGCTGAGGCCTTGTGTATCTGTGGAGGAAAAGTCATAGTTTTGAAGGCATAAGTTTCATAGTTCTCTCTGCTAGCCTTGTTCCACTCTTTTTTAAAAAAAATAAAAATTCTCAAAAAAACAAAACAAAAAACAATGTATGCAGTCTGTTATGTCAGGCTTAGGCCTATTGCCTCTGTGGTGGAAAAATGGTAGCTTTGAAGGCATACTGATCATATATAATTAAATAATCCAAATAAATACATTTGTTTTGAGCTTCTGAAATAGTTCAGTAGTCCATTTAAAATAGGCAGGGCAAGGGGCAAGGGAGGGGGAAGTGGACATGATGCTTATGGTGCATGCAGAAGACGAGGCCATGGCCAAGCTGAAAGTGAGCCAAAACAAAGACCCACATCTTCTCGCTCGACATTCCTGTCCCATTTTCTAGGGGATAGTAGCACACCACTATTGAAGCCAGAGCAGTGTGATACGGTTGTTGGATGGATAGCAAATAATGCTTCCAGTCACTTAACCACCACCACCATGTCTTCCACATGGTCAAGTCTGAGTAGCTGTGAGTGTGGACTGGATATTCCTTACCCTGATCCTCCTTCCTCCCACCATGCCGAGTGCCCTGAGACAACTGAACCCACACTTGGACACTCTGAAGAGCTGTTCAGTTTTCCCTTTCAAGATTCTGGACTCTCAGCCTGTCAACTTGAGGTGGGGCCAGATGAGATCGCACGTAGCGATGCCCAAAACTTTGACCAGCCACGGTCACACGAAGGCGATGGTGGGAAAGTGTCACAAGAGGTGGATGATGATGATGAGACACAATTGCCAGAAAGTCAGGAGGAGCAGTAGGGTGCGGATGTGGAAGACGAGGTGGTGGATGACTGTTATGATCTGGTGACCTTGGAGCCGCATGAGAGACTTTCTCAGGAGAGGTGGTACCTGTACTGACCGCAAACCCTAATCTAACACCGCAACTAGAAGTAGCCGTGGGATGTACCTAACACGTCCTAGACATCTCGACACAGCCGGAGGACTAAATACCCCTATAGATGGAAATGGGAATTCTATCTTGCCTCAGAGCAGAACCCCAAAGGATAGGCAGCCCCCCACAAATATTGACTGTGAGTATAAGAGGAAAGACACACGCAGGCAGAAAAACAGGATTTAGCAAAAGAGGCACTTCTAGCTAAATAGAAAAGGATAGGACAGAATTCTAAGCAGTCAGTATTAAAATCCTAAAAACATCCACAGCAGATAATACAAATATTCCGCATCTAACTAAAGACATAGAAAGTATATCAGCATCTCCTGAGAATCCAGCATGACTGAAAAATCCAAACAAAGTCTAAGCTGGACAAAAACACAATAAATTGCACTGAATTGCAAAGCACACTGCATGTGTGCACAGAGACAAAAAAACAGACACTTATCTTAGCTGAATTTGCAGCAGGGCATGAGAAGCCAGAGAGATGCAATCCCTCCAAGTACAATGGACAACTGGCACAGACTCATGGATCCTGCACACCTAAATACCTAATAGAGCTGCAATCAGCAGAAACACCTGCCCGGATTACAACACCAACAACCACCGGAGGGAGCCCAAGAGCATAATTCACAACAGATGACATAGTGACGAGGACATGCAGAGCGATGACAGCAGCACACATGGGGAAGGAGGCATATCACCCGAACAGGCAGGAAGAAGCAGTGTGGTGGCCACAGAAAGAAGGCATTCATCCGTTCCCCGTAACACCAACATGAGGAAAGTTGCCATTCCAACTGTTAGATCTTCCCGAGTCTGGTTATTTTTTAAAGATTCTGCCGATAACCCCTGCCAGGTGCGCATCAGCAGGGGTAGTAAAACTACCAGTTTGACCACCACCAGCATGATCAGGCACAAAGTACCTGACTTTGTGGGCCAAACCCCAGGTTCCAGGAACACTGGCTGCAGGTGACACCACTGCTTCTTCCACTGTTTTGCGTGTAGAAGCCAATCCCCAGTCCACCGTGCATGTGAAGATGCCTCTAGCCCTGCACCTGTTGTACCCCACAGTCAAGCAGCACCTTCATAAAGCTCGTCCATATCCTTGTGCCAGCACAGCATTCAGTTGTCTATACCCCTGTCATTGGAACACAAAAGGAAATGCACAGCCAATGCCCCACAGGCTACAGTACTGAATTCTTACATTTCTCTTCTGCTTGCGCTCGAAATGTTGCCATTTAGGCTCGCTGAGACGGAAGCTTTCTGCAACCTGATGGCGGCAGCCTTCTCAAGGTACTTGGTCCCCAGTCTCCACTATTTCTCCCGGAGTGCCATACTGGCATTACACCAGCATGTGTCCCACAACATTACCCATGCCCTCAACAATGCTGTTACTAGGAAAGTCCACCTAACCACGGACACGTGGACAAGTGCTTGTGGGCAGGGATGTTACATCTCACTGACGGCACACTGGGATAACATAGTGCATAGTGGAAGTCGGGACCCAGTCAGACTTTGGATGGAACAGATCCTCTCAACACCAAGGATTGCGGGCCCTACATCAATCAGAGTTGCCACCACAGTCTACAGCTCCTGCACCTCCTCCTCCTCTTCAGCCTCCATCTCTGAAATCAGCACATCAGTCAGAAGCTTGAAGCACTGCAGCACTGCCTCAGCCAAGCGGCAACAGGCTGTGCTGAAGCTAATCTGCATAGGTGACAGACAGCACAATGCAGAAGAGTTGTGGACAGCACTGAAAGAGCAGTCAGATATTTGGATGACACCGCTGAACCTATAGCCAGGCATGGTCTTGTGTGACAATGGCCGGAACCTGGTGGCAGCTCTGAGGCAAGGTGAGCTCACACACGTACCTTGCCTGGCCCATGTGCTTAACCTCGTGGTTCAACATTTTCTGAAAAGATACCCAGAGCTGCCTGATCTGCTAGTGAAAGTATGCCATCTGTCTGCCCATTTTAGAAAGTCAGCCACAGCTTCAGCGGCCCTTGCTGAGCTTCAGCAGCGTTTGCTGCTTCCAGCTCACCGACTGGTGTGTGATGTCCCACGCGTTGGAACTCTACGCTGCATATGTTGGAATGGATTTGTGAGCAGAAGAGGGGAGTGGTTGACTATGAACATCAACAAGGCCGTTGATTTTAAGTTCAGACTCCACACATAAGACCTCAGGAGTAGACATGGATGTCAGACTTATGTACCATCCTACAAAACTTTGAGGACTGCACCAAGATGGTGAGCGGCGATGGTATCTATGGCTCCATAGTTAGCTTCACCATCCCACTTCTCAGCATTCTGAAAACCTCTCTGTTAACAATTAAAGAGGATGCATTACAGGCAGGGCACGAGGACATGGACCAAGGAACCATACAGGGGATTACACTCAGCCCAGCCTCTTGGCTTTCCAACATGGATTGGTAGGCAATGAGGAAGAGGGGGTAGTACAGGAGCTATTTTCATGCGCTATAGACGGTACTACAAGCACAGCTGTCATACAATCTCTTCAGCGGCCATAGCCCGAGGACAGGGAGGATGAGGATGAGGAGAACAGCATGGTCAGTCATCCTGCTGGTGAGGACATGGAAGTCTTGCCTGTGAGCAGTCTGGCACGCATGGCTGACTTTACGTTGCGCTGCGTTTCATGTGACCCTCTCATTCTAAAATTTTTTGGTCACTCATTACTGGTTGGTGACACTTTTAGACCCACGCTACAAGGAGAACTTTCAATCTCTTCTGCCAGAAGCAGACAGGTGTGCTAAAATGTTGCAATACCAGAGGGCCCTTGTAGCAGAATTACTTAGAAAATTCCCATGTGAGAATGCTGGCAGCAGACGTTAGTCTGTTGCACAACCAAGGAGTCCAAGTGAGAGAGACAGAAGTACAATCCAGCTTAGGCAGGGAAACAATGGCAAAGTTCTGGGACAATTTTCTCAGACCCTTCCATCGTGCTGGCTCAGAGGCAAGGGGTGCTGTCACAAGAAGTGCAATGCTTGGGAAGATGCTGAGGGAGTACCTTGCAGATCGTACAAATGTCCTCCTTGATTCCTTTGTGCCTTTTAATTATTTTGTATCCAAGCTGGACACGTGGCATGAACAGGTTCTCTACGCCTTTTAGGTCCTGGCCTGCCCTGCTGCTAGCACTCTGTCAGAGTGGGTTTTTAGTGCTGCTGGTGGAATTATAACAGATAAGCGCATCCTCCTGTCAACTGAAAATGCTGACAGGCTGACTGTTATAAAAATGAACAAGTGCTGGTTTGGGCAAGATTTCTGCACACCACCAAGTGAAAACAGAGATACATAATCTGTAATACATTGTCTTTTTTGTGGAGATGTATTGTCATGCACCTCTCCCCAACCACACATGGCTATCCGCTTCCAGATTTCTTCTGTTTGGTGTTATCCTCCTCCTTATTCTCATCCTCATCATCCACAACCAGTGCAACACCAGTGAGAACATATTCTGTGATGCAAAAGTCACTTTTTTTTAATTTTTGTGCAAGGGTGTTTTTCAAATGCCCGTTACTATTTAGAAACCAAAATAAACTCACCCAGGGGGAATTGTCATCAAAATGAGATGTACGTATATTTTTTCCATTTATTCTTATATATTCCAGTTTTAATATCTCTGCACCGTCCTTTTATGACCCAGTGTGTACCTCAACAATATGAAAATATTGAAATACTATTTTTTTTTATATCCCTGTCTCTGAGCTGTTGCTAGTGACAAACATATCCCATTGGACACAATCTGGCATCATATATATGAACCTATGTTCGCCCCTCCCTTTTGTTATTTACTTTCATCGGTGGATTAACGTCCTTTTTTTTTATTTCAGTATGATTTATCTTTATATCTCCTCATTCTCCACCACTAGATCACAAGGCTTAACATATTCTGTGCCGCTACAGGCAGTCCAATTTTTGGCAAAGGTGTCTATGATGCCTATAGTATATTTTTAAAAAATGTATCCCCCTTGGGGAAATGTTTGTCAGCCCATGCACTGCGTGTATGGGCATTACAAGTCTAGGAGACACACTCCTTTACAAAGGGCTTAATGTTTAATCAGGCCTTCAGCAATGTCACCTCATTCTCCACCGCTAGGTCACCATTCACCACGCTTAACATCCTCTGTGCTGCTATAGCAGTCCAATATTTGGCAAGGGTGTGTCTGATGCCCATAGTATATTTTAAAAAAAATGTATCCCCCTTTGGGAAATGTTTGTCAGCCCATGCACTTAGTGTATGGACATTGCAAGTCTAGGAGACCCGCTCCTTTACATTGTTCCTATTTTTTCATGAAGCCTTCAACAATGTTTCCTCATTCTCCAACACTAGATCACCAGGCTTAACGCATTCTGTGCCACTACAGGCAGTCCAATTTTTGGGAAGGGTGTCTATGATGCCCATAGTATATTTTTTTAAAATATATCCCCCTTGGGGAAATGTTTGTCAGCCCATGCACTGCATGTATGGGCATTACAAGTCTAGGAGACACACTCCTTTACAATGGGCCTAATTTTTAATGAGGCCTTCAGCAATGTCTCCTCATTCTCCACCACTTGATCACCACTCACAATGCTTAACGTGTTCTGTGCTGCTCTAGGCAGTCCAATATTTGGCAAGGGTGTCTATAATGCCCATAGTATAATTTTTAAAAATGTATCCCCCTTGGGGAAATGTTTGTCAGCCCATGCACTTAGTGTATGGACATTACAAGTCTTGTAGACCCGCTCCTTTAAATTGGGCCTAGTTTTTAATGAGGCCTTCCTCCACCTCTCATCATTTTCCACCACTAGATCACCAGAGTTCACGTGTTCCATGCCGCTACAGACAGTCACATTTTTGGCAAGGGTGTCTGTGATCCCCATTAAATATTTTTTAAAAACTTACCCCCATGGGGAAATGTTTGTCAGGCCATACACTTGGTGTATGGGCATTACTAATCTAGGAGACCAGCTCCTTTGTAATGGGACAGTTTTTTCATGAGGCCCTCCATGTTTCTTCCAAGGGGGATTGGGGTGCGTGCAAATTTGGGTCATGGCGGCCCTTGCATTCAATGCATAAGAAAACAGTATGGCAGGACCAACTGAAGAATGTGAAGTGGGTTTTCCTGTGGCCAACCAGCACCTGGGTTCGAAGGCTTATTGGGGTGCATGTGACTTGACAGCAGGGCAGGACTTGCATTTAATACATAAGAAAACAGTATGTCAGGAACAGCTGAAGAATGTGAAGTGAGTTTCCCTGTGGCCATCCAGTATCTGGGTTCAAAGGCTTATTGGGGTGCATATGACTTGACAGCAGGGCAGGCCTTGCAGGTAATACATAAGAAAACAGATTGGCTGGACCGACTGAAGAATGTGAAGTAGGTTTTCCAGTGGCCATCCAGTACATGGGTTTAAAGGCTTATTAGCGTGCATATGACTTGATAGCAGGGCAGGCCTTGCAGGTAATACATAAGAAAACAGTATGGCAGGACCGACTGAAGAATGTGAAGTGGCTTTTCCTGTGGTCATCCAGTACCTGGGTTCAAAGGTTCAAAGGTTTATTGGGGTGCATATAACTTGATAGCAGGGCAGGCCTTGCATTCAGTGCAACACTTTTTCAGGAAGCCCTCCTGTATCTCTTGTGAAAGGGGTATTGGGGTGCACTGCAATTGTTGGCAGCCAAGCCACTCACTTCATAGGCAATAACAGCATAGGAGACCCACTGTTCAATAATGGCCCTTTAAGAATTTTAATGCCTCCTGATGCCCCTCTAAAAATAGGCTTTGAGACTTTAAGACTGAGTCCCTCTGTCATAAATGAAACAAGATGTGTCTCCTTATGTGTCACACACCACATGGCCAGCTAGGGTTGTTAAATGTTACAATAACATTTCCCAGTGAATGTATTTGTATTGGTTGAAAGCAATGTAAAAGTTGAAAAACGCATCAAAAACGCTGCGTGTAAACATAGTCCAAGTGGTGGAGGAACATTTTGGTCTGGGGATAAATAATTTTTTGCCTTATATACAAGTCATTACCCTGGAAAGGATTTACCTTAACATATTTCCCAGCAAAATCTATTTTGATTTTGTTTTGTATGTTTTTTGGTGCGCCTGTAAAAATGGCGTGAAACTCTAACAACATTGCTTACAGCTGTGACCTTGGAGTTAGAAATGCTTCCAGGAGTGATCCCCATGATGTTCCCATGTAATTTGAGCAATGTTTCTATCATTTTCAGACATTTTTAGACCTTAAAAAGACCCCCAGGGGGGTTGTGACCTTGGAGTTAGAAATGCTTCCAGGAGTGATCCCCATGATGTTCCCATGTAATTTGAGCAATGCTTCTATCATTTTCAGATGTTTTTAGACCTTAAAAAGACCCCCGGGGGTTGTGGTAAAAATACTCAGGTTTCCCATAGACTTACATTGGGCTCGTTGCTTGGGTCGAGTTCCCGAGTATTCCAATTTGCTCAACCCGAGCAACGAGCATTTTAGTGCTCATTCATCACTAGTAGAAACTCTACTCAGTCTTTATGATTAGAGGAAACAAAACATCTAATCTTTTCTGTTTGCCTACTGGTGTCAGGATGATATCCTGAGGAAAAATACAGCTTGATACCCAAACTGAAGCAAAAACCATGCCAAAAGCTAGTCAAAAATTGAACCCCATATCAGATAAAAGATTTTTCTTACCACCATGCAATCTAATGATATGAGAAATGAACAAAGTTGCTAAGCTTTTAGCAGTTGGCAACTTCTGAAGAGGGACCAAATTAACCAGTTTGCTCAACACGATGCACCACCATCCACACAACTGTATTACCACTAGAGTTAGCAAAGTGTCAGCCTTGACGTTGTTAGATGTAGGGAGAGAGGGAACGACTAGTGATGAGCGAACGTGCTCACCATTCCTTTGTACTCGCCCGAGTATCACTGTGTTTGGTGTACTCGGCGAGCACCGAGCATTTCCGGGATTACTCGGTGGGGAACTCCAGTCTCCACCCTGCATTTTTGGCGGTCTTTAGAGACCCAATCAACATGCAGGGATTGTCTGCCAGGCACTGTAACACCGTGGCCATCTTTGTTGTGGTCTTGCAGTGATTGGCTGGCCGCACAGCATCATCAGGGGTATAAGAGACTGGATGCTGCCCTGCTCGCTGCATTCTGCGGGTGTAGGGAGAGCTGCTGCTGAGATAGGGTCAGAATCATCCTTTTAATAGTGTACCTTTTCAACTGTTCAGTCAACAACTCCTGAGAAACCAACAGTCCTTTTAAGGGCTAATTCAGGGGTCCAGAGATTGCAGTGCTAGGTAGGCAGGGGAGTCTATGTGCACATATCCACATCAGTGCAAGGCCTGCAGGCACTGTATGTGAGTACATAGCTCTCACTGCATACCTCCGAAAGCTCCATTACTGCCTGCTGCTGCTGCTTATTTAATATATACCTAGCTGCAGTTTTTTGTGGCATTTTTTTTCTTCACCTTTATTCCTGCCCCTTTTATTCTAAAGCAATCCATAGCCCCCTTATTTCAACATTTATTTGCTTGGTCAAGCTGCATACAACAGCCAGGTTATTGTAATAAAAGAACGTGCAAATCTACCTCTTTTTTGGGGGGGCCCAGGCACCAGATGTGTGTGCGCCAAAATTTTTTTGTGTGTCATAGCCAACTTGTTGACACAATTTAGTTGTGCCCCCAAAAATCAAGGCCACGTTTACATCAGTCTGTTATGTGAGGCAGATGGCTGGTGTATCGGTGGTGGAAAAATTGTAGCTTCGCGGGCATAAGCTTCATAGTTCTATCTGCTAGCCTTGTTGTACGCATTTTTAATTTTTTGCCAAATTTCACATACAAGAGAAAAAAAAATACAGTCTGTTATCTGTGGTTGCGGCCTGGTTTATCTGTTTTGTAAAAATCGTAGTTTCGAAGGCATATGTATCATAGTTCTGTGTGCTAGCCTTGTTCTACTTTTTTTTTTCAAAAATTCCCCAAAAAACAAAAAAATGTATACAGTCTGTTATGGCAGGCTGAGGTCTGGTGTATCTGTGGTGGAAAAATCGTAGCTTCACAGGGAAAAGTTGCATAGTTCTGTCTGCTAGCCTTGTTCCACTCTTTTTAAAATGTTTTCCAAATTTCACATATAACAGATAAAAATTATACAGTCTGTTATCTGTGGCTGCGGCTTGGTGTATCTGTGGTGGGAAAATCGTAGCTTCACAGGCATACGTAGCATAGCTCTGTCTGCTAGCCTTGTTGTACTCATTTTTAATTTTTTGCCAAACTTCACATACAAGAGAAAAAAAAATACAGTCTGTTATCTGTGGCTGTGGCCTGGTGTATCTGTGGTGGAAAAATCGTAGTTTCCCAGGCAAACGTATCATAATTCTGTGTGCTAGCCTTGTTCTACTTTTTTTTTTTTTTCAAAAATTCACCCAAAACTTAAATTTATTTTATGCAGTCTGTTATGTAAGGCTGAGGCCTGTTGTATCTGTGGTGGAAAAATCTGTTAGGGGTCGAGTTCCCGCTGCTGCACAGGGGGAATTTCGAGCAATGTCTGCTGCGGTCTCCCATTCTGAATCAGCTGCAGTGGAGCCTGCTCAGTGGAGATGTTGGTCCCAGCATCTCACTCAGCCTGATACTGTGCAAAGGGTTACTGCTGCCTTTCCAGGCTCTGCTTTTGTAGCCAGCACTGGTCAGCGGCGAGCAGGCTTTTCTGGGACTAATGTTGTGAAATTGGATTTTGGGCTCCCCCGGTGGCCACTGGTGGAATTGAACTGGTGTGCATCATCCTCTCTGTTCACCTGTTTCCATCAGGATGTGGGAGTCGCTATTTAGCCTTGCTTCTCTGTCACTTCCATGCCGGTCAACATTGTAATCAGAAGCCTTTCTGTGCATGTTCCTGCTGCTAGACAACTCCCAGTTAAGTTGGACTTAGTCCTTGTTTGTTTTGCATTTTGTTCCAGTTCACAGCTGTAGTTTCGTTTCTGTGTCTGGAAAGCTCTTGTGATCTGAAATTGCCACTCTGATGTTATGAGTTAATACTAGAGTCTTAAAGTAATTTCAGGATGGTATTTTGATAGGGTTTTCAGCTGACCATGAAAGTGCCCTTTCTGTCTTCCTACTATCTAGTAAGCGGACCTCAATTTTGCTAAACCTATTTTCATACTACGTTTGTCATTTCATCTAAAATCACCGCCAATATTTGTGGGGGCCTCTGTCTGCCTTTCGGGGAAATTTCTCTAGAGGTGAGCCAGGACTATATTTTCCTCTGCCAGGATTAGTTAGTCCTCCGGCCGGCGCTGGGCGTCTAGGGATAAAACGCAGGCTACGCTACCCGGCTACTGTTAGTTGTGCGGCAGGTTTAGTTCATGGTCAGTTTAGTTTCCATCCTTCCAAGAGCTAGTTCTTATGTTTGCTGGGCTATGTTCTCTTGCCATTGAGAACCATAACAGTTTGACCGGCCCAAAAGGGTTAAATTAATTGACAGAGAAAGGAGAGAAAAGAGAAGTCTGCTGAAGATTTTTTTTTTTTTCTCAGTTCTGAGTGTGCTTGTAATTGAATCTCTTGCAAGTCTGCCTATATTGCAGCCTTTCTCTCTCTCTCTCCTTCTAATCCTGGAATGGCTCTGTGTTCACCTGTTTAAAATGGATATTCAGAGTTTAGCTGCAGGTTTGAATAATCTCACCACGAAAGTTCAAAACTTACAAGATTTTGTTGTTCATGTTCCTATATCTGAACCTAGAATTCCTTTGCCTGAATTTTTCTCGGGGAATAGATCTTGCTTTCAAAATTTCAAAAATAATTGCAAGTTGTTTTTGTCCCTGAAATCTCGCTCTGCTGGAGATCCTGCTCAGCAGGTCAGGATTGTGATTTCTTTGCTCCGGGGCGACCCTCAGGATTGGGCTTTTGCATTGGCTCCAGGGGATCCTGCGTTGCTCAATGTGGATGCGTTTTTTCTGGCCTTGGGGTTGCTTTATGAGGAACCTCAGTTAGAACTTCAGGCGGAAAAGGCCTTGATGTCCCTATCTCAGGGGCAAGACGAAGCTGAAATATACTGCCAGAAATTCCGTAAATGGGCTGTGCTTACTCAGTGGAATGAGTGCGCCCTGGCGGCGAATTTCAGAGAGGGTCTCTCTGATGCCATTAAGGATGTTATGGTGGGGTTCCCTGTGCCTGCGGGTCTGAATGAGTCCATGACAATGGCTATCCAGATCGATAGGCGTCTGCGGGAGCGCAAACCTGTGCACCATTTGGCGGTGTCTACTGAGAAGACGCCAGAGAATATGCAATGTGATAGAATTCTGTCCAGAAGTGAACGGCAGAATTTTAGACGAAAAAATGGGTTGTGCTTCTATTGCGGTGATTCAACTCATGTTATATCAGCATGCTCTAAGCGTACTAAGAAGCTTGATAAGTCTGTTTCAATTGGCACTTTACAGTCTAAGTTTATTCTATCTGTGACCCTGATTTGTTCTTTATCATCTATTACCGCGGATGCCTATGTCGACTCTGGCGCTGCTTTGAGTCTTATGGATTGGTCCTTTGCCAAACGCTGTGGGTATGATTTGGAGCCTCTTGAAACTCCTATACCCCTGAAGGGGATTGACTCCACCCCATTGGCTAGCAATAAACCACAATACTGGACACAAGTAACTATGCGGATTAATCCGGATCACCAGGAGATTATTCGCTTTCTTGTGCTGTATAACCTACATGATGTGTTGGTGCTTGGATTGCCATGGCTGCAATCTCATAACCCAGTCCTTGACTGGAAAGCTATGTCTGTGTTAAGCTGGGGATGTAAGGGGACGCATGGGGACGTACCTGTGGTTTCCATTTCATCATCTATTCCCTCTGAGATTCCTGAATTCTTGACTGAATATCATGACGTTTTTGAAGAACCTAAGCTTGGTTCATTACCTCCGCACCGGGAGTGCGATTGTGCCATAGATTTGATTCCGGGTAGTAAATACCCTAAGGGTCGTTTATTTAATCTGTCTGTGCCTGAACATGCTGCTATGCGAGAATATATAAAGGAGTCCTTGGAAAAGGGACATATTCGTCCTTCGTCATCTCCCTTAGGAGCCGGTTTTTTCTTTGTGGCTAAGAAAGATGGCTCTTTGAGGCCGTGCATTGATTATCGGCTTTTGAATAAAATCACGGTTAAATATCAATATCCGTTGCCACTGCTGACTGATTTGTTTGCTCGCATAAAGGAGGCCTTTCGGGAGCTTAAGCGCCGCTTTTCTTCCGCCCCTGTGTTGCGTCAGCCTGATGTTGCTCTTCCTTTTCAGGTTGAGGTCGACGCTTCTGAAATCGGAGCTGGGGCGGTTTTGTCGCAGAGAAGTTCCGATTGCTCCATGATGAGACCTTGTGCTTTTTTCTCGCGTAAATTTTCGCCCGCCGAGCAGAATTATGATGTTGGGAATCGGGAGCTTTTGGCCATGAAGTGGGCTTTTGAGGAGTGGCGTCATTGGCTTGAGGGGGCTAGACATCAGGTGGTGGTATTGACTGACCACAAAAATCTAATTTATCTTGAGTCCGCCAGACGCCTGAATCCTAGACAGGCGCGCTGGTCGTTGTTTTTCTCTCGGTTTAATTTTGTGGTGTCCTACCTGCCGGGTTCTAAGAATGTTAAGGCGGATGCCCTTTCTAGGAGTTTTGAGCCTGACTCCCCTGGTAATTCTGAACCTACAGGTATCCTTAAGGATGGAGTGATATTGTCTGCCGTTTCTCCAGACCTGCGGCGGGCCTTGCAGGAGTTTCAGGCGGATAGACCTGATCGTTGCCCACCTGGTAGACTGTTTGTTCCTGATGATTGGACCAGTAAAGTCATTTCTGAGGTTCATTCTTCTGCGTTGGCAGGTCATCCTGGAATCTTTGGTACCAGGGATTTGGTGGCAAGGTCCTTCTGGTGGCCTTCCCTGTCTCGAGATGTGCGAGGCTTCGTGCAGTCTTGTGACGTTTGTGCTCGGGCCAAGCCTTGTTGTTCTCGGGCTAGTGGATTGTTGTTGCCCTTGCCTATCCCGAAGAGGCCCTGGACGCACATCTCGATGGATTTTATTTCGGATCTTCCTGTTTCTCAGAAGATGTCTGTCATCTGGGTGGTGTGTGATCGTTTCTCTAAGATGGTCCATTTGGCTCCCCTGCCTAAGTTGCCTTCTTCTTCCGAGTTGGTTCCTCTGTTTTTTCAAAATGTGGTCCGTTTGCATGGTATTCCGGAGAATATCGTTTCTGACAGAGGTACCCAATTCGTGTCTAGATTTTGGCGAGCATTCTGTGCTAGGATGGGCATAGATTTGTCTTTCTCGTCTGCTTTCCATCCTCAGACTAATGGCCAGACCGAGCGGACGAATCAGACCTTGGAGACATATTTGAGGTGTTTTGTGTCTGCAGATCAGGATGATTGGGTTGCTTTTTTGCCTTTAGCGGAGTTTGCCCTCAATAATCGGGCCAGCTCTGCCACCTTGGTGTTTCCCTTTTTCTGTAATTCGGGGTTTCATCCTCGATTTTCTTCTGGTCAGGTGGAATCTTCGGATTGTCCTGGAGTGGATGCTGTGGTGGAGAGGTTGCATCAGATTTGGGGGCAGGTAGTGGACAATTTGAAGTTGTCCCAGGAGAAGACTCAGCTTTTTGCCAACCGCCGGCGTCGGGTTGGTCCTCGGCTTTGTGTTGGGGACTTGGTGTGGTTGTCTTCTCGTTTTGTCCCTATGAGGGTTTCTTCTCCCAAGTTTAAGCCTCGGTTCATCGGCCCGTACAAGATATTGGAGATTCTTAACCCTGTGTCCTTCCGTTTGGACCTCCCTGCATCTTTTTCTATTCATAATGTTTTTCATCGGTCATTATTGCGCAGGTGTGAGGTACCGGTTGTGCCTTCCGTTGAGCCTCCTGCTCCGGTGTTGGTTGAGGGCGAGTTGGAGTACGTTGTGGAAAAAATCTTGGACTCCCGTGTTTCCAGACGGAAACTCCAGTATCTGGTCAAATGGAAGGGATACGGTCAGGAGGATAATTCTTGGGTGACTGCCTCTGATGTTCATGCCTCCGATTTGTTCCGTGCCTTTCATAGGGCTCATCCTGATCGCCCTGGTGGTTCTGGTGAGGGTTCGGTGCCCCCTCCTTGAGGGGGGGGGTACTGTTGTGAAATTGGATTTTGGGCTCCCCCGGTGGCCACTGGTGGAAATGAACTGGTGTGCATCATCCTCTCTGTTCACCTGTTTCCATCAGGATGTGGGAGTCGCTATTTAGCCTTGCTTCTCTGTCACTATCAGAAGCATTAAAACCCCTCACAAGTGACACCATTTTGGAAAGTAGACCCCTTAAGGAACTTCTCTTGATGTGGTTTGAGAGCTTTGAACCCCCAAGTGTTTCACTACAGTTTATAACGCAGAGCCGTGAAAATAAACAAACATTTTTTTCAGAAAAATGATATTTTAGCCCCCAGTTTTGTATTTTCACAAGGGTAACAGGATAAATTGGACTCCAAAAGTTGTTGTCCAATTTGTCCTGAGTACGCTGATACCCCATATGTGGGGGGAAACCACTGTTTGGGCGCATGGCACAGCTCGGAAGGGAAGGAGCGCCATTTGGAATGCAGACTTAGATGGATTGGTCTGCAGGCATCATTGTTGTGAAATTGGATTTTGGGCTCCCCCGGTGGCCACTGGTGGAATTGAACTGGTGTGCTTCATACTCTCTGTTCACCTGTTTCCATCAGGATGTGGGAGTCGCTATTTAGCCTTGCTCCTCTGTCACTTCCATGCCGGTCAACATTGTAATCAGAAGCCTTTCTGTGCATGTTCCTGCTGCTAGACAACTCCCAGCTAAGTTGGACTTTAGTCCTTGTTTGTTTTTGCATTTTGTTCCAGTTCACAGCTGTAGTTTCGTTTCTGTGTCTGGAAAGCTCTTGTGATCTGAAATTGCCACTCTGATGTTATGAGTTAATACTAGAGTCTTAAAGTAATTTCAGGATGGTGTTTTGATAGGGTTTTCAGCTGACCATGAAAGTGCCCTTTCTGTCTTCCTGCTATCTAGTAAGCGGACCTCAATTTTGCTAAACCTATTTTCATACTACGTTTGTCATTTCATCTAAAATCACCGCCAATATTTGTGGGGGCCTCTGTCTGCCTTTCGGGGAAATTTCTCTAGAGGTGAGCCAGGACTATATTTTCCTCTGCCAGGATTAGTTAGTCCTCCGGCCGGCGCTGGGCGTCTAGGGATAAAACGCAGGCTACGCTACCCGGCTACTGTTAGTTGTGCGGCAGGTTTAGTTCATGGTCAGTTTAGTTTCCATCCTTCCAAGAGCTAGTTCTTATGTTTGCTGGGCTATGTTCTCTTGCCATTGAGAACCATAACAGACTAAGTCCTGCTTTGAACACACTGAGCATGCCCACGGGAGGACCTCTCATTGGAGGTCGGGAGTCACACGCTCAGGTCCTGTAGCTGCTCCAATTGGACCACTAGGAATGTCCTTGTCTGCTGCAGCTATATAAGCTTTGCATGGCCGCATGGCCATGCGCTAGCATCAACCTATGTTATGAGCTTTGCTACTTGGTGGTCATGTCTGCATGTGGTCAGGGTTGGCTGAAATAAGCCTCTAGAATACTGGCACCTCCGGTGAGGAGTTTTGTATGCTTGGATTCAGGGCCTGGCTGAAATAAGCTCCTAGAATACCGGCACCTCCGGTGAGGAGTTGTTTGTGTGCTATGCTGTCTGCATGACCACTCTTTGCTTTGCTCAGTTAGGTAGCTGTGATCCTCAGTGAGGTTAACAAGGCACAGCGTTTTCATATCTTTGCAATTCTGTGAAGTTAACAGCATTAGCTGATACTGCCATATAGTGCCACCAATTACTTTGCAGCAGATACAGTATCTCTGCATGTTGGACCCCGGGCTGCGAACGCACCTTTGTTTCCTTCCTATACTCGGTGTGTTCCGCTAGCCCTAACAACATCTTAGCTTCGCAGGCATAAAAAAAAAAGTCTTGTTGTAATCATTTTCATTTTTTTTCCAAATTTCACATACAATAGAAAAAATAATTGTACAGTCTGTTAATTGTGGCATTGGCCTGTTGTATCAGAGCTTTGAAGGCATACTGATCAGATATAATTTTGCTCCAAATAAATACATTTGTGTTGAGCTTTTGAAATAGTTCAGTAGTCCATTTAAAATGGGCAAGGCAAGGGGCAAGGGATGGAGAAGTGGACGTGATGCTGATGGTGCATGCAGAGGATGAGGCTGTGCCCAATGTGAAAGTGGGCCACAACAAAGACCCACATCTTCTCTCTTGACCTTCCTGTCCCAGTTTCTAGGGCATCGCAGCACGCCACTATTGAAGCAAGAGCAGTGTGAAACGGTTGTTGGTTGGATAGCGGATAATGCTTCCAGTCACTTAGTCACCACCACCACCATGTCTTCCACACGGTCAAGTCTGAGTAGCCTTGAGTGTGGACCGGATATTCCTCAACCTGATCCTCCTACCTCCCTCCATACCGAGTGCCCTGAGACAACTGATCCCACTCTTGGACACTCTAAAGAGCTGTTTATTTTTCCCTTTCAAGATTCCGGACTCTCAGCCAGTCAAATTGAAGTGGGGCAAGATGAGATTCCATGAAGTGATGTCCAAAGCTTTGACCAGCCACTGTCACATGAAGGCAATGGTTGGAAAGTGTCACAAGAGGTGGACGATGATGAGACACAATTGCCAGAAAGTCAGGAGGAGGAACATGGTACGGATGTGGAAGACGAGGTGGTGGATGACACAGTGACTGACCAAACCTGGCAGGAGGACATGCAGAGCGAGGACAGCAGCACACATGGGGAAGGAGGCATATCACCCCAACAGGCAGGAAGAAGCAGTGTGGTGGCCACAGACAGAAGGCGTGCATCCATTCCCCATAACACCAACATGAGGGAAGCTTCCATTCCAACTGTTAGATCTTCCCGAGGTGCGATCTCACCAGAATCGGCCTTCCTTTGTCCCTGTTAGATAACTTCCCATAGGGTCAAAGGATCCATTTCTCCCAAATAGCCAACTGATAGAAGAGGAGAGAACAGAATTGTATAGGCAGGGGGGAATATTCTATCATTACCCTTTATTGTTGTGCCCCTGCATGGCTGCAGCCCTATCAAGGGCGATCCCCTAGTGTAAGACTAGTTAATGCCCTTAGAGTTATAACATCACCCCAATGGGTTTCCCCCTCTGTATGGTGGTTGCATCAGGGGGTAGTAGCCAAAATGTCCTCAGGTCTTTCATAACGTTGAAGTCGTTTCTCATTCTGTCGGTCAGACCTGTTAGGTTACAGAACTCTGGCACCAGTATGATGGCTCCGTCTGTGGCTCCCAACTTGGGCCCCCTGGGGATGTTCACGATTAGCGGCTGGATCATGTCTTTCACTTGTTCATTGTATTGGTTCTTATAGTAGTCTACAAAGCTGATCTTGCTTCCGTCTGCCTTCTTGAAGGTGGACGCTGTAGTCATGTTCCAGGTGATCTCGTCTATATGGTAGGTTTTAGTGTTGTACTTGGTGAGGACCATCTGTCCGATCAGCTTCTTGCAGCAGGCGTCCTGGAACATCTGAGGGCCACACACGGAGTAGAGGTTGCTCATGATGTCATGCACAGTTTCGTTCCAGAGGACTTTATGGCAGACATCAATGCTCAACATGATGCTGGACTCGTACTGGAGGATGCAGGTGGAAAACCTCAGGCAGATGGCGAGTTGGTGGGCTCTGACTTTGGTGGCATTGCTCAGGTTATAATAGTTATGTCCTATCTGCTTCATATCCATTATCTTCAGGAGTCTTCAGAAAACGATGTTATAGAAATGGAAGAAGGTGGGCAAGGTCAGTAGAAGCTCGTTGGTCAGGGTGATTGTTATCTGCACGTTCTCTCAATTTCAAGTTTGGCTGAACACCTCGGTGACCTTATTCAGTTTTTTTGGTAAAAACAACACGGCTCAATCAAACTCCTGTGCCTTCCCGATGATTTCTTCATGTTGGTACAGGAGGCCATACCGCAAATGCTTGGACTCCATGGTGGGGTTGAAGTCAACGTGACACTGGTACAGGGCCCACTGTGGTTGGGACACCAGCTTGATGTGGTTGGTCACAAGTGAAATCTTGGTTCCAGAGGCGACAGCTTTCGATTTTTGAAATGGAAGTCACACCTACGGCGACCCCGTTCCCCGATAGACACTTCTGCAAGTCCGGCTGACACCTGCCGAACCTCAAGCGATGGTCTCTCTGCTAGCGGACCTCTCTGGCGCACTCTTCCGATGAGCAAAGGCTCAGGCGCTGGCTGCTGAGATCTGACTGTTGGCAGGGGTCCTTGGGGCTGCTATACCTGTCCAGGTTGTCTTTGTGGGGCCTCCTCCTGCACAGGAGCTTGGCCGCAGACCAGGGATCTTTCTCATCAGCTCATCTTTTACTTAGCACACAAACCACGCACTTGTGTCTATTGTGCCTAGTTTTTAATGAAGCCTTCATCAATGTTTCCTTATTCTCCACCATTAGATCACCATGGTGAACATGCTGTATGCTGCTACAGCCATTACATTTTTGGGCAAGGATTTCTACGATACCCATAAATAATTTTTTAAAACTGTAATCTTCATGAGGAAATGTTTGTCAGCCCATGCACTTTGTGTATGGGCACTACAAGTCTAAGAGACATGCTCCTTTACATTGGGCCTAGTTTTTAACCCCTTAATCCCATTGGGCATACTATCCCGTCAAGGTGACCTGAGACTTAATTCCCAGTGACGCGATAGTACGTTCAGCGCGATCAGCTGCGCTCACGGGGGGAGCGCGGCCGATCGCGGCAGGGTGTCAGCTGACTATCGCAGCTGACATCCGGCACTATGTGCCAGGATCAGTCACAGACTTTCCCCGGCCCATTAACCCCCGGCACACTGCGATCAAACATGATCGCAGTGTTCCGGCGGTATAGGGAAGCCATGCGCAGGGAGGGGGCTCCCTGCAGGCTTCCCTGAGACCCTCGGAGCAATGCGATGTGATTGTGTTGCTCCAAGGGTCTCCTACCTTCTTCTCCCTGCAGGCCCCGGGTCCAAATTGGCTGCAGCGCGGCATCCGGGTCCTGCAGGGAGGTGGCTTACAGCGCCTGCTCAGAGCAAGCGCTGGTAAGCCAGGAGCCCTGCTTGTCAGATCGCTGATCTGACACAGTGCTTTGCAAAGTGTCAGATCAGTGGTCTGACCTTATAATATGATGCCCCCCCCCCCCGGGGCAATGTTATAAAGTCAAAAAATATATATTTAGTTGTGTAAAAAAAAAAAAGCCTAAATAAAGAAAAAAATATATATATTTTCCCCATAAATACATTTCTTTATCTAAATAAAAAAAACAATAAAAGTGCACATATTTAGTATCGCCGCGCCCGTAACGACCCAACCTATAAAACTGTCCCAGTAGTTAACCCCTTCAGTGAACACCGTAAAAAAAAAACAAGGCAAAAAACAACGCTTTATTATCATACCGCCGAACAAAAAGTGGAATAGCACGCGATCAAAAAGATGGATATAAATAACCATAGTACCGCTGAAAACGTCATCTTGTCCCGCAGAAAACGAGCCACCATACAGCGTCATCAGCGAAAAAATAAAAAAGTTATAGTCCTCAGAATAAAGTGATGCAAAAATAATTATTTTTCTATAAAACAGTTTTTATAGTATAAAAGCGCCAAAACATAAAAAAAGATATAAATGAAGTATCGCTGTAATCGTACTGACCGGAAGAATAAAACTGCTTTATCCATTTTACCAAACGCGGAACGGTATAAACGCCCTCCCCCAAAGAAATTCATAAATATCTGGTTTTTGGTCATACTACCTCACAAAAATCGGAATAAAAAGCTATCAAAAAAAGTCATGTGCCGGAAAATGTTACCAATAAAAACGTCAACTCGTCCCGCAAAAAAACAAGACCTCACATGACTCTGTGGACCAAAATATGGAAAAATTATAGCTCTCAAAATGTGGTAACGCAAAAAAATTTTTTTGCAATAAAAAGCGTCTTTTAGTCTGTGACGGCTGCCTGTCATAAAAATCCACTAAAAAACCCGCTATAAAAGTAAATCAAACCCCCCTTCATCACCCCCTTAGTTAGGGAAAAATAAAAAAATTAAAAAAATGTATTTATTTACATATTCCCATTAGGGTAAGGGCTAGGGTTAGGGTTAGGGATAGGGATAGGTATAGAAAATGTTCAGCAAAGCCTCAAAAGTGGGGGAGGTGCATAGATATAGGTTCCCAAACCTTAATACGTGGAATATTAACAACTAGCAATTGTGGTCCCAAAGATCCCTCTCTATGCACCCATCCTTATGAACTTACTTATGTCTATATATATTTTTATATACGTCTGTTGAGCGCATAGGTGTTGTTGGTAGTACTTGACGGTTGTCTTCTCAATATCGTTCATGACCTCTCTTCCTTGATATATACTTTTGTTATTTATTTTCTGTTTTTTTATTTATTTATTTATTTATGCACATTTATATAATTTTTTTCTGTAGCACACTGATGAAGGTCCATTACAGACCGAAATGTTTGTGACTACTGTTTGTATATTAAACAAACCCCCTTTGCATTACATCTATTGGAGTGTGCTAGTTGTTAATATTCCAGGGCTAGGATTAGGGCTAGGGTTAGGGTTAGGGCTAGGGTTAGGGCTAGGGTTAGAGTTAGGGTTAGGGCTAGGGTTAGGGTTAGGGAAAGGGATAGGGTTAGGGTTAGGGATAGGGCTAGGGTTAGGGCTAGGGTTGGGGCTAGGGTTAGGGTTTGGATTACATTTACGGTTAGGATTAGGGTCAGGAGTGTGTCAAGGTTAGGGTTGTGGTTAAGGTTATGGTTGGGATTAGGGTTAGGGGTGTGTTGGAGTTGGGGTTAGGGGTGTGGTTGGGATTAGGGTTAGGGGTGTGTTTGGGTTAGGGTTTCAGTTAGAATTGGGGGTTTCAACTGTTTAGGCACATCAGGGCTCATGGCATGACATGGCGTCTGATCTCAATTCCAGCCAATTTTGCGTTGAAAATGTAAAACAGTGTTCATTTCCTTCCGAGCTCTCCTGTGCACCCAAACAGGGGTTTACCCCAACATATGGGGTATCAGCGTACTCAGAACAAATTTGTAAACAACTTCTGGGGTCCAATTTCTCTTGTTCTCTAGTTTCTTTGTGACATATTATACTTCATGATAGTGGTAAAATTTGTATGATATGATGTTATTTTTATTTTCACAATTTTCACACTTACCATTTTTATGCCCTGAAACCAGAAAGCTTTGCCACACAAAATAGTTTATAAATAGCATTTACCACATGTCTGCTTTACATCAGCACAATTTTTGAAACTTTTTTTTGCTGGGAAGTTAGAGTGGTTAAAAGTTGAACAGCAATGTGTAATTTTTCCAACAAAATTTACAAAACCACATGACATTTCAAGTGACTTTGAGGAGCCTACTCTATATGGCAGTAATTAGCCAAAAGTGACACCATTCTAAAATTTTCACCAAATTGCTCAAAACCACATTTAAGATGTTTATTAACCATTCAGGTGCTTCACAGCAATTAAAGCAATGTGGAAGGAAAAAATAATATTTAAATTATTCCCACAAAAATGTTCATTTAGCCCCAAATTTTGCATTTTTACAAGGGTAACAGGTTGAAAATGAACTATACATTTTGTTGAGTATTTTCTCCTAAGTACACTGATACCCCATACGTGGAGGAAAACTACTGTTTGGGCACACAACAGGGCTCGGAAGGGAAGGAGTGGGATTTTGAGCTAAAAAATTGTCTGGAATAGATAAGGACTGTTCTGACCTGGTGGTTAAGAGGCCACACTGATATGACCTGGTGGCTAAAACGCAACATGGAACGAGCTCTGAGGAGGTGGTAACTCTACTGACTGCAGTTCCTAATCCTAACAACAACACTAGTAATAGCCGTGGGATGTTCCTGACTCTCCCTAGACACCTCTTCACAGCCTAAGAACTAACTGCCCCTAAAGAAGGAAATAGAAAGCTATCTTGCCTCAGAGAAAACCCCAAAAGGAAAGATAGCCCCCCACAAATATTGACTGTGAGTGGAGAGGGAAATGACTGTCACGATCCACACCGTGACTGTCACCAATTGTCACGGATTGGGGTGACTTTAGACCAGCAGACGGCTATCACATGTGCAGGGGGGCTTATCCTAGTTATCCCTCCACTGCCACAATGTGATGAAAAAAACACACACGAGGCTATTGACCTCTTAGTTTACAGCAGGGGCTTATTTTAGGTATCCCACTGCTCTTCAGTATACCATGAACTGCAGGGATTTGTGTCTATCCCGCTTACAGTTCCACTGAGCACTTGCAGCTCTCTGGCGCCCCCCTTACTCTCAGGTCAGATTCGGTACTGCACCTGGGGTAATTAGTCGCCAGAAAGGCTGCCTGCTATGTACTGGCTATTGGGCGCACTACAGCAACGCGATAACTACTCCCACTCAGGCAGGAACAATAATTATCAAGCCGCAGTCGCTACAGTGACCCCCCAACAGCCTGCACACGGTAAGCTGCCACCAGCGCCGATTAAACGGGTTCGGCTGCTAACCCAAAACAGTAGCGTAATTCCCTACAGAGACAGGGTACGGTTTAGGGCAGGAAGAACGAACTAGTATTAAATATTATACCCCATAAATGATTTTTAGGCAGTGTTTATAAAATATTTTACAAAGATGTTACAAATGAGACAATTGCAAATATGTACAAGGTAATTATGAAAATAAAAGGATTAAATGAAGAAAAGATAACACTCACATATTCTCAGATCATTGCATTGCAGGCTAGGCTAGGAGAGCTTTCCATCTATCCCAGTGCATTGGCACTCGCAGTCTGGTCGCTTCAGGTAAAAACTCACAACTCCCCCCCTGGAAGCCTGCCAGCAACTTTATAACCTACAGCCTGTGACCTCACAGAAAGGGCTGGTTTTTCCAACCCCTCCTACTTCTTCAGTATTGCTCACTGGGCATTAAATATATCTGATGCCCGTAACTTCGCTACAGAACATAAAATAATCGCACCCTACCCATCGTTCATCTCATAGTATCGTGGGCATTCCGATGAGATCAAATATGTCCTATTTGTCACGCACACTGACAGAGAAATCCCTACCTCTGTACCAGATGGAGCTACAAGCCTGTGATTAGAGTGATGCGTAGATCCTCCGAGTGTGATTATGACGATATATTTTGGTGTTCGTAACTTAACCGGTTTGCATAATATCTTCCAAAAACAGAACAAAAGACTTTCATTTTCTGGAAGGTTCTAATCTAGTTAAAGCTGGGCACTTTCCCCCCACAAGAAATACTGGTCGTAAATACCTTTCGTCAATAAAACTCCCCCACAAGGCAAGCTCTTCTACACAGAAACACAGGGAAGGGAAGAGAACCAGAGAGAAGGGGGGTTTCTTAGCCCACATCCTGGGCTGACAAGAGAAACTAAACTTATATGATATTTCCTACCATATCGTGACAATGACGTACACAGAAATGAAATCAGATTTCAGCAAAGGAGGCCAATACTAAACTTGATAGACAGAGAGAAAAGGATACTGTGCGGTCAGTATTAAAAACTACAAAATCCACGCAGAGTTTACAAAAATGAACTCCACACCGACTCATGGTGTGGAGGGGCAAATCTGCTTCCCCAGAGCTTCCAGCTAGCCTGAATATGACATAGTGACAAGCTAGACAAAAAGAGACATATTTGCAGAGCAATAGAGTCCAAAGCAAATGGACAAACAAGAACTAGCAAAAACTTATCTTTTGCTGACAAGGACAGGCCATATGAGAAATCCAAGGAGAGAACCAAATCCAACCTAAGACATTGACAGCTGGCATGAACTAAAGCCCAGAGCAGGTTTAAATAACAAACCCAGGCAAGGCGATCAGTGAAGGCAGCTGCTACAGCTACCTAAAGGAGCAGCAGTTCCGCTCGAAACCACCAGAGGGAGCCCAAGGGCAGAACTCACAAAAATACCATTAGCAACCACAGGAGGGAGCTCCAGAACGGAATTCACAACAAAGGACGCCATGTTGCAGAGCCCCTGATGTGCCTAAATAGTACAAAACACCCCACAAGTGACCCCATTTTGGAAACTAGACAACTTGAGGAATTTTTATAGATGTGTGGTGAGCACCTTGAAAGAAGAAATCATATGTTTCCCACAAAAATTTGGTTTTAGCCCAAAATTAGCATTTTCAAAAGGGTTACAAGGGAAAAAAATGCACCATATAATTTTTTATGCAATTTCTCTTGAGTATGCCAACGCCACATATGTGGTGGAAATCGATTGTTTGGGCTCAGAAGGGAAGGAGCACTATTTGACTTTTGGAACGGAAAATTGTCTGGAATCAATAGTATACGCCATGTTGCCTTTGAAGAGGCCCTGATGTGCCTAATGTAATGCTAATTCTGTTGTCCTTGCATGTTCCCTCTTCCTCCTCCCAAATGAAATGCCAACATACTCACAGCCCTGGCCACACAGCAGTGTCCTTGTTCTCTGACGTGCACGCCTAATGCATGCGTGTGCGCTCCCTGATACTTAGAGGGGCAGCTGGGAAATAATCCCAAGCAAATAGCTGGTGGCATTAAATATGTGAGGCACGCTCCCAAGTAGGAGGGGATTCTTAAGCCACTTCGGTGGTACCCCAGCCTTGAAGCTGCACTTAAAGTTAATTAATCCTGACATCGCTCTGACGGTACGTGAACTGTGACACCGCATCTGCATTACCTCAAGCCATACACTGATCTTGAGAAGGTACCTGAGCCTGAAGCTGCACCCAAGGTAATTGAACCCTGACACCACTCCTGCAATACCTGACTCCTGACCTTGAAGCTGCATCTAAGTAACTGAGGCCTGACAAAATTCTGATAGTATCTGAGCCTGAAGTCACACCTGAGATACCTGAGTCTGACACCGCTTCAGTGACACCTGAGCCTGAAACCGAACCCACGGTACCTGAACCCTGATACCATTCCTGCAGTATCTGAGCCTTTAGTCGTTCTGGCGGTACCCGAAACTGTGACCATTCCGGTGGTACTTGAAACAACACCAGTGTTTGCCCTTGTTAGTATTCCAGAGTCAGTACAGTAGGAGACTGTCCAGTATCCGAATCCTGTCCTGCCAGTAACTCCGATACTCAGGGCTTGTCTTAGGGGCAGGCAGACCAGGCAGCTGCCTAGGGCCCCCACTCCTCCAGGGGCCCCAGCTACTGGCAGCCGCTATTGGTCCCATGAGTAAGAGGGGTCTGGCATGCCTCTTCAACCTATCGGCATCATAGATGTCAATACAGTTGAAATCAGTGATGGAAAAGAGCGTGTCAGATGACTCTCCCTCCCCCATCACTCCCCCTCTGCCTGTGACTCAGCATGTGCCAGAAGCGAAGCTGCTGAGATGCTTTGCAGAAGGCAGAGAAGTTGGGAAACAGGGAGGAAAGGTAAGTATTGTGTGCTTGTGGGGGACTCCACTATACTGTGTGTGGGGGGGGCTGCATTATACTGAGTGTGGCGGCTTCACTATATTGTGTGGATGGGGCTGCATTATACTGTGTATGGGGGTATCACTATACTTTGTGTGTATGAGGGCTGCACTATACTGTGTACATGGGGGGCTGCATTATACTGTGTGTGGGGGCTGCACTACACTGTGCGTGGGGGCTGAATTATACTGGGGGGGCTGCATTATACTGTGTGTGGGGCAGTATTATACTCTGAGGGGGGCTGCATTATGCTCTGAGTTTTGTAAATTATACTGTGTGTGTGTGGGTGGTTAAATTATACTATATGAGGGGGCTGCATTATACTCTGAGGGGGGATGCATTGTGCTTTGCGTGTGGGGCTGTTTTACTCTATGAGGGGGCTGTAGTATACTCTATGGGGAGCTGAATTATACTCTATGAGGGGGCTGTAGTATTCTCTATGAGGGGGGCTGCAGTTTACTCTATGAGGGGGGGCTGCAGTATACTCTGAGGGGGGCTGAAGTATACTCTGGGGAGGTCTGCAGTGTACTCTATGAGGGGGCTGCAGTATGCTCTATGGGGTGCTGAAGCATACTCTATGAGGGGAGCTTCAGTTTACTCTATGAAGGGGCTGCAGCATACTCTATGAGGGGGGCTGCAGTATACTCTGAGGGGGACTGAAATATACTCAGAGGAGGGCTGCAGTATACTCTGAGGGGGGCTGCATTATATTCTATCAAGGACTATAGTCAGTGCATTCTACTTTACGTGCTATATAGGACATGTATCGAGGACTATATGTCCCCATCATTGTTTTTCAGCTGGTGTAAACAGGCCGGGAAATAAGCATCAAACTACTTCAATATTGTTGATCACACTCATTTAACGGCCTGAATTCAGCGCATGTAAAGGCAACAGAAATATTTCTGTGTGATGGAGCAATATGTGAGCATTTGGGGCCCCACTTTAAACTTTTGCCCAGGGCCCCAATTTGTCTAAAACTGGTCCTGCCAATACTGTGTCCTTTCAGCCTAGTGACCTTGGATCTGTGCTATCTGAACAGTACCAGAATCCTGTCCTTCCAGTGATTCCAAGTCTACATCCATTCAGCCCAGTGACCCAGAATCAATGTGGTCTGACTAGTGCTCGAATCCTGCCCTGCTAGTGACTCTGAGTTTGTGCTTATCCTGCCTGGTGACCCAGAACAGTGCTCGAATCCTGTCTGTGTCTGCTATCCTGAACTCTTGGGTCAGCAGGTACAGTAACAGGGACTGTCTGAGTGGTACCTGGTAGCTACCTGCAGCTCAACTCTATCTCCACCATGAGGAGGTCTTGTGAACACCAGGTAACTGCTAAGCTATGCTCCTCCTAGGTAAGCCCAGATTATTGCACAGTGGGTCCACAATCCACGTGTGTGACACCTAAACAGTGGAAACCCCTTAAGTGTCCCCATTTTAGAAACTGGACACCTCAAGAAATTTATTTAGATGTGTGGTGAGCACTTGAACAACCAGGTGCTTCACAGAATTTTATAACGTTGAGCCAAAAAAATGAAAAAAATTATATTTTTCCCACAAAAATGTTGTTTTAGCCCCCACATTTTTTTTTTTTAATTCGTTTATTAATTCCAGAATAAACAAATAATGCATATATTAGCATTTATCATCACCAATTATACCACCGGATACAATAATTACAGAATATCATCATATCCAGAACTTACAGGGGTAGTATACTGTGTATGCTAGCCCCCACATTTTTATTTTCACAAGAGAAACAGGATCAAAATGACTACATAATTTGTTGTACAATTTCTCCTGAAAACTAGTTTTGAGGCACAGTGCAAAGCTTAGAAAGGAAGAAGCGCCCTTATGGAGTTCAGATTTTGCTGAAATAGTTTGAGGGTGCTATGTAACATTGGCAGAGTACATGAAGTGCCAGAATAGCAGAAACCCACCATAACTGATGTAATTTTACAAACTGTACCCCAATGAATTCATCTAGAGGTGCAGAGAGCATGTTGACACCACATGTGCCTCACAGAATTTTATACCATTCAGCCATAAAGAAATAATAATTACATTTTTACCACTAAAATGTTGCTTTAGCCCCAAATATTTAATTTTTTAATAGCTAATAGAAAAAAGTGGACCTCGCAGTTTGTTGTGCAATTTCACTTGAGTGCATCAATAACCTACATGTAATTGAGAACTTCTTTCAGGCACAGTGGAAAGCTCAGAAGGGAATGAGCGCCATATTGTAGTGTAGATTTTACTGTTATGATTTGCAGGTGCCCTCAGAACACCAGAACCCCTCATAAGTGGCTCAATTTTACAAACAACACCTCTCATTGAATTCTTCTAAGGGTGCAGTGATCATATTGAAACTATTGGTGTGCCACAGAATTTTATACCCTTGGACAGTGAAAAAAAAAATTTACTACAGGGAAACAGGGAAAACTGGCACTCAAATTTATCTCACAATTTCTGCTGAATGTGGCAATACAGAGCAACTAAGTGCTAGTAGAAAATAATACCCCCCTTAAGTGACCCCATTTTGGAAATTTTACCCCTTTGGGAATGTACTGTATATGCTGGTGATGTGATGATTTCACTCCATTGTTGTTTTCCAAAAACAAGCAGTAGTGGATGTTGCTGTGTGAAAATTGCAAATCTGCTATTGAGTGCTCGTTTAAAACATGTACTGAACACAACAATGGATGCTCACCACCAGTGATAAAAAATATTTTGTGGCAAATTTATATACAGTGAGTGACAAACATCTATTGTATAAGAAAGAAGGGCAGACCATTCGGAAATTAGTATAAACCCAAAGAAAAAACTCTGAACACAGGGTCAAAAAGCAATAGAACAATAGAACAATAAAAGATTATTACAGTTAAAATACCTTTATTAATAGTGGTATATAGTACTACAAACAAAAGAAGTGCCCTTACAAATAATAGCGCCTTTGTCATTAAAATTACAGTATATCATATATATTAAATAAAAGACCACCTCACCAGATAAAATTGGTGAAAATCAAATGAAATATGCTACAAATATAGCACCAATTTAGTTTGAATATTCAGAAACCACAGAGACAACCTGTCTCACTTAACAACAAGAATTATGTTTATATACACTGCTCGAAAAAAATAAAGGGAATACTAAAATCACACATCCTAGATATCACTGAATGAAATATTCCAGTAGTAAATCTTTATTTATTACATAGTGGAATGTGTTGAGAACAATAAAACCTAAGAGTTATCAACGTAAATCACAACTTATATCCCACGGAGGTCTGGAGTTTGAATGATGCTCAAATTAAGAAAATTAAGTTACAGGCTGATCCAACTTCAGTGGAAATGCCTCAAGACAAGGAAATGATGCTCAGTAGTGTGTGTGGCTTCCACGTGCCTGTGTGACCTCTCTACAATGCCTGGACATGCTCCTGATGAGGCGGTGGATGGTCTCCTTAGGGATCTTCTCCCAGACCTAGACTAAAGCATCCGCAAACTCCTGGACAGTCTGTGGTACAATGTGACATTGGTGGATGGTGCGAGACATGATGTAATGATTATAAGGGATAACTCAGGAGACTCTTTGCATGGAACAAGACAACTACAGGACACAGTTTTATAAGTGTTAAAGTCTATTTTATCACACGGTGATTCAAACAGGTGCAGAGAGAAACTCAAGTCCACAACACTTGGAGTAAATATTAAACGCAGCTTAGCAGTCTATAGGAAACTTCAGAGGAAAATGCAATCACACAGAAAGTCTATGAAGCACAATTATTCTTGAGGATACTTGACACTAATAAGTCCTTGGTAGTCCAAACACAGATAGATATGCTTATAAGGCAGTTCAAATAATATCTTAGCACAACCAGGGAGGCCTGGGTAAAAGTCTCAGGTTTAAACAGAGCAGCAACAGCTTACATGTCCATCAAATGCTGATGGAAACAAACACAAGCAGCCAGATGGAGGATTACTGAAAACCGATGTATGCAGCAGAAACTCAGAGCTGAGTAGCAGGATCTCTGCACAGGTTCACAGGAGCAGGAGCAGGTGCAGGTGCAAAGCCAGGGAGTCATCAGGAGCTGGATGCAAGGCAGAATACTCTAGCACAGACTAAAGGCTGGGGTGGAGTTATATAGCAGGAAGACACAGTGCACATGAGACCAAAGACGCCATCTTGGAAAAGGGCAGTAATGCACAAAAGGTAATCAAAATGTTCAGAGTCCTGACACATGATTTCCCAGATGTGTTCAATCGGATTCAGGCCTGGAGAAAGGGCGGGCCAGTCCATAGCTTCAATGCCTTCATCTTGCAGAAACTGCTGACACACTCCAGCCACATGAGGTCTGGCATTGTCCTGCATTAGGAGGAACCCAGGGCCAACCGGACCACAATATGGTCACACAAGGGGTCTGAGGATCTCATCTCGGTACCTAATGGCAGTCAGGCTATCTCTGGCTAGCACATTGAGGGCTGTGCGGCCCTCCAAAGAAAGCCACCCCACCCCATTACTGACCCACTGCCAAACTGGTCATGCTGAAGGATGTTGCAGGCAGCAGATTGCTCTCCACGGCATCTCCAGACTCTGTCACATCTGTCACATGTGCTCAGTGTGAACCTGCTTTCATCTGTGAAGAGCACAGGGCACCAGTAGTGAATTTGCCAGTCCTAGTGTTCTGTGGCAAATGCCAAGTGTCCTGCATGATGTTGGGCTGTAAGCACAACCTCCATCTGTGGACGTCAGGCACTCAGACCATCATCCTGAAGTCTATTTCTAACCATTTGTGCAGACACATGCACATTTGTGGCCTGCTGGAGGTCATTTAGCAGGGCTCTGGCAGTGCTCCTCCTGTTGCTCCTTGCACAAAGGCTGAGGTAGTAGTCCTACTGCTGGGTTGTTGCCCTCTTATGGCCCCCTCCACATCTCCTGGTGTACTAGCCTGTCTCCTGGAAGCGTAGTCAGCCTCTTCTTCTGGACACCACACTGACAGACACAGCAAAACTTCTTGCCACAGCTCGCATTGATGTGCCATCCTGGATGAGCTGCACTACCTGAGCCACTTGTGTGGGTTGTAGAGTCTGTCTCATGCTACCACGAGTGTGATAGCACAACCAACATTCAAAAGTGACCAAAACATCAGCCAGAAAGCATTGATACTGAGATGTGGTCTGTTATCCCCACCTGCAGAACCACTCCTTTATTGAGTGTGTCTTGAACATTGCCAATAATTTCCATTTGTTTTCTATTCCATTTGCACAACAGCATGTGAAATTGATTGTCAAACAGTGTTGCTTCCTAAGTGGACAGTTTGATTTCACAGAAGTTTGATTTACTTGGAGTTATATTCTGTTGTTTAAGTGTTCCCTTTATTTTTTGAGCAGTGTATAGACATATGGTACGGTAAAATTGATAAGGCAGCTTTATTTTTTGGGTCTGTACAGGACACAACATGTTGGATTACATTTCTCTGGTCTGGCATTTATGTTGGGGTTTCCATCTAAATCTATGACTGATTCAGAATTAACCACAGACAGGTCCAGTGACTGTAATGAGGCAGCAGAGCTACTATTGAATCCATATGGCCTCTGTTTAATGGTGTTCTTTTTTTTATAAGTGTACAAAACTGTGACCAACCGCTCTTTTACGCATGCTTAAAAAGACAGACTGTGTCCACAGTCTCTCCATCTGCCTTATTATAGGGAATCTTTCGCCGGGGATTCTGTTTGAATCACATATCTCAGAGATTTATACGGAAACCCCAGTGTAAGTGCTCAGCGTAGAACAAAGTATAAATCTGAGCCGAGCCTCACTGCGAATTTTGGGAGGCAGAATGCATAAATTAACAGCAGGTGAAGAATTGTTTTTTTCTTATTTTACACCATTTCTCATGCTTTGTAGGTGATTAGACAACTTTATTCTTCGTGTCGGTGCAATTACAGTGATACCAGATTTATATATTTTTTTTATGTTTGGCTGCTGTCACACACTAAAAGACGCTCTTTTTTTGCAATTAAAAGTTTGCATATTTGAGAGTTATAATTTTTCCATATTTCTGAGGACAGTGTCATGTGAGAGCTTTATTTCTGTGGGAGAAGTCAACATTTATATTGATGCTATTTTCGGTCACATAACGTTTTTTCTTCGGTTTCTATACTGATTTTTGGGAGGCAGAATGGAAATTAACCACCAATTCAGGAATTTTATTTTTGAGGTTTTCTTTTGCCATTCTGTGTGTGGTAAAATTGATAAGGCAGTGTTATTCTTCGGGTCAGTACGATTACAGTGAAACCACATTTATATTTTTTCATGTTTTGGCGTTTTTTTGCTGATAGAGCTCTATTGCAGCTTGTTTTTTAAGGACCAAGATGAAGTTTTCAGAGATACCATTTTTACTTACATTCATCTTTTTTATCACATTTTATACCATTTTTTGTTCAGTTGTATGATGAAAAAGCATAGTGTTTTGCCTCTTTTTTTTACATTGGTCACTGAAGTGATAACTAGTGTGACAATTACCAAATAGATACCAAATATATGTACTTTTTGTTTTACATAAAATTATGTATTTATGGGTATAATAAATATATTTTTTCCATATATATCTTTGTGATTTCTGTAAAATGATATTTTTTAACTTTTTTACTTAGTTCCTCTATGACACTTTTAGCTTTTTTCACTTTGATCGCTGGTATAATGCATTGTAATGCGCCATGCTCTAAGCATGGACTAACAGGCTTTCCATAGCCTGGTGACCCAGATGTCGCCATGACGACCTTGGGTGACCATGGCAACAATCGAGGGTGCCAATTGAGTGAGAGAGGAAGTCCCCTCCTTCTCCCAGCCATGTTGTGATTAAAATCAATTGCAACATTTAGAAGGCTAAACATCTGGTGGTGGTGCGGGCACCACTCCTGGCTGTGAGAGATACAGTAGGTATAAGCTGTCATTCTAGCTGAACACCCTGCGGCAGTCACGCATTCACAGCTCCTGTGTCCACGCACTTGCCACGACATATCCATAGGTCCAAGGTCAGGAACCCCTTGCCGATATGTCCAAGGTTATGAAGGGGTTAATTTTAACTGGGTAAAGGGTGGGGATTCACATTTTACTATATTTTTAAAATTTTTAAAAACATTTTTTTCATTTTTTTATTTGTTTTTAGGTTTCCTTAGGGTACATTAATTTGCAACAGGATTGCAAAATACAGTATATAGTTAAAATGATATGCTCTTGTGAAGCTCTGCCACAGGCTGTAAGTCATTAATTAAACTTGTGACAATGCTTTCCACAAATATTTTTTTATTACTTAAAGAGGAACTGTCACAATGTCAAAAGTAGACAACTTTATTTTCTATTCTTCCCTGAACAATGCCTCCTTGGCAATAACCATACAAATTTGCACTAAATAAAAAAAATATACCTATATCTCTGGAACTGTATGGTACATTTAAACAAAAAAAGAATATTATTGAGGAATAAAAGATGAACAAAAATGTCCCTTATTAACTTGATGACAGATTCACTTTAAAAGGGTTATCAAGTTATTAAAGGGAACCTGTCAAGTGAAAAAAACACTATTAACCTGCAGACATGGGGTTAATTGAAAGTTGTGCGGCAGCTGAACTGTAAGCTCAACTAGCAGGAAGAAATTAACTTTATTCTTCCTGGAAGCCTTGGCTTGAGCAATAGAGATGTGGCTTCAGTCCAAAGCCCAGTACATAATGAGTGTCGGTTGTAGCCACGCCCCCGACACTTACTGACAGCCAGTTCCACATTGAGGAGCCGGCTAGCAGTCAGTGCCAGGGCATGTTTACAGCCGCCATTCAATCTATACTGAGCAATGACTGATGCTGTGCCTCAATAACAACAAGAAATAAACTTCTGGGAAAAATAAATTTAATTTCTTCTCTGTTGCTGGACTTTCACTGCCGCAATGCACAGCTTTAGAAAACTAATAACCTGCAAATGAACTCCAAATCTGAAGATAATAACCTTTTTGTTGACATGACAGGATCTCTTTAACATGAGATAAGTGGGAGTTCAATGCTCAGCACTCCCTTCCCACCAATGAGCTGTTATCAGCTCCAGTGATGGACAGATATAAACACGTAATGGAGCAGAACAGCACAGTTATGTATAATGTGTGGCGGACGCTCCAAAAACTTCAGATTAGTTCCTATTTTTATAAATATCAGCTAATGTGTTGGCCTTATGTGGTCACTGCATATTGTATGGACCGTATGGGTCAGCTTTGTTTAATTTTATACCAAGCTGTCAGATATGATATGATACTCAAGACCTATCTTAGAGATGGGACATCAACTCATCAATATTATATGCCCAAATAACCACTTCAAAATAAGGTATATTTGGCATTTGGTAAATAGTACAATTTTATACAGTTATTGTTATATGAATTATTTAAAGCAGTCAACAGTCAAAATTAACTTATCAGGTTTAAAGGAGTTGTCAGCTACTGCACGACCTCATCTTAATCAATTTAATGCCCTAATTAGAATTAAAACAATCCATCTTCGCTTCCTACAGTGGTGGCAATCCAGAGATATCGGTGCAGCTGTTCCAGAGAGTGACTTGACTTGTGTCATATGCAGGCTGCAGTCAATGTCATCTGCAGCTCATCATATTCCATCAGTGCAGATATCCACACCAATTAAATAGCAAAGCCACTTTATGGCTGTAGTGTACGGAACTGCAGCGCACAGTTCAATGGAATGGCGAGAGGTGATTATCCCTTATTTTTATTTTAATTTGGGTCCTGAATTGATTAAGTTGGGGTTGACCTGTAGTGGACATCCAATTTAAGCTTATTAATAAATTATAGTGATTTAAGCAGCTTCACTTTATATCTTGAGCTTCCTATGCCTCATAGAATTTTTTTTTTAATGTTTCAATACACAGTATTTCTTTGTTAGTTTATATTTCACTTCTGTGTTCGCTTTATAACACAAGCCAAAAACAACACTTTATATGACTGAGGTGTGTAAGGATTTGTGTTTTCTGTTCTTAAAATTTCAGTTATTACAGCCTGGAGTACTTTCCCAGCATTGTAAACTTCTGCTTTCACAATGTGGCTTTTCTCCAGCCAAATTTTGGTTTTGTCTTTAGATTCCCATGGTAAGATGTGGATATGAATGTTAATTGATGTCATATTAGTACATTATGGTGATCATTTTCAGTTGCAGGCTGCATTTGAGACAGTTTTAATTATGTGAAAAGTCTTTGAACTTTTCTATAGAAAACTTTTTGTCCTTAATTCATTGTTGAACCTTATCTCTCTTGCTCCCCTAAAGTACACAACTCTGAAGTGCATTCTGCCTGTCTAAACTCGGTATGAAAAGACCACAAGTCAGAAGACAAGCAGCAGATCTGCGGTTGTTAAGTACTGCTGGTCTGCTAGTCTAAAATGATCATTTGAAATAAAGAAGATTATGAGAACGGGCACCACTGGAAAATACAAATACAGCAGAATATATAATGCAGGCACTTGTTGCTCATGGATAGAAAATTTATGAGAAATATACAGTAAAAAAGCAAAATCTTAAAGGGACTCTGTCATCACAGAATGAGTGTGTTAGGGGTCAAGTTCCCGCCTCTGCACAGGGGGAATCTCGGGCCATCTCCGCTGCGGTCTCCCATTCTTCTTCTGCCGCAGTGGAGCCTGCTCACTGGAGACATTGGTCCCAGCGTCTTGCTCAGTCTCACTCTGTGCAAAGGGTTACTGCTGCTTTTCAAGTTTCTGCCATTAAAACCAGTGCTGAGCAGCGTTGAGCAGACGCTTTTGGGACTAAGTCCTGCTTTTCCTCTTCTGAGCATGCCCAGGGCAAGATCTCCCATTGGAGATCGAGGGTCACATACTCAGATACTGCAGCAGGTCCCATTGGTCCTCCAGGAAGGTCCTGAAGGTGCTCAACTTCTATGGCAGTCTCCCATTGGTCCTTTTTGGAAGGTCCTGTATATGTTGCTGCTATAAAAGGTTTGCATGACCACACGGCCATGTGCTAGTGTACATTTGTATACATGTGTGTGTTGATGAGTGCAAGTCCTTCTTAAATATCCCATCCCTATTTTATGACTGTTCGCGTATGGTGTATGGCTGCTATCTAGCGCCAGGCTGAACTGTCAGCACTTATACACACAACAGCGTCTACTGCTGTGACCGCCAATACGGCGCCATGTGCCATTAGAGCGCTTTCTTAGCCCAAGCCTGGGTGGTTGGTAGCGTCCGCCAGTACGGCACAGCTCACACTCTTGTGCTCAAAATATTGCAGTTTATTTCTTACACCCAGTAGCGGTGTCGAGCGCAAGTAGTCTAGACGGACTCAAATCCCGAGTCTTGGGACTGAGTTCGGTGACTCCTTGCTTGCGCTCTTTGTGTGGTACCCGCGGCCCTGTGACTTAACAGAGTTCGCTTCCACCACCATATAGCGCTGCCATTTGCTAGCAGCAGGTTCTTGTTATGATCCCAGTGGCGGAGGATCCGAAAACCTGACCTGCTAAGTACTAAACAATAGACCAGCTCTGGGGTGGTGGTAACTGGACTGACCGCATACCTGATCCTAACCACACACAACTATAGGTAGCCGTGGAACGTGCCTAAAATCCTAGACGTCTCGTCGCGGCCTGAGGAACTGACTACTCCTAGAGAGAAAGCAAGACCTCCCTAGCCTCAGAGAAATGATCCCCAAGATATAGAAAAGCCCCCCACAGATAATAACGGTGAGTTAAGGGGAAAGTACAAACACAGAGATGAATCAGATTTAGCAAAGGAGGCCCGCTAATACTAGATAGCAGAAAATAGAAAAGGGATCTATGCGGTCAGTAAAAAACCCTCTAAAAATCCACTCAGAGAATGCGCGAGCCCCTCACACCAGCTAACGGTGTGAGGGGAGCAAGTCTGAACCCCAGAGCTACCAGCAAGCAAGAAATCACATGTTAGCAAGCTGGATTAAACTCATCATACACAGAGCACATATTGATAACTGATGAGAAAACAAAACTGAAAAGCAAAACTTAGCTTGTCTTGGAAAGACTGAGACCAAACGTAGTCAGATGAAATCAGAATAGGTCTGAACACATTGACAGCAGGCAACAAGTGAAGTTGCAGCTGAGCTAAATAGAAAACCTCACTGGTGGATAATGAGACAGCTGATCCTGCCTCAAACCTGCAGGAAGATAAACAAAACCACCAGAGGGAGCCCAAAGACAACACTCACACAGTACCAGTTGTGACCACAAGAGGGAGCCCACAAACAGAGTTCACAACAGCACCCCCCCCTTGAGGAGGGGTCATCGAACCCTCATCAAAACCCCCAGGGCGATCAGGATGAGCTACATGGAAGGCACGAACCAGATCGGCCGCATGAACATCAGAGGCGACAACCCAGGAATTATCTTCCTGACCATAGCTGTCATGAATCCCCAATGGCTAGGGATAGCACAGGACAAGCAAAATATAACAAATATCGGACGAGCTCTAGGGTGATGGAACCTGGGCTGACCGCTGCCCTACGCCTGACAAACGCAACTAGAGATAGCCAGGGAGCGTGCCTACGTTGGTTCTAGATGCCACGCACCAGCCTAAGAGCTAACTAGTACTGCAGAGAAAACAAGACCTCACTTGCCTCCAGAGGAATTAACCCCAAAGGTATAGTTGCCCCCCACATGTATTGACGGTGAAATGAGAGGAAGGCACACACATAGAGATGATGTATATAGCTTTAGCAAATAGAGGCCCGCTAAAAACTAGAAAGCAGAATGATACAAAAGGGGACTGAGCGGTCAGCAAAAAACCCTAATCAAAAAAAACATCCTGAGATTACAAGAACCCATGTGCCAACTCATGGCACATGGGGAGAACCTCAGTCCACTAGAGCAACCAGCTAGCATAGAGACATTCTAAGCAAGCTGGACCAAAAACCAAACAACTGAAAATCAGCACTTAGCTTATCCTGAAAGATCTGGGAGCAGGTAGGCAGGAACCAAACAGAGCACATCTGAACACATTGATAGCCGGCAAGGGAAATGACAGAAAGGCCAGGTAAAATAGGAAACACCCAGCCTCTGATGGACAGGTGGAAACCAAAGGCCGCAACCCACCAAAGTCACCCAGTACCAGCAGTAACCACCAGAGGGAGCCCACCAACAGAATCCACAACAGTACCCCCCCTTGAGGAGGGGTCACCGAACCCTCACGAGAACCCCCAGGGCGATCAGGGTGAGCTCTATGGAAGGCGCGGACCAAATCAGTCGCGTGAACATCGGAGGCGACCACCCAGGAATTATCCTCCTGACCATAACCCTTCCACTTAACCAAATACTGGAGTTTGCGTCTGGAAACACGAGAATCCAAGATCTTTTCAACAACATACTCCAATTCTCCCTCCACCAGCACCGGAGCAGGAGGCTCGACCGAAGGAACAACGGGCACCTCATACCTCCGCAACAACGACCGATGGAACACATTATGGATAGCAAACGATGCTGGGAGATCCAAACGAAAAGATACAGGGTTAAGAATCTCCGAGATCCTATAAGGACCGATGAACCAAGGCTTGAACTTAGGAGAAGAGACCTTCATAGGGACAAAACGAGAAGACAACCACACCAAGTCCCCCACAAGAAGTCGGGGACCCACGCGGCAACGGCGATTAGCAAACTGCTGAGTCTTCTCCTGAGATAACTTCAAATTGTCCACCACCTGATTCCAAATCTGATGTAGCCTGTCCACCACCACGTCCACTCCAGGACAATCTGAAGATTCCCCCTGACCAGAGGAAAAACGAGGATGAAACCCTGAATAACAAAATAAAGGAGAGACCAACGTGGCAGAACTAGCCCGATTATTAAGAGCAAATTCGGCCAGTGGCAAAAAAGCAACCCAGTCATCCTGATCAGCAGAAACAAAACACCTCAAATAAGTTTCCAAGGTCTGATTAGTTCGCTCCGTCTGGCCATTCGTCTGAGGATGGAATGCAGACGAGAATGACAAATCAATGCCCATCTTGGCACAAAACGTCCGCCAAAATCTAGACACAAACTGGGATCCCCTGTCAGAAACGATATTCTCCGGAATCCCATGCAAACGAACCACGTTCTGAAAAAACAAAGGAACCAACTCAGAGGAGGAGGGTAACTTAGGCAAGGGCACCAAATGAACCATCTTAGAAAAGCGGTCACACACCACCCAGATAACGGACATTTTCTGTGAAACCGGGAGATCAGAAATAAAATCCATGGAAATGTGCGTCCAAGGCCTCTTCGGAATGGGCAAAGATAACAACAACCCACTAGCCCGTGAACAGCAAGGCTTAGCTCGAGCACACACTTCACAAGACTGCACAAAGGTACGCACATCCCTAGACAAGGAAGGCCACCAAAAAGACCTGGCCACCAAATCTCTTGTACCAAATATTCCAGGATGACCAGCCAACACAGAAGAATGGACCTCGGAGATGACTCTACTGGTCCAATCATCCGGAACAAACAGTCTTTCTGGTGGACATCGATCCGGTTTATCCACCTGAAACTCCTGCAATGCGCGTCGCAAGTCTGGGGATACGGCGGACAATATTACCCCATCCCTAAGGATACCAGCAGGCCCAGTGTCTCCAGGAGAGTCAGGCACAAAACTCCTGGAAAGAGCATCTGCCTTCACATTCTTTGAACCTGGCAGGTATGAAACCACGAAATTGAAACGAGAAAAAAATAATGACCAACGAGCCTGTCTAGGATTCAAACGCCTGGCAGACTCAAGGTAAATAAGATTCTTGTGATCAGTCAAGACCACCACGCGATGTTTAGCACCCTCAAGCCAATGACGCCACTCCTCAAATGCCCACTTCATGGCCAAAAGCTCCCGATTACCCACATCATAATTGCGCTCGGCGGGCGAGAATTTTCTAGAGAAGAAAGCACATGGCTTCGTCACCGAGCCATTAGAACTTCTCTGTGACAAAACCGCCCCCGCTCCAATCTCGGAAGCATCAACCTCCACCTGAAAAGGAAGTGAAACATCTGGTTGACACAACACAGGAGCAGAAGAAAACCGGCGCTTAAGTTCCCGAAAGGCCTCCACGGCCGCAGGAGACCAATCAGTAACATCAGCACCCTTTTTAGTCAAATCAGTCAAAGGTTTAACAATACTGGAAAAATTAGCAATGAACCGACGATAAAAATTAGCAAACCCCAAGAACTTCTGAAGGCTCTTAACAGATGTAGGTTGTGTCCAGTCACAAATAGCCTGAACCTTAACGGGATCCATCTCAATAGTAGAAGGAGAAAAAATGTACCCCAAAAAAGAAATCTTCTGGACTCCGAAGAGACACTTTGAGCCCTTCACAAACAGAGAATTGGCCCGCAAAACCTGAAACACCTTCCTGACCTGTAGAACATGAGACTCCCAGTCATCAGAAAACACCAAAATATCATCCAAATACACAATCATAAACTTATCCAGATATTCACGGAAAATATTGTGCATAAAGGACTGAAAGACTGACGGAGCATTGGAGAGTCCAAAAGGCATTACCAAATACTCAAAATGGCCCTCAGGCGTATTAAATGCGGTTTTCCACTCATCACCCTGTTTTATCCGCACCAAATTATACGCACCACGAAGATCTATTTTAGTGAACCACCTAGCCCCCTTAATGCGAGCAAACAAATCAGTAAATAATGGCAATGGATACTGGTATTTGACTGTAATCTTATTCAGAAGGCGATAATCTATACAAGGCCTCAGGGAACCATCTTTTTTTGCCACGAAAAAAAAACCTGCTCCCAGAGGGGACGAAGATGGACGAATATGTCCCTTTTCCAAGGACTCCTTAATATAATTCCGCATAGCAGTATGCTCTGGCAGTGACAGATTAAATAAACGACCCTTAGGGAACTTACTGCCAGGAATCAATTCTATAGCACAGTCACACTCTCTATGAGGAGGGAGCGAATTGAGCTTAGGCTCCTCAAAAACATCCTTATAATCTGACAAAAATGCAGGGATCTCCGAAGGAGTCGATGAAGCGATAGAAATCGGAGGTGCATCATCATGAACCCCCTGACATCCCCAGCTTAGCACAGACATTGTTTTCCAGTCCAGGACAGGATTATGAGTTTGTAACCATGGCAGACCAAGCACTAGCACATCATGTAAATTATACAGTACAAGGAAGCGAATCACCTCCTGATGAACGGGAGTCATGCGCATGGTCACTTGTGTCCAATACTGCGGTTTATTCATAGCCAATGGTGTAGAATCAATTCCCTTCAGAGGAATAGGAACTTCCAGAGGCTCTAGACTAAAACCGCAGCGTTTAGCAAATGACCAATCCATAAGACTCAGGGCAGCGCCTGAATCCACATAGGCATCGACGGAAATGGAAGACAGTGAAAAAATCAGAGTTACAGACAAAATGAACTTAGACTGCAGAGTATCAATGGCAAAAGATTTATCAACCCTTTTTGTGCGTTTAGAGCATGCTGATATAACATGAGCTGAATCACCACAATAAAAACACAAACCATTTTTCCGCCTATAATTTTGCCGTTCACTTCTGGACTGAATTTTATCACATTGCATAGTCTCAGGTGCCTGTTCAGAAGACACCGCCAACTGGTGCACGGGTTTGCGCTCCCGTAAACGCCGATCAATCTGAATGGCCATAGCCATAGACTCATTCAGACCTGTAGGCGCAGGGAACCCCACCATAATATCCTTAATGGCCTCAGAAAGACCATTTCTGAAGTTTGCAGCCAGGGCGCACTCATTCCACTGAGTAAGCACCGACCATTTCCGAAATTTCTGACAATATATTTCCACTTCATCATGCCCCTGAGAGAGGGCTAATAAAGCCTTTTCAGCCTGAATCTCTAGGTTAGGTTCCTCATAGAGCAATCCCAATGCCAGAAAAAACGCATCCACACTGAGCAACGCAGGATCCCCTGGTGCCAATGCAAATGCCCAATTCTGAGGGTCGCCCCGTAGGAACGATATAACAATCTTGACCTGTTGAGCAGGGTCTCCAGAGGAGCGAGATTTCAAAGAGAGAAACAATTTACAATTGTTCCTGAAATTCAGGAAGGTAGATCTATCTCCAGAAAAAAACTCTGGAATAGGAATTCTAGGTTCAGACATGGGAGTGTGAACAACGAAATCCTGTATGTTTTGAACCTTTGCCGCGAGATTACTCAGGCTGGAAGCCAAACTCTGGACATCCATGATAAACAGCTAAGATCAGAGCCATTCAAGGGTTAAGAGGAGGTAAGAAGCAGCTAGACAGCAATTAAGGGCTAGGCAGCAAAACTCTGAAGGAAAAAAAAAAAATTTTCCTTGAACACTTCTTTTCCTCCTGCTTCAGCCCAAACAATTAACACTTTGTGGGCCGGCTATACTGTCATGAATCCCCAATGGCTAGGGATAGCACAGGACAAGCAAAATATAACAAATATCGGACGAGCTCTAGGGTGATGGAACCTGGGCTGACCGCTGCCCTACGCCTGACAAACGCAACTAGAGATAGCCAGGGAGCGTGCCTACGTTGGTTCTAGACGCCACGCACCAGCCTAAGAGCTAACTAGTACTGCAGAGAAAACAAGACCTCACTTGCCTCCAGAGGAATTAACCCCAAAGGTATAGTTGCCCCCCACATGTATTGACGGTGAAATGAAAGGAAGGCACACACATAGAGATGATGTATATAGCTTTAGCAAATAGAGGCCCGCTAAAAACTAGAAAGCAGAATGATACAAAAGGGGACTGAGCGGTCAGCAAAAAACCCTAATCAAAAAAACCATCCTGAGATTACAAGAACCCATGTGCCAACTCATGGCACATGAGGAGAACCTCAGTCCACTAGAGCAACCAGCTAGCATAGAGACATTCTAAGCAAGCTGGACCAAAAACCAAACAACTGAAAATCAGCACTTAGCTTATCCTGAAAGATCTGGGAGCAGGTAGGCAGGAACCAAACAGAGCACATCTGAACACATTGATAGCCGGCAAGGGAAATGACAGAAAGGCCAGGTAAAATAGGAAACACCCAGCCTCTGATGGACAGGTGGAAACCAAAGGCCGCAACCCACCAAAGTCACCCAGTACCAGCAGTAACCACCAGAGGGAGCCCACCAACAGAATCCACAACACATAGCCCTTCCACTTAACCAAATACTGAAGCCTCCGTCTTGAAATACGAGAATCCAAGATCTTCTCCACCACGTATTCCAATTCTCCCTCAACCAGCACCGGGGCAGGAGGCTCAACCGAAGGAACCAAGGGCACCACATACCTCCGCAACAATGACCTATGGAACACATTATGAATGGCAAACGATACTGGGAGGTCCAAACGAAATGACACAGGGTTAATAACTTCCAAAATCTTATAAGGACCGATGAACCGAGGCTTGAACTTAGGAGAAGAAACCTTCATCGGGACAAAACGAGAAGACAACCACACCAAATCCCCAACACAAAGTCGGGGACCCACACAGCGACGGCGGTTGGCAAAGCGCTGAGCCTTCTCTTGTGACAACTTCAAGTTGTCCACCACATGGTTCCAAATCCGCTGCAACCTATCCACCACAGAATCCACCCCAGGGCAGTCAGAAGACTCCACCTGACCCGAGGAAAAACGAGGATGAAAACCAGAATTACAAAAAAAAGGCAAAACCAAAGTAGCAGAACTAGCCCGATTGTTAAGGGCAAACTCGGCCAAAGGCAAAAAGGTCACCCAATCATCCTGATCAGCAGAAACAAAACATCTCAAATAGGTCTCCAAGGTCTGATTAGTTCGCTCAGTTTGGCCATTCGTCTGAGGATGGAAGGCTGACGAAAAAGACAACTCAATGCCCATCTTAGCACAAAAGGTCCACCAAAACCTGGACACAAACTGGGATCCTCTGTCAGACACAATGTTTTCAGGAATCCCGTGCAAACGAACCACATTCTGAAAAAACAGCGGAACCAAATCAGAAGATGAAGGCAACTTAGGCAAGGGCACCAAATGGACCATTTTAGAGAAACGATCACAAACAACCCAGATGACAGTCATTCTCTGAGAGACAGGAAGGTCCGAAATAAAATCCATGGAAATGTGCGTCCAAGGCCTCTTCGGAACAGGCAAGGGCAAAAGCAACCCACTGGCACGAGAACAGCAAGGTTTAGCCCGAGCACAAACCCCACAGGACTGCACAAAGGAACGCACATCCCGCGACAAAGAAGGCCACCAAAAGGACCTGGCCACCAACTCTCTGGTACCAAAAATTCCAGGATGACCTGCCAAGACTGAGGAATGAACCTCGGAGATAACTCTGCTGGTCCATCTATCTGGGACAAACAGTCTCCCTGGTGGGCACCGGTCAGGTCTGTCTGCCTGAAATTTCTGCAGCACGCGTCGTAAATCTGGGGAAATAGCAGACACAATCACCCCCTCTCTGAGAATACCAGCCGGCTCAGAATCTCCAGGGGAGTCAGGCACAAAACTCCTAGAAAGAGCATCAGCCTTCACATTCTTCGAACCAGGCAGGTACGAGACCACAAAATTGAAGCGAGAGAAAAACAACGACCAGCGAGCCTGTCTAGGATTCAGGCGCTTGGCAAACTCAAGATAAATCAGATTCTTGTGATCAGTCAAGACCACCACACGATGCTTAGCTCCCTCGAGCCAATGTCTCCATTCCTCAAATGCCCACTTCATTGCCAACAACTCCCGATTACCAACATCATAATTCCGCTCGGCAGGCGAAAACTTTCTTGAAAAGAAAGCACATGGCCTCATCACAGAGCCATCAGAGCTTCTCTGCGACAAAACAGCTCCTGCTCCAATCTCCGAAGCATCCACCTCGACTTGGAAAGGAAGAGAGACATCTGGCTGACACAAGACTGGAGCAGAAGAAAACCGGCGCTTCAGCTCCTGAAAAGCCTCCACAGCCACAGGAGACTAATTAGTCACATCAGAACCCTTCTTGGTCAAATCCGTCAAAGGCTTAACAACACCAGAAAAATTGGCGATGAAGCGACGGTAAAAATTAGCAAAACACAAGAACTTCTGAAGACTCTTAACAGATGTAGGCTGAGTCCAGTCATGAATAGCCTTGACCTTATCTGGGTCCATCTCAATAGCAGAAGGAGAAAAAATGAAACCCAAAAAAGAAACCTTCTGGACTCCAAAAAGACATTTTGAGCCCTTCACAAATAAGGCATTAGCCCGCAGGACCTGAAATACCATCCTGACATGCTTCACATGGGACTCCCAATCATCAGAAAAGACCAAAATATCATCCAGATACACAATCATGAACTTATCCAGATATTCACGGAAGATGTCATGTGTGAATGATTGAAACACAGAAGGAGCATTAGAGAGTCCAAAAGGCATCACCAAGTACTCAAAATGGCCTTTGGGCGTATTAAATGCTGTTTTCCATTCATCGCCCTGCTTGATACGCACAAGGTTATACGCACCACGAAGATCTATCTTGGTGAACCAACTAGAACCCCTAATCCGGGCAAACAAATCAGATAACAAAGGCAAAGGATACTGAAATTTGACCGTGATTTTATTTAGAAGGCGATAATCAATACAAGGTCTCAGCGAACCATCCTTCTTAGCCACAAAAAAGAACCCCGCACCAAGAGGAGAAGAGGACGGGCGAATAAGTCCCTTCTCAAGAGACTCCTTTATATAACTCCGCATAGCAGCATGTTCTGGCACAGACAAATTAAAAAGTCGTCCCTTAGGGAACTTACTATCAGGAATCAAATTTATAGCACAATCACAATCCCTATGAGGAGGTAGGGAACTGAGTTTGGGCTCATCAAATACATCCTGGTAGTCTGACAAAAACGCAGGGACTTCAGAAGGATTGGAAGAAGCAATTGACACCAAAGGAGCATCATCATGAATACCCTGGCAACCCCAACTTAACACAGACATTGCTTTCCAATCCAGTACTGGATTATGAGTCTGTAACCATGGCAGACCCAAAACTACAACATCATGCAGATTATGCAAGACAAGAAAGCGAATCACCTCCTGATGCACAGGAGTCATGCACATGGTCACCTGAGTCCAGTACTGAGGTTTATCTTTGGCCAATGGTGTAGCATCAATTCCTCTCAGTGGAATAGGGAATTTTAATGGCTCCAAGACAAAACCACAGCGCTTGGCAAATGACAAATCCATTAGACTCAGGGCAGCACCCGAGTCCACAAAAGCCATAACCGGGTAGGAAGACAGGGAACAAATCAAGATAACAGACAAAATGAACTTAGACTGTAAAGTACCGATGGTGACAGATTTATCGATCTTTTTTGTGCGTTTAGAGCATGCTGAGATAACATGAGTAGAGTCACCACAGTAAAAACACAACCCATTTTGTCATCTATAATTTTGCCGTTCATTTCTGGTCAGAATTCTATCACATTGCATAGACTCAGGTCTCTGCTCAGAAAACACCGCCAAATGGTGCGCTGGTTTGCGCTCCCGCAAACGCCGATCAATCTGAACGGCCAAAGTCATGGAATCATTCAGACTAACAGGCGTGGGGAACCCCACCATGACATCTTTAATGGCTTCAGAAAGACCCTTTCTGAAATTTGCAGCCAGAGCGCACTCATTCCATTGAGTAAGCACCGACCACTTACGAAATTTCTGACAATACACCTCTACTTCATCTTGACCCTGAGAGAGCGCCAACAAAGCCTTTTCTGCCTGGTTCTCAAGATTAGGTTCCTCATAGAGCATTCCAAGTGCCAGGAAAAACGCATCCACATTAAGCAATGCAGGATCTCCTGGCGCCAGTGTGAAGGCCCAATCCTGAGGGTCGCCACGCAAGAAGGTAATAACAATTTTAACCTGCTGAGCGGAATCACCAGAGGAACGAGGTTTCAAAGAGAGAAACAACTTACAATTGTTCTTAAAATTCAGAAACTTAGATCTATCTCCAGAAAATAACTCAGGAATAGGTATTTTCGGCTCTGACATAGGACTATGAACAACAAAATTCTGAATACTTTGTACCCTTGCAGCAAGATGATCAACACTAGAAGTCAAACTCTGAATATCCATGTCTGCAGCTGAACTCAAAGCCACACAAAGATTAAGGGGAGGAGAGAAGCTAGACAAGCTAGACACACTGCAGCAGAGGAGGAGGAAAAAAAACAAACAAAAAAACTCCAGGCTTCTCTTTATCCCGCTTCTGCAATGCATTAACACTTGGCCTGCTGTACTATTATGATCCCAGTGGCGTAGGATCTGAAAACCTGACCTGCTAAGTACTAAACAATAGACCAGCTCTGGGGTGGTGGTAACTGGACTGACCGCATACCTGATCCTAACCACACACAACTATAGGTAGCCGTGGAACGTGCCTAAAATTCTAGACGTCTCTTCACGGCCTGAGGAACTGACTACTCCTAGAGAGAAAGCAAGACCTCCCTAGCCTCAGAGAAATGATCCCCAAGATATAGAAAAGCCCCCCACAGATAATAACGGTGAGTTAAGGGGAAAGTACAAACACAGAGATGAATCAGATTTAGCAAAGGAGGCCCGCTAATACTAGATAGCTGAAAATAGAAAAGGGATCTATGCGGTCAGTAAAAAACCCTCTAAAAATCCACTCAGAGAATGCGCGAGCCCCTCACACCAGCTAACGGTGTGAGGGGAGCAAGTCTGAACCCCAGAGCTACCAGCAAGCAAGAAATCACATGTTAGCAAGCTGGATTAAACTCATCATACACAGAGCACATATTGATAACTGATGAGAAAACAAAACTGAAAAGCAAAACTTAGCTTGTTTTGGAAAGACTGAGACCAAACGTAGTCAGATGAAATCAGAATAGCAAATAGTAGAAAAAAGAACGCAGCACTCACCAGCACCGTGGTCAGGCGTCTTCTTTATTGCGGCATGAAAAAGTACAACTTCACGGCACAGGGGAGTTACAAAGTGAGGAGCATGTGAGGCGGGACGACGGCCGTTTCGCGCTGAGCAATAGCGCTTCTACGGGTCCATGACCGAGAGGAAGTTACGCCAGGAGAAAAAGGTAAAAAACCCCTCCCCTACAGCGTCACCTCCAATCGGGCAGCAAAAAAAGTGCAATGTGCATAAGTGAAATTAAAAACAACGAACAAAGCAGAATTGTACAAACTGATACTTAGCAGCGGGCATGTGTAGATATGCATAATATGTCTGACACTAATCATAGCCATACTCATTTTGGATGTTCAAGTGAACAAGACCTCTAGGGGCGCAGAGCAAGGCCAACGGCGCACACTACCCTCTATATGAATAAAATACCTACATGCGTAAGGAGATTATGATGTTATAAAGGAAGGAATGCAGCTCAATAGAAAAGTAACATTTAGGAACTACGAAATTTAGAGATTTACTGAATATATTCATAATTTTGTAAAAGATACACCCTGACTGAATTCATCGGGAAGTATACAGTAAGTACAAGATTCATGAAAATATACTACAAAAAAATGGACATATCTTTCCTATCATTAAAACCAGCAGGGCCAATGGCACGTGTCCTCATGATCCATTTGGCTTCTTGCTGTAAAAGGATCTTACCCAAATCACCTCCTTGAGCGGTGGGAGTGACTTTTTCTAAGCCTACAAAAGTAAGGACTGTCGGGTCTCCTCCATGATACTCTCTAATGTGGTTAATAAGCCTAGGCACCCCTTTACCTGAGGAAATAGATTTAAAATGTTCCCTGAAGCGAATATATAATTTGCGTATGGTTTTCCCTATGCAGAACCGTTTTTTGGCTTTTGTCATTCTATTGCGTATTAGGATATCCCTGACCCTGGTGCTCCTTCTGTTGGATATAAGGGGACCTGCGGCAGTTTTGGCGGAGAGGTCACTGTCTCTTTCTAATACGTGCCAATGTCTGCGAATGGTGGTGCGTATCACATCATCCATGGGACCGTATTGGAAGCAGAAAGCGAACCTCTGTTTAGACTTATCCAGAGGTTTCTCACTGTGATGGGCTTCAGTGTCAACTCGTTTGACTGCAGATTTTAGTAAGTCTTCTGGGTACCCTCTATCCCGAAATCTATGAAAAAGTTCCTTAGATTGCGCCTGGAAGCCACTTAGTGTGTTATTAAGTCGCCGTGCTCTCAAGAATTGGCCATAAGGTAGGGATTTCTTCACGTGGTTCGGATGGTAACTGTTATAATGCAAAAGAGAATTCACAGAGGTGGGTTTACGGAAGATGGAAGTGCGAATCTCTCCCTCTTCCACCTGAACCGATACATCAAGGAAATCTATGATTTGACCCCCAAATCTATGTGTGAAAGACATGCCCATGGTGTTGCTATCATTGAGGTAGGCAACAAATGTTTCAAACTCCCCTTCAGTGCCATCCCACACTATGATCACGTCGTCCACGTACCTCATATAGAGCTTGATGTGCTCAAGAGAGGTGTTCCTATGAGAATACACGTAATCTTCTTCGAACGCCGCCATGTAAAGATTGGCGAACGTACAAGCGACCGGGGTCCCCATGGCAGTCCCTGTGGTCTGCCTGTACCAACTGTCCAAGAAAGTGAAGGCGTTGTGTGTGAGTATGAAACTCAAACCCTCACACACAAAATTAATGTATTCAGGACTTTTGTCAGTGGTGTGTAGCACTCTCCTGATGGTGTCCACACCCAGAGTTTGGGGAATATTGGTGTACAGGCTGACCACGTCGATGGACGCCAGGGAGAACCGCGGCTGCCAAGCAAAGTTTTGAATGTGTCTCAAAAAAGAATCAGTATCTTTGAGGTATGATGGGATGTCTTTGAGTAAGGGGCGTAATGGCCAATCAATGTACTGGGATAGGGGCTCTGTGAGCGACCCTATCCCAGACACGATAGGTCTACCTGGAGGACATATCACAGATTTGTGGATCTTGGGTAAATAATACCAGTGGGGTTTGGTAGGATAATTAGGAAACAACTTCTCAGCTTTCTTTTGTGTCAAAACCCCACTCTCTACCGATTTTCTAAGGAAGGTACAAAGGTTGTTCTTGAATTTTTGCATTGGGTCCCCTGGTAATTTGGCATAAATGTTAATGTCCGACAATTGTCTTTCTGCTTCCACTAAATACGCCTCTCTAGATAATAGGACAGTCTTGCCCCCCTTATCAGCGGGGTGTACGATAACATCAGTCCAACTAGATATTTCGGACAGGGCCTTTTTTTCCTCAGCTGCTAAGTTAGGAGGTGCCTTTTTGTAAAGCAGGGCTTCTATATCTTTCAGAACCAATGCCTCAAATAAATCAATTGTGTTCCCTGGGGACACAGGAGGCATATACGTGGAGGGGACTCCTCCCGTGAAAGGAGTAATTTCCCGGGAGTTGTATCCCTCTAAAGTCACAGGCTCTATGTCAGTCAAGCTCAGTAGCTGTTGGGCGTCATGACGGAACTCAGCAAGGACCTCTTCTCCTGTCCCTGCCATGAACCCTAATGGACCCACATTACAAGGTTTATCCCCTTCAGTGGTGCTGGTGTTATTGGTGCTGGTGAGAAAGGATTTGTACAAATGTATCTTCCTGGTGGCCTTAAATAAATCTATCTGAAAAACAAAATCAAAATTGTTAGGAATGCAATAATTTAAACCTTTAGACAGTAAGGCTAATTGAGCCGGACTCAGTACATGATGCGTCAAGTTAAGTACATAATCTTCAGGGCAGGAACTTAATAACATTCCTGTCTCCAAGACACAAACTTTCTTTTCTGCTGCCGGTAGGGGCCGTGGTTTGCGTTTGCCCCCCCGTGTCTTCCTCCTAAAGGGGGTGATGCAGTTGTTTGAATTTCTGATGTCGAGTCTCCTGTAGGCTCAGAATTGTAGGTTGGACCTTCGCTCAGGCTAGAGTCGGATTCTGTAGTCAAATAGTCTTTTCTATTTTGTTGATTACGTCTTTTCTTGAAGCTACGTTTTCTTTGTCTAGGATTGCCTCCGTTGTTATTGAAGCTCCGATTGTCTTTATTAAATTTGTTCCATGTGAACACGTTGCCAGAGTCATAATCATTTTTATCGCAGAGAAATTTGTCCCTTTTTCTCTGCTTAATCTCCGCTTGTATGGGAATGAGTTTTGCTTCTAATTTTTTATTAAAAGTTGTCCATTGACTCTCGGTCAATCTGCCTTGCAATTCAGCTTGTGCTTTGGTAATTTCCAAACTCACCACGTCATAATTTTTAGTATTAGATTTCAGGACTAAAAGCAGCAGCTCCTGGGAACACCGTAACATAACTTGTTCCCATTCCGTTTTCAACGTAGCATCGCTGCTGAAGTGGGACATCTCCTTCCAAACTCGTAGTCCTCTTGGGACTCGTCCATTGTCAATATATGATTGCAGTGAGTTGTTTGTCCAAAACAATCTAATCTCTCTCTCTGAGAGATTAGTCAATTTGTGTTCCAAGGATCTCGTGCTTAACATCTGCACTTCCTCCGCCTGCTCACACTCCTTGAAGTAATTAACAACGTCCTCCCGGCCGGCTTGCAAACTGACCCGCACAGGTGCTGCGTCTGGGTCCATCGTGCGATAAATCGCGACAATTACAAAAACCACAAACCCACCTCTGATTGTGAGTGTGCACACTAAATAAGGAATAGTCCAACCAAGTTACAAGAAAAAAAGAAAGTGGCACAACTCCGTAACAGAGGATATAAAGGGTGTGTGAAGGGAATAAAATCCCAGATGTAATTGACCGGAGGTGCTAGCGTTGGAATGAATACAGTCTTAGATAGCAAATAGTAGAAAAAAAAAACGCAGCACTCACCGGCACCGTGGTCAGTCGTCTTCTTTATTGCGGCATGAAAAAGTACAACTTCACGGCACGGGGGAGTTACAAAGTGAGGAGCATGTGAGGCGGGACGACGGTCGTTTCGCGCTGAGCAATAGCGCTTCTACGGGTCCATGACCGAGAGGAAGTTACGGCGGGAGAAAAAGGTAAAAAACTTCTCCCCTACAGCGTCACCTCCAATCGGGCAGCAAAAAAAGTGCAATGTGCATAAGTGAAATTAAAAACAACGAACGAAGCAGAATTGTACAAACTGATACTTGGCAGCGGACATGTGTAGATATGCATAATATGTCTGACACTAATCATAGCCATACTCATTTTGGATGTTCAAGTGAACAAGACCTCTAGGGGCGCAGAGCAAGGCCAACGGCGCACACTACCCTCTATATGAATAAAATACCTACATGCGTAAGGAGATTATGATGTTATAAAGGAAGGAATGCAGCTCAATAGAAAAGTAACATTTAGGAACTACGAAATTTAGAGATTTACTGAATATATTCATAATTTTGTAAAAGATACACCCTGACTGAATTCATTGGGAAGTATACAGTAAGTACAAGATTCATGAAAATATACTACAAAAAAATGGACATATCTGTCCTATCATTAAAACCAGCAGGGCCAATGGCACGTGTCCTCATGATCCATTTGGCTTCTTGCTGTAAAAGGATCTTACCCAAATCACCTCCTTGAGCGGTGGGAGTAACTTTTTCTAAGCATACAAAAGTAAGGACTGTCGGGTCTCCTCCATGATACTCTCTAATGTGGTTAATAAGCCTAGGCACCCCTTTACTGAGGAAATAGATTTAAAATGTTCCCTGAAGCGAATATATAATTTGCGTATGGTTTTCCCTATGTAGAACCATTTACACGGGCAGAATAACGCATAAACAACATGTTCCGTCATGACGCCCGACAGCTACTGAGCTTGACTGACATAGAGCCTGTGACTTTAGAGGGATACAACTCCCGGGAAATTACTCCTTTCACGGGAGGAGTCCCCTCCACGTATATGCCTCCTGTGTCCCCAGGGAACACAATTGATTTATTTGAGGCATTGGTTCTGAAGGATATAGAAGCCCTGCTTTACAAAAAGGCACCTCCTAACTTAGCAGCTGAGGAAAAAAAGGCCCTGTCCGATATATCTAGTTGGACTGATGTTATCGTACGCCCCGCTGATAAGGGGGGCAAGACTGTCCTATTATCTAGAGAGGCGTATTTAGTGGAAGCAGAAAGACAATTGTCGGACATTAACATTTATGCCAAATTACCAGGGGACCCAACGCAAAAATTCAAGAACAACCTTTGTACCTTCCTTAGAAAATCGGTAGAGAGTGGGGTTTTGACACAAAAGAAAGCTGAGAAGTTGTTTCCTAATTATCCTACCAAACCCCACTGGTATTATTTACCCAAGATCCACAAATCTGTGATATGTCCTCCAGGTAGACCTATCGTGTCTGGGATAGGGTCGCTCACTGAGCCCCTATCCCAGTACATTGATTGGCCATTACGCCCCTTACTCAAAGACATCCCATCATACCTCAAAGATACTGATTCTTTTTTGAGACACATTCAAAACTTTGCTTGGCAGCCGCGGTTCTCCCTGGCGTCCATCGACGTGGTCAGCCTGTACACCAATATTCCCCAAACTCTGGGTGTGGACACCATCAGGAGAGTGCTACACACCACTGACAAAAGTCCTGAATACATTAATTTTGTGTGTGAGGGTTTGAGTTTCATACTCACACACAACGCCTTCACTTTCTTGGACAGTTGGTACAGGCAGACCACAGGGACTGCCATGGGGACCCCGGTCGCTTGTACGTTCGCCAATCTTTACATGGCGGCGTTCGAAGAAGATTACGTGTATTCTCATAGGAACACCTCTCTTGAGCACATCAAGCTCTATATGAGGTACGTGGACGACGTGATCATAGTGTGGGATGGCACTGAAGGGGAGTTTGAAACATTTGTTGCCTACCTCAATGATAGCAACACCATGGGCATGTCTTTCACACATAGATTTGGGGGTCAAATCATAGATTTCCTTGATGTATCGGTTCAGGTGGAAGAGGGAGAGATTCGCACTTCCATCTTCCGTAAACCCACCTCTGTGAATTCTCTTTTGCATTATAACAGTTACCATCCGAACCACGTGAAGAAATCCCTACCTTATGGCCAATTCTTGAGAGCACGGCGACTTAATAACACACTAAGTGGCTTCCAGGCGCAATCTAAGGAACTTTTTCATAGATTTCGGGATAGAGGGTACCCAGAAGACTTACTAAAATCTGCAGTCAAACGAGTTGACACTGAAGCCCATCACAGTGAGAAACCTCTGGATAAGTCTAAACAGAGGTTCGCTTTCTGCTTCCAATACGATCCCATGGATGATGCGATACGCACCACCATTCGCAGACATTGGCACGTATTGGAAAGAGACAGTGACCTCTCCGCCAAAACTGCCGCAGGTCCTCTTATATCCAACAGAAGGAGCACCAGGGTCAGGGATATCCTAGTACGCAATAGAGTGACAAAAGCCAAAAAAACCACATGGTTGGACCAGACCGTCCCTAAAGGGAATTTTCGCTGTGGACAATGTCCGTTCTGCCAATACCATAGGATAGGACAAACTTTAGAAATTGGTCCCATCGTTCATAATGTCCGTCATTTTATTTCTTGTAAAACTGAATATGTGGTTTATGCGTTATTCTGCCCGTGTAAACGGTTCTACATAGGGAAAACCATACGCAAATTATATATTCGCTTCAGGGAACATTTTAAATCTATTTCCTCAGGTAAAGGGGTGCCTAGGCTTATTAACCACATTAGAGAGTATCATGGAGGAGACCCGACAGTCCTTACCTTTGTATGCTTAGAAAAAGTTACTCCCACCGCTCAAGGAGGTGATTTGGGTAAGATCCTTTTACAGCAAGAAGCCAAATGGATCATGAGGACACGTGCCATTGGCCCTGCTGGTTTTAATGATAGGAAAGATATGTCCATTTTTTTGTAGTATATTTTCATGAATCTTGTACTTACTGTATACTTCCCGATGAATTCAGTCAGGGTGTATCTTTTACAAAATTATGAATATATTCAGTAAATCTCTAAATTTCGTAGTTCCTAAATGTTACTTTTCTATTGAGCTGCATTCCTTCCTTTATAACATCATAATCTCCTTACGCATGTAGGTATTTTATTCATATAGAGGGTAGTGTGCGCCGTTGGCCTTGCTCTGCGCCCCTAGAGGTCTTGTTCACTTGAACATCCAAAATGAGTATGGCTATGATTAGTGTCAGACATATTATGCATATCTACACATGTCCGCTGCTAAGTATCAGTGTGTACAATTCTGCTTCGTTCGTTGTTTTTAATTTCACTTATGCACATTGCACTTTTTTTGCTGCCCGATTGGAGGTGACGCTGTAGGGGAGGGGTTTTTTACCTTTTTCTCCCGGCGTAACTTCCTCTCGGTCATGGACCCGTAGAAGTGCTCCTCACTTTGTAACTCCCCCGTGCCGTGAAGTTGTACTTTTTCATGCCGCAGTAAAGAAGACGCCTGACCACGGTGCCGGTGAGTGCTGCGTTCTTTTTTCTACTATTTGCTATCTAAGACTGTATTCATTCCAACGCTAGCACCTCCGGTCAATTACGTCTGGGATTTTATTCCCTTTACACACCCTTTATATCCTCTGTTACAGAGTTGTGCCACTTTCTTTTTTTCTTGTAACTTGGTTGAATTCAGAATAGGTCTAAACACATTGACAGCAGGCAACAAGTGAAGTTGCAGCTGAGCTAAATAGAAAACCTCACTGGTGGATAACGAGACAGCTGATCCTGCCTCAAACCCGCAGGAAGATAAACAAAACCACCAGAGGGAGCCCAAAGACAACACTCACACAGTACCAGTTGTGACCACAAGAGGGAGCCCACAAACAGAGTTCACAACAGGTTCTCTCCTGCGCGGTGGACCCCAGACTGCGAACGCACCTGATAACATCTCTCTACTTTCTCGGTGCGTTCCGCCAGTCCTAACAGAGTGTTCAAAATAAGTCTCACTGCCTGGTGCTTTATGGTTTAGACATTTTTTAAATACACCATCTTACCTGCTTGTTTTCCATCTTTCTGCACCCCCTTCTTCAATTGACAGCTCTGGCTTCATAAAGCTAGAGAATTGAGTCAATAGATGGAAAACTAACAGGTGAAAAGGTGGGAAGATGTATTTAAATGATTGGTCCCACCATGAAGCACTGAGTGCCTGTCCTTGGTTTGAACAGTCCCTTTAATATATAATAAGTTCAATAAAGGATAATTTTTGGAATTGTTTTGAAATTTGAATTCGCCAACTTCAACAAATTTTCCCAAATAATTTGATTTGCAGAAAATAAATTTGGGTGAATCTCATAAATATAATGCTTCTAATTGCCTAGAAAATAAGTGCAGATTTCTGAGTTACACTTTGAGTCAATTAAACATGTTTTGAGCTCTGTCATTCAAACACAGCCTTTTAAATATCCAAATTACTTCTATCTATATGGCATGGGGAATGTAGATGGTAATCTGAGGTAATAAACAGCATAATTCACTCCAAACTGTAGTATCAGGCCTTTTAGGCTACCTAGATTGTATAAATGGTCTAAAAATTATCCATTTTAGAGGGCAGATGCATGCATTGCTGTTGTATATAGACGAGTTGTAAATGGAAGAAGCTACGGCATTTTCACATAGTCAGGTGCAACAATTATCCCTGCTTTGATGGTATAAATAGCTTTGCACTTTACTAAATGAAGAAGCGGTAGCTTTTTTATAAGCCATTCAAAAATGATCACTTTAATAGGGAGGCAAAACAGGTGTACTGTTCAGCTTTGAATGTGAAGAAGTAATGTCCTCTCAACCACAAGTGAAAAAATTATCTCTTTTTTGTGGGTCATAGCTGTTTTCTAATCCCAAAATTAGGCTTTTTTTCAAGCTTTCAAAAAATTACCTAGCTTTTCTGGAGACAAAACGGTTGCACTGTTTTAAACATGACGAAGTTCTGGCATGTTGTCATCAAGTGTTTTAAAAAATCAGCCTAATTTTCAGAGCTGTTTCTTGAAAGTACAAAATATCCATATTGCCTCTTTAGCGAGAAAGAAAACTTGAACTCTAGTACCAGCTATTGAAAGTAGCAATCATTGATTATTGATTAAAGTATCAATAAATATTGATACTTTAACGAGCCTTCCCATATGACTTATATTGAAAGTCAAACAAGAAGTTGCAAACAGTGTTTGGGGTGTTGCCTCTCATCAGTGCAAATCATGAGATTTAACACTAGTACTACTGGTATAGTCATTTTGACTTCTTGCACTTTTTATTTCTCGTCTGCGACTACATTTTTCGGAATTCCGGCTTGAGACTCGGTGACTTTTCCTCAAATAGGATGTGAAAAAAGATTTTGTGACAATAAATAATTTTGGTGAAAAAATTGGTCTTTTTTTTTCAAAATTTACCTTTAACTACTAAAGGTAGTCATTTTGACTACCTAATATATTTTGCTGTCCTTTTGTCACTAAATGTTGCTGTAAAGTTTTGTGCATAATTTTTTCACTGTATCTTATTTACCCTGATGTTCATATAGAAGTAGTTAAATTCAGATGTCAACTTTTCACATTTTCCTTGTGTTACCTGGTTCTATTATTGTGTAATGCTGAACTGTAAAGAGCTTGTTTGTAATACTGTAGGCTCTTATCTTATGCTAAAGAAGGGTGTAGTTTTTCTGTGGTCCTAGCAGTAGACACTAGTCTGGATAGTAAATTTACTTTCAGTTCAGCTGAAGAGACAAAGAGAACACATGCAGACATAAGAGCTCGAAAAACTCATACAACATTTTATTGTCATATTATTCGATTATTTTGTACTGTATAGTGTGAAGCAGCAGTTTTTTGGGGGAAAAAACTATATTTGCATACAGCTTGATGTTATTAGTTATAGTTTACAGATAGAAAGAATATTTTTTTATCTGCAAATGGGCAATATGCATGGATATAGCAATAATACAATGTAATGGTTTATGGCGCGAAAACGATAATAAGTACGTGTTTTTTTTCATTTTTCTTTTGTTTATGATCAACCATGTTCACATACACTGTGTTCCAAATTATTATGCACAAACAGTTTAGGAGTGATAAGGTTAGAATTTTTTTGTTTGTCATTTAAACTCATTGATGGTGATGTGTGTCAGGGCTCTTTATATCACTGAAAGCAATTGCAGATACCTGTGCAAATTAGTTTGGCAGGTGTGTCCAAATAAAGGCAAGACTACTTAAGAAGGCTGTTCCACATTATTAAGCAGCCTACATTTTTGGCCAAAAAGGGAAAGAAAAAGGATGTGTCGGCTGCTGAGAAGCAACAAATTGTGGAGTATTTAGGTCAAGGCATGACTACAATCAACATTGCCAAGACACTTCATCGTGATCATCGCACAATCAAGAAGAATGTAGCTGATTCCCAGCACACACGTGTGCGTGCTGATAAGGAAAAATTGAGGACCCTTTCCAACAGGCAATTGCGTAAGGTTAAAAGAGCAGCTGCAAAAATGCCTTGTCATAGCAGCAGACAAGTTTTTGAAGCTGCTGGTGCCTCCAACATCCCCAGAACAACAAGATGCAGGGTCCTTCAGAGGTGCGTAAGCCATCCTGTCGAGCACCTCTATCCACTGCACACAAGCAGAAACAGCTCCAGTGGGCCAAACGATACATGAAGACTGACTTCCAAACTATTTTGTTCACCGATGAGTGCCATGCAATGCTCGATGGTCAGATGGATGGAGTGGAGGATGGCTGGTTGATGGACACCCCATGAAAACACGGCTAAGGCGCCAACAAGGAGGAGGTGGAGTAATGTTTTGGGCTGGAATCATGGGGAGAGAGATTGTCGGCCCCTTTATGATCCCTGAAGGGGTAAAGATGAACTCCATAATCTATTTGGAGTTTCTAAAAACACTTACTGCCATGGTTCAAGAGGAAGAACCGTGCTTTCCGCAGCAAGATCATTTTCATGCATAATAATGCACCATCTCATGCTGCAAAAAACACATCTGCATCTCTGGCTGCTATGGGCATAAAAGAGGAGAAACTTATGGTGTGGCCACCATCTTCCCCTGACCTCAACCCCATTGAGAACCTCTGGAGCATCAGCAAAAGGAGTGCCTATGATGGCGGGAGGCAGTTCACATCTAAGCAACAGCTCTGGGAGGGTATTCTGTCCACATGCAAAACAATTGAAGCAGAAACCATCCAAAAACTGACAAATTCAATGGACGAGAGAGTTCAGAAGCTTCTTTCGAACAAGGGGTCCTATGTGCAAATGTAACATCACCTAGAATAAAGTTTTCACTTGAAAACTGTTTGATTTCATTTTGTAATAAGCTGATAATGCTTATAACTTCACAATTGGCCATTTTTTTGTTCAAAATAAAATAAAAAAGGTTGAAAACTCTGCTGTGCATAATAATTTGGAACATGCATTTTGAGTGTTTATTTTTTTTTTAAAGATACTGCTTTCATAGGCAGTTTGTTCCAAAACATTGCAATTATACTAGAATAGTAGATGACTGGAAAATAACAATGACTGCAATTCAGATAGGTAATTTAGAGAAAATATGAGGAAATATTATTTGCATAATAATTTGGAACACAGTGTACAGTATAATTCTGCGAAAAAATGTATAAATTAGATAAAACATTAAGACTTTTATAGGTTCAGTCAAAAATGAACGAACATTACAGTTATATGAAAAACAGACGAATAAAGATGCGGCCGCACTCACCAGTCTCAGTTTCCAGGTACTTTATTGTGCAAAAAAACTTCACGGCACGGGGGTGTTCACATGTCAAGAAGAGGTGTAGGCAGAACGACGGCCGTTTCGCGCCCGTGTGGGAACCCGTTGAAGTGCCACACGGGCGTGAAACGGCCGTCGTTCTGCCTACACCTCTTCTTGTCATGTGAACACCCCCGTGCCGTAAAGTTTTTTTGCACAATAAAGTACCTGGAAACTGAGACTGGTGAGTGCGGCCGCATCTTTATTCGTCTGTATGCAATCAGTGGTGGATTACCATTCACGGCCATAGCACCCGACGTCAGCGGACCAGCTGGAGCGCAGTAAGCCAGGAGGCTGAAGGATTGCCGGACCAGTAGTGCAGGTAGCTGTTTTCTTTCATTTTTTCAAGTTATATGAAAAAGTTTGTGCACCCCTATTAATCTTAAGCTTAATGTTTTCTAAAAATTGTTTTTTTTGCAACAGCTATTTCAGTTTCATATATCTAATAACTGTTGGACACAGTAATGTTTCTGCCTTGAAATGAGGTTTATTGTACTAACAGAAAATGTGCAATCTGCATTCAAACAAAATTTGACAGGTGCATAAGTATGGGCACCCTTATCATTTTCTTGTTTTAAATACTCCTACCTACTTTTTACTGACTTACTAAAGCACTTTTTTTGGTTTTGTAACCTCATTGAGCTTTGAACTTCATAGCCAGGTGTATGCACTCATGAGAAAAGCTACTTAAAGTGGCCACTTGCAAGTTGTTCTCCTGTTTGAATCTCCTCTGAAGAGTGGCATCATAGGCTCCTCAAAACAACTGTCAAATGATCTGAAAACAAAGATTATTCATCATAGTTGTTCAGGGGAAGGATGCAAAAAGCTGTCTAAGAGATTTAACCTGTCAATTTCCACTGTGAGGAACATAGTAAGGAAATGGAAGAACACAGGTACAGTTCTTGTTAAGGCCAGAAGTGGCAGGCCAAGAAAAACATCAGAAAGGCAGAGAAGAAGAATGGTGAGATCAGTCAAGGACAATCCTCAGACCACCTCTACAGAGCTGCAGCATCAACTTGCTGCAGATGTCACTGTGCATCGGTCAACTATAAAATGCACTTTGCACAAGGAGAAGCTGTATGGGAGAGTGATGCGAAAGAAACCGTTTCTGCAAGCACGCCACAAACAGAGTCGGCTGAGGTATGCAAAAGCACATTTGGAGAACCAATTTCTTTTTGGAAGAAGGTCCTGTGGACTGATGAAACCAAGATTGAGTTGTTTGGTCATACAAAAGGCATTATGCATGGCGGCCAAAAACACAGCATTCCAAGAAAAACACTTGCTACCCACAGTAAAATTTGGTGGAGGTTCCATCATGCTTTGGGGCTGTGTGGCCAATGCCGGCACCGGGAATCTTGTTAAAGTTGAGGGACGCATGGATTCCTCTCAGTATCAGCAGATTCTTGACAATAATGTTCATGAATCAGTGACAAAGTTGAAGTTACGCAGGGGATGGATCTTTCAGCAAGACAATGATCCAAAACACCGCTCCAAATCTACTCAGGCATTCATGCAGAGGAACAATTACACTGTTCTGGAATGGCCATCCCAGTCCCCAGACCTGAATATCATTGAACATCTGTGGGATCATTTGAAGAGGGCTGTCCATGCTCGGTGACCATCAAACTTAACTGAACTGGAATTGTTTTGTAAAGAGGAATGGTCAAAAATACCTTCATCCAGGAACCAGGAACTCATTAAAAGCTACAGGAAGCGACTAGAGGCTGTTATTTTTGCAAAAGGAGGATCTACTAAATATTAATGTCACTTTTCTGGTGAGGTGCCCATACTTATGCACCTGTGAAATTTTGTTTGAATGCAGATTGCACATTTTCTGTTAGTACAATAGACCTCATTTCAATGCAGAAAAATTACTGTGTCCAACAGTTATTAGATATATGAAACTGAAATAGCTGTTGCACAAAAAACAATTTTTATAAAACATTAAGCTTAAGATTAATAGGGGTGCCCAAACTTTTTCTTATAACTGTATATTTGTATAGTGGTAGCGAACAGAACAGCAGTGGTGTTTCTATCTGTCCCCCGTAGTCGGATAGGACAAAACCCGTATGGCTGATGGCTTGAGGCATGAAAAATCAGCAAAAAAACATTCCAAAGCATTACTGTTGGATCTCACAATAATAATGCATTAAAAAAATATAATTATTAATAAATAACCACAAATGAAACTCTAAAAATAAACGAAAACAAGTCAGTTTTCAGAATGGCTACATTCAGTAGTTCTAGTCGGGGTCACGAGTCCAGTAGTCCTAGTATTTAGATTGGTGAGAGGCTTTTGACTGGAACCTAAGGAGAAATGTTTCACATTTGGTGAGATGCCAGGCCTGGCATGCCAGTGTGAGGAGGCTTGTAAGCCATGCAATGCTCATATATGAAATTAAAGCCGTCTGCATAGACAAGAACTCCCACACAATTGAAGACTGCAAGTATAACTCAACACCATCGTAACCAGACCTTTCAGGTTCTCTGGAGCCTCCTCCACCAACAGCATCAGCAGTGTCATTACCTGTTCCATGCCTGATCATAAAAAAAAGATGATTTGGCCTAAGGGAATGTTTTTTATGCATGTTGCCTGCGCTATGTACTTCTGATGTTTTCCCTGACTGAGAGTGCTACTACCATGGACACTGTCCCTACCACCTGTGCCCAGAGAGCCTGCAACACAGATTGGCATAAGAATCCTGTTGTCTATCATGTCTGGCACAATGTCTTTCTAGAACAAAGGCTGGCTGTTCATGTCTTCCAAAGTATCAACTGGAAGAAGTTTTTATGGTGTGGTATGTTCCTTAGCCATCAGGATGCTGTGGTTTTGGGGACTTTGAGATAGAATAGAAACAGGTATCTTTAATGAATTTGAAATATTGGCTCTGCACGGGCATTATGGTGGTGGACAAGGCGGACTGAGTAGAACTCTGAATTTAGCTAATGGCGTTGCTGTGAGAGGTTGCATCAACCTGCTGTGATTGAGATGAACAATGGGACATATGCTCCATGGTGCCTTCCGCTTCCTCACATTAACCTCTTGTTGTTGGTGCTTTTTAACCCCTTAGTGACGCAGCCAATTTGCAGCTTAATGACCAGGTCAATTTGTACAATTCTGACCACTGTCACTTTATGAGGTTATAACTCTGGAACGCATTAACGGATCCTGCTGATTCTGAGAATGTTTTTTTGTGATATATTGTACTTCATGATAGTGGTAAATGGAAATTTGGGGAAAATGTTTAAAATTGTGCAATTTTCAAACTTTGAATTTTTATGCCCTTAAATCAGAGAGATATGTCACACAAAATAGTTATTAAACAACCTTATTGTTAGACACCTTATCCTTAGACACCATGTTCTCCCTGTCCATGTCCATGTCCAAATAAAGACATTTTACAGCATCGGGTTTGGTGAGTGCTGACCACTTTTTTTCTTTTGTTTTTGAATTATAAATATCTTTTTGGTTGAGCACCCCTTATGCCCAAGCATTGAGTAGGAGGTATAGGAGCTGGTGCAGCGTATTGTAGCACGCCGATAGGTGATCGCAAAGGACAGCAGTGCGGGTATATATAGTTTCTTTTTTTGGACAGTTATTAAACAACATTTCCCACATGTCTACTTTACACCAGCACAATTTTGCAAACAAACTTTTTTTTTGTTAGGAAGTTATACGGGTTAAAATTTGACCAGCAATTTCTCATTTTTACAACAAAATTTACAAAACCATTTTTTTAGGGACCATCTCACATTTAAAGTCACTTTGAGGGGTGTACCTGACAGAAAATACCCATATACCCAAAGTGAAACCATTCTAATAACTGCACCCCTCACGTTACTCAAAACCACATTCAAGAAGTTTATTAACCATTTACGTGCTTCGCAGGAACTCAAGAAATGTGGAAGGAAAAAATTAACATTTAACTTTTTTTTTACAAACATTTTATTCAGAACCAATTTTTTTTTATTTTCACAAGGTAAAAAGAGAAAAAGAAACACAAAATTTGTTGTAAAATTTCTCCTGAATACGCCGATACCCCATATGTGGGGTTAACCACTGTTTGTGCGCACGGCAGAGCTTGGAAGAGAAGGAGTGCCGTTTGACTTTTTCAATGCAGAATTGGCTGGAATTGAGATCGGACGCCATGTCACGTTTGGAGAGCCCATGATGTGTCTAAACAATGGAAACAACCCACAAGTGACACCAGTTTGGAAACTAGAACCCTTAAGAAACTTATATAGATGTGTGGTGAGCACTATGAACCCCCAAGTGATTCACAGAAGTTTATAAAGTAGAGCCGTGAAAATAAAAAAAATCTTATTTTTTCCACAAAAATGATATTTTCACCCCCAATTTTTTACTTTCACAAGGGTAACAGGAGAAATTGGACCATGAAAGTTGTACAATTTGTCCTGAGTACTCTGATACCCCATATGTGGGGAGGGACCTATGTGGGGAGGGACCACTGTTTGGGAGCATGGCAGAGCTCGGAAGGGAAGGAGTGCCGTTTTGGAATGCAGACTTTGATAGAATGGTCTGTGGGAGTCATGTTTCGTTGCAGAGCCCCTGATGTGCCTAAACGATAGAAAACCCCACAAATGACCCCATTTTGGAAACTAGACCCCCAAGGAGCTTATCCAGATGTGTGGTGAGCACTATGAACCCCCAAGTGCTTCACAGAGGTTTATAACGTAGAGCAGTGAAAATAAAAAATCATATTTTTTTCCACAAAAATGCTCTTTTTACCCCCACATTTTTACTTTCACAAGGGTAGCAGGAGAAATTGGACCACCAAAGTTGTTGTGCAATTTGTCCTGAGTACTTTTATAACCCATATGTGGGGGGGCCACTGTTTGGGCACATGGCAGAGCTCGGAAGGGAAGGAGCGCCGTTTTGGAATGCAGACTTTTATAAAATGGTCTGCGGGCGTCATGTTGCGTTTGCAGCACCCCTGATGTGCCTAAACAGTAGAAGTAACAAGTACAAGTAACAGGCTGCTGTATTTAGGTGATATGAGTGTGTATCTAATATTAGATTATTGGAGTAATGAAGAGTGCACAAAAAATTAAATTAAATAATGTGCAAATTTTAAGGGTATGTGGCAGAAAACGCAGATAAAAATCCGCGCGGATTTGATGCATTTTTGATGCGGATTTTCATGCTTTTTTTTTCAAGCTAAATAAAGATTTATTATTTAACAAAAAAAAAAGAATTGTGATGTAATTTCTTGTCAAACCTCTACATTTACATACTCCATTGAACAAAAATGTTTACACACATATAGATAGATCTATAGATAGATAGATACATCTATGGATAGATAGATCTATACATACCGTAGATAGATGATATCTTTGTATACATAAGAAATCCTTTTCATTTCATACAATCCGTGTTATCTATACAATTAAAAGTAGTGCATTTGCTTTAAAGTGCTCAGTGACAATTAAAAACATACAGTAAAGAGGCATATATAGCTTATTATAAATAAAGTGGTATTATGTGCATCACATTAATGTATTATCACTCACCCAGGTGTGCATTGCTATAATCGCTTTAGTATTTAGCATACACGCCATAATTAGCGTGTTTAGGGTGTAACCGCATACACAATGTGAGTTATTCCCCTGTCACTAGCTGCATAGCTAATCAGAAATTAAATTCCGCAGGATATTTCCCACGCATGCGCACAACAAAGAATTGGACGCTTGTCAGCGCCATGTTTAGTGTGGCATATTTCATTAGCAATACTGCACATGGGCAGCTCCCAATGACTGTACTATACACGGCTGAAACTCTGTTACAATAGCATCTGTTAATACTATAGTGGCACAAAAAAAAGTATATACTTAAAAAATTCTCTTTATATCAAATATTAGTGCCAGATTATTACTTTAGTTCATTATACCTGAGCATTACGATTATGGGGTAGTGAGTAAAAAAACATTACCTTGGTACCACGGACAGACCCCTATCAGGAGTTACTTCCAAAAACCAATGGACCCAACAGGGGAGAAAAAGACACACCTCTGGGTATCCTCACCCCCACCACAGGGGCCAAATGGGCAATACACGGTGTATAATACCACTCTATTCTCCTATCTAGTGTATATATATATATATATATATATATATGTTGTGAGTTTGGTTTTTGGGCTCCCCCGGTGGTCACTGGTGGTACTGGACTTGTGTGCTTCTCTTTCTCTGTTCACCTGTTTCCATCAGGATATGGGTGTATCCTATTTAGCCTTGCTGCTCAGTTATTCTAGTGCCGGCCATCAATGTAACCAGAGCCTTTCTGTTGCATGTTCCTGCTTCTAGACTACTATCAGCTAAGTTGGACTCTTAGTCCTAAGTTTGTTTTGCATTTTTGCTCCAGTTCACAGTTATGTTATTTTTCTGTAGCTGGAAGCTCTTGTGGGCCGAAATTGCCACTCCGGTGTCATGAGTTGACACATGAGTCTTAAAGTAATTTCGGGATGGTACTTTAATAGGGTTTTCAGCTGACCGTGAAGTTCCCTATTGTATCTTCTTGCTATCTAGTAAGCGGACCTCGCTTTGCTGAACCTACCTTCATACTGCGTATGTCTTTTCCTCTGAACTCACCGTCAATATATGTGGGGGGCTTCTGTCTCCTTTTTGGGGGAATTTCCCTAGAGGTAAGCCAGGTCTGTCTTTTCCTCTATTAGGGTTAGTTAGTCCTCCGGCTGGCGCTAGGCGTCTAGGGATAAAACGTAGGTACGCCACCCGGCCACTGTTAGTTGTGTGGTAGGTTTAGCTCACGGTCAGCTCGAGATTCCATCACCCAAGAGCTGTTCTGTTATTTATGTTCTCTGACGTTCCCTTGCCATTGGGAACCATGACAGTATGGCCGGCCCAGTGTTAAAACCGTTGGCAGAAGAAAGGAGAGAAAAAGAAGTCTGCAGATTTTTTTTTTTTTTCCTCTGAGCTTGCTCTATAGTTGACTTAGTTGCATTTCTGCTCTAATTGCAGCCTTTGTCTCTCTCTCTCCTTCTAATCCTTGAATGGCTCTGATCTCACCTGATTAAAATGGATCCTCAGAGTTTGGCTACAGGTTTGAATAATCTTGTTACGAAGGTTCAAAATTTACAGGATTTTGTTATTCATGCTCCTATATCTGAACCTAGAATTCCTATACCAGAATTTTTCTCCGGGGATAGATCTCGTTTCCTGAATTTCAAAAATAATTGTAAATTATTTCTTTCCCTGAGATCTCGCTCCGCTGGAGATTCCGCACAGCAGGTTAGGATAGTAATTTCCTTGCTGCGGGGTGACCCTCAAGACTGGGCATTTGCATTGGCACCCGGGGATCCTGCGTTGCTCAATGTGGATGCGTTTTTTCTGGCTTTGGGGTTGCTTTATGAGGAACCTAACTTAGAGATTCAGGCTGAAAAAGCCTTGATGGCCCTATCTCAAGGGCAAGATGAAGCTGAAAAATACTGCCAAAAATTTCGTAAATGGTCTGTGCTTACTCAGTGGAATGAGTGCGCCCTGGCGGCGAATTTCAGAGAGGGTCTCTCTGATGCCATTAAAGATGTTATGGTGGGGTTCCCTGCACCTACAGGTCTGAATGAGTCCATGACAATGGCTATTCAGATTGATCGGCGTTTGCGGGAGCGCAAACCTGTGCACCATTTGGCGGTGTCTTCTGAGAAGGCTCCAGAAAATATGCAATGTGATAGAATTCTGTCCAGAAGCGAATGGCAGAATTTTAGGCGAAAAAATGGGTTGTGCTTCTATTGTGGTGATTCAACTCATGTTATATCAGCATGCTCTAAACGTACAAAAAAGGTTGATAAGTCTATTTCAATTGGCACTTTACAGTCTAAGTTTCTTCTGTCTGTGACCTTGATTTGTTCATTATCGTCAATTACCGCGGATGCCTATGTCGACTCTGGCGCCGCTTTGAGTCTAATGGATTGGTCCTTTGCCAGGCGCTGTGGGTTTGATCTAGAGCCTCTGGAAGTTCCTATACCTCTGAAGGGTATTGACTCTACACCATTGGCTAGTAATAAACCACAATACTGGACACAAGTGACTATGCGTATGAATCCAGACCATCAGGAGATGATTCGCTTCCTTGTGTTGTACAATCTACATGACGTTTTGGTGCTCGGATTACCATGGTTACAATCTCATAACCCAGTCCTTGACTGGAAAGCAATGTCTGTGTTAAGCTGGGGATGTCAGGGGGCTCATGGGGACGTACCTTTGGTTTCCATTTCGTCATCTATTCCCTCTGAGATTCCGGAATTTCTATCTGATTATCGTGATGTTTTTGAGGAGCCTAAGCTTGGTTCACTACCTCCTCACAGAGATTGCGATTGTACCATAGATCTGATTCCGGGCAGTAAATTTCCAAAGGGTCATTTATTTAATCTATCTGTACCTGAACATGCTGCTATGCGAGAATATATTAAGGAGTCCCTGGAAAAGGGACATATTCGTCCTTCTTCATCTCCCTTAGGAGCCGGTTTTTTCTTTGTATCTAAAAAAGATGTCTCTTTGAGGCCGTGTATTGATTATCGACTCTTGAATAAAATTACAGTCAAATATCAGTATCCTCTGCCACTGCTGACTGATTTGTTTGCTCGAATAAAAGGGGCTAAGTGGTTCTCTAAGATTGATCTCCGTGGGGCGTATAATTTGGTGCGAATTAAGCAGGGGGATGAGTGGAAAACCGCATTTAATACGCCCGAGGGCCATTTTGAGTATTTAGTAATGCCTTTTGGTCTTTCAAATGCCCCTTCAGTCTTTCAGTCCTTTATGCATGACATTTTCCGTGAATATTTGGATAAATTTATGATCGTGTATCTGGATGATATTTTGATTTTTTCGGATGACTGGGATTCTCATGTCCAACAGGTCAGGAGGGTTTTTTCAGGGTTTGCGGGCTAATTCCTTGTGTGTGAAGGGTTCTAAGTGTATTTTTGGGGTTCAAAAGATTTCTTTTTTGGGGTACATTTTTTCCCCCTCTTCCATTGAGATGGATCCTGTCAAGGTTCGGGCTATTTGTGATTGGACGCAACCTTCTTCTCTTAAGAGCCTTCAGAAATTTTTGGGCTTTGCTAATTTTTATCGTCGATTTATAACTGGTTTTTCTGATGTTGCTAAACCTTTGACTGATTTGACCAAAAAGGGTGCTGATGTTGCTGATTGGTCCCCTGCTGCTGTGGAGGCCTTTCGGGAGCTTAAGCGCCGCTTTTCTTCCGCCCCTGTGTTGCGTCAGCCTGATGTTACTCTTCCTTTTCAGGTTGAGGTCGATGCTTCCGAGATCGGAGCTGGGGCGGTCTTGTCGCAGAAAAGTTCCGACTGCTCCGTGATGAGACCTTGTGCGTTCTTTTCTCGAAAATTTTCGCCCGCCGAGCGAAATTATGATATTGGTAATCGGGAGCTTTTGGCTATGAAGTGGGCTTTTGAGGAGTGGCGTCATTGGCTTGAGGGGGCTAGACATCAGGTGGTGGTATTGACCGATCACAAGAATTTGATTTATCTTGAGTCTGCCAGGCGCCTGAATCCTAGACAGGCGCGCTGGTCGTTGTTTTTCTCTCGGTTTAATTTTGTGGTCTCATACTTACCAGGTTCTAAAAATGTGAAGGCGGATGCCCTTTCTAGGAGTTTTGAGCCTGATTCCCCTGGTGATTCGGAACCTACAGGTATCCTTAAGGATGGGGTGATATTATCTGCTGTTTCCCCAGACCTGCGACGGGCTTTGCAGGAGTTTCAGGCGGATAGACCTGATCGTTGCCCGCCTGGTAGACTGTTTGTTCCTGATGATTGGACCAGTAGAGTCATCTCGGAGGTTCATTCTTCTGTGTTGGCAGGTCATCCCGGGATCTTTGGTACCAGGGATTTGGTGGCTAGGTCCTTCTGGTGGCCTTCCCTGTCTCGAGATGTACGAGTTTTTGTGCAGTCTTGTGATGTTTGTGCTTGGGCCAAACCTTGTTGTTCTCGGGCTAGCGGATTGTTGTTATCTTTGCCTATTCCCAAGAAGCCTTGGACTCACATCTCTATGGATTTTATTTCTGATCTCCCTGTTTCTCAGAAAATGTCTGTCATCTGGGTGGTGTGTGACCGTTTTTCTAAGATGGTTCATTTGGTGCCCTTGCCTAAGTTGCCTTCCTCATCCGAGTTGGTTCCTCTGTTTTTTCAAAATGTGGTTCGCTTGCATGGTATTCCGGAGAATATCGTTTCTGACAGGGGGACCCAGTTCGTGTCTAGATTTTGGCGGGCGTTCTGTGCTAGGATGGGCATTGATTTGTCTTTTTCGTCTGCGTTCCATCCTCAGACTAATGGCCAGACTGAGCGAACTAATCAGACCTTGGAGACTTATTTGAGGTGTTTAGTGTCTGCGGATCAGGATGACTGGGTTGCCTTTTAGCCGTTGGCGGAGTTTGCCCTCAATAATCGGGCTAGTTCTGCCACTTTGGTTTCTCCTTTCTTTTGCAATTCGGGGTTTCATCCTCGTTTTTCTTCCGGTCAGGTGGAGTCTTCGGATTGTCCTGGAGTGGATACTGTGGTGGATAGGTTGCATCGGATTTGGGGACAGGTGGTGGACAATTTGGAGTTGTCCCAGGAGAAGACTCGGCATTTTGCTAACCGCCATCGTCGTGTTGGTCCTCGTCTTCGTTTTGGGGACTTGGTGTGGTTGTCTTCTCGTTTTGTCCCTATGAGGGTTTCTTCTCCTAAGTTTAAGCCTCGGTTCATCGGCCCGTATAAGATTTTGGAGATTCTTAACCCCGTGTCCTTTCGATTGGACCTCCCAGCATCTTTTTCTATCCATAATGTCTTCCATCGGTCATTATTGCGCAGGTATGAGGTACCGGTTGTGCCTTCCGTTGAGCTTCCCGCTCCGGTGTTGGTTGAGGGTGAATTGGAGTACGTTGTGGAGAAGATCTTGGACTCCCGTGTTTCCAGACGGAAACTTCAGTATCTGGTCAAGTGGAAGGGCTACGGTCAAGAGGATAATTCTTGGGTGACAGCCTCTGATGTTCATGCCTCTGATTTGGTCCGTGCCTTTCATAGGGCTCGTCCTGATCGCCCTGGTGGTTCTTGTGAGGGTTCGGTGCCCCCTCCTTGAGGGGGGGGTACTGTTGTGAGTTTGGTTTTTGGGCTCCCCCGGTGGTCACTGGTGGTACTGGACTTGTGTGCTTCTCTTTCTCTGTTCACCTGTTTCCATCAGGATATGGGTGTATCCTATTTAGCCTTGCTGCTCAGTTATTCTAGTGCCGGCCATCAATGTAACCAGAGCCTTTCTGTTGCATGTTCCTGCTTCTAGACTACTATCAGCTAAGTTGGACTCTTAGTCCTAAGTTTGTTTTGCATTTTTGTTCCAGTTCACAGTTATGTTATTTTTCTGTAGCTGGAAGCTCTTGTGGGCCGAAATTGCCACTCCGGTGTCATGAGTTGACACATGAGTCTTAAAGTAATTTCGGGATGGTACTTTAATAGGGTTTTCAGCTGACCGTGAAGTTCCCTATTGTATCTTCTTGCTATCTAGTAAGCGGACCTCGCTTTGCTGAACCTACCTTCATACTGCGTATGTCTTTTCCTCTGAACTCACCGTCAATATATGTGGGGGGCTTCTGTCTCCTTTTTGGGGGAATTTCCCTAGAGGTAAGCCAGGTCTGTCTTTTCCTCTATTAGGGTTAGTTAGTCCTCCGGCTGGCGCTAGGCGTCTAGGGATAAAACGTAGGTACGCCACCCGGCCACTGTTAGTTGTGTGGTAGGTTTAGCTCACGGTCAGCTCGAGATTCCATCACCCAAGAGCTGTTCTGTTATTTATGTTCTCTGACGTTCCCTTGCCATTGGGAACCATGACATATATATATATATATATATATATATATATATATATACTGTATATCAGGTACGGACTGGGGCTGAAACTCAGCCCCTGGCATTTGAAATCACACAGGCCCATGTTGTCCCCGTCCCCAAGCACCAGATGAAATATATTATTAATATTACCCTGGATGGAGGAAAGGAAGACTTTCTACAACACCACTATTTCTAATGATAACTGTGGCCTGCTGAGGTAAGTGACGGAGTCAGTGTCTTTGTGCTCCATCACAACTCTTAACAGTATGGGCGTCTTGAGAACACCGATTCTGTTAACAATGTAACAGACAAGGCAGCCCGTGACCACAAAGGCCCTTCTGGCATTTGCCAGAATTGCCAGATGGCCAGTCCGGCCCTCCTGTATATATATATATATATATATATATATATATATATATATATATATATATATATATATATATATATATATATATATATATATATATATATATATATATATATATATATATATATATATATATATTATATTAACAAAAGAAAAATCTACACCACCGAAGACCAATTAAGCTGAATGAGGAGAAACCAAGGGACAATGCAACCTCTTCCAATCTCACAATATTGGATTTATTTTAAATTCAACATTTAGATCCGCTGGTTTAAGTGTATTTAATCTATAAATCCACTCCAGTTCTTTCCATTTTAAGAGACGGACTGTAAGACGGACTCTATCCCCCCCTTTTCTCTGTGGAGGGACTGTGTCTATGATCCTGAATCCGCTGGTTTATGTGTATTTAATCTATAAATCCACTCCAGTTTTTTCCATTTTAAGAGAGGGACTGTGTCTATGATCCTGAACCTTAATTGTTTCTTAGAATGATTCATTTCTACAAAATCTTTAGAAACAGGAAGGTCCAATCTCTTTTTTTTTATAGTATAACGATGATGATTTATGTGGGTCTTAAAGGGACTCTGTCACCTGAATTTGGAGGCAACAATTTTCAGCCATAGGGGCGGGGTTTTCGGGTGTTTGATTCACCCTTTCCTTACCCGCTGGCTGCATGCTGTCTGCAATATTGGATTGAAGTTCATTCTCTGTCCTCCGTAGTACACGCCTGCACAAGGCAATCTTGCCAGCGGGTAAGGAAAGGGTGAATCAAACACCCAAAAACCCCGCCCCTCTGGCTGAAAATTGTTCCCTCCAAAATTCAGGTGACAGAGTCCCTTTAAAATCACAGGTCGTTTCACCTACATAGAGAACATTGCAAACAATAGATGACATATTCTGAATTACAGGTAAGATAGTGTTCTATTCTATATTCCTTTTGAGTAGTTGGATGAGTAACTGTTGGACCTTTCATCATTAGGTGGCAGTTCACACAGGCCAGACATGGGAAACAACCTTTCCTTTGTATTAGAGTTAAATACAGTATATTTGTTATGTTTTGTAAAAGGACCTATATCCAATTGAATCAGATGATCCCTTAGATTTTTACTTTGTATGAAAATAAAGGTGGATGTTTACATTCTTCTACTTCTGATAAACATTTAGTTAACATGTCCCAATGTTTTTATATTACCCCTGCTACATTTTTACATTTTTCCAAATAGGTTGTTACTAGTGGTATCCTCAACATCTCTTTTATCCTATTTTTTTTAGATAATGTCAAATTGTTATCTAGGTTTTTTGCTCTACTTTTATGTGTGGCCAATAATTTCCGAGGGTACCCCCTGTCCTTAAATTTATTTACCATTGTATTCAAAGCCCCATTCAAATTTTTTTCTTCACTTATTTTTCGCCTTATTCTCAATAGTTGGCTCAGTGGGATCGAGGTTCATCATTTTTTGAGGATGATGGCTATTGTACAACAGCAAATCATTCCACTGGTCAACAGCATTTTTGGTGCCAAAGATATTTCATCGAATTTAGGGTATTTTTGGGGTGCTGATTCTGAATATGTCATCAGTTTTGCCAGATTGGCTCAAGTTTTTGAGATTTTTGGTATCTTATTTATAGCACTTGTTGGTAAATGCGACGCATCATCTCATTAATTTCTTTGGATTAGTACTTGAACTGAGCAGTTCTCAATATAGTTTTGTGTTAATTAGTGTTCTAAAAGTTTGTTCATAGCTTGATTTTTGCACTAACTTTATGTTGTTGTCTGTTTTCCAGTGAAAAGCATGAACTCATCAAGAAGAAGTTGTCTTAACGATCCAGACTCATTCTGTTACATTTGTGGTGAATACACACTGCCAAAACATAGAAGAAACATAACAGACTTCGTAAAAAAAAGTGTATTTTGCCTATTTTGGGGTTATGCTTGGGGACCAAGACAAGTTTTGGGCACCACACATAGTGTGCAAAGCATGTATTGAATTATTACGAAAATGGAGCAAAGGACAAAGAAAAAGCTTCAAATTTGGTGTTCCAATGGTGTGGAGAGAGCCAAAAAATCATCATGATGACTGTTATTTATGGTAAACACAGGTACAGGCACATCTTCACAATGAGGGACTGGCCTTCTTGCAGATTCCATGTTACTCCCATTTTCGTTTCTTATGCTTATTGAATCCTTGCACTTGCACTGCACAGAAATAACAGTCATCATGATGATTTTTTGGCTCTCTCCACACCATTGGAACACCAAATTTGAAGCTTTTTCTTTGTCCTTTGCTCCATTTTCGTAATAATTCGATACATGCTTTGCACACTATGTGTGGTGCCCAAAACTTGTCTTGGTCCCCAAGCATAACCCCAAAATAGGCAAAATACACTTTTTTTACGAAGTCTGTTATGTTTCTTCTATGTTTTGGCAGTGTGTATTCACCACAAATGTAACAGAATTAGTCTGGATCGTTAAGACAACTTCTTCTTGATGAGTTCATGCTTTTCACTGGAAAACAGACAACAACATAAAGTTAGTGCAAAAATCAAGCTATGAACAAACTTTTAGAACACTAATTAACACAAAACTATATTGAGAACTGCTCAGTTCAAGTACTAATCCAAAGAAATTAATGAGATGATGTGTCGCATTTACCAACAAGTGCTATAAATAAGATACCAAAAATGTCAAAAACTTGAGCCAATCTGGCAAAACTGATAGCATATTCAGAATCAGCACCCCAAAAATACCCCAAATTCATTAAAATATTTTGGACACCAGAAAAAATTTTTTTTTTGTTGACCTGTGTTCTTATTCATCTCCTTAACAAAAAGGGATGTATTTGTCATCTCCTGTGTCATTAAAACATCTAAAAATTGTACATTCGTTACAGAGGATACCAACATAAATTATAGGTCTGACCTATTGTATTCATATACTCCTGAAAGACAGACAGCTCCTCCTGTCCACAGGAGGAAGATGTTGTCTATGTATCTCCACCACCCCAATACTTGTCGGTAGTGATGGGACACATAGACGAGATCCTCCTCCAGGGTAATCATTACTATATTTGCATACGCGGTGTTAGCTGTCGCGTTCCCGCCGCTGCACAGGGGGAATCTCGAACCACCTGCCATTCTTCTCCAGCCGCATTTGAGCCTGCTCAGCAGAGACGTCGGTCCCAGCATCTGGCTCAGGCAGATACTCTGCACTTGGTTACTGCTGCCCTTCCAGGCTCAGCCATTGTAGCCAGTACTGGTCAGCGGTGAGCAGATGCTTCTGGGACTAAGTCCTGCTTTTCTCCTTCTGAGCATGCCCAAGGGAAGACCTCTCATTGGAGGTTGGGGGTCACATGCTCAGGTCCTGTAGCAGCTCCTATTGGTCCACTGGGAAGGTCCTGAAGAAGTTGCAACCATAAAAGGTTCGCATGGCTGCACAGACATGTGCTAGTATCATTTGTTTATGGCTAATGCCAGTGGATGTTCTACCACTCTGGTTACATGTGGTATGTCTAGATCTGGGACTGTACACTCAGGCAGGCAGCTAGTGTCAGTGGGGGCAATTAGCTGCTTGGGTTAGCATCTGGTTCCTTCATGTGTGCGGTTAGCACAGAAGAGTTCCAGAGCAAGCACAACCCTAGTTAGGGTATTACTCTCTGAGCATCTTGCGACTCTGTGAAGCAACAGAGCTCGCTACTATTTCACACGGAGTGAAGTCAAACCCACGTGTGAGTTCAGCATCCATCCGCCATTACATAGCAGCAGGTACTATCTCTGCACGTTGGACCCCGAACTGCGAACGCACCTCCCTCACATCTATCCCTATATTTGGTGCATTCCTCTAGCCCTAACATGCAGGCGCCATGTTGGCACCCATGGCGGTGCCGCATTGTTGCAAATAAAAATCTCCAAATAAAAAATAATTCTGTGTCAATATGATCTCCAAGATGTCTATTAAACATTTTTTACCCTCCTGTGCCATGGTTTGTGATGATAATTTCTTCTCTACTGCTTTGATGCCTCTCACATGATCTATTTATGTATACAATAATGTTACATCAAAAGACGCCATAATTACACTCTTTTTCAGATTTATTTTTTGAAGTTTGACAAGGAAATTGGTGGTGTCCTGTATATATGAGGTCGCATTTTTTACTATGAGGTTTAGAATTTTGTCCAAAAATCTATAGATCTATCTATAGATCTATCTATCTATCTATTGATCTATCTATCTATAGATCTATCTATCTATTATCTATCTATAGATCTATCCATCTATAGATCTATCTATAGATAGATCTATCCATCTATCAATAGATTTTTCTATCTATTTATAGATATATCTATCTATAGATAGATGGATAGATAGATAGATAGATAATACCAAGCCCGATGTTTAGTAATAAACATAATAAAATGGTAGGCATAGAGTTAAATAAAGGCACACACACACACAAAATCTGTGTAAGGCCAGGGTCACACTTGCGAGAAACTCACACGAGTCCCTCGCATCAATACCCGGAACTGCCGCTGGCACTTGGGACCGGAGCATATAGCTGCATAGAAATACATGCAGCCGCTAGTGTTGAGCATTCCGATACCGCAAGTGTCGGGTATCGGCCGATACTTGCGGTATCGGAATTCCGATACCGAGTTCCGATATTTTTGTGATATTGGAAATCGGAATCGGAAGTTCCCAGTGTATGGTTCCCAGGGTCTGGAGGAGAGGAGACTCTCCTTCAGGCCCTGGGATCCATATTCATGTAAAAAATAAAGAATTAAAATAAAAAATATGGATATACTCACCCCTCAGGTGGCCCCTGGACCTTACCGATGTAACCGGGAGCCTCCGTTCCTAAGAATGAGGAGTTTAGGACCTGCGATGACATCGCGGATTGTGATTGGTCGTGTGAGCGGTCACATGAGTGGTCACGTGACCAATCACAAGCCGCGACGTCATCGCAGGTCTTTCACTCGCTCATTCTTAGGAACGGAGGCTGCCGGTTACAGCGGTTACTACCAGGGCGCATCAGAGGGTGAGTATATCCCTATTTTTTATTTTTATTCTTTATTTTACACATTAATATGGATCCCAGGGCCTGAAGGAGAGTTTCCTCACCTTCAGACCCTGGGAACCATCCAGGATACCTTCCGATACTTGTGTCCCATTGACTTGTATTGGTATCGGGTATCGGTATCGGCGATATCCGATATTTTTCGGATAGCGGCCGATACCATCCGATACCGATACTTTCAAATATCGGAAGGTATCGCTCAACACTAGCAGCCGCACACTCTGGTCTGAGTGCAGGCGGCAGTGCAGGGTATTGAGGTGCGAGTTTCTCGCAAGTGTGACCCCAGCCTTAAACGCAATATCTGTTTAATTCTTTTTTTTATTGAAAAAAATGGTGTGGCTCCCGCACAATTTTCTGGCCAGAGCGGGAAAGCCAGTGACTGGGGCCGATATTTATAGCCTCGGAAAGTGGTTAATACCCATTAATCTTCCCAGGCTATGAATCTCAGCTGTATATTTAGCCTTTACTGGCTATTAAAATAGGGGAACCCCTCTCAAAAAAATGATGTGTGGTCCCCCTATAATTAATAGCCAGAAAAGGCTATGCAGACAGCTGCGAGCTGATATTCATAGCCTTGGAAGGGACTATGGTTATTGACCCCCCAGCTACAAACACCAGCACACTGCCACCCCAGAAATGGCGCATCTGTAAGATGCCCCAATTCTGGCGCTTAGCCTCTCTCTTCCCACTGCCCTGTAGCAGTGGCATATGGGGTACTAGTTGGGGGTTGATGCCATGGTATTAACAGAAAAACGGCTCGCACATTCTAACCAGTGTGAATAGGTGCATACCAGGAGCAGCTACCTCCATACATAAATATACAAAAAGGTTGCACTCTATCGTGCCAAAGCATGTCTAATATGGAATACATGAAATTTGAATAGCAAAATGGCTTTTGAACATTAGAAAAATATTTAAGAGACGCTTTGCACAGAATTTGATATAAATCAAATAGTGTGAGCCCATCAACTTCGTCAAAGTGGTCTCAGACTGATGGGTCCCTGACCTCCCTGTCCAAATGTGAACACTTACCAAAGGCCAATATCTGTATGCCTGGGTGAATGTGGACACCTCTATTCAGCAAAGCCTACATATGAGTTAGCCGGGACCAAGTGTAATGAGATGCAATTAAAAACCACATGGTGATGGGAGGAGTGCACAGCCAGTAAGCTAACATGGAATTAACAGAAAAACGGCTCGCACATCCTAACCAGTGTGAATAGGTGCATACCAGGAGCAGCTACCTCCATACATAAATATACAAAAAGGTTGCACTCTATCGTGCCAAAGCATGTCTAATATGGAATACATGAAATTTGAATAGCAAAATGGCTTTTGAACATTAGAAAAATATTTAAGAGACGCTTTGCACAGAATTTGATATAAATCAAATAGTGTGAGCCCATCAACTTCGTCAAAGTGGTCTCAGACTGATGGGTCCCTGACCTCCCTGTCCAAATGTGAATATGTATTCCATATTAGACATGCTTTGGCACGATAGAGTGCAACCTTTTTGTATATTTATGTATGGAGGTAGCTGCTCCTGGTATGCACCTATTCACACTGGTTAGGATGTGCGAGCCGTTTTTCTGTTAATTCCATGTTAGCTTACTGGCTGTGCACTCCTCCCATCACCATGTGGTTTTTAATTGCATCTCATTACACTTGGTCCCGGCTAACTCATATGTAGGCTTTGCTGAATAGAGGTGTCCACATTCACCCAGGCATACAGATATTGGCCTTTGGTAAGTGTTCACATTTGGACAGGGAGGTCAGGGACCCATCAGTCTGAGACCACTTTGACGAAGTTGATGGGCTCACACTATTTGATTTATATCAAATTCTGTGCAAAGCGTCTCTTAAATATTTTTCTAATGTTCAAAAGCCATTTTGCTATTCAAATTTCATGTATTCCATATTAGACATGCTTTGGCACGATAGAGTGCAACCTTTTTGTATATTTATGTATGGAGGTAGCTGCTCCTGGTATGCACCTATTCACACTGGTTAGGATGTGCGAGCCATTTTTCTGTTAATTCCATGTTAGCTTACTGGCTGTGCACTCCTCCCATCACCATGTGGTTTTTAATTGCATCTCATTACACTTAGTCCCGGCTAACTCATATGTAGGCTTTGCTGAATAGAGGTGTCCACATTCACCCAGGCATACAGATATTGGCCTTTGGTAAGTGTTCACATTTGGACAGGGAGGTCAGGGACCCATCAGTCTGAGACCACTTTGACGAAGTTGATGGGCTCACACTATTTGATTTATATCAAATTCTGTGCAAAGCGTCTCTTAAATATTTTTCTAATGTTCAAAAGCCATTTTGCTATTCAAATTTCATGTATTCCATATTAGACATGCTTTGGCACGATAGAGTGCAACCTTTTTGTATATTTATGTTGATGCCATGGTGTCCTTGAGGCCAATGGAGCGGAGCATAGTGAGGAGGAGCTGATGATCCACAGTATCAAATGCAGTGGAGAGATCCAAGAGAATTAGCATGGAGTAGTGACCACTAGATTTAGCTGTTAGTAGATCATCAGAGACTTTAGTGAGGGCAGTTTCAGTAGAGTGTAAAGAGCGGAAACCAACACAGTTTTGCCGTCTTTATTGTTCGGCCAATCCATGCGATGCCCTCGATCAGGAGATGTGACAGCTCTATAGGCCTCCAGTGACATAATGACAGGAGACAATGGCTTCTGGATTGTTATCAGTGAGGGATCAATGGCCTCTCAATTTTTATGGCACTGCTGTGTGAGAATTTTCCCATGCAGAGGTGCCGCAAGTGACAGTATGAACTCTGCACTCACAACGGCGGAGGGATACAGTGCGGATTACTACCTCCTGTCACTGTATCACTGTAGCCCCTGGAGAGCGGTCGCATCTGCCGATGTGACAGCTCTCCACAGGAGATAGTCGTGGGACACTCATTATTAAATGGATTACATTGGATTAGGGAGTATACTGTTGGTTTTTTATTTTATTTTTTTACTGGTGATTGAGGGCTTTGGGGACTAGGTAATTGGTGAGTATGTGCTGTATGTTCTATGTACTGTATGTTGTATGTACCGTATGTGTATATGTGTGTATGTTTTTTTTTTTTTTTACACTTGAGCACAGTAGCCGGATAATGGGACTACTGCTGTTCCATCATCTGGCTAGCTGTCACTGTAGCAGGCATAGCCGGATGGACTAGTAGTCCCATCAGATGATACCTGCCTACATACAGGCACACACACACACAGCCCCCCACACACACACAGATACACACAAAAACACCCACACACAGACACGCACATCTTCTCCGCACACACAGTCTCCGCCCACACACAAAGTCTTTGCCCATGCTGTGGAAATTAAAATGCTGTAAATAAGAACTTTTTTCCGCAGCATTTTCACAACACTTCTCAATTTCACATTGACTAACATTGCTTGCGCACTACACTGCGGATTTGATGCAATTCCGTACATCCAAAAGCGCTGCGGATCCGCATCAAAATCCGCAATGTATGCACATAGCCTAATAGATAAAAACAGTGAGGATTTGGGAGATTTCTCCTTTTAAAAGAATGGTGGATCTAAAATTACAGGGATCGCATTTTCATTTTCAAATAGAAGCACCCATTGAGTTTAGATTTAGTTGAAAAATCTACAAAAAAGATTTAATACTACCCTTGCTTGATTTCACTGAATTAAGATTCTGTTGCTGCAGAATATCACAGATTATTATTATTATTATTATTATTATTATTATTATTTATTTATATAGTACCATTAATTCCATGGTGCTGTACATGAGAAAGGGGTTACATACAGGATTATAAATATCATTTACAGTAAACAAGTTTACAGTGACAGACTGGTACAGATGGAAGAGGACCCTTTCCTTGCGGACTTACATTCTATGGGATAGTGGGGAAGAGACAGAAGGTCGGAGGTGCAGCAGCTCTGGCAGTGGGAAGGCGGCTGCTCTGGCGATGGCGAGGCGGCAGAATGGTTATTGCAGGCTGTAGGCTTTCTTGAAGAGATGGGTTTTCAGGTTCCGTCTGAAGGATCTGAGGGTGGTGGATAGTCGGACGTGTTAAGGCATGGAATTCCAGAAGATGGGGGATATTCGGGAGAAATCTTGGAGGCGGTTGTGTGAGGAACGAATAAGTGTGGAGGAGAGTAGCAGGTCTTGGGGGGATCAGAGATTATGTGAGGGAAGGTATTGGGAGATTAGTTCAGGGATATAGGGAGGGGACAGGTTGTGGATGGCTTTGTAGATCAGTGTTAGTAGTTTGAACTGGATTTGTTGGGGAATTGGGAGCCAATGGATGGATTTGCAAAGGGGAGAAGCAGGGGAGTAGCGAGGAGAAAGGTGGATTAGCCGGGCAGGAGAGTTGAGGACAGACTGGAGTGGTGCAAGAGAGTTAGCGGGGAGGCCACAGAGGAGGGTGTTGCAGTAGTCGAGGCGGGAGATGATAAGGGCATGCACAAGAGTCTTAGTAGATTGTGGGGTGAAGAAGGGACGGATTCTGGCAATATTTTTGAGTTGGAGGCGACAGGAAGTGGCAAGAGTTTGAATGTGCGGTTTGAAGGACAAGGCAGAGTCGAGAGTTACCCCGAGGCAGCGGATTTCAGGTGCGGGAGAGCACGTGATGCCGTTTACCATAATAGATAGATCAGGTAGGGGGGATACGTGAGATGGGGGAAAGATGATGAGTTTGGTTTTGTCTATATTGAGTTTTAGGAAGCGAGAGGTGAAGAACGAGGATATGGCTGACAGACACTCCGGGATTCGGGACAGAAGAGAGGCGACATCTGAGCTAGAGAGGTACATCTGAGTGTCGTCCTCATACAGGTGGTACTGGAAGCTATGGGACTTTATGAGTTGCCCTAGGCCAAGGGTATAGATGGAAAAAAGTAGGGGCTCTAGGACAGAGCCTTGAGGGAATCCAACAGACAGAGGGCGGGATGAAGAGGTAGTGTGGAAGTGGGAAATGCTAAATGTGCAGTCGGAAATGTATGAGGCAATCCAGGACAGGGCAAGGTCTTTGATGCCAAGGGAAGAAAGAATCTGTAGCAGTAGGCAGTGATCGACTGTGTCGAAAGCAGAGGACAGGTCAAGAAGGAGGAGGATGGAGAACTGTCTGTTAGCTTTGGCAGTGAGTAAGTCGACTCATTAGTAATTTTTGTAAGGGCAGTTTCGGTGGAGTGGTGGGGGCGGAAGCCAGATTGGAGGTTGTCAAGGAGAGAGATGTATTGATTCACAGTCACACACTCAGTGGTGATGTTGAGACTGCTAAAACAGTTCTCTGCATGCCACTACAATTTTGGATTTCTATAGACTAAGGGTACCGTCTCACAGTGGCACTTTGGTCACTACGACAGCACTATCCATGACGTTCCAGCGATATACTTACGATCTTGCTGTGTCTGACACGCTACTCAGGGACCCCGCTGAGAATCATACGTCATAGCAGATCGTTTGAAACTTTCTTTCGTCATCAAGTGTCCCGCTGTGGCGGCATGATCGCATCGTGTAACAAAGGTGTGCACGATATTGTATACGATGTAATGGGTGGAGGAGCTTGATACGTAGGAGCGCCAAATTCTCCACTCCTGTGTGCTGATTGGGCAGTACAATACTGTGCGCTCATTCGACAGACGTGGTACTATTGTTCCCGGCCGATAAAACCGCGGCTCTCGAGCGCTGTATTCTTTTCTCTCTGGAGCACGTGCTTGAACCAGAACTCCTAAATTCCCTGGACTTTAAACTACAGACTTTTACCGCAAGATGTATGTAGAACGCTACAGTGCGCACAGTAACCAACGGCCAATCAGCACATTACAGATGTCGTTAGCTAGCAGCACAACACGCCCCTCGTGAACAACGTCACGTATAGATTATGCAAAATGTGCTTTGAATTGTGAGAGCACCTCCTGTGTGACATGCCCGTACGACTGTCCCATACGACTTCAACATCGCAAATACGTCATGAAATTATAGCTCCAGCGCCGTGCATTGCGAAGTGTGACCGCAGTCTACGACGCTGGAGCGATAATAGAGCGACGCTGGAGCATCACGGATCGTGCCGTCGTAGTGACCAAAGTGCCACTGTGAGACGGTACCCTAAGACTATCACTCCCATTTTCAGAATGATACATCAGCACTGAAGTGATACACTAAAGTTCTGTTAGGCCTCTATCTATCCCTACCCTGTGTGCTATGAGTGCTCCTATGCCTATGTAGTACAGGCATAAAATTGCATATGTTTATACTGCCTGTGATTGTCCCCCTAATTGACAGTGCTACACCATGCAATCAGATTGCTTCATGCCATTGCAGCCATTCTACACACCATTAGCCGACTGACTGAGAGGGCAGCATATGTGAAATGGTGCTGTTTCTTTTTTTTTAACTACAAAGTTGGAAACTTACCTCAGATTGCTGGAATTCGTGTGAATCTGTAGATTTCAGAAAATTTGATCCTTCGCAGATCGTCTACCTCATCTCTAGATATTCTTTGACCAAAAAGTTCTTGTAAATAGCTAATTTTTCATGATCAATTAACACAAGACAAAACAAAATAGAGGATGTTCGTAATTTAATAGAATAAGTTTTCATATATACCTCTTCAAATATAAAAATAATAATGTTAGTAAGTTAAACCTCAATATAAGAATGTTTGTCTATTTTTGTTTAGTTTCTCATATTATGTTTTCCACTTTTTAAGCTTGCTTTACTTTATAGTGCTTAAAATAGAATTCTTATCTTCCTCTACCAGCTCCTATAAACGTATAATTTCACTGATTTTAATTAAGCATATAATACAGTTAATCTGGTTCCAAATTTCATTGTAAATTATGCTTAGAACCATATAAATACAAATTTACAATGTGGAACTGTTATTTATTTTTTGTTTAAAGAAGTAAACATTCTGCAAGAAAAAGACGAAATATATAATAATAGTAATAAACATATTATAATAAATATTAATACCAAAATGTTATCACCATGTACCAATCAATCACTGTCCCAGACATTATTTTTTTTATCTTTTATATATACTTGTACTAGCAGATGGTGATTTTTTATTTTATCTATGCCTTAGGTTGGCAAAAGGAATGTTGTGAATTGATTCGCAGGACCGGGTCCACCAGCCACGTCGGTATCCCATGACTGTTGGACCGGAACCCTAAGATCTACTTCCTACCTTCTGGCATCTTCAGCTCTTCATTCAAATATCCAGCCTGATGCAATGTCACATGTGCATTATTCAACAATAATTACATCACACCAGGGCAACTTAGCAAAAGAAGGAAACATGGATGCTATCTTGAGGAAGTTCAACAGATACAGTTCAATGATTACAAATTACTGACTTGTCTGCTGGATGGGTTTTTTTTTCGAATTGATCTCTAGTAGACAATACACCTTACATGTGTATCAGTTGAACTTGCTGAATCCGGCAAGACCAGATGACCATCTAAAATGTATGGGGTCTCCCGACTCTACCACTGTGGCAAATGGTTGTATACTTGGCAATCAATTTGTTTTCTGAGAGTTGAAGAACTCCAGCAGATGTTTGGTATGACTTATTTCCCTCCCCATTCTGACAACTCTTGCACATTTGGTCGAACCAAGCATGAATATTAATGGGGAAGTTTATAGTGATAGCAATTGGCAAACTGCTATCTAATCTGTATGACTAGCCTTAACATGAACTATTTTGTAATCACAGTAGATACATTGCTACTAAAAAATATAGATGATTTAAGACAAAAGAGAAAAGACAAAAATTGACTCCCCGTTAAAAGAGACAAGTAAAAGAGAGAAAAATACAAGAGAAAAAGTAGATAAATGAGCTTTACAAGTCTCCAGCTATATTGTTGTTGAAGACTTGATTGAATAATTCCATGTTCTGCTATAGGGCTCTTTAGTAACTTACATTGGTAGCCTAGCCATTGTCTTATAGCTGTCACTGTGTCTCTGCTTGTTTTAAAGTTTCTTAGTTAATAAAGTTAAAGAAAGAAACAGGTCCATAGAGTTCAGACTATAACCCTAATGTGTTGATCCAAAAGAAGGCAAAAAGTCGTAAAGCTGATGCTGATTGTCCAATCGAAGAAGAAAAAATCCTGGCTTATTCATGGCTGGAAGTCCCTCGTGACAAGGCCTGGGATGTCTCTGTGCATGTGTGTTGAATAATTCCATGGATGTCTTGACGTACACTGCAAGCTTATGACATGTACTCTAGTCCAAGATTTCTGGCTGCAACTAGGCCTGCAAAATCTGTATCCCTGTGCAGGGACTTCCTGGGCCAAATCATGGCCAAAATCTCAGCTCAATGTGAAGATAGAGTTTGTGGCTAATGTAAGAAGAGACACAGATGACCATACATAGTAAAGCAAACAGCATGAGCAATCGATGATGTGAGTGGTGAGATATTAGGGGTTTTTTTACATTTTGATGGCCTGCTATGGCCTTTTGCGAGTCGCCTTTTTCATGAATTTGTATAGAGCGAATTACAGAAGATCAGAATTCTGGAGAGTATAGATTTTTGCAAATTTGAATGGAATTCAATTCCATTCAAATATATGCACCCATCACTTTCTGGATGAAATTGTGCAGTCAGGTTCTTTATACTCCATTCTGCCTGTGATTTGGGCAGCATGAATCAGTTGACAGGATATCTTTAAAGTGTATTCTTCGTTTTAATGTTTATTTCATAAGATAATAGTATGCATTAAAATAGGCTCTCTGTAAAACATCTTATCAGAAACATTTGCTTTTTCCTCTGTCAAATTGATCAGTCATTATCAAACATCTCAATTCTGAGGTAAAATTTGTATTACACTTTCAGTCTCATTTTTTTCTCTTTTCTTATTTCTGTGTTTAAATCCTTGCTGCCTTCCATTGCTTCATAATTTGAAGGTTGAAGGAAGACACAAGTCCATCAATTTCAACCTATAGTAGGATGTTGATCCGTAGGAAGGCAATCTTTCCATGAGGCAGATGATAATATCCTCATTTTGGAAAAAAAATACTTTCCAATTTTACATATGGCAATTAGACATTTTCTCTGTATCAATGACAAATCGCAAAGTCTATTACCCATAGTCTGTAATATTATATTAATCAAGAGTGACACCCAGGTCCTACTTGAACTTGTTTAATGAAATGGCCATTACCACATTTTGTGGCAGAAAATTACATAATCTTACTGCTCATACAGAATAGAATCTGTTATGATGATTCTGTGGTGGTGATTCGATGATGATCTGTGATGATGAAATTAAGACTGATATCAGAACTGACAGAAACTTTAGAGGCACAATGACGTGTAAGAAAGAAAGTCATACGCATGTGCGAGATTTGTAGAGTGATGGCGATGGCGCAGATTCTTGCGAATCATGTTATTATGCCCATAGTGGTGCGATAACTTAGCAAGTGGGATGACTATTCTGGGGAAACCAACACCCCATCAAATTTTCTGTAAGTTATTTGCATATTGCAAAGGGAACTTAGAAATTTTTATTACACAACTGTTACAAAGTAGGAAGGGCCTGTTAGGCAGTGTATTATAAATGAATGAACACATGCTGGTGGTTTGGAGGGCATGGGGGACCTGTCAAGTTCTCTTTAACCCCTTAAAGACTGCCGATATGCCTTTTAAGGGCAGCAGTTAATGGTACTTATTCCTTAGCACCACTTTTTGACAGCACTGAGAAATAAGTGTGTAGTGCCCCAGCGTCGGAAAACCTCCAGAAGCTCTGCTACCACCGGTAGCCGAGACCCAGAAAAACTTGATTTGGGTCGGTTTTTACCTTCCCCAGTGTCTATGAATAATGGCAAAAAAAGCCCACTTTTCCATTCATTTATCTCCCCACTGATATGATTTAGCATACCAGAGGAGAGAGAAATCGAGTCCCCCTATCCCCTCCAGTACCAGTGCATTCCCCGAACCCCCCGGCCCTCCACATCATCTTCCTGGAAAATGGCAGGCACATGTGCAGCGCTCCTGCTGATATCTGTCGGCCGGCACCCAGCAACAATAGGAGATTTTTCCTATTCTTTAATTTTGATCATTGTGATAGACCCCATCACAGTGATCAAAATTTTAAAAAATAGTAAATCAAACCCCCCTTTGTCACCCCCTTAGTTAGGTAACAATAAAAAAATGGATTTTTTCCATTCTTTGCAGTTAGAGTTAGGGTTGGGGCTAGAGTTATTGTTAAAGTTGGGGTTAGAGCTAGGGTTAGGATTGGGCTAGGGTTATGGTTTGGCTAGGGTTAAGGTTGGGACTAGTGATAGAACTGAGGTTAGGGATGGAGCTAAGGTTAGGGCAGGGGCTAGGGTTAGGGTTGGGGCTAGGATTAGAGTTGTGTTGGGGTTAGGGTTGTGTTGGTGTTATGGATGTGGTGTTGGGGTTAGGGTAGTGTTGGGGTTAGGGTGGTATTGGGGTTATGGTGGCGTTGGGGTTAGATTTGTGTTGGGGTTATGGTTGTTGTTAGGGCTGGGATTAGGGTTAGGGATGTGTTGTGGTTAGGGCTGTGTTAGGGTTGGAGTTAGAAATGGGGGGTTTCCACTGTTTAGGCACATCAGGAGTTTTCCAAACGCAACATTGATTCCAGCCAATTTTGTGTTCAAAAAGTCAAACGATGCTCTCTCTCTTCTGAGCCCTGCCATGCACCCAAAGAGTGGCTTTCCCCAAATAAACGGAGTGTCAGTGCACTCAGGAGAAATTGTACAACAAATTTTGTGGTCCATTTTCTCCTGATACCCTTGTAAAATTAAAAAAAGAATGCTATCACTTTTGGGTATTTTCTGTTATATTGACAACCCAAACTCTTTTCAAATGTGAGATTATCCTTAAAAAAATGGTTTTCTACATTTTGTTGGAAAGATGAGAAATCGCTGGTCAACTTTTAACCCTTATAACGTCCTTACAAAAAAAATATGTTTCCAAAATTGTGCTGATGTAAAGATGACATGTGGAAAATGTTAATTATTAACTATTTTGTGTGATGCTCTGTTTAAGGGAACAAAATTTAAAAGTTTGAAAATTGCAAAATTTTAAATTTTTTTTGCCAAATTTCAATTTTTTCATAAATAAACGCAAGTCATATTGATGAAATTTTACTACTAACACGATGGACAGTTTGTCACTAAAAAACATTCATAGAATCAGTGGAATCCATTGAAGTGTTCCAGCGCTATAACCTCATAAAGTGACAGTGGTCAGAATTGTAAAAATTGGCTTGTCATTAAGGTCAAAATTGGCTCGGTCACGGGGGCGTGGCCTGTCCGTCTATGGAGTAGGTCGCACAGAGCGGGAGCTCCACACACAGGAACCTCAAAGCGGTGCACAGCAGTAAACTGACGGCACCTCAATCCCCAAAACTACCGGCACCGGTACCTTATCTTGCGGTGAGTGTATGGGGAAGTCCAAGCCCGGCTCCCGCGATCCCCCTAGATGCATAGTCAACTTCTTTGCGGCCTCCCCCATCCGTCTCAGAGATCCAAGATGGCACCATCATCTCCTAGAGCTTCCGGCGCAGTGCGCTGAGACTCACAGTCATCGTCCTCAAGCGCAGCTGCAGCTGAACTCTCCGATGCTCCAGTAACTGCCTCCTTGCTCAGAGACATGCTGGGGGACCTCAGAACCTCTCTACAAGAGGATATGTGCTCTATGATGGCGGACCTGAGGGGGGATGTGGAGGAGTTGGGGAACCGCACAGACCACCTTGAACGCAAAATGGGGGAATTGGTAGCCTCGCACAATGAGCTCTGGGATGCCCATGACAACCTGCATCTGCTGGCTACTAAGACCCAATCTAAGGCCCTGGACCTAGAGGACAGGTCCAGGAGAAACAACATCAAGCTCAGAGGCATAGAGGAGTCAGTTATGGCGGAGGACCTAAGAGCATTTCTACAGAACTTCATTCTTACAGTTTTTCCACAAGCCGTTAAAAAGGACATTGTAATTGACCGCATCCACCAGGTTCCTAAACCTGCGGGTCTGGGTCCCTCTGTCCCTAGGGACGTGCTGGCACGTATCCACTTCTTTGAAATGAAAGAAGATTTTCTTCAGGCTTTGAGAAACATCCCTGCGTTACCTGAGCGTTTTGCTTGCATTGCTGTTTTTCCTGACTTGTCCCCAGGGACTCTAGCCCTGCGTAGGGCTTTTTTGCCATACACTACAGTTCTGAGGGAGAAAGGTATTTTATATCGCTGGGGGATCCCTACTAGGGTTGAGCGAAATGGATCGTACAAATTAAAAAATCGCCGACTTTCGGCAAAGTTGGGTTTCATGAAACCCGACCCGATCCTAGTGTGGGATCGGCCATGAGGTTGCCAATCTGCGCGCAAAAGTCGCGTTTCATATGATGCTTTCAGCACCATTTTTCAACCAATGAAGGAGGACGCAGAGCGTGGGCAGCGTGATGACATAGGTCTTGGTCCCCACCATCTTAGAGAAGGGCATGACAGTGATTGGCTTGCTTTCTGCGGTGTCACAGGGGGTATAAAGGGGCGTGCACGCCGACCGCCATCATACTTCTGCCGATCTTAGCATAGGGAGAGGTTGCTGCAGCTTCATCAGAAGAAGGGATATAGTTAGGGAGGGAAGATTAACCCCCAAACTGCTTGTGCTGTAGCGATTTCCACTGTCCAACACCACCTTTTTTTAGCAGGGACAGTGGAGGCTATATTTTTGTGCATCAGCTCTGTAGCTTATTAGGCTGCCTTATAAGGCTCCCTGATAGCTGCATTGCTGTTTGCACGCTGCTGTGCAAACCAACTGCTTTTTTAAAAGCAAAAATCCTGTTGCTCCTTCCTGCACAGTTATCTTGTTTATTTGTCCACACTTTTGTGTGCAGCAGTCCTTTTTATTGCTGCCATACTTGTCCTGAGATCATTGTAGGGAGATTGAAATTGTACTACAGTCCTTGTATTTTTTCATATATCTTCCAGCCACTTTCTGTCACTTACATTGTGTTGTTTTATACACTGGGCCTGAGTTTTGGTTCAGTCTCCAAAAAAAAAAAGTGAGATTCAAATTCTGTCATAAAAATAAGATATAACTTATCTTATTTTTATTCTTATTTTTATTCTTATTTTTATGCTTGTTTTGGTTCACCTGTAGGTGTGACAGGTGAGGCTCGGTACCTGTCTGATATCAGCAGCTTGCACGTATATTTTTCAGTAGCACCAGTGTCATTGTTCTTCTTTGTGAGATTCAAATTCTCACAAAGTGGATATACTTCAGTCCTGTTAGTTTGTCGTATATCAGCCAGCCACTTTCTGCCACTTACATTGTGTTGTTTTATGCACAGGGCCTGAGTTTTGGTTCAGTCTCAAAAAAAAAGGGAGATTTAAATTCTCAACAAGTTTATATACACCTTCTACCTTGTTTTACAGTACCATATAACGGTTGTTATTTTGGTTAGATTTTCCAAAAAATGAAAAAGTCTGGTGGAAGAGACCGTGGGCGGTGGTGGTGCATCTGGTGGTAGTGCCGGTTGCCTGGACAGGTGGGTGGGCCAACTCTTGGGCGATGGCACTGGCACAGGGTCCCTCATAGTACAATGAAGTGCCTCTGACGGTGGTGGTGCACAACCAACGTCAGACACACCGTCGTAATATGAGGGGCCCTGTGCCAGTACCGCCGCCCAAGAGATGGTGTTCCCCCCCAGCTCGAACAGTGCTCTACCACATGCAATACTTACCTCTCCCTGCTCCACCACTGTGTAGTCTGTGCTGTTAAATCCTTCAATGGCACTGCCAATACAAATTTGTTGAAATGATAGATGATAGTTAAAATATACAGGGGCCCTGGCCTCCATTTAGACCAGTTAATACTTTGCGCCTACTACCACTGTCTGCTACTCAGCAGAGGAGCCCACCCCTGTTGTGAATTCTGTTCTCGGGCTCCCTCCTGTGGTCGTGAATGGTACTTTGGTGAGCTCTGTCCTTGGACACCCTCTGGTGGCTTTGAGTGGAACTGCTGATCTTTGAGGTTGGCTTTCTCAGCTGCCCTCGCTTATTGCTTCTGCTGGCTTCCCTATTTAACTCTGCCCAGGTCGTTAGTTCATGCCAGCTGTCAATGTCTCAGTACTGGTTCAGATCTCTCTTGGATTTCTCAGATGATCTGTCTACTCCAGCAGAAGCTAAGTCCCTGCTAGTTCATTTGCTGTTCATTGGTTTTTGAATATATTTCTCAGTACATGCTATGTTTCTAGTCCAGCTTGCTATTATGATATTTCCTTGCTAGCTGGAAGCTCTGGGGGTGCAGAGCTGCACCTCCACACCGTGAGTCGGTGTGGAGGTCTTTTTGCACACTCTGCGTGGTTTTTGTAGTTTTTAATACTGACCGCACAGTTCCCTTTCCAATCCTCTGTCTATCTAGAGAAGATTCGGCCTCCTTTGCTAAAATCTGTTTCATTCCTGTGTTTGTTACTTCCCTCTTAACTCACAGTCAATATTTGTGGGGGGCTACCTTTACTTTGGGGAATTTCTCTGAGGCAAGGTAGGCTGCTATTTCTATCTTTAGGGGTAGTTAGCTCTTGGGCTGTGAAGAGGCGTCTACGGAGAGTTAGGCATGCTCCACGGCTATTTCTAGTGTGTGTGATTGGATTAGGGATTGCGGTCAGTAGAGTTACCACCTCCTCACAGCTTGTCCCAGGTTTTCTGTTTTAACCATCAGGTCATTTTGGGTGCTCCTAACCACCAGGTCCATAAAAGTACAGCTGGCCCACAAAGTGTTAATACATCTCAAAAGAGGGATAAGAGAAGTTCTGAGTCAATTTTTTTTTTCTTTGCAGCTTGTTTTGTCTTTCTTTTCCCCTTAACCTCTGGGTGGTTCAGGACTCAGGTGTAGATATTGATATTCAAGGTTTGTCCTCTTGTGTGGATCAACTCACTGCAAGGGTACAAAGTATTCAAGATTATGTAGTTCAGAATCCGATGTTAGAGCCTAGAATTCCAATTCCTGATTTGTTTTCTGGGGATAGATCTACATTTTTGAATTTCAAAAATAATTGCAGACTGTTTCTTGCTCTGAAACCCCGCTCCTCTGGTGACCCCATTCAGCAAGTAAAGATTATTATTTCTTTGTTGCGTGGTGACCCGCAAGACTGGGCATTCTCCCTTGAGCCAGGAAATCCTGCATTGCTTAATGTAGATGCATTTTTTCTAGCACTTGGATTGCTTTATGACGAACCAAATTCTGTGGATCAGGCATAAAAGATCTTGCTGACTCTATGTCAGGGTCAGGATGAAGCAGAAGTATATTGCCAGAAGTTTAGAAAGTGGTCTGTGCTTACACAATGGAATGAGTGTGCCCTGGCAGCAATTTTCAGAAAGGGTATTTCTGAAGCCCTTAAAGATGTTATGGTGGGGTTCCCCACGCCTGCTGGTCTGAATGAATCAATGTCTTTGGCCATTCAGATTGATCGGCATTTGCGCGAGCGCAAAGTTGTGCACCATTTGGCTGTGTCCTCTGAGCGGAGGCCTGAGCCTATGCAATGTGATAGGACTTTGACCAGAGCTGAACGGCAAGAACACAGACATCAGAATGGGCTGTGTTTTTACTGTGGTGACTCCTCTCATGCTATCTCTGATTGTCCTAAGCGCACTAAGAGGTTCGCTAGGTCTGTCACCAATAGTATTGTGCAGCCTAAATTTCTCTTATCTGTTACTCTGATTTGCTCATTGTCGTACTACTCTGTTATGGGCGGCATTTGTGGATTCGGGCGCTGCCCTGAACTTGATGGACTTGGAGTTTGCCAGGCGCTGTGGTTTTTCCTTGGAGCCTTTGCAGAGTCCTATTCCCTTAAGGGGGATTGATGCTACGCCATTGACCAAGAATAAACCTCAGTACTGGACTCAGCTAACCATGTACATGGCTCCCGCACATCAGGAAAATATTCGCTTTTTGGTGTTGCATAATTTGCTTGATGTTGTCGTGTTGGGTTTGCCATGGTTACAGGTTCATAATCCAGTATTGGATTGGAAATCAATGTCTGTGTCTAGTTGGGGTTGTCAAGGGATACATAGTGATGTTCCTTTGATGTCAATTTCTTCTTCCACTCCTTCTGAAGTCCCTGAGTTTTTGTCGGATTACCAGGATGTATTTGATGAGCCCAAGTCCAGTGCCCTACCTCCTCATAGGGACTGTGATTGCGCTATTAATTTGATTCCTGGTAGTAAGTTCCCTAAGGGCCGACTGTTCAATTTATCTGTGCCAGAACATGCCGCTATGCGGAGTTATGTAAAGGAGTCCTTGGAGAAAGGGCATATTCGCCCGTCTTCGTCACCGTTGGGAGCAGGGTTCTTTTTTGTGGCCAAGAAGGATGGCTCTCTGAGACCCTGTATAGATTACCGCCTTCTCAATAAAATCACGGTTAAATTTCAGTACCCTTTGTGTTATGGACCTTGTGGTTAGGTGCACCTGGAATGACCTGATGGTTAAACTAAAGACAGGACAAGCTCTGGGAAGTGGGAACTCTGCTGACAGCAAATCCTAATCCTAACACACACACTAGAAATAGCTGTGGAGCGTACCTAACTCTCCCTAGATGCCTCTTCACAGCCTAAGAGCTTACTACCCCTAAAGATAAGAAAATAAGCCTTACCTTGCCTCAGAGAAATTCCCCAAAGGTATAGGCAGCCCCCCACATATATTAACTGTGAGTTAAGAGGAAAGTCACAAACACAGGGATGAAACAGGTTTCAGCAAAGGAGGCCAGACTTACTAGATAGATTGAGGATAGTAAAGGGATCTATGCGGTTAGCACAAAAAACTACCAAAAGCCACGCAGAGTGTGCAAAAAGACCCCCGTACCGACTCACGATGCGGAGGTGCCACTCTGCAACCCAGAGCTTCCAGCTAGCAAGGCAATATCATGTTAGCAAGCTGGACTAGAACTTAGCAAGCACTAAGAAACATATTCAGTACACAAATGAACAACGAATGAACCAGCAGGGACTTAGCTTATGCTGGAGTAGACAGGTCATTAGAAAGATCCGAGAGAGATCTGAACCAGTACCGATACACTGACAGCTGGCATGGAGTAATGATCTGAGTGGAGTTAAATAGAGAAGCCAGCCTAGCCGCAAACGAGGGCAGCTGAGGACACAACCACAGAACCAGCAGTTCCACTCACAGCCACCAGAGGGAGTCCACGAACAGAACTCACCGAAGTACCATTCATGACCACAGGAGGGAGTTCGAGAACGGAATTCACAACACCTTTGCCTCTGTTGTCTGATTTGTTTGCTCGGATTAAGGGGGCTAGTTGGTTTACCAAGATTGACCTTCGGGGGGCGTATAATCTTGTGCGTATTAAACAGGGCGATGAATGGAAAACAGCATTTAATACGCCCGAGGGCCATTTTGAGTACCTGGTGATGCCATTCGGGCTTTCTAATGCTCCATCTGTGTTTCAGTCCTTTATGCACGACATCTTCCGGAAGTATCTGGATAGGTTCATGATTGTATATTTGGATGATATTTTGGTCTTTTTGGATGATTGGGAGTCTCATGTGAGGCAGGTCAGGATGGTGTTCCAGGTCTTTCCTGCTAATGCGTTGTTTGTGAAGGGGTCTAAATGCCTCTTTGGAGTTCAGAAGGTTTCCTTTTTGGGCTTCATTTTTTCCCCTTCTACTATCGAGATGGACCCTGTTAAAGTTCAGGCCATTTATGATTGGACTCAACCTACATCTGTGAAGAGTCTTCAGAAGTTCCTGGGCTTTGCTAATTTTTACCGTCGCTTCATCGCTAATTTTTCTAGTGTGGTTAAGCCTTTGACTGATTTGACGAGGAAAGGCGCTGATGTGGTGAATTGGTCCCCTGCGGCCATTGAGGCTTTTCAGGAGCTTAAATGTCGTTTTACTTCGGCCCCTGTGTTGCGTCAGCCAGATGTTTTGCTCCCTTTTCAGGTCGAGGTTGATGCTTCTGAGATTGGGGCAGGGGCTGTTTTGTCTCAGAGAAGTTCTGATGGCTCTTTGATGAAGCCATGTGCTTTCTTTTCTATAAAGCTTTCGCCTGCTGAGCATAATTATGATGTCGGCAATCGGGAGCTGCTGGCTAGGAAGTGGGCATTCGAGGAGTGGCGACATTGGCTTGAGGGAGCCAAACATCGCGTGGTGGTCCTGACTGATCACATGAATCTGACTTACCTCGAGTCCGCCAAGCGGTTGAATCCTAGACAGGCTCGATGGTCACTGTTTTTCTCCCGTTTCAATTCTGTGGTCTCATACCTTCTGGGATCTAAGAATGTGAAGGCTGATGCCCTTTCTAGGAGATTTTTGCCTGATTCTACGGGAGTCCCTGAGCCGGCTGGTATTCTCAAAGAGGGGGTGATTCTGTCTGCCATCTCCCCTGATTTGCGGCGGGTGCTGCAGGAGTTTCAGGCTGATAGACCTGACCGCTGTCCAGTGGAGAAACTGTTTGTCCCTGATAGATGGACTAGTAGGGTTATTTCTGAGGTTCATTGTTCAGTATTGGCTGGTCATCCTGGGATTTTTGGTACCAGACACTTGGTTGCTAGGTCCTTTTGGTGGCCTTCCTTGTCACGGGATGTGCATTCTTTTGTGCAGTCCTGTGGGACTTGTGCTCGGGCCAAACCTTGCTGTTCTCATGCCAGTGGGTTGCTTTTGCCTTTACCTGTCCCAAAGAGGCCCTGGACGCATATTTCCATGGATTTTATTTCTGATCTTCCTGTCTCTCAAAGGATGTCTGTCATCTGGGTGGTTTGTGATCGGTTTTCTAAGATGGTCCATTTGGTACCCTTGCCTAAATTGCCTTCCTCCTCTGATTTGGTTCCATTATTTTTAAGCATGTGGTTCGTTTGCATGGCATTCCGGAGAACATTGTGTCGGACAGAGGTTCCCAGTTTGTTTCTAGGTTTTGGCGGTCCTTTTGTGCTAAGATGGGCATTGATTTGTCTTTTTCTTCAGCGTTCCATCCTCAGACAAATGGCCAAACCGAACGAACCAATCAGACCTTGGAAACCTATCTGAGATGCTTTGTTTCTGCTGATCAGGATGATTGGGTGACCTTCTTGCCATTGGCCGAGTTCGCCCTTAATAATCGGGCTAGTTCTGCTACTTTGGTTTCGCCTTTTTTTTGTAATTCTGGTTTTCATCCTCGTTTTTCTTCAGGGCAGGTTGAGCCTTCTGACTGTCCTGGTGTGGATTCTGTGGTGGACAGGTTGCAGCAAATTTGGACTCACGTGGTGGACAATTTGACGTTGTCTCAGGAGAAGGCGCAACGTTTTGCTAACCGCCGTCACTGTGTTGGTCCCCGACTTCGTGTTGGGGATTTGGTATGATTGTCTTCTCGTTATGTTCCTATGAAGGTTTCTTCTCCTAAGTTCAAGCCTCGTTTCATTGCTCCTTATAAGATTTCTGAAATTATCAATCCTGTGTCGTTTCGTTTGGCCCTTCCAGCTTCTTTTTCCATCCATAATGTGTTCCATAGGTCGTTGTTGCGGAGATATGTGGCGCCTATGGTTCCTTCCGTTGATCCTCCTGCTCCGGTGTTGGTTGAGGGGGAGTTGGAGTATGTGGTGGAGAAGATTTTGGATTCTCGTATTTCGAGACGGAAGCTTCAGTACCTGGTTAAATGGAAGGGCTATGGTCAGGAGGATAATTCCTGGGTTGTTGCCTCCGATGTCCATGCTGCCGATTTGGTTCGTGCTTTTCATTTGGCTCGGCCTGGGGGCTCTGGTGAGGGTTCGGTGACCCCTCCTCAAGGGGGGGTACTGTTGTGAATTCCGTTCTCAGGCTCCCTCCTGTGGTCGTGAATGGTACTTTGGTGAGTTCTGTCCTCGGACACCCTCTGGTGGCTTTGAGTGGAACTGCTGATCTTTGAGGTTGGCTTTCTCAGCTGCCCTCGCTTATTGCTTCTGCTGGCTTCCCTATTTAACTCTGCCCAGGTCGTTAGTTCATGCCAGCTGTCAATGTCTCAGTACTGGTTCAGATCTCTCTTGGATTTCTCAGATTATCTGTCTACTCCAGCAGAAGCTAAGTCCCTGCTAGTTCATTTGCTGTTCATTGGTTTTTGAATATATTTCTCAGTACATGCTATGTTTCTAGTTCAACTTGCTATTATGATATTTCCTTGCTAGCTGGAAGCTCTGGGGGTGCAGAGCTGCACCTCCACACTGTGAGTCGGTGTGGAGGTCTTTTTGCACACTCTGCGTGGTTTTTGTAGTTTTTAATACTGACTGCACAGTTCCCTTTCCTATCCTCTGTCTATCTAGAGAAGATTCGGCCTCCTTTGCTAAAATCTGTTTCATTCCTGTGTTTGTTACTTCCCTCTTAACTCACAGTCAATATTTGTGGGGGGCTACCTTTACTTTGGGGAATTTCTCTGAGGCAAGGTAGGCTGCTATTTCTATCTTTAGGGGTAGTTAGCTCTTGGGCTGTGAAGAGGCATCTAGGGAGAGTTAGGCACACTCCACGGCTATTTCTAGTGTGTGATAGGATTAGGGATTGCGGTCAGTAGAGTTACCACCTCCTCAGAGCTTGTCCCAGGTTTTCTGTTTTAACCATCAGGTCATTTCGGGCGCTCCTAACCACCAGGTCCATAGCACACCCCTGTACCTAGCTATGCCACCTGTTTATTTATGAACAATTTTTTGGCAGACATTTAGCCCACTTTATTATTTGGGCCTACTAACTGTGTCTGCCATTCTTAACAGTTTTCCTCCACTGAACAAAGCAATGCCGTTTGTTTAGTCCTGTTACCACATTTGAACTGCATTTAGCCTACTTTATTATTTGGGCCTACTAACTGTGTTTACTATTATGATCTGGTGACCTTGGAGCTGAATGAAACTTTCTCTGGAGTCGGTGGAACCTGTACTGACCGCAAATCCTGAACTAACACCGCAACTAGAAGTAGCCGTGGGGTGTGCCTAACATACCCTAGACACCTCGACACAGCCGGAGGACTAAATACCCCTATAGATGGAAATAGGAATGCTACCTTGCCTCAGAGCAGACCCCCAAAGGATAGGCAGCGCCCCACGAATAATGACTGTGAGTAGGAGAAGAATAGACACACGCAGGTAGAAAACAGGATTTAGCAAAAGAGGCCACTCTAGCTAAATAGGAAAGGATAGGACAGATTACTAGGCGGTCAGTATTAAAACCCTTCCAAAAATATCCACAGCAGATAATACAAAAAGTTCCACAATCTAACTAAAGATATGGAATGTATATCTGCCACTCCAGAGAATCCAACAAGACTGAGAAAATACTGACACAATCTAAGCTGGACAAGAAAACACAAAGAATAGCACAGAATTGTGAAGCACATAGCATGTGTGCCACAGGAAAAAAAAACAGACACTTATCTTTGCTGATTTGGCAGAAAGGCAGGAGGAACCAAGCAGAGGTCCAACACCTCCCAACAACAATTGACAACTGGCAAGGACTAATGAATCCTGCACGCCTAAATACCCCAGTCAGAACTGCAATCAGCAGATACACCTGACCAGGACTGCAACTCAGGGGCAACTGCATTACCACCTACAACCACCGGAGGGAGCCCAAAAGCAGAATTCACAACAGTACCCCCCCTTGAAGAGGGGTCACCGAACCCTCACCAGAGCCCCCAGGCAGATCAGGACGAGCCAGATGAAAAGCATGAACCAAATCAGCAGCATGGACATCAGAAACAAAAACCCAAGAATTATTCTCCTGGCCATAACCCTTCCATTTGACAAGGTACTGAAGCCTCCGCCTCAAAAAACGAGAATCCAAAATCTTCTCAACCACATACTCCAACTCCCCATCAACCAAAACAGGGGCCGGAGGATCAACAGAGGGAACAACGGGCACCACATATTTCCGCAATAAAGATCTATGGAAGACATTATGGATAGCAAAAGAGGCCGGAAGCGCCAATCGAAAAACACCGGATTAATAATCTCAGAAATTCTATAAGGACCAATAAACCGAGGCTTAAACTTAGGGGAAGAGACCTTCATAGGAACATGACGGGAAGACAACCAAACCAAATCCCCAACCCGAAGCCGGGAACCAACACACCGACGACGGTTAGCAAAACGTTGCGCCTCCTCCTGAGACAACACCAAATTGTCCACCACATGAGCCCAAATCTGCTGCAACCTGTCAACGACAGAATCCCCACCAGGACAGTCAGAAGGCTCAACCTGCCCAGAAGAAAAACGAGGATGAAAACCAAAATTACAAAAAAAAGGCGAAACCAAAGTAGCCGAACTAGCCCGATTATTAAGGGCAAACTCGGCCAATGGCAAGAAGGCCATCCAATCATCCTGATCGTCAGACACAAAGCATCTCAAATAAGTCTCCAAAAGTCTGATTAGTTCGCTCAGTCTGGCCATTTGTCTGAGGATGAAATGCAGAAGAAAAAGACAAATCAATGCCCAGCCTAGCACAAAAGGCCCACCAAAACCTAGAAACAAACTGGGAACCTCTGTCGGACACAATATTCTCCGGAATACCATGCAAACGAACCACATGCTGAAAAAACAACAGAACCAACTCTGAAGAGGAAGGCAATTTAGGCAAAGGCACCAAATGAACCATCTTAGAAAACCGGTCACAAACAACCCAGATAACCGACATCCTCTGGGAAACCGGAAGATCAGAAATAAAATCCATAGAAATATGCGTCCAGGGCCTCTCGGACCGGCAATGGCAAAAGCAACCCACTAGCATGGGAACAACAAGGCTTGGCCCGCGCACAAGTCCCACAGGACTGCACAAAATAACGCACATCACGTGACAACGAAGGCCACCAAAAGGACCTACCAACCAAATCTCTGGTACCAAAAATACCAGGATGACCAACCAACACAGAACAGTGAACCTCAGAAATCACTCTACTAGTCCATCTGTCAGGAACAAACAATTTCCCCACAGGACAGCGGTCAGGTCTATCAGCCTGAAATTCCTGAAAAACCTGCTGTAAATCAGGGGAAATGGCAGAAAGGACCACCCCTTCTTTCAGAATGCCGACCGGTTCAAGGACCTCAGGAGAATCAGGCAAAAAACTCCTAGAAAGGGCATCAGCCTTAATATTCTTAGAACCCGGAAGATACGAAACCACGAAATCAAAACGGGAAAAAAACAAGGACCATCGAGCCTGTCTAGGACTCAGCTGTTTGGCAGACTCGAGGTAAATCAAATTCTTATGATCGGTCAGGACCACAATACGGTGCTTATCTCCCTCAAGCCAATGTCGCCACTCCTCAAACGCCCACTTCATAGCCAACAACTCCCGATTGCCGACATCATAATTGCGTTCAGCAGGCAAAAACTTGCGGGAGAAAAAGGCACACAGTTTCATCAAAGAACCAACAGAATCCCTCTGAGACAAAACGGCCCCTGCCCCAATCTCAGAAGCATCAATCTCAACCTGAAACGGAAGAGAAACATCTGGTTGGCGCAACACCGGAGCAGAAGTAAATCGGCGTTTAAGCTCCTGAAAGGCAGAGACAGCCGCAGAAGACCAATTCGCCACATCAGCACCTTTTTTCGTCAAATCAGTCAAGGGTTTAACCATGCTGGAGAAGTTAGCAATGAAACGGCGATAAAAATTTGCAAAACCCAAAAATTTCTGAAGGCTCTTTCCGGATGTGGGTTGAATCCAATCATGAATGGCCTGAACCTTAACCGGATCCATCTCCATAGATGAGGGAGAAAAAATAAAGCCCAAAAAAGAAATCTTCTGCACCCCAAAGAGACACTTAGACCCCTTCACAAACAAGGCATTGTCACGAAGGATCTGAAATACCATCCTGACCTGTTACACATGAGACTTCCAATCATCGGAAAAAATCAAAATATTGTCCAAATATACAATCAAGAATTTATCAATATAAGTCCGGAAGATATCATGCATGAAGCATTGAAAAACAGATGGAGCGTTAGTGAGCCCGAATGGCATCACAAAGTATTCAAAATGGCCTTCGGGCGTATTAAACGCAGTTTTCCATTCATCACCCTGCTTAATACGAACAAGATTATATGCCCCCCGAAGGTCAATCTTAGTAAACCAACTAGCCCCCTTAATCCTAGCAAACAAATCGGAAAGCAAAGGTAAAGTGTATTGAAACTTGACCGTGATCTTATTCAAGAGGTGATAATCAATACAGGGTCTCAAGGAGCCATCTGTTAGGAACTGGTGGTTTAGGAGCAACATGGGGTGAGCTCTGGAGGAGGTGGTACCTGTACAAACCGCAGTTCCTGAGCTTATCACAACACTAGAAGTAGCCGTGGGATGTTCCTGTCACTCCCTAGACACCTCATCACAGCCGGAGGACTAACTACCCCTAAAGATGGAAACAGGAAAGCTATCTTGCCTCAGAGAAAATCCCCAAAGGAAAGGCGGCCCCCCACAAATATTGACTGTGAGTGGAGAGGGAAATGACATACGCAGAATGAAATCAGAATGTAGCAAAGGAGGCCAGTCTAGCTAGAAAGATAGAACAGGACAGAATACTGTGCGGTCAGTATAAAAAACTAGAAAAATCCACCACAGAGTTTACAAAAATCTCCACACCTGACTAAAGGTGTGGAGGGTAAATCTGCTTCCCAGAGCTTCCAGCTTAACTGAATAATTCCATATTGACAAGCTGGACAAGAAAAAACATAGAAAGAGCTGAACGATTAAGTCCACAATATGTGGACAGCAAAAGAACAAGCAAGGACTTATCTTTGCTGAACTGGTCAGAATATCAGGGAAATCCAAGCAGAGATGTGAATCCAACCAGGAACCATTGACAACTGGCCCAGGCTGAAGGATAGAGCCAGGATAAATAGCCGAGCCAGAAAGACGATCAGTGGAAGCAGCTGCTGACTGCTAAATCCAAGGAGCAGCAGTTCCACTCAAAACCACCGGAGGGAGCCCAAGAGCAGAACTCACAAAAGTGCCACTTACAACCACCGGAGGGAGCCCAAGAGCGGAATTCACAACAGTACCCCCCCTTGAGGAGGGGTCACTGAACCCTCACCAGAGCCCCCAGGCAGGTCTGGGCGAGCCAAGTGAAAGGCACGAACCAAATCGGCGGCATGGACATCGGAGGCAACAACCCAAGAATTATCCTCCTGGCCATAACCCTTCCACTTGACAAGATACTGAAGCCTCCGCCTCGAAAAACGAGAATCCAAAATTTTCTCCACCACGTATTCCAACTCCCCCTCAACCAACACCGGGGCAGGAGGATCAACCGAGGGAACAACGGGCACCACATATCTCCACAGCAAAGATCTATGGAAAACATTATGGATGGCAAAAGAGGCTGGAAGGGCCAAACGAAAAGACACTGGATTGATAATTTCAGAAATCTTATAAGGACCAATAAACCGAGGCTTGAACTTAGGGGAAGAAACCTTCAAAGGAACATGACGAGAAGATAACCAGACTAAATCCCCCACCCGAAGCCGGGGACCAACACACTGACGGCGGTTAGCAAAACGTTGAGCCTTTTCCTGAGACAACGTCAAATTGTCTACCACATGAGTCCAAATCTGCTGTAACCTGTCCACCACAGAATCCACACCAGGACAATCAGAAGGCTCAACCTGCCCCGAAGAAAAACGAGGATGAAAACCAAAATTACAAAAGAAAGGCGAAACCAAAGTAGCCGAACTAGCCCGATTATTAAGGGCAAACTCGGCCAATGGCAAGAAAGCCACCCAATCATCCTGATCAGCAGACACAAAGCATCTCAAATAGGTTTCCAAGGTCTGATTAGTTCGCTCAGTTTGGCCATTTGTCTGAGGATGGAATGCCGAAGAAACAGACAAATCAATGCCCATCCTATAGCACAAAATGCCCGCCAAAACCTAGAAACAAACTGGGAACCTCTGTCAGACACAATATTCTCCGGAATGCCATGCAAACGAACCACATGCTGAAAAAACAATGGAACCAAATCATAGGAGGAAGGCAATTTAGGCAAAGGTACCAAAAGGACCATTTTAGAGAACCGGTCACAAACCACCCAGATAACAGACATCTTCTGGGAAACAGGAAGATCTGAAATAAAATCCATGGAAATATGCGTCCAGGGCCTCTCAGGGACCGGCAAAAGCAAAAGCAACCCACTAGCGCGGGAACAGCAAGGCTTGACCTGGGCACAAGTCCCACAGGACTGCACAAAAGAACGCACATCCCATGACAAGGAAGGCCACCAAAAGGACCTAGCAACCAAATCTCTGGTACCAAAAATCCCAGGATGACCAGCCAATACTGAACAATGAACCTCAGAAATTACCTTACTAGTCCATCTATCAGGAACAAACAGCTTCCCCACTGGACAGCGGTCAGGTTTATCAGCCTGAAATTCCTGAAGCACCCGCCGCAAATCAGGGGAGATGGCAGAAAGAATCACCCCTTCCTTAAGAATGCCAACCGGCTCAAGGACTCCAGGAGAATCAGGCAAAAAACTCCTAGAGAGGGCATCAGCCTTAACATTCTTAGATCCCGGAAGATACGAGACCACAAAATCAAAACGAGAGAAAAACAGGGACCATCGAGCCTGTCTAGGGTTCAACCGCTTGGCCGACTCGAGGTAAATCAGATTCTTATGATCGGTCAAGACCACAACGCGGTGCTTGGCTCCCTCAAGCCAATGTCACCACTCCTCAAATGCCCACTTCATAGTCAACAACTCCCGATTGCCAACGTCATAATTGCGCTCCGCAGGCGAAAACTTTCTGGAAAAAAAAGGCACACGGTTTCATCAAAGAACCATCAGAATTCCTCTGAGACAAAACGGGCCCTGCTCCAATCTCAGAAGCGTCAACCTCAACCTGAAAAGGAAGAGAAACATCTGGCTGACGCAACACAGGGGCAGAAGTAAATCAGCGTTTAAGCTCCTGAAAGGCCTCAACCGCCGCAGAGGACCAATTCGTCACATCAGCGCCTTTCTTCGTCAAATCGGTCAGGGGCTTAACCACACTGGAAAAGTTGGCAATGAAACGGTGATAAAAATTAGCAAAGCCCAAAAATTTCTGAAGGCTCTTCACCGATGTGGGTTGAATCCAGTCATGAATGGCTTGGACCTTAACAGGATCCATTTCTATAGACGAGGGAGAAAAAATAAAACCCAAAAAAGAGACCTTCTGAACTCCAAATAGGCACTTAGACCCCTTCACAAATAAAGCATTATCACGAAGGATCTGGAATACCATCCTGACCTGCTTCACATGAGACTCCCAATCATCGGAAAAAATCGAAATATCATCCAAATACACAATCATGAATTTATCAAGATAATTGCGGAAAATATCATGCATGAAGGACTGAAATACAGAAGGAGCATTAGAAAGCCCGAAAGTCATCACAAGGTATTCAAAATGGCCTTCGGGCATATTAAATGCAGTTTTCCATTCGTCACCCTGTTTAATACGAACAAGATTATACGCCCCTCGAAGGTCAATCTTAGTAAACCACCTAGCCCCCTTAATCCGAGCAAACAAATCAGAAAGCAAAGGTAAAAGGTATTGGAATTTGACCGTGATCTTATTAAGAAGGCGATAATCAATACAGGGTCTCAAGGAGCCATCCTTCTTGGCAACAAAAAAGAATCCCGCTCCCAATGGTGATGAAGACGGCCGAATATGCCCCTTTTCCAAAGACTCCTTGACATAACTTCGCTTGGCGGTATGCTCTGGCACAGACAGATTGAAAAGTCGGCCCTTAGGGAACTTACAGACAGGAATCAAGTTAATAGCACAATCACAGTCCCTATGTGGAGGAAGGGAACTGGACTTGGGCTCATCAAATACATCCTGGAAATCCGACAAAAACTCAGGGACTTCAGAAGAGGGGGAAGAGGAAATTGACATCAAAGGAACATCACAATGTACCCCTTGACAACCCCAACTAGTCACAGACATAGATTTCCAATCCAGCACCGGATTATGTTCCTGTAACCATGGAAACCCAGTACAACAACATCATGCAAGTTATGCAACACCAGAAAACGGCAATCTTCCTGATATGCTGGAGCCATGCACATGGTCAGCTGAGTCCAATACTGAGGTTTATTCTTGGCCAATGGTGTAGCATCAATGCCCCTCAAAGGAATAGGGCTCTGCAAAGGCTGCAAGGAAAAACCACAGCGCCTGGCGAATTCCAAGTCCATTAAGTTCAGGGCAGCGCCTGAATCCACAAATGCCATGACAGAAAAGGATGATAATGAGCAAATCAGGGTCACAGATAAGAGAAATTTAGGCTGTACAGTACTGATGGTAACAGACCTAGCGACCCTCTTAGTACGCTTAGGGCAATCAGAAATAACATGAGCAGAATCACCACAGTAAAAACACAGCTTATTTTGTCGTCTGAATCCCTGCCGTTCTGCTCTAGTCAAAATCCTATCACATTGCATAAGCTCAGGACTCCGCTCAGAGGACACTGCCATATGGTGCACAACTTTGCGCTTGCGCAGGCGCCGATCAATCTGAATGGCTAGAGACATAGATTCGCTCAAACCAGCGGGTGTGGGGAACCCCACCATAACATCTTTAAGGGCTTCAGAAAGACCCTTTCTGAAAATTGCGGCCAAGGCATCCTCATTCCATTTAGTGAGCACAGACCATTTTCTAAATTTCTGGCAGTATAATTCTGCCGCTTCCTGACCCTGACATAGGGCCAAAAAGGTTTTTTCTGCATGATCCACAGAATTAGGTTCGTCATACAATAATCCGAGCGCTTGAAAAAATGCGTCTACATTAAACAATGCCGGATTCCCTGATTAAAGGGATAATGCCCAGTCCTGAGGGTCACCACGCAGCAGAGAGATGATAATCTTAACCTGCTGAATGGGATCACCAGAGGAACGGGGTTTCAAAGCAAAAAACAATTTGCAGTTATTTTTAAAATTCAAAAACTTAGATCTGTCCCCAAAAAACAAATCAGGAGTAGGAATTTTAGGCTCTAAAGCCGGAGTCTGGACAACATAATCTTGGATACTCTGTACTCTTGCAGCAAGTTGATCCACACGAGAAAACAAACCCTGAACATCCATGTCAGCACCAAAATCCTGAACCACCCAGAGATTAAGAGGAAAAAAAAGACAAAACAGACTACAGAAAAAAAAATGGCTCAGAACGTTTTTTTCCTTCTTTTGAGATGCATTTAATTCATTTTTGGCCAGTTGTACTGTTATGAACTGGTGGTTTAGGAGCAACATGGGACGAGCTCTGGAGGAGGTGGTTCCTGTACAAACCGCAGTTCCTGAGCTTATCACAACACTAGAAGTAGCCGTGGGATGTTCCTGTCACTCCCTAGACACCTCGTCACAGCCGGAGGACTAACTACCCCTAAAGATGAAAACAGGAAAGCTATCTTGCCTCAGAGAAAATCCCCAAAGGAAAGGCAGCCCCCCACAAATATTGACTGTGAGTGGAGAGGGAAATGACATACGCAGAATGAAATCAGAATGTAGCAAAGGAGGCCAGTCTAGCTAGATAGATAGAACAGGACAGAATACTGTGCAGTCAGTATAAAAAACTAGAAAAATCCACCACAGAGTTTACAAAAATCTCCACACTTGACTAAAGGTGTGAAGGGTAAATCTGCTTCCCAGAGCTTCCAGCTTGACTGAATAAATCCATATTGACAAGCTGGACAAGAAAAAACATAGAAAGAGCTGAACGATTAAGTCCACAATATGTGGACAGCAAAAGAACAAGCAAGGACTTATCTTTGCTGAACTGGTCAGAATATCAGGGAAATCCAAGCATAGATGTGAATCCAACCAGGAACCATTGACAACTGGCCCAGGCTGAAGGATAGAGCCAGGATAAATAGCCGAGCTAGAAAGACGATCAGTGGAAGCAGCTGCTAACTGCTAAATCCAATGAGCAGCAGTTCCACTCAAAACCACCGGAGGGAGCCCAAGAGCAGAACTCACAAAAGTGCCACTTACAACCACCGGAGGGAGCCCAAGAGTGGAATTCACAACAGCTATCCTTCTTAGCAACAAAAAAAAAACCTGTTCCCAATGGTGAAGAAGATGGCCGAATATGCCCTTTCTCCAAAGACTCCTTAACATAACTCTGCATGGCGGTATGTTCAGGCACAGACAGGTTGAAAAGACGGCCCTTGGGAAACTTACTGCCTGGAATCAAGTCAATCGCACAATCACAGTCCCTATGCGGTGGAAGGGAACTGGACTTGGGCTCATCGAATACATCCTGAAAATCAGACAAAAACTCTGGAATTTCAGAAGAGGAAGAAGAGGAGATTGACATCAAAGGAACATCATTATGAACACCCTGACAACCCCAACTAGTCACAGACATATATTTCCAATCCAACACAGGATTATGTACCTGCAACCACGGGAAACCCAGTACGATAACATCATGCAAATTATGCAACACCAGAAATCGACAATCTTCCTGATGGGCTGGCACCATGTGCATGGTCACCTGTGTCCAAAACTGGGGCTTATTTTTAGCCAAAGGTGTAGCATCAATCCCCCTTAAAGGAATAGGGTTCTGCAAAGGCTGCAAGGGAAAATCACAACGCCTGGCAAACTCAAAATCCATTAAGTTCAAGGCGGCACCTGAATCCACAAATGCCATGACAGAAAATGATGACAATGAGCAGATCAAGGACACCGATAACAGAAATTTAGGTTGTACAGTACTGATAGTAAATGAACTAACGATCCTTTTTGTCCGCTTAGGGCAGACTGAAATGACATGAGAAGCGTCGCCACAATGAATTTGCTCTAAGGACGACGCCACAGCGCGCACAGTTTGACGCTCCCGCAAGCGCCGATCAATCTGAATGGCCAGAGACATAGAATCACTCAGACCGGAAGGCGTGGGAAACCCCACCATAACATCTTTAACGGATTCAGAAAGACCCTTTCTGAAAATTGCCGCCAAAGCATCATCATTCCATTTAGTCATTACAGACCATTTTCTAAATTTCTGACAATACAATTCTGCCACCTCTTGACCCTGAGACAGGGCCAACAAGGTTTTCTCCGCTTGATCCACAGAATTTGGTTCATCATTAGTGTTGAGCATTCCGATACCGCAAGTATCGGGTATCGGCCGATATTTGCTGTATCGGAATTCCGATACCGAGATCCGATACTTTTGTGGTATCGGTATCGAAACAACCTTAATGTGTAAAATAAAGAATTAAAATAAAAAATATTGCTATACTCACCTCTCCGACGCAGCCTGCACCTTACCGAGGGAACCGGCAGCGTTGTTTGCTTAAAAATCGCGCTTTAACTTCCTTACTTGAAGTCCCGGCTTGTGATTGGTCGCGCGCCGCCCATGTGACCGCAACGCGACCAATCACAGAAAGTCGTGACATAATTTTAGGTCCTTCAGGATTTTAAAATTACGTTCCGGCGTTGTGATTGGTCGCGTCGCGGTCACATGGGCGGCGCGCGACCAATCACAAGCCGGGACTTCAAGTAAGGAAGTTAAAGCGCAAATTTTAAGCAAACAACGCTGCCGGCTCCCTCGCTGAAGTCCAGGCTGCGTCGGAGAGGTGAGTATAGCAATATTTTTTATTTTAATTCTTTATTTTACACATTAATATGGATCCCAGGGCCTGAAGGAGAGTTTCCTCTCCTTCAGACCCTGGGAACCATCAGGAATACCGTCCGATACATGAGTCCCATTGACTTGTATTGGTATCGGGTATCGGTATCAGATTAGATCCGATACTTTGCCGGTATCGGCCGATACTTTCCGATACCGATAATTTCAAGTATCGGACGGTATCGCTCAACACTATTCATCATATAATAATCCTAAAGCCTGAAAAAAGGAATCTACATTAAACAAGGCCGGATTCCCAGATTCCAGGGAAAATGCCCAATCCTGTGGATTGCCACGCAGCAGGGAGATGACAATTTTAACCTGCTGAATGGAATCACCGGAGGATCGCAGTCTCAGAGCAAAAAACAGTTTACAATTGTTTTTAAAACCCAAAAATTTGGACCTATCACCAAAAAACAAATCAGGAGTAGGAATCTTCAGCTCTAAAGCAGGAGTCTGAACAATATAATCAGAAATACCCTGTAACCTAGCAGCAAGCTGGTCTACACGAGAAGCTAATTCCTGAACATCCATGCTGGCACAAGACTCCTCAGCCACCCATAAATAAAGAGGGAAGAAAAGACAAAACAGACTACAGAAAAAAATGGCTCAACACCTTTCTTCCCTTCTTCTGAGATGCATTTAACTCATTATGGGCCAGTTGTACTGTTATGATCTGGTGACCTTGGAGCCGCATGAAACTTTCTCTGGAGTCGTTGGAACCTGTACTGACCGCAAATCCTGAACTAACACCGCAACTAGAAGTAGCCGTGGGGTGTGCCTAACATACCCTAGACACCTCGACACAGCCGGAGGACTAAATACCCCTATAGATGGAAATAGGAATGCTACCTTGCCTCAGAGCAGACCCCCAAAGGATAGGCAGCCCCCCACGAATAATGACTGTGAGTAGGAGAAGAATAGACACAGGCAGGTAGAAAACAGGATTTAGCAAAAGAGGCCACTCTAGCTAAATAGGAAAGGATAGGACAGATTACTAGGTGGTCAGTATTAAAACCCTTCCAAAAGTATCCACAGCAGATAATACAAAAAGTTCCACAATCTAACTAAAGACATGGAATGTATATCTGCCACTCCAGAGAATCCAACAAGACTGAGAAAATACTGACACAATCTAAGCTGGACAAGAAAACACAAAGAATAGCACTGAATTGTGAAGCACATAGCATGTGTGCCACAGGAAAAAAAAACAGACACTTATCTTTGCTGATTTGGCAGAAAGGCAGGAGGAACCAAGCAGAGGTCCAACACCTCCCAACAACAATTGACAACTGGCAAGGACTAATGAATCCTGCACGCCTAAATACCCCATTCAGAACTGCAATCAGCAGTCAGCACCTGGTCAGCACCTGACCAGGACTGCAACTCAGGGGCAACTGCATTACCACCTACAACCACTGGAGGGAGCCCAAAAGCAGAATTCACAACAGTTTCCTCCTCATCCTGCCCATTGCCCAGCCACTGCTAGATGAGTCTGCTGGTACATTGACCCAGACCACTACATTCCCCTTGCACTCTACACAGCCAGAATCTGACCCTGCTGAAAGTCAGGTTCCCCTTCCCGCATACTATACCACCTTACACGGGGACAAAGTGGAAGGTGCAGATGAAAGTGCAGGTTCCTTCATCAGGTGGGGGGGCATACTCGTTGGCGACATCACTGGCACAGGGCCCCTCATAGTACGCAAAAGTGTCTCTGCCAGTGGGAGGCGCCACCCGCCATCAAACACACCACCGTACTATGAGGGGCCCTGTGCCAGTGCCAACGAGTGGGCCCCTGTTGTGAATTAGACTTTTTTGGCTCCCTCTTGTGGTCACTAGTGATATGACTCTGGGATTGTCTTTCTTCAGTTTTGGCACCCACCTGGGTCGTTAGTCCAGGGGTGTTGCTATATAAACTTCCTGAATTCTCAGTCTGGTGCCTGGCATCGTTGTAATCAGTTCCTTTCTGTTTGCTCCTGTCTGCTGGTCCTGGATCTTGCAAAATTAAGCTAAGTCCTGCTTCTTTGTTTTTTGGCTATTTGCAGTGCTCATATTTTTTGTCCAGCTTGTACTAAATGTGATTCCTGATTTTGCTGGAAGCTCTAGGGGGCTGGTATTCTCCCCCCGGGCCGTTAGACGGTTCGCGGGTTCTTGAATATCCAGTGTGGGTATTTTGATAGGGTTTTTGCTGACCGTATAAGTCATCTTACTATATTCTGCTATTAGTCAGTGGGCCTCTCTTTGCTAAATATCTAGTTCATTCTTACGTTTGTCTTTTCTCCTTACCTCACCGTTATTATTTGTTGGGGGCTTGTATCCAACTTTTGGGGTCTTTTCTCTGGAGGCAAGAAAGGTCTATCTTTTCCCTTCTAGGGTTAGTTAGTTCTCCGGCTGGCGCGAGACGTCTAGAACCAACGTAGGCACGTTCCCCGGCTGCTGCTATTTGTGGTGCTAGGTTTAGATATACGGTCAGCCCAGTTACCACTGCCCTATGAGCTGGTTTTTTGTGTTTGCAGACTTGGTATTTACTTTTGAGGCCCTCTGCCATTGGGGTCATAACAGTATGCCAGGCCAAAGTTGAATGTTTAATGCATTGCAGAAGTGGGATAAGAAGAAAGGAAATTCTGAGTTTTTTTTTTTTTTTCCTCTCTTTCTTTCTCCCCTTTACCTCTGAGTGGCTTGAGCTTGCTGCAGACATGAATGTCCAGACCTTGATTACAAGTGTAGATCAGCTTGCTGCTCGTGTGCAGGGCATACAAGATTTTGTTACCAGTAGTCCAATGTCTGAACCTAAAATACCTATTCCTGAACTGTTCACTGGAGACCGATTTAAGTTTAGGAATTTCAGGAATAATTGTAAATTGTTTCTATCTCTGAGACTCCGTTCATCTGGAGACTCAGCTCAGCAAGTTAAAATTGTTATCTCTTTCTTACGGGGCGACCCTCAGGATTGGGCCTTCTCGCTAGCGCCAGGAGATCCGGCATTGGCAAATATTGATACGTTTTTTCTGGCGCTCGGATTGCTTTACGAGGAACCCAATCTTGAAATTCAGGCAGAAAAAGCCTTACTGGCTATTTCTCAGGGCCAGGATGAAGCTGAAGTGTATTGCCAAAAATTTCGGAAATGGTCCGTGCTTACTCAGTGGAATGAGTGTGCTCTGGCCGCAAATTTCAGAAATGGCCTTTCTGAAGCCATTAAGAATGTGATGGTGGGTTTCCCCATTCCTACAAGTCTGAATGATTCAATGGCGCTGGCTATTCAAATTGACCGGCGTTTGCGGGAGCGCAAAGCCGCTAATTCTCTGGTGGTGTTGTCTGAACAAACACCTGATTTATTGCAATGTGGTAGAATTCAGACTAGAAATGAACGGAAAAATCATAGACGTCAGAATGGGTTGTGTTTTTACTGTGGTGATTCAACACATGTTATATCAGCATGCTCTAAACGCCCAACAAGGGTTGTTAGTCCTGTCGCCATTGGTAATTTGCAACCTAAATTTATTTTGTCTGTGACTTTAATTTGCTCATTGTCCTCCTACCCTGTTATGGCGTTTGTGGATTCAGGTGCTGCCCTGAGTCTTATGGATCTGTCATTTGCCAAGCGCTGTGGTTTTGTTCTTGAGCCGTTGGTAAATCCTATCCCTCTTAGAGGTATTGACGCTACGCCATTGGCGGAAAATAAACCGCAGTTTTGGACACAGGTAACCATGTGCATGACTCCTGAACATCGGGAGGTGATTCGTTTTCTTGTTCTGCATAAAATGCATGATTTGTTCGTTTTGGGTCTGCCATGGTTACAGACCCATAATCCAGTCTTGGATTGGAAGGCAATGTCTGTGTCAAGTTGGGGCTGTCAGGGAATTCATGGTGATTCCCCACCGGTGTCTATTGCTTCCTCTACTCCTTCGGAAGTTCCTGAGTATTTGTCTGATTATCAGGATGTATTCAGCGAGTCCAGGTCCAGTGCTCTTCCTCCTCATAGGGACAGGACTGTGCTATAGATTTGATTCCAGGTAGTAAGTTTCCTAAGGGAAGATTATTTAATCTGTCTGTACCTGAGCATACCGCAATGCGTTCGTATATCAAGGAATCTCTGGAGAAGGGGCATATCCATCCATCCTCTTCCCCTCTTGGTGCGGGATTCTTTTTTGTGGCCAAGAAGGACGGATCTTTGAGACCTTGTATTGACTATCGGCTTCTGAATAAAATCACTGTTAAATTTCAGTATCCTTTGCCTCTGTTGTCGGACTTGTTTGCCCGGATTAAAGGTGCCAAGTGGTTCACCAAGATAGATCTTCGTGGTGCGTACAACCTTGTGCGCATTAAGCAAGGAGATGAATGGAAAACTGCATTTAATACGCCCGAAGGTCATTTTGAGTACTTGGTGATGCCTTTTGGGCTCTCTAATGCTCCTTCAGTGTTTCAGTCCTTAATGCATGATATTTTCCGGAAGTATCTGGATAATTTTATGATTGTTTATCTGGATGATATTCTGTTTTTTTCTGATGATTGGGATTCGCATGTAGAGCAGGTCAGGATGGTGTTTCAGGTTTTGCGTGAGAATGCTTTGTTTGTTAAGGGCTCAAAGTGTCTCTTTGGAGTACAGAAGGTTCCCTTTTTGGGTTTTATTTTTTCCCCTTCTGCGGTGGAGATGGACCCAGTCAAGGTCTGAGCTATTCATGATTGGACTCAACCCACGTCAGTTAAGAGTCTTCAGAAGTTCTTGGGTTTTGCTAACTTCTACCGTCGTTTTATCGCTAATTTTTCTAGCGTTGTTAAACCTTTGACGGATATGACCAAGAAAGGTTCTGATGTTGCTAACTGGGCTCCTGCAGCCGTGGAGGCTTTCCAGGAGTTGAAGCGCCGGTTTACTTCGGCGCCTGTTTTGTGCCAGCCTAATGTCTCACTTCCCTTTCAGGTTGAAGTGGATGCTTCTGAGATTGGGGCAGGGGCTGTTTTGTCGCAGAGAGGCTGTCATGATTCCCCAATGGCATGGGAACATCAGAAACACAAAATAACAGACTAGCCCTCGGGTGATGGAAACTCAAGCTGACCGTGACCTAAATCTACCACACAACTAACAGTAGCCAGGAAGCATTCCTACGGCTGCCTAGATGCCATGCGCCAGCCGGAGAACTAACTACGCCTGGAAGAGGAAGGAACAGACCTGGCTTACCTCTAGTGAAATTCCCCAAAGATGATAGTAGCCCCCACATATATTAACGGTGAGTTCAGAGGAAAAGACATACACAGTATGAAGGTAGATTTAGCAAAGCGAGGTCCACTTACTAGATAGAGGAAGGATACAAAAGAGGACTTCACGGTCAGCTGAAAAACCCTTTCAAAAACCCATCCTGAAATTACTTTAAGACTCCTGTGTCAACTCATGACACAGGAGTGGCAATTTCAGTCCACAAGAGCTTCCAGTAACAGGAAATGACAAACTGTAAACTGGACAAAAAATACAAAACAAAAAGGACAAGAGTCCACTTAGCTGATCAGCAGACTGGTAGCAGGAACATGCAACTGAAAGACTCAGGTTACAATGATGACCGGCAAGGAAGTGACTGGAGAGCAAGGCTAAATAGGGAACTCCCAAAACTGATGGAAGCAGGTGAGCTGAGGCAGAAAAGAACACACAAGTCTCCAGTACCACCAGCCACCACTAGGGGAGCCCAAAAAGCGGATCACAACAGTACCCCCCCCCTTAAGGAGGGGGCACCGAACCCTCACAAGAACCGCCAGGGCGACCTGGATGAGCCCTATGAAAGGCACGAACGAAATCCGAGACATGAACATCAGAGGCAGTTACCCAAGAATTATCTTCCTGACCATAGCCCTTCCATTTAACCAGATACTGGAGTCTCCGCCTGGAAATACGGGAGTCCAAGATCTTCTCTATAACGTACTCCAATTCACCCTCAACCAGCACAGGAGCAGGAGGCTCAGCAGAAGGAACCACCGGCACCTCATATCTCCGCAACAACGACCGATGGAACACATTATGGATAGCGAAAGATGCCGGGAGGTCCAAACGAAAGGAAACAGGGTTAATAATCTCCAAAATCCTATAGGGACCGATGAACCGAGGCTTAAATTTAGGAGAAGAAACCCTCATTGGGACAAAACGGGAAGACAACCACACCAAGTCCCCAACACGAAGGCGAGGACCAACCCGACGCTGGCGGTTAGCAAACCGCTGAGTCCTCTCCTGGGACAAATTCAAATTGTCCACCACTTGTTCCCAAATCCGATACAACCGATCCACCACAGCATCTACTCCAGGACAATCCGAAGACTCCGCCTGACCAGAAGAAAAACGGGGATGAAACCCCGAATTGCAAAAGAAAGGGGAAACCAAAGTGGCCTAACTAGCCCGATTATTAAGAGCAAACTCCGCCAACGGCAAAAAGGCAACCCAATCATCCTGATCCGCAGACACAAAACACCTCAGATACGTCTCCAAAGTCTGATTAGTTCTCTCCGTCTGGCCATTAGTCTGAGGATGGAAGGCAGACGAAAAAGACAAATCAATGCCCAACCTGGCACAGAATGCCCGCCAAAATCTAGAAACGAACTGGGTACCCCTATCAGAAACGATATTTTCAGGAATACCATGCAAGCGAACCACATTTTGAAAAAACAAAGGAACCAACTCAGACGAGGAAGGCAACTTCGGCAATGGCACCAAATGAACCATCTTAGAAAAACGGTCACACACCACCCAGATAACAGACATCCTCTGAGAGACAGGAAGATCAGAAATAAAGTCCATCGAGATGTGCGTCCAAGGCCTCTTCGGAATAGGCAAGGGCAACAACAACCCGCTAGCCCTAGAACAACAAGGCTTGGCCCGAGCACACACATCACAAGACTGCACAAAAACACGCACATCTCGAGACAGAGATGGCCACCAGAAGGATCTAGCCACCAAATCCCTGGTGCCAAAAATTCCAGGATGACCCACCAGCGTAGAAGAATGAACCTCCAAGATGACTCTACTGGTCCAATCATCAGGAACAAACAGTCTACCAGGTGGACAGCGATCAGGTCTATCCGCCTGAAACTCTTGCAAAGCACGTCGCAGATCTGGGGAAATAGCGGATAATATCACCCCATCCTTAAGGATACCTGTAGGTTCCGAATCACCAGGGGAATCAGGCTCAAAACTCCTAGAAAGGGCATCTGCCTTCACATTCTTAGAACCTGGTAGATATGAGACCACAAAATTAAACCGAGAGAAAAACAACGACCAGCGCGCCTGTCTAGGATTCAGGCGCCTGGCAGACTCAAGATAAATCAGATTCTTGTGATCACTGTCAAAACCACCACCTGATGTCTAGCACCCTCAAGCCAATGACGCCACTCCTCAAATGCCCACTTCATGGCCAAAAGCTCCCGATTACCGACATCATAATTTCTTTCGGCGGCAGAAAATTTTCGAGAAAAGAACGCACAAGGTCTCATCACTGAGCAATCGGAACTTTTCTGCGACAAAACCGCCCCCACTCCGATCTCGGAAGCATCGACCTCAACCTGAAAGGGGAGAGAGACATCAGGCTGGCGCAACACAGGGGCAGACGAAAAGCGGCGCTTAAGTTCCCGAAAGGCCTCCACAGCGGCAGAGGACCAATTGGCAACATCAGCACCCTTCTTAGTCAAATCCGTAAGAGGCTTAGCAACACCAGAAAAAACAGTTATAAATCGACGATAAAAATTAGCAAAGCCCAAGAACTTCTGAAGACCCTTTAGAGAAGTAGGCTGCGTCCAGTCACAAATAGCCCGAACCTTGACAGGGTCCATCTCAACAGAAGAAGGGGAAAAAATGTACCCCAAAAAGGAAATCTTTTGAACCCCAAAAACACACTTAGAACCCTTTACACACAGAGAATTCTCCCGCAAGACCTGAAAAACCCTCCTGACCTGCTGAACATGAGACTCCCAGTCCTCAGAAAAAATCAAAATATCGTCCAAATACACAATCATAAATTTATCCAGATATTCACGGAAAATATCATGCATAAAGGACTGAAAAACTGAAGGTGCATTAGAAAGGCCGAAAGGCATTACTAAATACTCAAAGTGGCCCTCAGGCGTATTAAATGCGGTTTTCCACTCATCCCCTTGCTTAATTCGCACCAAATTATACGCCCCACGGAGATCAATCTTGGAGAACCACTTAGCCCCCCTTATGCGAGCAAACAAATCAGTAAGCAGCGGCAACGGATACTGATATTTGACAGTAATTTTATTCAGGAGTCGATAATCAATACAAGGCCTCAGCGAGCCATCCTTTTTAGAGCCAAAGAAAAACCCAGCTCCTAAAGGTGATGAAGAAGGACGAATATGTCCCTTTTCCAGGGACTCCTTAACATACTCTCGCATGGCAGCATGCTCAGGTACAGATAGGTTAAACAAACGACCCTTTGGAAATTTACTGCCTGGAATCAGATCTATAGCACAATCACACTCTCTGTGGGGAGGGAGAGAACCAATTTTAGGCTCTTCAAAAATATCCCCAAAATCCGACAAAAATGCCGGAACCTCAGAGGGAATAGATGACGAGATAGAAACCAAAGGTATGTCCCCATGAGCCCCCCGACATCCCCAGCTTAACACAGACATAGTTTTCCAGTCCAGTAATGGGTTATGAGATTGCAACCATGGTAATCCAAGCACTAACACATCATGTAAATTATGCAACACGAGGAAGCGAATCATCTCCTGATGGTCTGGAGTCATACGCATAGTCACTTGCGTCCAGAACTGTGGTCTATTACAAGCCAGAGGTGTAGAATCAATACCCTTCAGAGGTATAGGAACTTACAGAGGCTCCAAATCAAACCCACAGCGCCTGGCGAAGGACCAATCCATGAGACTCAAAGCGGCGCCAGAGTCCACATAGGCATCCACGGTAATAACTGATAATGAACAAATCAGAGTTACAGACAGAAGAAATTTAGACTGTAAAGTGCCAATAGAAACAGACTTGTCAACCTTCCTAGTACGTTTAGAGCATGCTGATATAACATGCGCGGAATCACCACAGTAGAAGCACAAGCCATTTTTGCACCTATAATTCTGCCGCTCGCTTCTTGACAGAATTCTGTCACATTGCATTTTCTCTGGCGTCCCTTCAGAAGATACCGCCAAATGGTGCACGGGTTTGCGCTCCCGCAAACACCGATCAATCTGAATCGCCATTGTGATGGACTCATTCAGACCTGTGGGCGTAGGAAACCCCACCATGACATCCTTAACGGCATCAGAAAGGCCTTCTCTGAAAATTGCCGCTAGGGCACACTCATTCCACTGAGTAAGCACAGACCATTTACGAAATTTTTGGCAGTATATCTCAGCTTCATCTTGCCCTTGAGACAGGGCTATTAAAGCTTTTTCAGCTTGAATCTCCAAATTAGGTTCCTCATACAGCAACCCTAAAGCCAGAAAAAACGCATCCACATTGAGCAACGCAGGATCCCCTGGTGTCAATGAAAATGCCCAATTTTGAGGGTCACCTCGCAGCAAAGAAATCACAATCTTAACCTGCTGAACAGGATCTCCAGAGGAGTGAGGTCTGAGAGAAAGGAATAATTTACAATTACATTTGAAATTCAGAAACCGAGATCTATCTCCGGAAAATACCTCTGGTGTAGGAATCTTAGGTTCAGAAATAGGAGTACGTATAACATAATCTTGTAAATTCTGAACCTTCGTAGCAAGATTATTTAAACCTGCAGCCAAACTCTGAGAGTCCATCCTTACACCGGAGAGATCAGAGCCATTCAAGGATTAGAAGGAGAGAAAGGCAAGGCTGTAAATAGAGCAGAAATACAACTGAGCCAACTAAGTAGCAAACATGTGAGGAAAAAAAAAAAATCTACAGACTTCTTTTACTCTCCTTTCTTCTGCCAATTACTTTAACAGTGGCCGGTCATACTGTCATGATTCCCCAATGGCATGGGAACATCAGAAACACAAAATAACAGACTAGCCCTCGGGTGATGGAAACTCAAGCTGACCGTGACCTAAATCTACCACACAACTAACAGTAGCCAGGAAGCATTCCTACGGCTGCCTAGATGCCATGCGCCAGCCGGAGAACTAACTACGCCTGGAAGAGGAAGGAACAGACCTGGCTTACCTCTAGTGAAATTCCCCAAAGATGATAGTAGCCCCCACATATATTAACGGTGAGTTCAGAGGAAAAGACATACACAGTATGAAGGTAGATTTAGCAAAGCGAGGTCCACTTACTAGATAGAGGAAGGATACAAAAGAGGACTTCACGGTCAGCTGAAAAACCCTTTCAAAAACCCATCCTGAAATTACTTTAAGACTCCTGTGTCAACTCATGACACAGGAGTGGCAATTTCAGTTCACAAGAGCTTCCAGTAACAGGAAATGACAAACTGTAAACTGGACAAAAAATACAAAACAAAAACTACAAGAGTCCACTTAGCTGATCAGCAGACTGGTAGCAGGAACATGCAACTGAAAGACTCAGGTTACAATGATGACCGGCAAGGAAGTGACTGGAGAGCAAGGCTAAATAGGGAACTCCCAAAACTGATGGAAGCAGGTGAGCTGAGGCAGAAAAGAACACACAAGTCTCCAGTACCACCAGCCACCACTAGGGGAGCCCAAAAAGCGGATCACAACAAGAGGCCCTGGTTGCTCTGTAATGAGACCATGTGCTTTTTTCTCTAGGAAGTTTTCGCCTTCTGAGCGGAATTATGATGTTGGCAATCGGGAGTTGTTGGCCATGAAGTGGGCATTTGAGGAGTGGCGTCATTGGCTCGAGGGTGCTAAGCATCGTGTGGTGGTCTTGACTGATCACAAAAATCTGATGTATCTCGAGTCTGCTAAACGCCTGAATCCTAGACAGGCCCGTTGGTCATTGTTTTTCTCCCGTTTTGACTTTGTGGTCTCGTATTTACCAGGTTCAAAGAATGTGAAGGCTGATGCTCTTTCAAGGAGCTTTGTGCCGGACTCTCCTGGAGTCGCAGAACCAGTTGGTATTCTTAAAGAGGGAGTTATCTTGTCAGCCATTTCTCCGGATTTGCGACGTGTGTTGCAGAGATTTCAGGCTGGTAGACCTGACTCTTGTCCACCTGACAGACTGTTTGTTCCTGATAAGTGGACCAGCAGAGTCATTTCCGAGGTTCATTCCTCGGTGTTGGCAGGGCATCCGGGAATTTTTGGCACCAGAGATTTGGTGGCTAGGTCCTTTTGGTGGCCTTCCTTGTCACGGGATGTGCGGTCATTTGTGCAGTCCTGTGGGACTTGTGCTCGAGCTAAGCCTTGCTGTTCTCATGCCAGCGGGTTGCTCTTGCCCTTGCGGGTCCCGAAGAGGCTTTGTACATACATTTCCATGGATTTCATTTCAGATCTTCCGGTGTCTCAGGGCATGTCTGTCATCTGGGTGGTATGTGATCGCTTTTCCAAGATTGTCCATTTGGAATCTTTGCCTAAGCTGCCTTCCTCTTCCGATCTGGTTCCTTTGTTCTTTCAGAATGTGGTTCGTTTACACGGCATTCCTGAGAATATTGTGTCTGACAGAGGATCCCAGTTTGTTTCCAGGTTCTGGCGATCCTTTTGTGCTAAGATGGGCATTGATTTGTCATTTTTGTCTGCCTTTCATCCTCAGACTAATGGACAAACGGAGCGAACTAATCAGACTCTGGAGGCTTATTTGAGGTGTTTTGTTTCTGCAGATCAGGATGATTGGGTGACCTTCTTGCCGTTGGCTGAGTTTGCCCTTAATAATCGGGCTAGTTCCGCTACTTTGGTTTCGCCGTGTTTTTGCAACTCTGGTTTCCATCCTCGCTTTTCCTCGGGACATGTGGAGCCTTCTGACGGTCCTGGGGTGGATTCTGTGGTGGATAGGTTGCAGCAGATTTGGAATCATGTGGTGGACAACTTAAAGTTGTCACAGGAGAAGGCTCAGCGTTTTGCCAACCGCCGCCGCGGTGTGGGTCCCCGACTTCGTGTTGGGGATTTGGTATGGCTGTCTTCTCGATTTGTTCCTATGAAGGTCTCCTCTCCTAAATTTAAGCCTCGCTTCATCGGTCCTTACAAGATATTGGAAATCCTTAATCCTGTGTCCTTTCGCTTGGATCTTCCGGTGTCGTTTGCCATTCACAACGTGTTCCATAGGTGTTGTGAATTAGACTTTTTGGCTCCCTCTTGTGGTTACTAGTGATATGACTCTGGGATTGTCTTTCCTCAGTTTGGCACCCACCTGGGCCGTTAGTCCAGGGGTGTTGCTATATCAACTTCCTGGATCCTTAGTCCAGTGCCTGGCATCGTTGTAATCAGATCCTTTCTGTTTGCTCCTGTCTGCTGGTCTTGGTTCGTGCAAAATTAAGCTAAGTCCTGCTTCTTTGTTTTTTGGTTAATTGCTTTGCTCTTATTTTTGTCCAGCTTGTACTAAATGTGATTCCTGACTTTGCTGGAAGCTCTAGGGGGCTGGTGTTCTCCCCCCGGGCCGTTAGACGGTTTGGGGGTTCTTGAATATCCAGCATGGATATTTTGATAGGGTTTTTGCTGACCATATAAGTCATCTTACTATATTCTGCTATTAGCTAGTGGGCCTCTCTTTGCTAAATACCTAGCTCATTCTTACGTTTGTCTTTTCCTCTTACCTCACCATTATTATTTGTTGGGGGCTTGTATCCAACTTTTTGGGGTCTTTTCTCTGGAGGCAAGAAAGGTCTTTCTTTTCCCTTCTAGGGTTAGTTAGTTCTCCGGCTGGCGCGAGACGTCTAGAACCAACGTAGGCACGTTCCCCGGCTGCTGCTATTTGTGGTGCTAGGATTAGATATATGGTCAGCTCAGTTACCACTGCCCTATGAGCTGGTTTTTTGTGTTTGCAGACTTAGTAATTATTTCTGAGACCCTCTGCCATTGGGGTCATAACAGTATGCCAGGCCCAACATTGAATGTTTATTGCATTGCAGAAGTGGGATAATAAGAAAGGAAATTCTGAGTTGTTTTTTTTTCCTCTCTTCCTCCCCTTTACCTCTGAGTGGCTTGTGCTTGCTGCAGACATGAATGTCCAGACCTTGATTACAAGTGTAGACCAGCTTGCTGCTCGTGTGCAGGGCATACAAGATTTTGTTACCAGTAGTCCAATGTCTGAACCTAAAATACCTATTCCTGAACTGTTTTCTGGAGACCGATTTAAGTTTAGGAATTTCAGGAATAATTGTAAATTGTTTCTATCTCTGAGACCCCGTTCATCTGGAGATTCAGCTCAGCAAGTTAAAATTGTTATCTCTTTTTTACGGGGCGACCCTCAGGATTTGGCTTTCTCGCTAGCGCCAGGAGATCCTGCATTGGCAAATATTGATGCGTTTTTTCTGGCGCTCGGATTGCTTTACGAGGAACACAATCTTGAAGTTCAGGCAGAAAAAGCCTTGCTGGCTATTTCTCAGGGCCAGGATGAAGCTGAAGTGTATTGCCAAAAATTTCGGAAATGGTCCGTGCTTACTCAGTGGAATGAGTGTGCTCTGGCCGCAAATTTCAGAAATGGCCTTTCTGAAGCCATTAAGAATGTGATGGTGGGTTTCCCCATTCCTACAAGTCTGAATGATTCCATGGCGCTGGCTATTCAAATTGACCGGCGTTTGCGGGAGCGAAAAACCGCTAATCCTCTGGTGGTGTTGTCTGAACAAACACCTGATTTAATGCAATGTGATAGAATTCAGACTAGACATGAGCGGAAAAATCATAGACATCAGAATGGGTTGTGTTTTTACTGTGGTGATTCTACACATGTTATATCAGCATGCTCTAAACGCCTAACAAGGGTTGTTAGTCCTGTCGCCATTGGTAATTTGCAACCTAAATTTATTTTGTCTGTGACTTTAATTTGCTCATTGTCTTCTTACCCTGTTATGGCGTTTGTGGATTCAGGTGCTGCCCTGAGTCTTATGGATCTGTCATTTGCCAAGCGCTGTGGTTTTGTTCTTGAACCGTTGGTAAATCCTATTCCTCTTAGAGGTATTGATGCTACGCCATTGGCGGAAAATAAACCGCAGTTTTGGACGCAGGTAACCATGTGCATGACTCCTGAACATCGGGAGGTGATTCGTTTTCTTGTTCTGCATAAAATGCATGATTTGGTCGTTTTGGGTCTGCCATGGTTACAGACCCACAATCCAGTCTTGGATTGGAAGGCAATGTCTGTGTCAAGTTGGGGCTGTCAGGGAATTCATGCTGATTCCCCGCCGGTGTCTATTGCTTCCTCTACTCCTTCGGAAATTCCTGAGTATTTGTTTGATTATCAGGATGTATTCAGCGAGTCCAGGTCCAGTGCTCTGCCTCCTCATAGGGACTGTGACTGCGCCATAGATTTGATTCCAGGTAGTAAATTTCCTAAGGGAAGACTATTTAATCTGTCTGTACCTGAGCATGCCGCAATGCGTTCGTATATCAAGGAGTCTCTGGAGAAGGGGCATATCCGTCCATCCTCTTCCCCTCTTGGTGCGGGATTCTTTTTTGTGGCCAAGAAGGATGGATCTTTGAGACCTTGTATTGACTATCGGCTTCTGAATAAAATCACTGTTAAATTTCAGTATCCTTTGCCTCTGTTGTCGGACTTGTTTGCCCGGATTAAGGGTGCCAAGTGGTTCACCAAGATAGATCTTCGTGGTGCGTACAACCTTGTGCGCATTAAGTAAGGAGATGAATGGAAGACAGCATTTAATACGCCCGAAGGTCATTTTGAGTACTTGGTGATGCCTTTTGGGCTCTCTAATGCTCCCTCAGTGTTTCAGTCCTTTATGCATGATATTTTCCGGAAGTATCTGGATAAATTTATGATTGTTTATCTGGATGATATTCTGGTTTTCTCTGAAGATTGGGACTCACATGTGGAGCAGGTCAGGATGGTGTTTCAGGTTTTGCGTGAGAATGCTTTGTTTGTTAAGGGCTCAAAGTGTCTCTTTGGAGTACAGAAGGTTCCCTTTTTGGGTTTTATTTTTTCCCCTTCTGCTGTGGAGATGGACCCAGTCAAGGTCCGAGCTATTCATGATTGGACTCAACCCACGTCAGTTAAGAGTCTTCAGAAGTTCTTGGGTTTTGCTAACTTCTACCGTCGTTTTATCGCTAATTTTTCTAGCGTTGTTAAACCTTTGACGGATATGACCAGGAAAGGTTCTGATGTTGCTAACTGGGCTCCTGCAGCCGTGGAGGCGTTCCAAGAGTTGAAGCGCCGGTTTACTTCGGCGCCTGTTTTGTGCCAGCCTGATGTCTCACTTCCCTTTCAGGTCGAAGTGGATGCTTCTGAGATTGGGGCAGGGGCCGTTTTGTCGCAGAGAGGCCCTGGTTGCTCGGTAATGAGACCATGTGCTTTCTTCTCTAGGAAGTTTTCCCCTGCTGAGCGGAATTATGATGTTGGCAATCGGGAGTTGCTGGCCATGAAGTGGGCATTTGAGGAGTGGCGTCATTGGCTCGAGGGTGCTAAGCATCGTGTGGTGGTCTTGACTGATCACAAAAATTTGATGTATCTCGAGTCTGCTAAACGCCTGAATCCTAGACAGGCCCGCTGGTCATTGTTTTTCTCCCGTTTTGACTTTGTGGTCTCATATTTACCAGGTTCAAAGAATGTGAAGGCTGATGCTCTTTCAAGGAGCTTTGTGCCTGACTCTCCTGGAGTCGCAGAACCAGTTGGTATTCTTAAAGAGGGAGTTATCTTGTCAGCCATTTCTCCTGATTTGCGACGTGTGTTGCAGAGATTTCAGGCTGGTAGACCTGACTCTTGTCCACCTGACAGACTGTTTGTTCCTGATAAGTGGACCAGCAGAGTCATTTCCGAGGTTCATTCCTCGGTGTTGGCAGGGCATCCGGGAATTTTTGGCACCAGAGATCTGGTGGCTAGGTCCTTTTGGTGGCCTTCCTTGTCACGGGATGTGCGGTCATTTGTGCAGTCCTGTGGGACTTGTGCTCGAGCTAAGCCTTGCTGTTCTCATGCCAGCGGGTTGCTCTTGCCCTTGCCTGTCCCGAAGAGGCCTTGTACACACATTTCCATGGATTTCATTTCAGATCTCCCGGTGTCTCAGGGCATGTCTGTCATCTGGGTGGTATGTGATCGCTTTTCTAAAATGGTCCATTTGGTGCCTTTGCCTAAGCTGCCTTCCTCTTCCGATCTGGTTCCTGTGTTCTTTCAGAATGTGGTTCGTTTACACGGCATTCCTGAGAATATTGTGTCTGACAGAGGATCCCAGTTTGTTTCCAGGTTCTGGCGATCCTTTTGTGCTAGGATGGGCATTGATTTGTCGTTTTCGTCTGCCTTTCATCCTCAGACTAATGGACAAACGGAGCGAACTAATCAGACTCTGGAGGCTTATTTGAGGTGTTTTGTTTCGGCAGATCAGGATGATTGGGTGACCTTCTTGCCGTTGGCTGAGTTTGCCCTTAATAATTGGGCTAGTTCCGCTACTTTGGTTTCGCCATTTTTCTGCAACTCTGGTTTCCATCCTCGTTTTTCCTCGGGACATGTGGAGCCTTCTGACTGTCCTGGGGTAGATTCTGTGGTGGATAGGTTGCAGCAGATCTGGAATCATGTGGTGGACAACTTAAAGTTGTCACAGGAGAAGGCTTAGCGTTTTGCCAACCGCCGCCGTGGTGTGGGTCCCCGACTTCGTGTTGGGGATTTGGTATGGCTGTCTTCTCGATTTGTTCCTATGAAGGTCTCCTCTCCTAAATTTAAGCCTCGCTTCATCGGTCCTTACAAGATATTGGAAATCCTTAATCCTGTGTCCTTTCGCTTGGATCTTCCGGTGTCGTTTGCCATTCACAACGTGTTCCATAGGTCTTTGTTGCGGCGGTACGTTGTACCTGTGGTTCCTTCTGTTGAGCCTCCTGCTCCGGTGTTGGTTGAGGGCGAGTTGGAGTACGTGGTGGAGAAGATCTTGGATTCTCGTCTCTCCAGACGGAGGCTTCAGTATCTGGTCAAGTGGAAGGGCTATGGTCAGGAGGATAATTCCTGGATGGTTGCTTCTGATGTGCATGCGGCCGATTTAGTTCGTGCCTTTCACGCTGCTCATCCTGATCGCCCTGGTGGTCTTGGTGAGGGTTCGGTGACCCCTCCTTAAGGGGGGGTACTGTTGTGAATTAGACTTTTTGGCTCCCTCTTGTGGTTACTAGTGATATGACTCTGGGATTGTCTTTCCTCAGTTTGGCACCCACCTGGGCCGTTAGTCCAGGGGTGTTGCTATATCAACTTCCTGGATCCTTAGTCCAGTGTCTGGCATCGTTGTAATCAGATCCTTTCTGTTTGCTCCTGTCTGCTGGTCTTGGTTCGTGCAAAATTAAGCTAAGTCCTGCTCCTTTGTTTTTTGGTTAATTGCTTTGCTCTTATTTTTGTCCAGCTTGTACTAAATGTGATTCCTGACTTTGCTGGAAGCTCTAGGGGGCTGGTGTTCTCCCCCCGGGCCGTTAGACGGTTCGGGGGTTCTTGAATATTCAGCGTGGATATTTTGATAGGGTTTTTGCTGACCATATAAGTCATCTTACTATATTCTGCTATTAGCTAGTGGGCCTCTCTTTGCTAAATACCTAGCTCATTCTTACGTTTGTCTTTTCCTCTTACCTCACCGTTATTATTTGTTGGGGGCTTGTATCCAACTTTTTGGGGTCTTTTCTCTGGAGGCAAGAAAGGTCTTTCTTTTCCCTTCTAGGGTTAGTTAGTTCTCCGGCTGGCGCGAGACGTCTAGAACCAACGTAGGCACGTTCCCCAGCTGCTGCTATTTGTGGTGCTAGGATTAGATATATGGTAAGCTCAGTTACCACTGCCCTATGAGCTGGTTTTTTGTGTTTGCAGACTTAGTAATTATTTCTGAGACCCTCTGCCATTGGGGTCATAACACAGAGGTCTTTGTTGCGGCGGTACGTTGTACCTGTGGTTCCTTCTGTTGAGCCTCCTGCTCCGGTGTTGGTTGAGGGCGAGTTGGAGTACGTAGTGGAGAAGATCTTGGATTCTCGTCTCTCCAGGCGGAGGCTTCAGTATCTGGTCAAGTGGAAGGGCTATGGTCAGGAGGATAATTCCTGGGTGGTTGCCTCTGATGTGCATGCGGCCGATTTAGTTCGTGCCTTTCACGCTGCTCATCCTGATCGCCCTGGTGGTCTTGGTGAGGGTTTGGTGACCCCTCCTTAAAGGGGGGGTACTGTTGTGAATTAGACTTTTTTGGCTCCCTCTTGTGTTCATTAGTGATATGACTCTGGGATTGTCTATCTTCAGTTTTGGCACCCACCTGGGTCGTTAGTCCAGGGGTGTTGCTATATAAACTTCCTGAATTCTCAGTCTGGTGCCTGGCATCGTTGTAATCAGTTCCTTTCTGTTTGCTCCTGTCTGCTGGTCCTGGATCTTGCAAAATTAAGCTAAGTCCTGCTTCTTTGTTTTTTGGCTATTTGCAGTGCTCATATTTTTTGTCCAGCTTGTACTAAATGTGATTCCTGATTTTGCTGGAAGCTCTAGGGGGCTGGTATTCTCCCCCCGGGCCGTTAGACGGTTCGGGGGTTCTTGAATATCCAGCGTGGGTATTTTGATAGGGTTTTTGCTGACCGTATAAGTCATCTTACTATATTCTGCTATTAGTCAGTGGGCCTCTCTTTGCTAAATATCTAGTTCATTCTTACGTTTGTCTTTTCTCCTTACCTCACCGTTATTATTTGTTGGGGGCTTGTATCCAACTTTTGGGGTCTTTTCTCTGGAGGCAAGAAAGGTCTATCTTTTCCCTTCTAGGGTTAGTTAGTTCTCCGGCTGGCGCGAGACGTCTAGAACCAACGTAGGCACGTTCCCCGGCTGCTGCTATTTGTGGTGCTAGGTTTAGATATACGGTCAGCCCAGTTACCACTGCCCTATGAGCTGGTTTTTTGTGTTTGCAGACTTGGTATTTACTTTTGAGGCCCTCTGCCATTGGGGTCATAACAGGCCCCCCGCTTGCTCAGGATCACAGCACTTGCAAAGTTGAAATACTTACCTCTCCCTGCTCCACCGCCGTGACGTATTCCGCGTTTCCTGGGCCCACGAAAATCTTGAGCCAGCCTACCCCCCACAACTTTAGCCAAATGACCCCCAGTTTTCAATGCCTAACTATTATTATAAAGTAAATTAAGATTGACAAGCTTAAGTAATAAGAATTGATGTTTTTGGCATTAAAATGGGCACTGTAGGTGTTTTCCTGTCCTCCACTCACTGCCGACTTTGATTCCCCATTGACTTGCATTGGGTTTCGTGTTTCAGTCGGCCCCCGACTTTTCACAATAATCAGCCGATTTCACCCCACCCGACTTTTGACAAAGTCGGGTTTCGCGAAACCCGACTCGATCCGAAAAAAGTAAAAGTCGCTCAACTCTATTCCCTACCAAGCTCCCTCACAAGCAGCGAGGATCTTAACCCAATGGGGCCTGAGGGCTCCTGGCTCGCCTTCATCTATGGACTCCCCAAGATCTGTATGCAATAAGAATGGCAGACGGCACATCGACCCGGAATGGGAGGTAGCCTGAGGTTAAAGTCTGGCTACTTTCCCGTACAGAAATGTTTTGCTTTTCCTGTTTTCCTTTGTACTGATTATTTCTGCTGGGTTGGCTACCTCTTTTTGACTAGCCTCAGCGTATTGCCCTACAGGTGAACTTTTTTTTGCTCTCACCTTTGGATTCAGGGTATACCTGAATGGACTTCTGTTTTAATGTTTATTATGTGTTAGTCTTGTTTGTCCTCCCCCTTCATCTCCCCTGTTTTCTTGCAGGTTTGCATTAGTTGGAAGTCCACACTCTCACTATTATTTCTTGCAGTCCCCCAGAGAGCATGGTTTTATTATCATTTCTATAATATCACCTTATGAGTATCTCAATATATTCAATTAATGTAAACGGTCTCAACTCTCCAGGCAAAAGGTCTGTTGTCTGGCGGCAACTCTCTAAAACTCGCCATGACAACATACAGTGCCTACAAGTAGTATTCAACCCCCTGCAGATTTAGCAGGTTTAATAAGATGCAAATAAGTTAGAGCCTTCAAACTTCAAACAAGAGCAGGATTTATTAACAGATGCATAAATCTTACAAACCAAAAAGTTTTGTTGCTCAGTTAAATTTTTATAAATTGTAAACATAAAAGTGTGGGTCAATTATTATTCAACCCCTAGGTTTAATATTTTGTGGAATAACCTTTGTTTGCAATTACAGCTAATAATCGTCTTTTATAAGACCTGATCAGGCCGGCACAGGTCTCTGGAGTTATCTTGGCCCACTCCTCCATGCAGATCTTCTCCAAGTTATCTAGGTTCTTTGGGTGTCTCATGTGGACTTTAATCTTGAGCTCCTTCCACAAGTTTTCAATTGGGTTAAGGTCAGGAGACTGACTAGGCCACTGCAACACCTTGATTTTTTGCCTCTTGAACCAGGCCTTGTTTTTCTTGGCTGTGTGCTTTGGGTCGTTGTCTTGTTGGAAGATGAAATGACGACCCATCTTAAGATCCTTGATGGAGGAGCGGAGGTTCTTGGCCAAAATCTCCATGTAGGCCGTGCTATCCATCTTCCCATGGATGCGGACCAGATGGCCAGGCCCCTTGGCTGAGAAACAGCCCCACAGCATGATGCTGCCACCACCATGCTTGACTGTAGGGATGGTATTCTTGGGGTCGTATGCAGTGCCATCCAGTCTCCAAACGTCACATGTGTGGTTGGCACCAAAGATCTCGATCTTGGTCTCATCAGACCAGAGAACCTTGAACCAGTCAGTCTCAGAGTCCTCCAAGTGATCATGAGCAAACTGTAGACGAGCCTTGACATGACGCTTTGAAAGTAAAGGTACCTTACGGGCTCGTCTGGAACGGAGACCATTGCGGTGGAGTATGTTACTTATGGTATTGACTGAAACCAATGTCCCCACTGCCATGAGATCTTCCCGGAGCTCCTTCCTTGTTGTCCTTGGGTTAGCCTTGACTCTTCGGACAAGCCTGGCCTCGACACGGGAGGAAACTTTTAAAGGCTGTCCAGGCCGTGGAAGGCTAACAGTAGTTCCATAAGCCTTCCACTTCCGGATGATGCTCCCAACAGTGGAGACAGGTAGGCCCAACTCCTTGGAAAGGGTTTTGTACCCCTTGCCAGCCTTGTGACCCTCCACGATCTTGTTTCTGATGGCCTTGGAATGCTCCTTTGTCTTCCCCATGTTGACCATGTATGAGTGCTGTTCACAAGTTTGGGGAGGGTCTTAAATAGTCAGAAAAGGCTGGAAAAAGACATAATTAATCCAAACATGTGAAGCTCATTGTTCTTTGTGCCTGAACTACTTCTTAATACTTTAGGGGAACCAAACAGAATTCTGGTGGGTTGAAGGGTTGAATAACAAATGACCCTCTGAAAAAACTTTTCCCAATTTTATAAAAAAATAAACAAAGAAATAACATTCTTTTTTGTTGCAGTGCATTTCACACTTCCAGGCTGATCTACAGTCCAAATGTCACAATGCCAAGTTAATTCCAAATGTGTAAACCTGCTAAATCTGCAGGGGGTTGAATACTACTTGTAGGCACTGTATGTGTCCAAGAAACTCATTTGTTAGAACATGACAATGTAAGAATGTACTCGGGCTTATACCCCCATCAATTCTTCGCAAATGGCAAAACAAAAAAGGCGGGGGTAGCTATTTTCTTTAGTAAATTCAATATCTTTCAATTATTCGTTCTGTGGCTGATCCTCTGGGTAGATTTATTATAGTCTTGTGCCTCATTAATAACACCCCTTACACTATTGCCTCTATTTCTGCCCCTAACTATGGCCAGATTAAATTCCTAAGTAGTTTTCTTCAGACACTGAGTACCATTCAGCATGGTTGCAAGCTGATTGCAGGAGACTTTAATATTCCTATGTCTAAAAGTTTGGACTGCTCTGTCTCTTCTTTATCTAGAGGCGAAGCGGGCCCTCTTATTAATTCTTATAGCCTCCATGACATCTGGAGGTATTTTCACTGCAATGAGAGAGACTATACTTTCATGTCGCCTAGACATGGTTCCTATAGTAGGATTGACTATGTGTTAGTGGACGATGTGGCCCTTCCCCATTGTGTCTCCACAGACATAGGCAATATCACCTGGTCAGACCATGCGCCAGTGTCTGTTTCTCTGAAGGATCCTCTGGCCATTAGACCTCCCTCACAATGGCGTCTCAACGACCACCTCCTAGCGGATCAATCAAATTCTCAGTCTATAGAAAAGGCCCTGCAGGAATTCTTCTCCACTAATGATTCCGCAGAAATCCGAGACGATACCCTCTGGTATGCGCACAAGGTTGTGACATGCGGCCTCTTTATTAAGATGGCTGCGATAGCTAAACGAAAATATAACCTTGCCCTCCAAACTGCTCTAGATGCGTTAGCCCGCCTTGAATCTTGCCATAAATTGTCCCCTTCTTCACAGTTATTCTCTAATCTCACCACAGCTCGTCTCCATGTCCGGCAACTGCTTTTAATTAGAGAAAAGAATGTCCTGAGAAAAGCGAAAAGCCAAATTCTACTTAATGGGTGATTGTGCAGGCGCTTTACTAGCCAGGCGTGTTAAAAAAAGAGAAACTCAGTCCAAAATCCCATATCTGCTCAAATCTGATGGCTCCCGAATATATAACCCAATCCACATAGCTGAGGAATTTGCCTCATATTACTCTTAACTCTATAACCTCAGCTCCCACCAAGGTACCCCTCAACCCTCTCAGGCTTCAATAGCTGCCTTTTTGGAGAAAGCAAATCTACCCATGGTCAGCTCAGAGCAATTGTTCCTCCTAAACGCACCCATCATAGAGTCCGAAATCTCACAAATTATTAAAGAAGCTAAAAAACGTTCCTCTCCAGGCCCGGACAGTTTCTCCTTTTCCTATTATATCCAGTTCTTTCCTATACTGTCCCCTTACCTTTTACGTCTATTTAACAATTGGCTGATGGTTTGTAGCATTAAGCGTGAGGGATTAGAAGCCTCTATTGCGACCCTCCCCAAACCGGGAAAACCCATGACCTCCCCTGGGAATTTTCACCCCATCGCTCTTCTTAATTGCGACGTTAAAATTTACGCTAAGATCTGGGCCAGCAGATTATTGGTGGTACTCCCCACACTCATACACCCTGGCCAAGTTGGGTTCATACCAGGCAGGCAGACTAGTGACAGCACAAGGCATCTGATTGATCTGCTGGATGTGGTAGAGAGGGGGAGCCTCCCCAGTGTGTTTCTGTCACTTGACGCTGAAAAAGCATTTCACAGGGTGCACTGGGTATATATTGAGCTTACTCTGCAAAAATTTGGTCTTACTGGCCAGATCTCTAGAGCTATTATGGCTCTCTACTCCAACCCTTGTGCCTCTGTATATTCATCTGGTTTTAACCCCTTAGTGATGGAGCCAAATTTTTGAAATCTGACCAGTGTCAATTTATGTGGTAATAACTCTGGAATACTTCAACAAATCCCAGTGATTTTGAGAATGCTTTTTTGTGACACATTATACTTTATGATAATGGTAAATTTAGGTGGATATGTTTTGTGTTTATTTATATAAAAAAATCAGTAATGAGAAAAATTTAAAAAAATTTGCAATTTTCAAACTTTGAATGATTATCCCTTTTATCCAGATAGTCATACCACAGCAAAACATTAATAAATAACATTTCCCTCATGTCTGCTTTACATCAGCGCCATTTGTAAAATGTTACTTTATTTTGTTAGCATTTTAGGAGGTTTAAAAATGTAGCAGTAATTTTTCATTTTTTCAAGGAAATTTAAAAAAATTTATATTTTTAGGGACCTATCCATGTTTAAAGTGCGTTTAGTGGTCCCATATATTGGGAAATCCCCAAAAGTGATATTATTTTAAAAACAGCACCCCCTGACGTATTAAAAACTGTAGTCAGGTAGTTTATTAACTCTTCAGGTGCTTTTCAGGAATTAATGCTAAGTGGCATGACAGAAATGAAAAAGTGTATTTTTACCACCTAAATGCCTCTAACTTCTGAACAGGTTACAACAGCCATCAGACTCTAAGGCTGCTATTTGGTCATGAATTGCCATGGCAAACATCAGAACCATACAATGATGATCTCAGGGTACCGATGGGGATAAAGAGGAAGCCCCCACACTCTGTTAACCATTTATAATGATGTAGTCACTATTGGCAGCAGCATCTAAGCGGTTAAACAGATTTGTATGGTGCAAACACTGATCGTGGCTAATGCAACAAGTTGTCAGCTATAGTGTACAGCCTACAGCTGCGGGATTGTCACCTGTATGGGGATGCCATTCTCTTATATCTCAGGTCAGTTAAAAGACGTATTGGCAGTCATTAATGGGTTAAATCCCGGACTTTTCCCATTTCTAATGGGACCCACCAAGGCTGCCCCCTCTCTCCCCTCATTTTTGTTCTGATCATGGAACCTGTTACGCCGCCTTTTCATACTTACCTGTCCGGCCGGCACGCTCCCGATGCTCCCTTCTCTTCTCTGTCTTCCTGCTTTTCCAGCGCTCGTCTCTCTTGTGCTTCGTGCATGCGCAAACGCGCTCCTTTCGTCGCTGGGGCTGCTGGGAGGTCGTGACCCGGTGGCTCCGCCTCCAATATGGCAGCGCCCATTGGGTACTTCTTCCCAGCGCCTGCCCTGCTTAGACGCCTTTGCGTCTATTGCGTTTGCTGGTTAACCGCCTGTAACCCCTTAGGTTCCTTGGCTCTGATCCGTGTTATCTCCGCAGTGTTCCTTACGTCCTCTGTTTGCTGTCCACTGCCTGTTCTGTGTTCCTGCCGTATCCTGCCTAGTCCTGTGTTCCTGCCGTATCCTGCCAAGTCCTGTGTTCCTGCCGTATCCTGCCTAGTCCTGTGTTCCTGCCATATCCTGCCAAGTCCTGTGTTCCTGCCGTATCCTGCCAAGTCCTGTGTTCCTGCCGTATCCTGCCAAGTCCTGTGTTCCTGCCGTATCCTGCCAAGTCCTGTGTTCCTGCCGTATCCTGCCAAGTCCTGTGTTCCAGCCAGTCCGAAGGCTCCGTTGTCCTCCATCTCTCGAGTACCAGCATCTTATCGGTTAGTACCCTGTCTTTGCTGCCTCCGCCATTTTAGTCACTTCACTAGTCCCGTCTCCCCACTGCCTGTCGTTCTCTCTGTGCTCTAACTACAGTCGTCCCTTTGGCTCCGGCAGTTGCGGCTTCACCCTCCTTGGGCCTGTCCCTAACTCTCCCTGTACAGGGGGTGGCTTCATCTGGTCCACTCGTCCTTGGGGGCTCTGAAGTCGTGACCCAGAGGGTCCACTTCCTTAGACCTTATAGTACGCAAAGGCCATGGATCCCGCTGGAGCTGCAGCCGCGCAGAAAGAGCTTATTTTTCTGCGGGAGAACCAATCCCGCATGATGTCTTTCATGAAGTCTAAGGACTCCTGTCTCTCTGCCCTCCAGATCTCCGACCCGGGGAATGCCTCTCAGCTGGCCGGTTTACAACAAGAACTTGCTCAGCAGCGCGACGCTCAGTCCCAAATTCTGGGTTATATGGCTTCTGTAGATAGTCGTCTGCTTTCTCTCCAAACTGCTACGTCCGTTCCTTCCCCAGCTCTTGCTCCTCATCCCACGCCCTGTTTGGCCAAACCTGCTCGCTTTAACGGAGATCCCAAACAATGTTGGGGATTTCTCAATCAATGCCGTCTTCATTTTGAGCTCCTTCCCATGCAGTATCCTACAGATCGGGCCAAGGTGGCTTTCATTGTTTCCCATTTAGAGGGAGATGCTTTAGCGTGGGTAAATCCTCTTTGGGAGTGGGATGATCCAGTGGTTCTTCAGCTCACACCATTCTTGGAGACCTTCCGTCAGGTTTTTGATGAGCCGGGCCGCTTGGCCTCAACTACTGAGGCTTTGCTTAATTTACTGCAGGGTTCCTTGACGGTGGGGCAATACGCTATTCAGTTTCGGACTTTATCTTCAGACTTGGGTTGGAATAATGAGGCATTAGTAGGGGCATTTTGGCAGGGGCTTTCGAGTCGTATTAAAGATGAATTGGCAGGTCGTGATACTCCAACTAATTTGGAGGATTTAATTGCCTTGGCTACTCGCATTGACCTTTGCTTTCAGGAGCGAGCCCGGGAGAGAAGATTCCCTCGCTCTTCTATGCCCTCTCGTAGACCTCCCAGTCCGCGGCCCAGAGCCTCTGCTTCGGTCCCTGCTCCTGAACCAATGCAAGTGGATCGCATTAAACTCTCTGAACAACGTCGGAAGGAGAGACGCGCCGAGAGTCATTGTTTTACTGTGGGAGCTCCTCTCATCTTCTTCGAGCCTGCCCAGAACATCTGGAAAACTCCTCCGCCTAGGTCAGGTAAGGGAGGCCTCCCTAGGTTCACGTGAAACCTCTCTACCCTTCACTCTGCCAGTTTTGTTGCACGCTCATGATAAGTGCATTTCTCTTGAGGCCTATGTGGACTCCGGTGCTGCAGGAAATTTTATTAGATTAGAGGAGGTTATTAAGTTCTCTGTCCCCGTTAAGTTTTTAGAGAATCCTCTTTTTCTAGCTTCCGTAGACGGAAGACCTCTGCAAGAGACTGTCACTCAAGTCACTCAGGTAGTTGAGCTTCAAGTAGGGGCTCTTCATAGGGAGCGAATCTCGTTTTTTGTTTTAGCCAACATTTCTCATCCCATTCTTCTCGGTCTTCTGTGGCTACGGGTCCACAAACCCTTTTTAGACTGGCATAGGGGCAACATACTTCGCTGGGGGGATTTTTGTCAGGCTCGTTGTCTGCTGTCGGTGCGTCCTGTTGGTGTCCCCTCTCCTCCTCCCATTCCCATCGGGTTGCCCTCTGTTTATGCCTCCTTTGCGGATGTTTTTGACAAAAAGGAGGCAGATACTCTTCCACCACATCGTCCCTACGATTGTCCCATAGACCTTGTACCTGGTACGACTCCTCCTAAAGGAAGAATTTATCCTCTCTCACCGGCAGAGACTCAAGCTATGTCAGAGTATATTCAAGATAATCTTTCCAAAGCTTTCATTTGAAAATCTGCTTCTCCAGCTGGGGCTGGTTTCTTTTTTGTGAAAAAAAAGGATGGTACCCTTCGTCCGTGTATTGACTGCAGAGGGTTAAATAACATTACTGTGAAGAATAAATACCCTTTGCCTCTTATTTCTGAACTCTTCGACCGCCTGAGGGGAGCATGAATTTTTACCAAGCTGGACCTCCGAGGAGCCTACAATTTGATCCGTATCCATGCGGGGGACGAGTGGAAGACCGCATTCAGCACTCGGGATGGTCACTACGAGTATTTGGTAATGCCTTTTGGACTTTGCAATGCTCCTGCGGTATTCCAAGAGTTCGTCAACGGTATCTTTTGTGATTGCCTCTATACCAGAGTCGTGGTCTATTTGGATGACATCCTCATCTTCTCTCCAGATTTGTCCACTCATCGGCGTGACGTTCACCAAGTTTTACTATGGTTAAGACAGAATCATCTTTTCGCGAAGATAGAGAAATGTGTCTTCGAACAGTCCTCGGTACCTTTCCTGGGTTATATTGTTTCTGAAGATGGTCTGAAGATGGATTCAGAGAAAGTGTCGGCCGTTCTAAATTGGCCACGTCCTTCAGGAGAGAAGGCTATTCAGCGATTCCTAGGCTTCGCCAACTACTATAGACAGTTTATCCCTCATTTTTCTTCTCTGACCAAACCAATTTCTGCTCTGATCCGCAAAGGGGCAAACTCAAATCTCTGGTCTGCCGAGGCCGAAGCTGCTTTCCAAACTCTAAAGCAAGAGTTTGCTTCTGCACCAGTACTCCATCGACCTGATTCCAACAAACTGTTTGTCCTTGAAGTTGATGCATCCTCTATTGGAGCAGGAGCGGTCTTACTTCAGAGGTCTAATTCGGGTCGTTTGGTCACCTGTGGGTTTTTCTCCAAAGCTTTTTCTCCTCCGGAGCGAAACTATTCCATAGGTGACAAGGAATTACTGGCCATAAAATTGGCTCTAGAAGAGTGGCGGTACCTCCTGGAGGGGGCTGTACATACTTTTGTTATTTTTACAGATCACAAGAATCTGTCTTATGTCCAGTCTGCCCAGAGGCTTAACCCCCGACAATCCAGATGGTCTTTGTTTTTTGGACGTTTTGATTTTGAGTTGCATTTCCGACCTGGGGATAAGAACATTAAAGCTGACGCTCTGTCAAGGTCTTTTCAATCTCAGGATGAGGAGGAGAGACCAGCACATATTCTTGATCCAGCTAAGATTGTCTCGTTGGCTCCTCTGAAGGTGATCACTACACCCCCGGGAAAGACCTTTGTATCCAATCGTGACAAACTGAAAGTTTTACGTTGGGGTCATTCTTCCCGGTTCGCTGGCCATGTTGGGGGCAAGAAGACTCTCACCCTGATTTCTCGCCATTACTGGTGGCCTTCACTTCAGCAAGATGTCCTGGATTTCATTGCCTCTTGTTCTTCATGTGCTAGAAACAAAGTTCCCCGACAGCTTCCTTCTGGACCTCTCCTTCCACTTCCTGTGCCCTCGGTTCCCTGGAGTCACATCGCTATGGATTTCATCACCGATTTGCCGAAATCTTCGAATTGTACTGTAATTTTGGTGGTGGTAGATAGATTTTCTAAAATGGCTCACTTCATCTCTCTGCCTGGTTTACCTTCAGCTCCTGAGTTGCTAAGGTCTTTCTTCATCAGATATTTCGGCTTCATGGATTCCCTCAGCATATCGTGTCCGACCGTGGAGTTCATGAAGGTATCGCTAAATTTTTCTTCTGCATACCATCCCCAGTCTAACGGTCAAGTGGAGCGGGTGAATCAAATTCTTACATCTTATCTTCACCATTTTACTAATGCTCATCATGATGACTGGGTATCTCTTCTTCCTTGGGCAGAATTCGTTTATAATAACCATACTAGCGAATCTTCGTCTAAATCTCCTTTTCTCATTGTTTTTGGGCAACATCCCGGCATTCCTCTCCCTGTTTCCCCCACCTCAGGTGTACCGGCGGCAGATTCCTTGTCTGTGGAATTCTCCAAAATTTGGCAGGAGGCTAAGGAGGCTCTTCAGAGAGCAGGTTTCAGAATGAAAAAGTATGCTGATAAAAGGCGTTTAGATGTTCCTCCGTATCGTCCTGGTGACAAGGTCTGGTTATCCTCTCGTTACATCAGACTCAAGATTCCCTCTTAAAAATTTGTCCCTCGTTACATCGGTCCCTTTGAGATTTCTAGCCAAATTAATGATGTAGCCTATAAGTTGAAGTTGCCCTCCTCGTTACGTATTCCTAACTCTTTTCATGTTTCACTTCTCAAACCCGCAATTTTTAATCATTTTCATTCTGCTCCGTCGCATTCTCATTTTCCTATTTCTTCCGATGCTGCTTTTGAGGTTAAGGATATTCTTGCTACGAAGTTTGTTAAGGGTAAGGCTTAATACTTGATCGATTGGAAGGGCTTTGGTCCCGAGGAGAGATCCTGGGAACCCCTGGAGAACATCAACGCTCCTGTGATCTTAAAAAAATTCCTTTCCAGTTTTAAAGAGAGGAGGGGTAAGAGAGGGGGTACTGTTACGCCGCCTTTTCATACTTACCTGTCCGGCTGCGCGCTCCCGATGCTCCCTTCTCTTCTCTGTCTTCCTGCTTTTCCAGCACTCGTCCCTCCTGTGCTTCGCGCATGCGCAAACGCGCTCCTTTCGTCGCTGGGGCTGCTGGGAGGTCATCACCGGTGGCTCCGCCTCCAATATGGCGGCGCCCGTCGGGTACTTCTTCCCAGCGCCTGCCCTGCTTAGACGCCTTTGCGTCTATTGCGTTTGCTGTTTAACCGCCAGTAACCCCTTAGGTTCCTTGGCTCTGATCCGTGTTATCTCCGCAGTGTTCCTTACGTCCTCTGTTTGCTGTCCCCTGCCTGTTCTGTGTTCCTGCTGTATCCTGCCTAGTCCTGTGTTCCTGCCGTATCCTGCCAAGTCCTGTGTTCCTGCCGTATCCTGCCAAGTCCTGTGTTCCTGCTGTATCTTGCCAAGTCCTGTGTTCCTGCCGTATCCTGCCAAGTCCTGTGTTCCTGCCGTATCCTGCCAAGTCCTGTGTTCCTGCCGTATCCTGCCAAGTGTCCCGTGCTCCTGCCTTGTTCTGCCAGTCCTGTGTTCCTGCCGTTCCCAGCCAGTCCGAAGTCTCTGTTGTCCTCCATCTCTCGAGTACCAGCTTCTTATCGGTTAGTACCCTGTCTTTGCTGCCTCCACTATTTTAGTCACTTCACTAGTCCCGTCTCCCCACTGCCTGTCGTTCTCTCTGTGCTCTAACTACAGTCGTCCCTTTGGCTCCAGCAGTTGCGGCTTCACCCTCCTTGGGCCTGTCCCTAACTCTCCCTGTACAGGGAGTGGCTTCATCTGGTCCACTCATCCTCGGGGGCTCTGAAGTCATGACCCAGAGGGTCCACTTCCTTAGACCTTATAGAACCTCTCGCTGCCATTGTAAGACAATGCATGGACATTAAGGGTGTGCTGGTGGGGGGAGTCGAGCACAAAATTGGCCTGTAGTTTTAACTTGCTCCGCTCCCCTTGACTCCCTGAACACAATCACCTCTATTTTACATCAATTTTCCGCAGCTTCTTATTACAAACTTAATTTGACTAAGTCCACGATTTTTCCCCTTGTTCCTCCCCGTTCCCCTCCAACTACAAATCCAAGCTAAATATCCCTTCATTTGGTCCCCCCTTGGCTTCACCTACCTGGGCATTCGGATGACTCAGTTAGCTGATATCGTCTGTACTAATTGTGAGGCGTCCCTCTCGGATATTAAAAAAGACATGGATCAATTTTCTAATTCTCCTCTTTCGTGGATGGCAAGAATACAAACATCTAAAATGCTAATTCTCCCCAAACTTATATATCTATTTAGATGCCTCCCTTTATCCATCCCTTCTCAGTACATATCAGCCTTCCAATGACTTATTGACCACTTTATCTGGAATAAGAAACCACACAGAATTAAACGCCAAATTATGTCTTTGCCATATGCGAGGGGAGGTTTGGGTGCTCCTAGGGTTCATTTGTATCATAGGGCTGCACTTTTGGAACCTTTTAAATTATGGTGGGAAGGGGATTCTCTCCTTCCTTGGTTTCTGATTGAGTCGCATTATGCCCCCAGGAACTCTCTTAGACTCCTTTTAGAGCTTCAGTTGCTCCGTGCCTCTTCATGTGGTCCTTCTCTTTGATTAATTAGATCTGCTTCAAAACTTTGGGCTGCATTATGTCCTACTCACTTCCCATTTCTGTACAATTATGTTTCCTTGCAAGCTTTAGAATGTGCTATTGATAATATCTCCTTGTCCTCCCGGAGGGAGCATGGGGTGCACAGAGTGGTTGATTTCTATGGCTCAGCTGGTCTGAACTCATTTTCAGAGCTAGTTAGTCGCTACTCCTTGTTCAACAAGGCTTTTTTTCAATATCTACAACTGCGTAGCCTCCTGAGGGCTCATCGACTGTTTGGTGCACCTATGCCCCCGACAGATAACCCGGCTCAAAGATTTTTCAAATCATGCACCCTAGTTCCTCATGGTATCTCCAACTTATATAAGGCTCTATTGTCCCATGGTGTAGCAGACAAACTTCCTTTTATGTCCTCTTGGGAATCCTCTCTCTCCTTCGAGGCATCTCCTGTAGATTGGCATAATGCCATGTTACACCCCTCTAAATTTTCTTCTTGCCTTGGTCATCTAGAGCAGGTAAAAAAGATTAATCTACAATGGTATATTACTCCTGTCCGGATGGCTAAGTTCCATCTCTCCTCCTCCCCTTTATGCTGGAAGAAATGCAACTCCACTGGATCTCTAGCCCATGTCTTGTGGGCTTGTACCTGCATTCAAGTTTTCTGGCGCCAGGTTGAATCTATACTAGCTGAAGTAACCCACCTCCCCTTCGTCTTAACTGGCCCCCTAGCAGTGTTGGGTATCTTTCTACTGGACTTACCGTCTCCTCTTCAACCTGTGATGTCTAACATTCTTGTCGCAGCTAGACAGTGAGTTGCTAAGTACTGGAAGTCCCCTAATGTTCCTTCCAGGAATTAACTTATAGCCAAAGTTAACCTTCATTTTAGCTATGAATCAACCAAAGCTGATTGTCTCACTAAAAAAAATAAGGTCCTCACCTGGTGGGACCCCTGGGTTGCGTCGTCCTTTGCATCCTCCACTGTCCTGTCTCACTGTCCTTAAGAGTTGTGTCTGATCTTATGTGATATTTTTTGTGATCATGTCTCTGCGGATATAATATTGTGGACAAACCATTTTATGTCTCACCATTGTTCCCCCTTCTCTCCTCCTGACCTCCCCCCCCCCTTCCCTCTTCCCTTTCTCCACTCGTTGTAGTTTCAGTTTATGTGGTTTTTGATTCAATAAAAATTTTGAATGGATAAAAAAAAATTGGATCGGTCACTAAGGGGTTAAAAAATAGAAATTCAAATGACAATTACTCTTTTAGGAGGTTACATTTATTGGATACTTTATTATATCTTTCATCACATCATTTCTTACTGCATTACTACACAAAAAAGTGTTTAATATTGTTATGCATGAATTTTTAACACCTTTCTGACATCCGACATACTATCCCATCAATGTGGGCTGGGCAGATATGACCATGGACGGGATAGTACATTGAAGACGATTGGCAGCGCACACGGGTGGTGTGTGGCCAATCGGGGCTGAGTGTCAGCGGATTCTCACAGCTGACCCCCAGGACTAAGTGCCAGGAGCAGACACGGACCACTACCAGCACTTTAACCCCTGAAAAAAGATTGCATCATTTCGGTGGCATAGAGAAGCATTGTGCAGGGAGGGGGCTCCCTGCGTGCTTCCCTGAGACCCTCAGAACAAAGCGATGTGATGGCGCTGCTCAGGGGGTCTCCTCTCTGCAGGCCCCCAGTTCCAAGATGGCCAAGGGGGCCTTCTGGGTCCTGCAGGGAGGAGGCTTGTCAGTGCCTGCTGAGAGCGGTCACCTGCAAGCCTCCTTCACTGCCTGTCAGATCTCTGATCTGACAAAGTGCTGTGCAATGTGTCAGATAGGCGATCTGACTTTATACAGTGATGTCCCATCCTGGTACAATGTAAAAAAGTAAAATAAAAATATTATACTGTGTAAAAAAAATTTTTTTAATTTCCTAAATAAAGAAAAAAATAAATATTGTTCCAATAAATATATTTCTTTATGTAAATAAAAAGAAAAACAATAAAAATACACATATTTATTATCGCTGCATCCGTAAAGACCCGACCTATAAAACTGTCCCACTAGTTAACCCCTTCAGTGAATGCCGTTAAAAAAATAAACAAAAAACAAGGCAAAAAACAATGCTTTATCAATGCTTTATCATCATACCACCGATCAAAAAGCGGAATAACACGTGATAAAAAATTCGGATATAAACATGGTACCGCTGGAAACATCATCTTGTCCTGCAAAAAATGAGCTGCCATACAGCATCATCAGCGGAAAAATAAAAAAGTTATAGCTCTCAGAATAAAGTGATGCAAAAACAATTATTTTTTACATAAAATAGTTTTTATGTCTTCGGCGGGGAGGGCGCCCAGGCTGCGGACCATGTGCAGTGCTGGCTAAGGTACATTGATGATTTATTTATAATTTGGCAGGGCAGCGAATAACAGCTGTAGTTATTTATGGATAGTCTAAATTCAAATACATACAACATCAGATTGACTTATAAATACAGTTGAACCGAGGTGGACTTTCTGGATATTAAAATACTGACTGACAGACATCGGCATTTGCAGACGGATGTCTACCGAAAGCCCACCTCGGTAAATGCATTGCTGCATGCAGGATCCAGTCATCCTGGGAGCACTGTTAGGGCCATCTCGGTGGGCCAGTTTTTACGAATCAGGCGTATTTGTTCGTCTGAGGAGAGATTTGAGCGGCATGCCACGGACATGAAGGATAGGTTCCGGATGCGCGGGTACAGCGGCAAGAGCATCAGAAGGGGTTGTATGCAGGGTAAGAGAAGCAGTCGTACTGCACTCTTACACTCTCAGGCAAAAAACAAAAAAGGACAGGATCAGATTAGGTTTATATCTACGTACAATGGACAATGGGGGCAAATGAGGGAATGCCTCCAGCATCACTGGAGCGTTTTACATACTGACCCAGTTCTTGCAGGGTGTCTACCAAAAAATCCCCTAGTGACGGCAAGAAGGAGCCAAAATTTGGCTGATATTCTTGTCCATAGCCATTATGTTCCGGGTACTAAAATTTTTTTTTAACTCTTGAGGCCCTCCACAGGGATGTTTCCCATGTGGGACATGTGTGGCCTGTAAAAATATTATTCGAACAACCACCTTCTCCGCGGCGGATGGTGTAAAAAACTTTTCCATCAAACAATTTATCACGTGTGCCACCACACAGGTGATATATTATGCGACATGTGGATGCCCCAAAATCTACATCGGTTTAACATCACACCAATTAAGGATACGCACCACGGGAGCATGTACGGGATATCAAGGCAGCAGCTTCCGTCACTGACTTGACGCTATTAAAGACAATCCCCAAACAATATAAATTATTTCATCAGTGTAATCCAAAATCATTTTTGGTTACGGGTATCCAACATGTCCAGTGTGGCATTCGTGGTGGAGACATCAAACGCCTATTAGCTCAAAAGGAATGTAGGTGGATTACTATCTTGGGGACTATGTCCCCCAATGGACTCAATGAGTCACAAGGTTTTGCCTCATTCCTGTAGTATTGTTCATTGTTTCTTGCCTGTGTGGTCCCTGCCATCCTCTTGCCATCTGCATGATTTTAACGGCTTGTTTTATTTATTTTTGTCTGTCTTGTGCACTTACTTTGTTGTCTCTTTTTTAACTTAAGTGACGAATTTTATCTATGCGCTACCTGTATGACTTCAAGTGGTACCATCTGGATGGATGAAAAGAGTCCCTGTCTTAATCTATTGGAAGGATGCTATAAAGCCTGGTATTGGTGAAGAAAATGTACCCACTGGTGCCCATATCTGGATCAAAGAAATGGACTACATAGTGACTTTAGTACTCATGATATAATTTGGCCTTTTTCCCCTCCCCCCCTTTTTTTTGCAGTATTTTACAGTATGGGGACTATGGGACCTGTTGTACATTGTATAATGATGTTCACTATGTCAGTATATCACCATCGGTAACCCTCAGTAGAAACTAAGTATCGCTATGTCATGACTGTATTTCCGGTGAGGTCTGATGTGCGCGCTGTGCGGCTTTGGTGTCCATTTACGTACTGTGCAGCGGTGCCGCCTTCTGTGTACCTGGTTGCCTGGTGACGGCCAGGCACCGGCCGCCCCACGTGACCGGGTCCGGATTGATGGTGCCGGTGTGCAGCGATGGACGGCGCTTCAGCCGTGCGCGTGCGCTTGCAGCACATCCAAATTGACGTCCTCTGATCAGGTGATCGGATGTGACGAATATAAATACAGGGATTGTTACCTCCACTAGCCACGCCCCCTGAAGAAGGTCATCGGTACTGAAACGTACGTTGGGGAGTGGGTTCCAGCTCTCCTGCACTGCGCCATGACGGGTAATGGTATCTGATCACAGCCTCTTACTTTTTGTTTGTATGCCGCCAGCACACCGTTGATATCTAGTGATGGGTGAGCAGAATGTATGAGGCCAATGAGGGGGCTCTTGTGTACTAAGTGGTAGCTTTTTGCACCTGTGAGAGTGGCATTATTAACCTTGTTGTTCCTCTAAGCTGCATTTTAACCCCTTGTTATTTAACAAAATCATCTACATGACGGCATTATAAAATTTCACATACCCTAGGCGCACTGTATCTGTGCTGGAACTTATTATCTTGGTAGTTTTTGGTCACTGACAATCTATTGGACTGCTCTATAGGTTGCTTTTTTAAAAGGATTTTTGTATGGTGTGTTTTACTTGGCTAAAATAAAATTATGATGTATTTTTGGTAAACGAGCAATGACTCAGGTCTTTCTTGTCGTACAACATGCATTATTAGAGTCGCTAATTCCACAATGTGCAATTGGCATATAGATGTTATTTTATGCATCGCAATATATATGGTAAATAATGATTTGGAGAGGTTATATATTATTTATAAAATAGTTTTTATTGTATAAAAGCGCCAAAACATAAAAAATTATATAAATGAGGTATCGTTGTCATGGTACTAGCCAGAAGAATAAAACGGCTTTATTAATTTTACCACACACAGAACCGTATAAATGCCCCACCCAAAAGAAATTCATGAATTTCTGTTTTTTGCTCATTCTGCATCCCAAAAATCATAATAAAAAGCGATAAAAAAAAGTCATGTGCCCGAAAATGGTACCAATGAAAACATCAACTCGTCCCGCCAAAAGCAAGACCTCAGATGACTCTGTGGGCCAAAATATGAAAAATTATAGCTCTCAAGATGCGGTGATGCAAAAACTATTTTTTGCAATAACAAGCATCTTTTAGCTTGTGAGAGCTGCGAAACATAAAAACCTGATATAAAAACCTACTATAAATAGCAAATGAAACCCCCCCTTTATCACTCCCTTATTTAAGGAAAGATAATAAAAAAAATATTTATTTCCATTTTCCCCTTGGGGTTAGGGTTAGGGCTAAAGTTAGGGTTATGGTTGGGGCAAAAGTTAGGGTTAGGGCTAAAGTTAGGGTTAGGGTTGGGGCTAAAGTTAGGGTTGGAGCTAAATTTAGGGTTAGGGTTGGGGCTTAAATTAGGGTTAGGATTGGGGCTAAACCTACGGTTAGGATTAGGGCTAAAGTTAGGGTGTGGATTAGGGTTAGAGTTGGGATTACGTTTATGGTTGGGATTAGGAGTGTGGTTAGGGTTATGGTTGGGATTAGGGTTAAGTGTGTTGGGGTTTAGGTGTGTGTTGGGCTTAGGGTTGTGGTTAGGGTTGTGATTGGGGTTAGGGGTGTGTTGGGATTAGGGTTGGAGATAGAATTGGGGGGTTTCCACTGTTTAGGCGCATCAGGGGCTCTTCAAACGTGACATGGCATCCGATCTCCTGTTACTCTTGTAAAAATAAAAATTTGGGGGCTAAAAAATCATTTTTGTGGGAAAAAAATGATTTTTTATTTTCACGGCTCTGCGTTATAAACTTTAGTGAAACACTTGGGGGTTTAAAGTTCTCACAACACATCTAGATAAGTTCCTTGGGGGGTCTAGTTTCCAAAATGATGTCACTTGGGGGTTTCTACTGTTTAGGCACTACAGTGGCTCTGCAAATGCAATATGATGCCCGCAGATCATTCCATCAAAGTCTGTATTCCAAAACTTCACTACTTCCCTTTCAAGCCACAAGTGCCCAAACAGTAGTTTTCTCCCACATATGGGATATCAGCGTGCTCAGAACAAATTGTGCAACAACTTTTGTGGTCCAATTTATCCTGTTACCCTTGTAAAAATACAAAATTGGGGCTAAAAATTCTTTTTTGTGGAAAAAAAAATGATTTTTATTTTCACGGCTCTGTGTTATAAACTTTAGTGAAACACTTGGGGGCTCAAAGTTCTCACAACACATCTAAATAAGTTACTTGGGAGTCTAGTTTCCAATATGGGGTCACTTTGGGGGGATTTCTGCTGTTTCAGTTCATCAGGGGCTCTGTCAACTCAATGTGACACCCGCAGACCAATCTAGCAAAGTCTGCATTCCAAAATGTCGCTCCTTCCCTTCTGAGCTCTGCCGTGCACAAAAACCGTGGTTCCCACCACATATGGGGTATCAGCATACTCAGGACAAATTGCACAACAGCTTTTGGGGTCCAATTTCTCTGGATACCCTTGAGAAAATAAAAAATTGTGGGCTAAAATATAATTTCTATGGAAAAAAATGATTTTTTTATTTTCACAGCTCTACATTATATACCTCTGTGAAACAATTGGGGGTTCAAAGTGCTCAACACACATCTAGATAAGTTCCTTTGGTGGTCTAGTTTTCAAAATGTGGTCAATTGTGGGGGGTTTCCACTGTTTAGGCACATCAGGGGCTCTTCAAATGCAACATGGCATCTGATCTCAATTCCAGCCAATTCTGCGTTGAAAAAGTCAAACGGTGCTCCTTCCCTTCCAAGCTCTGCAATGCACCCAAAACAGTGGTTTACTCCCACATATGGGGTATAAGTATACTCAGGACAAATTGCACAACAATTTTTGTTGTCCAATTTCACCTGTTACCTTTCTAAAAATAAAAAATTGGGGGTGAAAATATAATTTTTGTTAAAAACATTTAATTATTTTTTTATTTTTATGCCTCTACATTATAAAGTTCTATGAAGAACTTGGGAGTTGATAGTCCTCACCACACATCTAGATAAGTTCCTTAGGGGGTCTACTTTCGAAAATGGTGTCACTTGCATGGGGTTTCCACTGTTTAGGTACATCAGGGGCTCTCCAAACATGACATGGCATCTGATCTCAATTCCAGCCAATTTTGCATTGAAAAGTCAAACGGCGCTGCTTCCCTTCCGAGCTCTGCCATGCGCCCAATCAGTGGTTTACCCCCACATATGGGGTATCAGCATACTCAGGATAAATTGAACAACAACTTTTGTGGTCCAATTTCTCCTGTTACCCTTGGTAAAATAAAACAAATTGGATCTGAAGTAAATTTTTTGTGAAAAAAGTTAAATGTTCATTTTTTTAAACATTCCAAAAATTCCTGTGAAGCACCTGAAGGGTTAATAAACTTCTTGAATGTGGCTTTGAGGGGTGCAGTTTTTAGAATGGTGTCACTTTCTGGTATTTTCTATCATATAGACCCCTCACAAGCTGCTAAACTTCTTAAAGGATAAGCGAAAACTTATAAGTTTGTGATCATTAGTAGTTAAGAGACCAAAAACCCATACATTTAATAAATTAATTTATGGCCTATTCTTTCTGGCCTATTGGTTGAAATTAGGTCAAGATCAAGAAGTGATCCCCTCTTGTTGGGTCTTGCAATGGTTGTTAAAGGTCTTTATTAGTGATGAGTGAATAGTGAAATATTCGGATTGTGGAAAATCGGCACATGTAATTTCTAATATCCTTGTATGTGTACTGAATAATGAATCCAATGCAAGTGAATGTGAGAGCCGAATATTTTTCTGCTGACTGTATATTGTACAAGCACCCAGACAATGTCATGTTCAAGTTCCCAAAGGGGACTACAAAATACAGTAAAAAAAATAAAAAGAAGTTTTAAAAATATGACCCCCCATAAAACTTCAATACACCACTACTTCCCACATTGAAAATAAATAAATAAAACAAATTAAAAAAATGCACAAATCTGAGATCACCACATCTGTGAAAGTCAGATCTATCAAAATAATTAAAATATAAAAATTAATTAACCAGATAGTTTAATGATTAGTGTTGTGCGATACCTTCCGATACTTGAAAGTATCGGATAGTATCGGCCGATACCCGAAAAATATCGGATATCGCCGATACCGATACCCGATACCAATACAAGTCAATGGGACTCAAGTATCGGAAGGTATCTTGGATGGTTCCCAGGGTCTGAAGGAGAGGAAACTCTCCTTCAGGCCCTGGGATCCATATTCATGTAAAAAATAAAGAATTAAAATAAAAAATATGGATATACTCACCCCTCCGGCGGACCCTGGACCTCAATGAGGAGTTTAGGACCTGCGATGATGTCCCGGCTTGTGATTGGTCGCGTGAGCGGTCACATGAGTGGCATGCGACCAATCACAAGCTGCGACGTCATCGAGGGTCCTAAACTCCTCATTCTTAGGAACGGAGGCTGCCGGTTACAATCGGTAAGGTACAGGGGCCACTGGACGGGTGAGTATATCCATATTTTTTATTTTAATTCTTTATTTTTTACATGAATATGGATCCCAGGGCCTGAAGGAGAGTCTCCTCTCCTCCAGACCCTGGGAACCATACACTGGGAACTTCCGATTCCAATTTCCAATACCACAAAAGTATCGGAACTCGGTATCGGAATTGCGATACCGCAAGTATCGGCCGATACCCGATACTTGCGGTATCGGAATGCTCAACACTATTAATGATGCAATGAGAAAAGAAATATACAAATTACAGTATTGCTGCTTTTGTCCTCCGCCACATAATGGATGTTGTTATTCAAAAGTACAACTTATCCTACAAACAAAAGCTCTCATATTTATACAGTACAGACCAAAAGTTTGGACACGCCTTCTCATTTAAAGATATTTCTGTATTTTCATGACTATGAAAATTGTACATTCACACTGAAGGCATCAAAATTATGAATTAACACATGTGGAATTATATACTTAACAAAAAAGTGTGAAACAACTGAAAATATGTCATATTCTAGGTTCTTCAAAGAAGCTACCTTTTGCTTTGATGACTGCTTTTCACACTCTTGGCATTCTCTTGATGAGCTTCAAGAGGTAGTCACCGGGAATAGTCTTACAACAATCTTGAAGGAGTCCCCAGAGATGCTTAGCACTTGTTGGCCCTTTTGCCTTCACTCTGCGGTCCAGCTCACCCCAAACCATCTCGATTGGGTTCAGGTCTGGTGACTGTGGAGGCCAGTTCATCTGGCATAGCACCCCATCACTCTCCTTCTTGGTCAAATAGCCCTTACACAGCCTGGAGGTGTGTTTGGGGTCATTGTCCAGTTGAAAAATAAATGATGGTCCAACTAAACGCAAACCGGATGGAATAGCATACTGCTGCAAGATGCTGTGGTAGACATGCTGGTTCAGTATGCCTTCAATTTTGAATTAATCCCCAAGAGTGTCACCAACAAAGCACCCCCACACCATCACACCTCCTCCTCCATGCTTCACAGTGGGAACTAGGCATGTAGAGTCCATCCGTTCACCTTTTCTGCGTCACACAAAGACACAGTGGTTGGAACCAAAGATCTCAAATTTGGACTCATCAGACCAAAGCACAGATTTCCACTGGTCTAATGTCCATTCCTTGTGTTCTTTAGCCCCAAAAAAGCCTCTTCTGCTTGTTGCCTGTCCTTAGCAGTGGTTTCCTAGCAGCTATTTTACCATGAAGGCCTGCTGCACAAAGTCTCCTCTTAACAGTTGTTGTAGAGATGTGTCTGCTGCTAGAACTCTGTGTGGTATTGACCTGGTCTCTAATCTGAGCTGCTGTTAACCTGCGATTTCTGAGGCTGGTGACTCGGATAAACTTCTCCTCAGAAGCAGAGGTGACTCTTGGTCTTCCTTTCCTGGGGCGGTCCTCATGTGAGCCACTTTCTTTGTAGCACTTGATGGTTTTTGCCACTGCACTTGGGGACACTTTCAAAGTTTTCCCAATTTTTCGGACTGACTGACCTTCATTTCTTAAAGTAATGATGGCCACTCGTTTTTCTTTACTTAGCTGCTTTTTTCTTGCCATGTGATGAAAATATATTTCATATAGATCTCACTTGCGTGTATACTCCTATATAATTATATATACTCATTTGTACTCATATATCCACAGCTAATATTTACACTATAATCAATTGCTTAAAATGGCTGACAACATCTAAATAAGTTCCTTGGGGGTCTAGTTTCAAATATGGGGTCACTTTTGGGGGATTTCTACTGTTCAAGTTCATCAGGGACTCTGCCAATGCAATGTGACACCCGCAGACCATTCTATCAAAGTCTGCATTCCAAAATGGCGCTCCTTCCCTTCTGAGTTCTGCTGTGCACCCAAACGGTGGTTCCCCCCACATATGGGGTATTAGCATACTCAAGACAAATTGCACAACAGCATTTGGGGTCCAATTTCTCTGGAAACCCTTGGGAAAATAAAAAATTGTGGGCAAAAAGATAATTTCTATGGAAAAAAATGATTTTTTATTTTCACAGCTCTACATTATATACCTCTGTGAAACAATTTGGCGTTCAAAGTGCTCAACACACATCTAGATAAGTTCCTTTGGTGGTCTAGTTTCCAAAATGGGACAAATTGCACAACAACGTTTGTTGTCCAATTTCTCCTGTTACCTTTGTGAAAATAAAAAATTGGGGGTGAAAATATAATTTTTGTGAAGAACATTTAATTATTTTTTATTTTTATGCCTCTACATTATAAAGTTCTATGAAGAACTTGGGAGTTGAAAGTCCTCACCACACATCTAGATAAGATCCTTAGGGGGTCTACTTTCAAAAATGGTGTCACTTGTATGGGGTTTCCACTGTTTAGGTACATCAGGGGCTCTCCAAACGCGACATGGCATCTGATCTCAATTCCAGCCAATTTTGCTTTGAAAAGTCAAACGGCGCGCCTTCCCTTCCGAGCTCTGCCATGCACCCAAACAGTGGTTTACCCCCACATATTGGGTACCAGCGTACTCAGGACAAATTGAACAACTTTTCTGTTCCAATTTCTCCTGTTTCCCTTGGTAAAATAAAACAAATTGGATCTGAAGTAAATTTTTTGTGAAAAAAGTTAAATGTTCATTTTTTTAAACATTCCAAAAATTCCTGTGAAGCACCTGAAGGGTTAATAAACTTCTTGAATGTGGTTTTGAGCACCTTGAGAGGTTCAGTTTTTAGAATGGTGTCACTTTCTGGTATTTTCTATCATATAGACCCCTCACAATCTGCTAAACTTTTTAAAGGATAAGCGGAAAATTATTAGTTTGTGATCATTAGTAGTTAAGAGACCGAAAACCCATACATTTAATATTCTTTCTGGCGTATTGGTTGAAATTAGGTCAAGATCAAGAAGTGATTCCCTCTTGTTGGGTCTTACAATGGTTGTTAAAGGTCTTTATTAGTGATGAGTGAATTGTGAAATATTCGGATTGTGGAAAATCAGAACGTGTAATTTCTAATATCCTTGTATGTAGGGTTGAGCGAAACGGATCGGTCGTTTTCAGAAATCGCCGACTTTTAGGCAAAGTCGGGTTTCATGAAACCCGAACCGATCCTAGTGTGGGATCGGCCATGCGGTACACGATCAGAGCGCCAAAGTCGCGTTTCGTATGACGCTGTTACCGCCGTTTTTCATCCAATGAAGGAGGACGCAGAGTGTGGGCAGCGTGATGACATAGGTCTCTGTCCCCACCATCTTAGACAAGGGCATGGCAGTGATTGGCTTGCTGTCTGCGGCGTCACAGGGGCTATAAAGGGGCGTGCACGCCGACCGCCATCTTACTTCTGCCGATCTGAGCATAGGGAGAGTTTGCTGCAGTTAGTCAGAAGCAGGGACAGAGTTAGGGAGGAAATATAAACCCCCAAACCGCTTGTGCTGGAGCGATTTTCACTGTCCCACACCACCTTTTTGTGCAGGGACAGTGGAGGTCGTATTTTAGTGCAGCAGCTGCATAGCTGTGTGCACGGTGCTGTGCAAACCAACTGCTTTTTTCAAAGCAAAAATCCTGTTGCTCCTTTCTGCACAGTTACCTGTCTTGTTTATTTGTCCACACTTTTTTGTTCTGAAGTCCTTTTTCTTGCTGCCATACTTGTCCTGAGATCATTGTAGGGACTAGGGAGCGTGTTATTGCAGTAATTTTTTTTTTATTTTTTATAATAATTACAGCCACTTTCTGCCACGTTCATAGTGTTGTGTTATACCACTGTGCCAGAGTTGTGGTTCAGTTTCTCCCCCCAAAAGTGAGATAGTAATTCTCACACAGTTTATATTCTGCTGTATTGCTAGTGTGTTGTATATCAGGCAGCCACTTTCTGCCACGTTCATAGTGTTGTGTTATACCACTGGGCCAGAGTTGTGGTTCAGTGTCTCCCCCCAAAAGTGAGATAGTATTTCTCACACAGTTTGTATTCTGCAGTACTGCTAGTGTGTCATATATCAGGCAGTCACTTTCTGCCACGTTCATAGTGTTGTGTTATACCACTGAGCCAGAGTTGTGGTTCAGTGTCTCCCCCCAAAAAAATGAGGAAGTCTGGTGGAAGAGGACGTGGGCGGGGGATGCCAGCTAGTACTGATGGTGGTGGTGGTGCTGCATCTGGTGGTAGTGGCAAAAGTACAGTAGCACCTAAGGCTGGAGGTGTTGAGCCTGCGTCATCGTCTGGCTACACAAGGCCTCGAAGGCTCCCTTACCTGGGAGTAGGAAAACAGCTTTTAAAGCCGGAGCAGCAGGAAAAAGTTTTGTCTTTCCTTGCTGACTCAGCCTCTAGCTCTTTCACCCCCTCTTCCCAAAGTTCAAAATCTAACAGCAGCCAGTCGTCAGTGGATGCTTCCGGTCCGGAAAAAGATGTTTCCTTGTGTCCTTCTCCCAAACCAAAAGTGAAGGATGCGTCAGGCGACACTACAGGTTACTCCATGGAGCTCTTTACCCATACCGTGCCAGGGTTAAAAAGGGAAATTGTACACTGCCCATTACAAGAAGAATCGGACATGGAGTGCACTGATGCACAGCCACAGCTAGATTATGATGCTGTTCCATTGACTCAGATCACTACATTGACCTCGCAGTTTCCTGAGCCAGAATCTGACCCTGATGAGACTATGGTGCCCTGTCCCGAACGCTATAGCACCGGCTTACACGGTGACACTGAGGAAGGTGCACATGACATTGTGGAGGAGGAGGTGATAGATGACCCAGTTCTTGACCCAGATTGGCAGCCATTGGGGGAAGAGGGTGCCGCTGACACTAGCTCACAAGCGGAGGAGGGTTATCTGCAGCAACACCAATCTACATCGCAACAGCTGTCATCAGCCAGGCCCGTATCAGGCCCAAAACGTGTGACAAAAACAGTTTTAGGACAGCGTGGCCAACCGCAGAAAGTTGCACAGCGTGCAATGCCTGAAAAGGAATTCCATAGTAGGAAGAGTGCAGTGTGGCATTTTTTTGACCAAGATCCCAATGATCAGTCTAAAGTGATCTGTAAGGAATGCTCAAAGTCCTTTAGCAGAGGGAAGATTCTTCAAAATTTAAATACAACGTGCATGCGTAGACATTTAACCAGCATGCACTTGCAAGCCTGGACTAATTACCAAACATCCTGTACCGTTGGTGCACCTGGTCAGAATGAAGGTAGTCAGCAACACTACAGTGCTTCCCTCACTGTAAGCCCACCGGTTCGGACACCACTAGCAGCAAATGTGGAGGGATCGTCGCAAGGCCAAAGCAGGCAGGGAATCAGAAGGTTATTGGTAGGAAGCACTGTATGTAGGCCAACATCACCAACTGTCTCTCAATCCGCCATGTCCACCACCACCACCACTGCTAGTTCCACCATCTGCAGGTCTCCTGTCCAGCTCACCCTAGAAGAGACTCTCGTGAGGAAAAGAAAGTACTCATCCTCTCATCCGTGTACACAGGGTTTGAATGCCCACATTGCCAGATTAATCTCGTTAGAGATGATGCCCTACTGGTTGGTCGAAAGCAAAGCTTTCAAAGACCTGATGGCCTTCCCAGTACCACGCTATGACCTACCCAGTCGCCACTTCTTTGCGAGAAAAGCCATCCCAGCCCTCCACCAGCATGTCAAAGACCGCATTGTCCATGCACTGAGGCAGTCTGTCAGTGGTGCACCTCACCACAGATGCATGGACCAGTAGGCATGGCCAGGGACGTTAGGTGTCCATCACGGCACACTGGGTTAATGTGGTGGATGCAGGGTCCACAGGGGACAGCCATAGTGGGACAGTTCTGCCTAGCCCACGGTCTAGGAAACAGTTGGCAGTAGGAGTTCGACACCGCTCCTCCTCCTCCTACTCCTCCTCCAGAAGCGACAGCTCGTCCACAGAGCGCAGTCGCCTGGCAACTCCATCCGCAGCTGCCAGTGTTGCACACGAGGTGTCTCATTATGGAACAGCTAGTGGTAAGCGTCAGCAGGCTGTGTTTGAAATGAAGTGTTTGGGTGACAACAGACACACCGCGGAAGTACTGGCCGAGTTCTTGCAGCAAGAAAGTGAGTCATGGCTGGGTAGTGTACATATTGAGGCAGGCAAGGTAGTCAATGATAACGGAAGAAATTTTATGGCTGCCATAGCCCTTTCACAACTTAAACACATACCTTGCTTGGCTCACACTTTGAACCTGGTGGTGCAGTGCTTCCTGAAAAATTATCCAGAGTTACCAGCCCTGCTCCTGAAGGTGCGAAAACTTTGTTCGCACATCAGCCGGTCGCCCGTAAACTCCAGCCGTATGCTGAACCATCAGCGATCGCTAAATCTTCCACAGCAACGCCTAATAATAGATGTTGCAATAAGGTGGAACTCCACACTGCACATGGTTCAGAGGCTGTGTGAACAGAGGCATGCTGTCATTTATTTGTGGGAGGATACGCATACACGGGCAGGCAGTTGGATGGCAGACATGGAGTTGTCTGGTGTGCAGTGGTCAAAGCTACAAGACCTCTGTTAAGTCCTTCAGTGTTTTGAGGAATGCACACGGCTGGTTAAGTGCAGACGACGCCATCATAAGCATGAGCATCCCACTTATGCGTCTGCTGATGCAAAGTTTGATGCACATTAAGGAGCAGGCGTCTGCAGCCGAGGAGGAGGGAAGCCTTGATGACAGTCAGCCATTGTCTGGTCAGGGAACTGTCCAGGATGAGGTGGCAGACGAAGAGGATGAGGAGGAGGATGATGGGGCAGAATATGTATGGGAGGAGGGAGCTTCTCAGGGGGCAGTAGAAACTGGTGCCGTTGCAAGGTCTGGTACAGGTTTCTTGCGGGACACTTGTGATGTAGATTTGCAAGAAAGTGCTCCTCAACCCAGCAGAAGCAGTGAATTGACACCTGGAACATTGGCCTACATGGCTGAGTATGCCTTGCGTATAGGGTTGAGCGACTTTTATTTTTATAGGATCGGGTCGGGTTTCACGAAACCCGACTTTCTCAAAAGTCGGGTCGAGTGAAATCGGCCGATCCTATAAAAAAATCGGGGTCGGGGTCGGCCGAAACGCGAAACCCAATGCAGTGCAATGGGATACTATGGTTCCCAGGGTCTGAAGGAGAGGAAACTCTCCTTCAGGCCCTGGGATCCATATTTACGTGTAAAATAAAGAATTAAAATAAAAAAAATTGATATACTCACACTCTGACGCGCCCTGGTAGTAACCGGCATCTTCCTTTCCTAAAAATGGCGCTTGAAAGACCGTTCGAATGCTTCACGGCTTGTGATTGGTCGCGGCGGCCCACGTGACCGCTGAGCGACCAATCACAAGCTGGTGACATTATTCTCAGGTCCTGTTCTGGTTCTCAGGTACATGAGAATTAGGTCACGGCTTGTGATTGGTCGCTGAGCGGTCACGTGGGCCGCCGCGACCAATCACAAAGCCGTGACGTCATCGGAAGGTCCTTCACGCGTTCATTCTTAAGAAGGAAGGCTGCCGGAAAGAAGCAGGGCACGTACGAGGGTGAGTATATACCTAATAGGAATATACTCACCCTCGGCTTCTTTCCGGCAGCCTTCCTTCTTAAGAATGAACGTGTGAAGGACCTTCCGATGACGTCACGACTTTGTGATTGGTCGCGGCGGCCCACGTGACCGCTCAGCGACCAATCACAAGCCGTGACCTAATTCTCATGTACCTGAGAACCAGAACAGGACCTGAGAATAACGTCACCGGCTTGTGATTGGTCGCTCAGCGGTCACGTGGGCCGCCGCGACCAATCACAAGCCGTGAAGCATTCGAAAGGTCTTTCAAGCGCCATTTTTAGGAACGGAAGATGCCGGTTACCAGCGGCGATGTCCAGGCTGCGTCGGAGAGGTGAGCATATCAATATTTTTTATTTTAATTCTTTATTTTACACTTAAATGTGGATTCTGATACCGATTTCCGATATTGCAAACATATCGGAACTCGGTATCGGAATCCCGATACCAGATTCAGAAGATCGCCGACCTCAAGGCCGACCCCACACAGGGGTCGGGTCGGGTTTCATGAAACCCGACTTTGCCAAAAGTCGGCGACTTCTGAAAATGGTTGACGCGTTTCACTCAACCCTACTTGCGTATCCTAAAAAGGGACCCCCGCATTGTCAAAATGATGACCGATGATGATTACTGGTTGGCCTGCCTACTGGATCCACGCTACAAAGGGAAATTGCAAAATATCATGCCACATGAGAACCTAGAGCAAATATTGGCTACCAAACAAGCAAGTCTTGTAGACCGTTTGGTTCTGGCATTCCCAACACACAGCGGCGGTGATGGTTCTCACACGAGCCGTAGGGGGCAACATGGCAGAGGTGCTAGCGGTGCAGAAATCCGAAGTGGCGTTGCACAGAGGGGTTTTATGACAAGGTTGTGGAGTGATTTTTCAATGACCGCTGACACGACAGGACAGCTGCATCGATTCAAAGTGACAGGAGACAGCATTTGTCCAGTATGGTTACAAACTACTTTTCCTCCCTTATCGATGTTCTCCCTCACAGGTCATTCCCCTTTGATTACTGGGCATCTAAACTAGACACCTGGCCTGAATTGGCAGAATATGCATTACAGGAGCTCGCTTGCCCTGCTGCCAGTGTGCTATCAGAAAGAGTCTTCAGTGCTGCTGGTTCAATACTGACCAAAAAAAGGACACGTCTGGCTACCCAAAATGTTGATGATCTAACCTTCATTAAAATGAACCAATCATGGATTTCAAATTCTTTTGCCCCACCTTCCCCTGCTGACACGTAGCTTTCCTTTAAAAAGGTCTTGCTTTTGGACTCCTCTTACTGACTGCTCCAATTCCTCCATTTGCTGCTGCTGAATGTCCACCATAGGCCATTTTTAACACCTCCCTAAATGGGCTGACTCCCCCCACGGGCCCGTGGTCGCCACTTGGCGCAAGCACCCGTGCGAGTGCCGTTTGCCTGGACAGGTGGGTGTGCCCACTTTTGGCCGACGGCACTGGCACAGGGTCCCTCATCATACAATTAAGTGTCTCTGGTGGTGGGGGTGCACACCCAATGTCAGACACACCCTCGTAATATGAGGGGCCCTGGGCCAGTACCGCCGCCCACGAGAGAGTGTTCCCCCCCAGCTCAAACAATGCTCCACCGCTGTTTAGTCGGTGCTGTTAAATCCTTCAATGGCACTGCCAATACAAATTGAGAGATGATAGTAAATATATACAGGGACCATCCCCTCCATTTTGTCCTGTGAATACTGTGCGCGAACTACCACTATCTGGTACTCAGCAGAGGAACCCACCCCTGTACGTTGCTTTTCCACCTGTTTATTTACGAACATTTTTTTTGCAGACATTTAGCCCGCTTTACTATTTAGGCCAACGTACTGTGTCAGCCACTTATTCCAGTTGTCCTCCACCGAACAAAGCAGTGCCACCAGTTTACTCCTGTTACCAGTTTAGAACTGCATTGAGCCAACTTTTTTATTTTAGGCCTAGTAAGTCTGTCTGCGCCACTCCTAGCAATCGTCCTCCGCTGACCAAACCAGTGCTGCCTGTGTACCCCTGTTACCCATTTTAAACTGCATTGAGCCAACTTTTTTATTTTAGGCCTTGTAAGTCTGTCTGGGCCACTCCAGTCCTGACAATCGTCCTCCGCTTAACAACGCTCTGCCGCCTGTGTACCCCTGTAACCAATTTTAAACTGCATTGAGACAACTTTTTAAATTTAGGCCTACTACCTGTGTCTGTCTGCACAACTCAATACAGCTGTCCTTCACTGCACAAAGCAGAGCCTCAATTTGCAGCCAATATCACATATTTGTTTGGTTGGGCCTACTAACAGTGTCTGCCGCTCTTTGGTATTCTTCTGTGTTTTTCTCCTGAGCTTCAATCTTCAGGCTTTCGGCCTATAGGAATTTTAAAACTGCATTTGGCCTACTGGTTTGGTTGGGCCTACTAACGGTGTCTGCCGCTCCTTGCTGTTCTCCTCCACTGAACAAAGCAGTGCTGCCTGTTTACTCCTTTTACCAATTTTGAACTGCATTTAGCCTACTTTATTCTTTGGGCCTATATCTGTGTTTCCTCCTCATCCTGCCCATTGCCCAGCCACTGCTAGATGAGTCTGCCGGTACATTGACCCAGACCACTACATTCCCCTTGTACTCTACATAGCCAGTATCTGACCCTGCAGAAAGTCTGGTTCCCCTTCCCGCTTACGATACCACTTTACACAGGGACAAAGAGGAAGGTGCAGATGAAAGTGCAGGTTCCTTCAACAGGTGGGGGTCATACTCGTTGGCGACGTCACTGGCACAGGGCCCCTCATAGAACGCAAAAGTGTCTCTGCCAGTGGGAGGCGCCCCCGCCGTCAATCACACCGCTGTACTATGAGGGGTCCTGTGCCAGTGGCAATGCGAACGAGTGTGCCCCCCCTGCTTGCTCAGGATCACAGCACTTGCAAAGTTGAAATACTTACCTCTCCCTGCTCCACCACCGTGACGTAGTCCACGTTTCCTGGGCCCACGAAAAACTTGAGCCAGCCCTACTCCCCCCACAACTGTTGCCAAATGACCCCCAAATTTTCAATGGCTAACTATTATTATAAGGTAAATTAAGATTGACAAGCTTAAGTAACAAGAATTGATGTTTTTGGCATTAAAATGGGCTCTGTTGGTGTTTTCCTGTCCTCCACTCACTGCCGACTTTGATTCTCCATTGACTTGCATTGGGTTTCGTGTTTCGTTCGGATCCCCGACTTTTCGCAATAATCGGCCGATTTCACCAGATTTCGCAAAACCCGACTCTATCCTGAAAAAGTAAGTCGCTCAACCCTACTTGTATGTGTACCGAATAATGAATCCAATGCAAGTGAATGGGAGAGCCGAATATTTTTCTGCTGACTGTATATTGTACAAGCGCCCAGACAATGTCATGTTCAAGTTCCCAAAGGGGACTACAAAATACAGTAAAAAAAATAAAAAGTTTTAAAAATATGACCCCCCATAAAACTTCAATACACCACTACTTCCCACATTGAAAATAAATAAATAAAAAGAATTTAAAAAATGCACAAATCTGAGATCACCACATCTTTGAAAGTCAGATCTATCAAAATAATTAAAATATAAAAATTAATTACCAGATAGTTTAATGATTAGTGTTGAGCGATACCTTCCGATACTTGAAAGTATCGGATAGTATCGGCCGATACCCGAAAAATATCGGATATCGCCGATACCGATACCCGATACCAATACAAGTCAATGGGACTCAAGTATCGGAAGGTATCTTGGATGGTTCCCAGGGTCTGAAGGAGAGGAAACTCTCCTTCAGGCCCTGGGATCCATATTCATGTAAAAAATTAAGAATTAAAATAAAAAATATGGATATACTCACCCCTCCGGCGGACCCTGGACCTCAATGAGGAGTTTAGGACCTGCGATGATGTCCCGGCATGTGATTGGTCGCGTGAGCGGTCACGAGTGGCATGCGACCAATCACAAGCCGCGACGTCATCGAGGGTCCTAAACTCCTCATTCTTAGGAACGGAGGCTGCCGGTTACAATCGGTAAGGTCCAGGGGCCACCGGACGGGTGAGTATATCCATATTTTTTATTTTAATTCTTTATTTTTTACATGAATATGGATCCCAGGGCCTGAAGGAGAGTCTCCTCTCCTCCAGACCCTGGGAACCATACACTGGGAACTTCCGATTCCGATTTCCAATACCACAAAAGTATCGGAACTCGGTATCGGAATTGCGATACCGCAAGTATCGGCCGATACCCGATACTTGCGGTATCGGAATGCTCAACACTATTAATGATGCAATGAGAAAAGAAATATACAAATAACAGTATTGCTGCTTTTGTCCTCCGCCACATAAAAATATGACCCCCCCCAGAAAACTTCAATACACCACTACTTCCCACATTGAAAATAAAGAAATAAAAAGAATTAAAAAAAATGCACAAATCTGAGATCACCACATCTGTGAAAGTCAGATCTATCATAATAATCAAAATATAAAAATTAATTAACCAGATAGTTTAATGATGTAATGAGAAAAGAAATATACAAATAACAGTATTGCTGCTTTTGTCCTCTGCCACATAATGGATGTTGTTATTCAAAAGTGCAACTTATCCTACAAACAAAAGCTCTCATATTTATACAGTACAGACCAAAAGTTTGGACACACCTGCTCATTTAAAGATTTTTCTGTATTTTCATGACTATGAAAATTGTACATTCACACTGAAGGCATCAAAATTATGAATTAACACATGTGGAATTATATACTTAACAAAAAAGTGTGAAACAACTGAAAATATGTCATATTCTAGGTTCTTCAAAGTAGCTACCTTTTGCTTTGATGACTGCTTTGCACACTCTTGGCATTCTCTTGATGAGCTTCAAGAGGTAGTCACCGGGAATAGTCTTACAACAATCTTGAAGGAGTCCCCAGAGATGCTTAGCACTTGTTGGCCCTTTTGCCTTCACTCTGCGGTCCAGCTCACCCCAAACCATCTCGATTGGGTTGAGGTCTTATTGACTGTGGAGGCCAGTTCATCTGGCGTAGCACCCCATCACTCTCCTTCTTGGTCAAATAGCCCTTACACAGCCTGGAGGTGTGTTTGGGGTCATTGTCCAGTTGAAAAATAAATGATGGTCCAACTAAACGCAAACCGGATGGAATAGCATGCCGCTACAAGATGCTGTGGAAGACATGCTGGTTCAGTATGCCTTCAATTCTGAATAAATTCCCAAGAGTGTCACCAGCAAAGCACCCCCACACCATCACACCTCCTCCTCCATGCTTCACAGTGGGAACCAGGCATGTAGAGTCCATCAGTTCACCTTTTCTGCATCACACAAATACAAATTGGTTAGAACCAAAGATCTCAAATTTGGACTCATCAGACCAAAGCACAGATTTCCACTGGTCTAATGTCCATTCCTTGTGTTCTTTAGCCCAAACAAGTCTCTTCTGCTTGTTGCCTGTCCTTAGCAGTGGTTTCCTAGCAGGTATTTTACCATGAAGGCCTGCTGCACAAAGTCTCCTCTTAACAGTTGTTGTAGAGATGTGTCTGCTGCTAGAACTCTGTGTGGCATTGACCTGGTCTCTAATCTTAGCTGCTGTTAACCTGTGACTTCTGAGGCTGGTGACTCGGATAAACTTCTCCTCAGAAGCAGAGGTGACTCTTGGTCTTCCTTTCCTGGGGCGGTCCTCATGTGAGCCACTTTCTTTGTAGCGCTTGATGGTTTTTGCCACTGCACTTGGGGACACTTTCAAAGTTTTCCCAATTTTTCGGACTGACTGACCTTCATTTCTTAAACTAATGATAGCCACTCGTTTTTCTTTACTTAGCTGCTTTTTTCTTGCCATGTGATGGAAATATATATCATATAGATCTCACTTGCGTATATACTCCTATATAATTATATATACTCATGTATACTCATATATCCAAAGCTAATATATACACTATAATCAGTTGCTTAAAATGGCTGACATAAACTGATATAAGCCAGACAGACTGTTCAGGGATTTCCAGCAGAAAGCGGAACAGCACCAGATGTATTAAGTGATGATCAGATGTCTCAATTTTGTCCTAGATGCAGACAGCTACACTTTAGTTGCTTAATCAGCATTCATATGTGCATTAATCACAATATTCCATATATATTTAGATAACTAATAACAGAGGAGCTAGGCAATATGGTAATTAACTAACCACCCCTAACCACCCCTTTCTATATGCAATTATAAATCCATGTATGTACAATAAATCATAAGTATTGGTGGAATGTTATTGTCACAATGGTGTGCAGTCTCATTTTTGATGAGCGCTCAAAATACTCAGTCTAAGGCCGGTTTCACACTTGCGTTTGGAGCAGCTGCGGAGGGCTGCGGACTTCCTCCGTGAAGCCCCGCCCTCCGCCGCTAGCTCCGCCTACTTCTGCATGGGGCCGGCATGCGGCCTGTGTACCTATATTTAACATTAGGCACGCAGGTCATGTGGCTGTATGCGGAGGCTGCGTCGTTTTGACTCTGTGGATAAAAAAAAAATGCTACAGGCTGCGTCCTACGCTGGCCGCCGCAGCGTCAAAACAACGCATGCGGCAGCCTCCACATACAGCCGCACGACCTGCGTACCTAATGTTAAATATAGGTTCACAGGCCGCATGCCGGCCACATGCAGAAGTAGGCGGAGCTAGCAGCGGAGGGGGGCTTCACGCAGGAAGTCCGCAGCCCTCTGCAGCTGTTCCGAACGCAAGTGTGAAACCGGCCTAATTGGGAACCGCCGCAGCACACACAGGGATAGATTTATCCAAGCCAAATTTCCATAACATCTGGCGCCTGCATGCGGGGCAATGGATGAAATGTACAGGGACTCTGCTGACCGGAGAGATGGAGGTGTTGGCGACGGCCTTGGCTCATGGGATGGAGACTGCACAGCTCCATAAGTAAGGTAAGAAAATGTTATCATCTTACCTGAAAGTCCCCTGTGCCCAGTCTGGGTCTATATCTCTTGTCAGTCAGGTGTGGTCACCACCGCATTCCCAGGTAGTGTAAAAAGTCCAAGCCCGTATCCATACTCTGGGATATAAGTCAAGGTGTCTGCTGTGTGCCGTGTATGTGTTCCATGTTTGTATAGATCCGGGACACAGTTGGATTGCTTGTGGTGGCTGGGTAACAGACGGCAGGAAGTCAAATCGCTTGATAAGCTATCACAGATTCCCGTGCATAGGAGGGACAGGTAGTCCCGGGACAGGTAGTCCTATGTTCCAGACTCGGATGGTGATAGCTTAGAGGGCTGCCACAGATTCCCATAGCCGGCGAGCCAGTCAGGACGACCGGACGGGAGGGTGGTAAAATTCCCGCTTGCTTTGCTTCTTACTCAGGCTGCCAGGGCATATGTGTGCCCCGTGCGATTGACAGTTGTCTATTCCCAGAGCAGCTAGCACCTGCCACAGAATAATAAAGCGGGCATCGGTTCTCCCGGACGTCTGTATCTGTTTTTGTTCATGTCATGTACTGTTGCTTTAAGTGCATACAGTTGTAAGTTGTAAAGGAAAGTTTTTTTCCTTCTCCACGCTTCTCCTTCTGCTGCTAGCAAAGATATATCCATTGTAAATCACACTGTCACATCTGTTTTGCAAAGTTTCCTGTTTCTGCATTCTGAGATGAGTGCTAGCTACAGTGTAGCAATTTTTGAAGAAGTGAAACTAAGTGGTATCTGTAACTTGCTGTGAGCTACTTGTTTTTACATACGTGATTTTAGTGACTTTGGATACAGCAGCATAAGAAAAGGGGATGTGTGTGTGTGTCTGACTGTCTTTGAGCACAGAGAAAGTGTTAAAAAAGCAGTTTTAACTTTTTACCCTTTGAAGTTTTTCCTTCTGTATCAAAATGTTAAGTTTTTTTGTTTTTGTACCAAGTTTTTGATGGTTTTCTTTTTCTTTTGTTTTTTTGTGTTTTTACATACCAATCTTTTTGAAGTTTTTGTTGTTGTTTTTTCTCCATTTTTGTTTGTTTTTGTTTTTGCCATGGGAAATAAAGTGGCCAAGCAAGAGGAGGGTCTTTTACTTCCTGATGAGAAAACGGCCCCCCAGATAGAGGCTGAACATGAAGGTGTTAAGTATATGAAGAATTTTAGAAGGTATAAAGTATGTGGGATTCATGAGAATGGTAGACTTCAGACTGCAGAATGTCATGACGTTGAAAGAAAAATAAGGGAAGTTAGCTGATGTTAAATTGCTGAATACTAATACATGGTATAAAGTAGCAGCAGAGTTTACATCATTTAGGTGGTACAGAAAGATATGTGAACAAACCAGTGTGAAGAGCGGAACAAAAATGGTTACCTCAATGAACCAAAAAGAATTTGTGATCAATATTGACCTGTCCATTCAAGGACATTTTAGCTATATTGTGAAAACCTATTTTTTGTTTGTGAAACTGCCACTTAGGCGAAACTGTACTGTTTTGTTTGTTGTGAAACTATCACATAGCCGAAACTGTTTTTTTTGTCTTCTCTTTTCTCTCTTTGTTTAAACAAGCAAAACTTGTATAACCACTGAAACTACCTGTACAACTATATAAAGAGGGGATAGCACCTTGAAGGCAGGCGTGCTTCAGAGGCTTCCCAGTGATATACTATACGAGACGTGTCTTGTGTATTATTTCTGGTGATTCCCCACTTCCAAAGGCTGCTCCGACTGAGTGTGGTCCCAACATTTCCTGGCGCCTGAACAGGGACCCGAGGTCTGTGTACTCCTTCAAGAACACCGGCAGAATACGAACGAAAAGAGAATCTGGGATAATGGACGGCAGATGAATAAAAACCTGGCCAGGTAAGAGACACTGTTAGATCTCTTTTATCTGCCCTGCACTGTCCGTAAGATTTTCTGTGTCGTGTCCTTTAGCGGGTAGTTCTAGTAGAGGAGGATACCTATAGCTCGGGTTCTTGAACTACTTAGGAATTGACCACCTCACGGAGTACGGCATTGAATGAGAGTGAATGTGAATAGAAGGTGTGTGGAAGTTGGGAATAGCCCTATAAGCCGCCCAGGGTGTTGAAACAGAAGAAGTGACTGTCCCACTGGGCAACGTGGTTGCGTCCTTTCGGGGAGACCTCCGCGCCTATGTTCAATCTCTGATCCTGTCTTTGACGAAAACCTGGTGACGGATAAGTGTATGATAGTATGAGCCCAGGACAGATAAATTAGCCTGGGACAAGATACGTTGTATTTTGATCCTCTGTATGGTTGCATTTGTGTTGTTTGCTATAGGTGTAGGAATCAGGATTTTCTTACATCAACACGGTACGCAGAAGCCGTTAAACATCCTAGCTCCTTAGGAAGAAGGTAACGAGGTATTCTCATACCCAAACGCCACCTAGGGCAAGAAAAGAAAAAAAGCTCAGGATAAGAAAATGGGGAATAAGCAAACAAAGTCGGAACCAGAAGAATTAGATATCTATACTATCATAAAGGAGAGAAGTGGTGAAGATGCCACTAAGGGGCTGAGAAAGATTTTTAGTAAGTTTGGAGTTACTAAGGCAGAAGCCTTTAGTAGAAAAAAATGGGAAGGAATTCAGGAAAAAAAAAAAAGGCATAATCAGAGACAAGAAATGGATAGATCAGATCCAAGCGTTGATTGATGTCTCTAGGGTAGCAGAAAAAGAGGGATGGACATATAATCAACAGAATAAAAAGTGGTGTATTAGACCCGCAGGCTATGGAGAAAAACAAAATGTGGAATATAAGAACACCCCACCCCCATACCTTAACCCACATGCCCCATCTTTTCTCCAAACACCACCTCAAAGTTTAGCCGGACCAGGAGGATGGGTATGTCCGCACTGTGGACAACAAAATCCAGACTGGAGAAATGATTGCCTAGCCTGTGGTACACCTAGACATGGCGCTGTACTTGCCCCTGTTAGGGTAGTACCAAGACCCTTTAGGGAACCTGGTGCTGACGGAGTAATGGGAACTATATATCACCAAACTCGACAATATTTCCCTTGGTCCCCCGCTGAAGGCATGTCTCTCTTGCATAACGCACCAGATCCCACCCAGTGTCCAGTTAGATTTGCACAATATATACAGCAAATTATGCAGACTCACGCTGGAGTTTGGGCAGATGGAGAAGAATTATGTAGAATGAAAATGACTCCTGGACTCTTCCAGGAGCTATTAGCAAATCTACAGGTACATAGGCCCCAGGCAGGAGATGGTGCCTTACAAACGATAGAATCAGGTACGCAATTTGTAGATCACTTAATGGTTTTTATGAGGGAAAAACAGAGGCAGAGAGGAACAACGGGAGTGGTGGCTCAGAAATCTGGACAATCAGTAGACGAATATTATCTAAGTGTAGAAAATAATTTCAGAGATGAAGGCATGGATCTAACCGCTTGAGGAATGATGAGGTTAGTTACAAAAACCTTTATAGATGGATTGTCTCCAAAAGTGAAGGAAAAGCTTAAGGCCGCAACCCCTGATTGGAGAACCTTGGAAGACCCACACCTGGCTAGACAGAAAGCTGTAGGGATAGAAATGGACTTAAGAGAAAATTCTAAGCCAGTAAGAATTGCACAGGCTAATACTGGCTCTGCTAATCAAAAGTTTACTTGTCATTACTGTAAGAAGCCAGGACATTTCCAAAGGGAATGTAGGAAGAGAAAAGCAGATATAGATTCAGGAACCTTTGTACCCAAAAATAGGATAAATAACCCAGCGCCTGATCAAACAGACAGCTCAGAATGACTGAAGGTTATGCAGGTCTCTCTTCCTTCTAGAAGACCATTAATACAAGTTGAGGTTGAGGGTAAAAATGTACCTTTTCTGATAGATACGGGAGCAACATCCTCCATTTTAAATCAAGACTTTTTACCATATCCTGACAATATATCCTCAAAGGTAACATATGCAGAAGGGTATGATGGTAAAATTCAGGCGTTGCCCTTTACAAAACCTTTAAATGTGAGCTTTGGCCCTAAAACATTTGTATCCAAATTTTTATTTGCTAAAGGTGCACCTACCTGCTTGCTGGGTACTGATGTCTTAAGTAAAATGCATGCAAACATCCATTTTAGAGAAAATGGCACAGTTATGCTGACCATCCCTGAAGATGCAGAAACTCTGGAACAATATGTTAGAATACAGGCAATGGAGGATTTTCCCGAAATTTACACTCAACAAGCAAAAATTGACTTGTCTCGGGTTCCTGACAGCCTATGGGCAAAAGGAGACACTGATGTAGGATTCTTATCAGTAGCTCCTATACTGTTAGAAACTGCCCCGGGAACCATTTTACCTCAGCTTAGGCAATACCCCATCAGCGCCCAGCAAGAACTGGCGATTTCTCAACAAATTCAGGATTATGTGTTACAAGGTGTTTTGGTAGAAATCAGGTAACCCGCCAATACACCCTTATATCCTGTTAAAAAGAAAGTTTCCTCCAAAGAAACCATGGTGAAATATCGCATGGTGCACGACCTACGGGAAATCAATAAGGTTTTGGCACCGGTCACCCCTGTGGTACCGAATCCTCATACCTTACTGTCTCAAATTCCCAGCACTGCTGCATATTTTACGGTAATTGACTTATCAAACGCATTTTTTTCTGTGCCACTACATAAGAACTGTTGGCATTTGTTTGCCTTTACATTCAAGGGTAAACAATTAGCATGGACAAGATTGCCACAAGGTATGGTACACTCACCAACTTTGTACTCTGAAGCAATGCAGACCGTGCTGAAAAATTTCACCCCAGAACCAGGAGTAGTCATTCTACAGTATGTAGATGACTTACTTATTTGTTGCCCTGATGAGCAGACGGCAGTTACCTCAACTGTTAATTTCTTAATTTTCCTAGCGCAAGAAGGCTGTAAAGTAAATAGACAGAAACTCCAGGCTTGTCAACAAACAGTCGTGTTCTTAGGTCACTGCATATCACAGGGCATCAGACACCTCACACCTCAACGTACGGAAGCCATACGTAACATGCTTGAACCCAGGAATCACAAACAGCTGCGTGCTTTCCTGGGTATTGTTTCACACTGTAGACAGTGGATCATACATGCATGTCAACTCATGCAGTCTTTATATGACTGTATTGCCAACACGCCATATTCACTCAGTGAAGAGGCTAAACAGTCATTTTCCTCTTTGAAAACAGCACTGGTATCAGCTCCGGCTTTGGGACTCCCAGACTACACTAAACCTTTTCAATTGATGGCAGCTGAGATATCCTCACATGCTACAGGGGTGCTCACACAAAAACATGGAAACAAACAGAGACCTGTGGCATACATATCAGCTCATCAGGACCCTGTAGCTAGAGCCGCACCTTCTTGTGTAAGAGTAGTAGCCGCAATTTCACTGTTATTAGATAAAGCTTCTGAGATTGTTCTTGATCACCCACTTCTAGTTCAGACCACTCATGATGTACATGGCATTCTTAACCAGGTCCAACCTAAACATATTTCAATGGCCAGACACCTCCGTCTCCAATGTTCCCTACTACTGCCGCCCAACATTTCCTTTGCCAGGGTTCAGATTCTTAATCTCGCGTCTTTGCTCCCTTTAGAGTCTGAGGGGGGTACCATACCTGAGGAAACTGCACTCTCCAACTCCTTTGACCCATCAGAGTCAATGCATGATTGTGTACAATTAATGGAACAAGAGACTCAGGGCTTACGTAATGTACGTGACAAGCCACTCTGTAATGCTACATTTGAACTTTTCATAGATGGCAGTAGATATGCAGATATGAATGGACAATTTCATACAGGTTATGCGGTAGTAACTCAGCATGAAGTGCTGAAAGCAGAACCTCTCCCTGCTAATCAGTCTGCACAAGAAGCAGAACTTACGGCATTAGTTGAAGCTCTAAAAATAGCCAAAGATCAGACAGCAAACATATACACTGATTCTAGATATGTACATGGCATTATTTTCGATTTTGGCGTAATATGGAGAGCCAGAGGTTATATGACTGCTTCAGGCCAACCTGTTAAACATGCCTCCCTCATTAGACAGATTCTGGAGGCAGCACAAGAAACTAAAGAAATAGCGGTGATAAAGGTAGCTGCACATGTGAGACTCGACACCGAGGAAGCCAGGGGTAACGATAAAGCCGACAAAGCAGCAAAACAGGCAGCACGTAAACCCTTACATCATGCCCACACACTAGATAGCTCTGAAGATGATGAGGAGAGATTGAAGGAAGCTCAGAAACAGGTAGACGACGAAGAACGAGGGCAGTGGCAGAAAAAAGGGGCAGATCAGCAAGGATTATGGAAAAAAGGAACTTTGTTGTGTTTACCCAGAGCCTGGTACCCCGCAGTGGCGAGTGACCTCCACCTACCTACGCATGTATCGGCAAACGGTATGACGCTCAAGGTAAAAGAAAGGTGGTTGGCTCCAAGCTTTGGTAATTTCGCTCGGAACATGTGTGCTGCATGCGCTATATGCCTGGCACACAATCCAGGTCAGACCATTAAAACCCCAACCAAGCATCATGTAAGACCACTGTATCCCTTTCAAAGACTCCAGATCGACTACATCCAGCTTCCTAGGTACAATGGATACGAATATGTGCTTGTGTGTGTGGACACGTTCTCAGGGTGGCCAGAGGCTTATCCAGTTCGTAAAGCCTCAGCAAAAACTACTGCCATTAAAATAGCACATGAACTGATACCCCGTTACGGCATGCCTGAGGTGATCGAGTCAGATAGGGGTACCCATTTTACTGGAGAAATATTCCAGAATGTTATGAAAATGTTGGGAGTAGAAAACCAGTTTCACACTCCGTATCACCCACAGAGTTCAGGTAAAGTGGAAAGATTAAATGGAACAATAAAATTAACTAGATGGGTATTTCCTGAAGGAACTACAGATAGTGCTTTGGAATGGTGCCCGGGCTGCCCCTGCAAGACTTTCACACTTGGGTGCCCCTCAGGTGCTGGTTTGGTAGTTGTAGCCCCTCAGGGTTGAGGCCACTCTGGGTCCGATTTGGCGGGCGGCGCCACTCTGGGTCCGATTTGGCGGGCGGCGCCACTCTGGGTCCGATTTGGCGGGCGGCGCCACTCTGGGTCCGATTTGGCGGGCGGCGCCACTCTGGGTCCCATTTGGCGGGCGGCGCCACTCTGGGTCCGATTTTGCGGGCGGCGCCACTCTGGGTCCGATTTGGCGGGCGGCGCCACTCTGGGTCCGATTTGGCGGGCGGCGCCACACTGGGTCCGATTTGGCGGCCGGCGCCACTCTGGGTCCGATTTGGCGGGCGGCGCCACTCTGGGTCCGATTTGGCGGTCGGCGCCACTCTGGGTCCGATTTGGCGGTTGGCGCCACTCTGGGTCCGATTTGGCGGGCGGCGCCACTCTGGGTCCGATTTGGCGGGCGGCGCCACTCTGGGTCCGATTTGGCGGGCGGCGACACTCTGGGTCCGATTTGGCGGGCGGTGCCACTCTGGGTCCGATTTGGCGGGCGGCGCCACTCTGGGTCCGATTTGGTGAGCGGGGCAATAATTATAAATAAGACTACAGATAGTGCTTTGAAATTGTGCTGTGCTATCACTTTAAGAGCTGATATTATCTGGCAAAACTGTGCTGGGGTCATGTACAGTTCGCAGGCGTTGGCATAGTAACTGGGCCTGACTGCACATATCAATGAGCTAATCAGCCAGGTGGCAGGTACATTTCAAATTGCCTCAGAAACCCGGCCATTATAACCTATGGGAAAATTTCCCTATTGAAATGCATTACAATGAGGGGAAAAAACATTTTCAAACGCAAATTGCGCCAAAACTACAAATCCGATCGACACGAAAAATACTTAGCACACCTCTTGGGGACGCTGGCTTCGAAATGACACCTCACTGGAGTCTGTGAGTGAAGCGGTTCGGGCCGCATTACGTGCGGATTGAATAATAATAAGAACTAGATGGGTATTTCCTGAAGGAACTACAGATAGTGCTTTGGAATGGTGCCCGGGCTGCCCCTGCAAGACTTTCACACTTGGGTGCCCCTCAGATGCTGGTTTGGTAGTTGTAGCTCCTTAGGGTTGAGGATTTGGTGGGCGGGGCCACTCTGGGTCCGATTTGGGGGGCGGAGCCACTCTGGGTCCGATTTGGGGGCTGGGTCACTCTGGGTCCGATTTGGTGGGCCGGGCCACTCTGGGTCCGATTTGGTGGGCCGGGCCACTCTGGGTCCGATTTGGTGGGCCGGGCCACTCTGGGTCCGATTTGGTGGCCCGGGTCACTCTGGGTCCGATTTGGTGGCCCGGTTCACTCTGGGTCCGATTTGGTGGCCCGGGTCACTCTGGGTCCGATTTGGTGGCCCGGGTCACTCTGGGTCCGATTTGGTGGCCCGGGTCACTCTGGATCCGATTTGGTGGCCCGGGTCACTCTGGGTCCGATTTGGTGGCCCGGGTCACTCTGGGTCCGATTTGGTGGCCTGGGTCACTCTGGGTCCGATTTGGTGGCCCGGGTCACTCTGGGTCCGATTTGGTGGCCCGGGTCACTCTGGGTCCGATTTGGTGGCCCGGGTCACTCTGGGTCCGATTTGGTGGGCCGGGTCACTCTGGGTCCGATTTGGTGGGCCGGGTCACTCTGGGTCCGATTTGGTGGGCCGGGTCACTCTGACTGACAGCAGGATAAGGGAATGGCTGATAACAGAGAATAGACTGACAGCAGGACAAGGGAATGGCTGATAACAGAGAGAATAGACTGACAGCAGGACAGGGGAATGGCTGATAACAGAGAGAAATAGACTGACAGCAGGACGGGGAATGGCTGATAACAGAGAGAAATAGACTGACAGCAGGACAGGGGAATGGCTGATAACAGAGAGAAATAGACTGACAGCAGTACGGGGAATGGCTGATAACAGAGAGAAATAGACTGACAGCAGGACGCGGAATTGCTGATAACAGAGAGAAATAGACTGACAGCAGGACAGGGGAATGGCTGATAACAGAGAGAAATAGACTGACAGCAGGACAGGGGAATGGCTGATAACAGAGAGAAATAGACTGACAGCAGTACGGGGAATGGCTGATAACAGAGAGAAAAAGATGGGTATTTCCTGAAGGAACTACAGATAGTGCTTTGGAATGGTGCCCGGGTTGCCCCAGCAGGACTTTCACACTTGGGTGCCCCTCAGGCGCTGGTTTGGTAGTTGTAGCCACTCTGGGTCCGATTTGGTGGGCGCTGTATGCTGCGCGGCTCTGCGCTGTATGCTGCGTGGCTCTGCGCTGTATGCTGCACGGCTCCGCGCTGTATGCTGCGCGGCTCCGCGCTGTATGCTGTGGGGCTCCGCGCTGTATGCTGCGGGGCTCCGCGCTGTATGCTGCGGGGCTCCGCGCTGTATGCTGCGCGGCTCCGCGCTGTATACTGCGGGGCTCCGCGCTGTATACTGCGGGGCTCTGCGCTATATGCTGCGTGGCTCTGCGCTGTATACTGTAATAATAATAAGACTACAGATAGTCCTTTGGAATTGTGCTGTGCTGTCACTTTAAGAGCTGATATTATCTGACAAAACTGTGACCTGGTGGAGTTGGCAGGCGTTGGCATAGTAACTGTGTCTGACTGCGCATATCAATGAGCTAATCAGCCAGGTGGCATTTGGCAGTTAAGTTATTTTTAGAAATTGCCTCAGAAACCAGCCCATTTTAAACGTATAGCAAAATTTCCCTATTGAAATGCATTGAAACAATGCTTTCCAATGAGGGGGAAACAATTTTCAAATGCAAATTGCGCCAAAACTACAAATCCGATCGACATGAACATAACTTAGCACACCTCTCGTGGACGCTGGCTTCGAAATGACACCTCACTGGAGTCTGTGCGTTCAGCGGTTCGGGCCGCATTAACTGCGAAAAAAAGCCTAATAATAATAATAATAAGAAGAAGAAGAAGTTTACCACGGTGGAATAACAGTATAGTGCTTTGTTCCAAAGCACTATAATAATAAGAATAAGAAGAAGTTATCCACGATGGAATAACAGTATAGTGCTTTGTTCCAAAGCACTATAAAAATCCAGAAGGCCATGGCAGAAACAGGAAAGCCTTGGACCGAGTGTCTACCACTTGCCCTGTATTCCATCCGAAACGCCCCAAGGGGGAAGGCTAAGCTGTCACCACATGAGATTCTTTTTGGTAGAGCAGCAAATTTGGGTTGTTATTTTCCACAACAGCTGATGTTGAATACTGAGACTTTAACTGCTTATGTACAAGAATTACAAAAACGTTTAACTAAAGTGCATTCGCAAGTTTTTGCTTCCCTTCCAGATCCAGAAAATCTCGAAGGAGGCCACAAGTTGGAACCTGGTGATCAAATCTACGTGAAAAGACACACCAGAAAGACTCTGGAACCGAGATTTGACGGACCTTTCCAAGTCCTGTTAACAACTCCAACAGCAGTCAAGCTTGAAGGAAAGGCATCATGGATACATGCAAGCCATTGCAAAAAAGCAGTATAAGACTCATGATATTGATGTTAATAATGTTAACCTCAACGGAGGCATGGGAAAGATTGAATTCTCTAGCCCCTTTGAACAATAGATTCGTACAACATCATAGAAAATTAGTGCATGATTTGTTAAATAATACGCAACCCCTGGCAGATTGTTGGATCTGTACCCATTCACCAGTATCAGCCACAAGTATACCTTTTCTAGCAGTTCCCGTGTCAGCTGAAGAAATATTCGCTTGGCCTAATTGTTCAGACAACCTGGCCAACAACCAACCTGGCAATACTAGACTATGGAATACTACAATCGCCATACCAGTTGTGGGATGGGTAGAATTTCCTTGGTGGCAGGGCAATCTTACAGGAAAAATAGGCAACTTACAATATTTAGCACTCAGAGGAGGAGCATGGGTACCTAGGAATAAGACTGGATTAACTGATTTAGGACAGGTCCCCACTGAAAATCTACAGCTCAGTTTCAGTACAACCACCCCTTCCTCTGATGCTTTCAAACCTACAGTATTGGAAAGGTACATACATAATAGAAAATGGGAACATTCCGAGTTGTTCCCCCAAGGTGATGCAAACAGTTGTACAAGTAAGCCGGGGAACCTGGTTTGTAATGAATCCGATGAGTATGTCAACGGAATGCATGTATGTGGGAAACCCGCAGCCGGGTACTGTAGCCCCTTGGGACAAAAACCCTCTTGGTGTATGCTTCAGAATGTATCTAGTTTTGTGGATTTGGCTCACAGATTGGTATTGCAGCACTCAGCTTTGTGGGATCTGCCTGAGGGTACATTTTGGATATGCGGAGAAGGAGCATATAAATGGCTTCCCGTAGGTATAAACGGTACTTGTACATTAGGACGCCTAACCCCGGCTACTTTCATAATTTCGAACAAACAAGTGAATATTAGTGTTGAGCATTCCGATACTGCAAGTATCGGGTATCGGCCGATACTTGCTGTATCGGAATTCCGATACCGAGATCCGATATTTTTGTGGTATCGGTATCGAAACAACATTAATGTAAAAATGTGTAAAAGAAAGAATTAAAATAAAAAATATTGCTATACTCACCTCTCCGACGCAGCCTGCACCTTACCGAGGGAAGCGGCAGCGTTCTTTGTTTAAAATTCGCGCTTTTCTTTCCTTTACTGAAGTCCCGGCTTGTGATTGGTCGCGTGCCGACCATGTGGCCGGGACGCAACCAATCACAGCAAGCCGTGACGTAATTTCAGGTCCTTCAGGATTTTAAAATTACGTTCCGGCGTTGTGTTTTTGGTTGCGTCGCAGTCACATGGGCAACGCAACCAATCACAGCAAGCCGTGACGTAATTTCAGGTCCTTAAGGATTTTAAAATTACGTCCCGGCTTTGTGATTGGTTGCGTCGCAGTCACATGGGAGACGCAACCAATCACAAGCCGTGACGTCACGGGAGGCTGGACACGCGCGCATTTTAAAATGGGCGCGTGTCCAGCCTCCCGTGACGTCCCCGCTTGTGATTGGTTGCGGCGCGGTCAACCAATCACAAGCCGGGAGGCTGGACACGCGCGCATTTTAAAATTTTAAAATGCGCGCGTGTCCAGCCTCCCGGCTTGTGATTGGTTGACCGCGCCGCAACCAATCACAAGCGGGGACGTCACGGGAGGCTGGACACGCGCCCATTTTAAAATGCGCGCGTGTCCAGCCTCCCGTGACGTCACGGCTTGTGATTGGTTGCGTCTCCCATGTGACTGCGACGCAACCAATCACAAAGCCGGGACGTAATTTTAAAATCCTTAAGGACCTGAAATTACGTCACGGCTTGCTGTGATTGGTTGCGTTGCCCATGTGACTGCGACGCAACCAATCACAACGCCGGAACGTAATTTTAAAATCCTGAAGGACCTGAAATTACGTCACGGCTTGCTGTGATTGGTTGCGTCCCGGCCACATGGTCGGCACGCGACCAATCACAAGCCAGGACTTCAGTAAAGGAAAGAAAAGCGCGAATTTTAAACAAAGAACGCTGCCGCTTCCCTCGGTAAGGTGCAGGCTGCGTCGGAGAGGTGAGTATAGCAATATTTTTTATTTTAATTCTTTCTTTTACACATTAATATGGTTCCCAGGGCCTGAAGGAGAGTTTCCTCTCCTTCAGACCCTGGGAACCATCAGGAATACCGTCCGATACATGAGTCCCATTGACTTGTATTGGTATCGGGTATCGGTATCGGATTGGATCCGATACTTTGCCGGTATCGGCCGATACTTTCCGATACCGATACTTTCAAGTATCGGACGGTATCGCTCAACACTAGTGAATATGCAAGCCGTGCCCAAGCACACACTGTATAAAAGAGCTGCAGATAACTCACCACGTCCCTCGGGGAGGCCACATATAGTACAAATGGGAATTCCCAACAAAATTGCTAGTACCATTTTTATTTATCCTATGTTAACACAGATGTGGGATAAATTAGTTAGAGCCACGGATTATCTAGATGACCAGATTTGGGATATATTGGACATATTAAATACTAGTATAGCTGTACAGAATCAGCTTATAATAGTCACTAACCAACATACCCTGGTATTGGATTACCTAACTGCCTCACAAGGGGGTATGTGTCAAATCATCGGACCCACCTGCTGTCATTATATAGACCCGAATAGTACTATGAGTATGAGATTTAAATTAGAAGACGTACAACGACTCAGGGATCAGTATGACAAAGACAATGACCAAAATAAGGATAGCTGGTGGTCAGATACCTTTTCTTTTCTTAACCCGGCCAATTGGTTCAGGGGGATCGGTGGGTGGGTTACCGGGATTATGCAAAGCCTAATACATACAGTTATAGTTATTGTAATTATATATGTATTATTCAAGGTTGTACTCAAGGGTATCTCGGTATGCACAAATAAATTTTGTGTAATGGATGCGAGAATATAAAGTTTTTTTTTTTTTTGTAATATCACAAAAAGAATGACTAAAATAATCGTCTATATGACAAGGTTTTGAATGGAATATGTCAAAGGGGGGATTGTGAAGAGCGGAACAAAAATGGTTACCTCAATGAACCAAAAAGAATTTGTGATCAATATTGACCTGTCCATTCAAGGACATTTTAGCTATAGTGTGAAATCCTATTTTTTGTTTGTGAAACTGCCACTTAGGCGAAACTGTACTGTTTTGTTTGTTGTGAAACTATCACATAGCCGAAACTGTTTTTTTTGTCTTCTCTTTTCTCTCTTTGTTTAAACAAGCAAAACTTGTATAACCACTGAAACTACCTGTACAACTATATAAAGAGGGGATAGCACCTTGAAGGCAGGTGTGCTTCAGAGGCTTCCCAGTGATATACTATACGAGACGTGTCTTGTGTATTATTTCTGGTGATTCCCCACTTCCAAAGGCTTCTCCAACTGAGTGTGGTCCCGACACCAGGAAGTGATTTTTATGTGTATAAGATGAGGAAAGGTATTAAGCCATCAGCGCCTCCCCATATATTAAGCATGTGCAGTCTGCTCTCAACAGAATCCATGGTAAAGGGAATTTTTGCACATTATGTGGCGCGCCCTGTCCCTCCCTACAGGGAGAAGGCATCATTGTTCCAACCATGCCCTCTCAGACTGCACAGAGGGGGAGGAATTCTCTTCTCTATCCTCCTCTTTCTCTGTCACTCTTTCTCTCCTCCTCCTTCACTCTCTCTCCTTTCCTTTCCTTCTTCCCCACACCTCTTTCCTCCTTCTTCTCTCACCCTTTTCTCTCCTCCTTCTCTCCTCCTTCTTCACACCCCCTCCATACCTATCTCCTCCTGATCTTCCTTCTCCACATCCATCTCCACACCTCTCATCTCCTCTTCTATCTCTCTCCTCCACACCTCTCTACTCCTCCTTCTTCTTCTTCTCCACACTTCTTTCCTCCTTCTTCACTCACCCTTTTTCTCTCCTCCTTCTCTTCACCTTCTTCACACCTCCCATCTTCTCCTCCTTCTGTTCCTTTTTCTCACTCTTCACCTTCGCCTCCTGTACACCTTACACCTCAACCTCCTCCTTCTTCTCTGCCTCACCTATCTCCTCCTTTTACACACCCTCCTTCTTCTTCTTCTTCCTTGTTGCCGGCTGGGCCAATGCCCAATTCAACTAATGTGATACCTCTGTATTCAGTGCTTACAGGCACAGTCCAGCCATTGCCAGTTATGATATCAGGAGAAGAAGGTGAAAATCCCCTCCACAAACAATGCACTGGTAAACCCCCAGACACATCAGGCAGCAGACAGCTCAGCCCTGGGTGCAGAGGGGGGAGAACTGACATCACCATCTGCTGATAATGTACAACTTCAGCACCGGTCAGAGCTGCCTACATTCACACCAACATGGAACTATAAGCCTAATCCACCACAGCTTCAGCAAGGGGGGAGACATCCTCACACAAAAAGGCAACTTTTAAGTAAAAAAAATCAGGCAGTGTATGACCCCAGAACACGCTATCACAACGAAGAGGTGTACCTTCGTGGGCGGAGCTAGCTGGAAAGAGCGCGAAGAAGGAAACGGGTGCCACGCTGCTGAGAACGCCGGAAGGGGAGCCAGAAGTGAAGACGCTGCAAAGTGCCGAGCGACACACCGGAAGAACCGCTGCAGACTCCAGAGAGGAGACATCGACCTCAATAAGGTTAGCAAAGGGGAGAAGCTAAAATGCGCGCATCTCCTGCCTCCCGTGACGTCACGGCTTGTGATTGGTCGCGTCGCCCATGTGACCGCGACGCAACCAATCACAAGCCAGAACGTAATTTTAAAATCCTGAGGGACCTGAAATTACGTCACGGCTTGCTGTGATTGGTCGCGTCGCGGCCACATGGGCGGCACGCGACCAATCACAAGCCGGGACTTCACGTAAGGAAGTAAACGCGCGAATTTTAAGCAAAGAACGCTGCCGGTTCCCTCGGTGAGGTCCAGGCTGCGTCGGAGAGGTGAGTATAGCAATATTTTTTATTTTAATTCTTTCTTTTACACATTAATATGGATCCCAGGGCCTGAAGGAGAGTTTCCTCTCCTTCAGACCCTGGGAACCATCAGGGATACCGTCCGATACTTGAGTCCCATTGACTTGTATTGGTATCGGGTATCGGTATCGGATTGGATCCGATACTTTGCCGGTATCGGCCGATACTTTCCGATACCGTTACTTTCAAGTATCGGACGGTATCGCTCAACACTAGCTGCCACTCAACGTGCTGGGAGCGGACCTACTGCAGAAGCTGAAGGCAACCACAGTGTTCCAGGAAGATGGGACAGTGACACTTTCTTTATCCCTGACCCAAGAAGAATTATGCTGGCGGCCCTACAAGAACCTCAAACAACCAATGAGGCCTACCCAAGGAGGTACTGGACATAGTACCAGAAAGTTTATGGTCTAAGGGACCCCAGGATGTGGGAAAACCTCAAGGTGCCCCAGTACGGGTGTCACTCAAGCCAGGTACCCAGTACCCTCGTAAGGCCCAGTATCCCCTGTCCATTGCCTAGAGTCAAGCTTCCTCTGACTAACTGAAGGTCTACCTGGAAATAGGAATCATTGTTCCTTGCACATCACCTTGCAATACCCCGCTTTTCCCGGTTAAGAAAAAGACTGTAAAAGGAGAGCCAGCCAGGTTCAGAATGGTACATGACCTGAGAGCTGTGAATGACGCCACGGTGTTTGAAACTCCAATTGTGCCGAATCCGCACACTCTGCTCTCAAATGTGCCTTCCACAGCAAAAGTGTTCACAGTGACCGACCTGGCCAATGCTTTCTCCAGTGTTCCCCTTCATCCGGATACCAGTTCCTGTTTGCTTTAACGCCCCAGGGGGCACAGCACACATGGACAGTAATGCCACAGCGGGCCCAGTATAGCCCCTCACAATTCACCAAAGCAATGTCCACAGTCTTCACCAACTGGATCACAGAACATGCAGAAGTAACCCTGCAACAATACGTGGACAATCTACTCCTTTGTGCAGTTGACTTTGACACGTGTAAAGCCCATTCCTCGTCTCTCCTACTCTACCTGGAGGAGCAGCACTGCATGTTCTCAAAGAACAAAGTCCAGTGGTGTCTGAAGCGAGTTACGTTCCAGGGACACTGTATTACTTACCAGACGAAACACCTGACAGATAACCAGAAGACCACAGTGGAGAAGATGGTTCCTTGTTGTGAATTTACCTTTTGGCTCCCTCTAGTGGCTACTAGTGATTTGACTCTGGGTATGTCATTCATCCCTTGTATGCTCACCTGGGTCGTTAGGTCAGGGGTGTTGCTATATAAGCTCCCTGGACCTTCAGTTCAATGCCTGGCAACGTTGATATCAGAGCTAATCTGTAGTGCTCTTGTCTTCTGATCCTGGTTCCTGCTTGATTAAGCTAAGTCCGCTTTCTTGCTTTTTGCTATTTGGTTTTGTTTGCATTTTTTGTCCAGCTTGTTAATAATCTGTATCCTGACCTTGCTGGAAGCTCTAGGGTGGCTGGTGTTCTCCCCCCGGGCCGTTAGACGGTTCGGGGGTTCTTGAATCTCCAGCGTGGATTTTGATAGGGTTTTTGTTGACCATATAAGTTATCTTACTACATTCTGCTATTAGTAAGTGGGCCTCTCTTTGCTAAACCTAGTTCATCTCTGTGTTTGTCATTTCCTCTTACCTCACCGTTATTATTTGTGGGGGGCTTGTATCCTACTTTTGGGGTCCTTTCTCTGGAGGCAAGAGAGGTCTTTGTTTTCCTCTTCTAGGGGTAGTTAGCTCTCCGGCTGGCGCGAGACATCTAGCGACCAACGTAGGCATGTTCCCCGGCTACTTCTAGTGTTGGCGTTAGGAGTAGATATATGGTCAACCCAGTTACCACTGCCCTATGAGCTGGATTTTTGTACTTTGCAGACTTGCTGATATTTCTGAGACCCTCGCCATTGGGGTCATAACAGTTCCTCCAACAACTCCAAAGGCGCTACGGGCCTTCCTTGGTCTAGTTTTGTATTGCAGAGCCTGGATCCCTGATGCCTCAGTCCTAATGCAGCCTCTGTATGATTGCATCAACGTAACCCCATTTCTCCTGACAGATGCAGCCTTCAGCTCGTTCAAGAAGTTAAAAGGCTCTGTAGTCTCAGCGCCAGCACTAGGCCTACCTGACTACGAGAAGCCATTCCGTCTCTACCTGATGGAAAAAGAAGGCCTTGCTACTGGAGTCCTGACGCAGCTTCAGAGGGGAAAGCAGAGACCGTTAGGCTACTTTTCGGCTCGCCTGGATCCAGTTGAAAGGGGAGCCCCCTCCTGCATGAGAGCAGCATCATTCTTGGATATCCATTGGAAATCATGGCTCCGCATGACATCTCAGCAATCCTCAACCAAACCCAGCCAAAACATCTCTCCACCGCCAGGCATCTTTGCCCCCAGTGCTCTCTACTCCTGCCCGATAATGTCACCATCTTCAGATGCACAGTCCTCAACCCGTCCACTCTACTCCCACTCCCAAGGAAGGATACAGATATGGACCCTCAGATCAAAATTCTGATCAAAATCTGCATGATACCATGATTGCTTCAGCATCATACAACAGGAAACAGCAGGACTACCCAAGGTGGCAGAAGAGCCACTGACCAACCCAGAATTGATCCTCTACGTGGATGGCTCCAGATTTGCAGATGATGAAGGAAGATTCCACATGGGATGTGCAGTGACCAGAAATCAAGAAATTCTGTGGTCCAGAAGTCTGCCGTCTAGCCTGTCAGCCCAGGAAGCAGAATTGATAGTGCTGACGAAGGCCTTCCAGATTGCAGAAGGCAAAACTGTGAACATATACACCAATTCAAGGTACTCGCATGGCGCATAGCACACGACTTCGGACCCATCTGGGCTGCAAGAGACTTTATCACAGCAAGCAGAACAACCATGAAGCATCATAGAGCCATCAAGGACCTGCTGGACTCACTCCAACTTCCAAAAATGGTGGCAGTACTAAAGGTCAAAGCACATGGAAAACTGAACACAGTAGAGGCATGGGGCAATAACATGGCGGATATGGCAGCCAAAGAAGCAGCCAAAGGAAGACAATATGGAGAAGTGGGAGAGGTCATAGAGCTGGACGGCTACTACATGATGACTGAAGACAAAAAAACCTGACCAGATGACATCCTGGGATATGCTCAAAAAGCTGCAAGAGCAAGCCCCAAAGGACAAGAAGGAATGCTGGATGCGGACGGAAGCAACACATGAAGAAGAAAGGGTATACGCAATGGACTACAAACCCTGTTTACCCCGAAGCATGTACCCTATTGTGGTCCAGTGGGCACATGGGCCCGCGCACAGATCAAAGACACAGATGAATGATCTGATAGGTGCTTACTGGTTCCCTCCAAGGATCTCCACCCTAACAGCCAAGTTCACTAGCAGCTGTTTGACCTGCGGCAAATGCAACCCTAGAAGAATGGAGAAAGTTCCCACACATCATCTTGCCAGACCACTGTACCCCTTCCAGAGGATCCAGATAGACCACATCCAGATGCCACCAAGTGGAGGATTTGAATACGCCCTTGTGGTCGTGGAAGTGTTTTCAGGATGGCCAGAAGCTTTCCCAGTGAGGAACCAGTCAGCAAAGACTACTGCAAAGAAGCTACTCTCAGAGATCGTGTGCAGATATGGGGTCCCAGAAGTGATAGAGAGTGATCAGGGACCCGCATTCACAGCAAACCTCACAAGGGAGATTTGGTCATCAGTAGGGTCAGACTTAGGCCTACACACTCCCTACCACCCTCAGAGTAGCGGGAAAGTAGAAAGGCTGAATGGGACACTTAAGAAAAGGATGTTGAAAGTTGCCCAAGAGATGAACAAAACATGGCATAAGACACTCCCAATCACACTACTTAGAGTAAGGCATGCTTCAAGAGGCCCAGAAAAGCTGTCACCATATGAAATTTTGTTTGGGTCCAGTCCCAGGTTAGGGGTATTCTTCCTTCAGCAGGTGACTATGCAATATGATACTTTGTCTGCTTATGTAATTGAACTCACCAAGAAACTTGCTAATATCCATTCTCGAGTTTTTTCTTCATCGCCAGATCCAGATTCAGTGTCCGGTATGCACTCCTTGAAGCCAGGAGACTGGGGTTTGGTGAAAAAGTTTGTAAGGAGAACACCACTCGATCCCATATTTCATGGTCCTTTCCAAGTGTTGCTGATGACACCAACCTCTGTGAAACTGGAGGGAAGACCCACTTGGATCCACACAGCACATTGCAAGAAAGCTCCCCTACCAGAGGATGACACCCAAGCCAGAATGATGTTGTGGATGCCCTGCCTGACCAGATAGATGACCTACCTGATAAAAAATACACACCGCTGACTAAAAATGCTGTTGACTAAGAGACTGATTGCAACGAACCCCCGTTAGGGACAGATCTCCTGACTGCCCATTTGTGAAAAGTCTGTACGGAAGGGGGTGTATGCGCTAGGCATGCGTCAGCTCACTGGCAGCATAAAAGACTTGCAGCACTTTGGGACACGCTAGGATTAGGGCAAGTGATATCTAAGGGGGGTTTGTGATGGAAATATATTACATATAGATCTCACTTATACCCCTATATAATTATATATACTCATGTATACTCATATATCAACAGCTAATATATACACTATAATCAATTGCTTAAAATGGCTGACATAAACTGATATAAACCAGACAGACTGTTCAGGGATTTTCAGCAGAAAGCAGAACAGCACCAGATGTATTAAGTGATGATCAAATGTCTCAACTTTGTCCTAGGTGCAGACAGCTACACTTTAGTTGCTTAATCAGCATTCATATGTGCATTAATCACAATATTCCATATATATTTAGATAACCAATAACAGAGGAGCTAGACAATATGATAATTAACTAACCACCCTTTTCTGTATGCAATTATAAATCCATGTATGTACAATAAATCATCAGTATTGGTGGAATGCTATTGTCACAATGGTGTGCAGTCTCATTCTTGACGAGTTCTCAAAATACTCAGTCTAAGTGGGAAGGGCTGCAGCACACACAGGGATAGATTTATCCAAACCAAATTTCCATAACAGCCATAATACAAATTCTAACAGTCTATTCAGTAGGACTATCAGCTGTGTATCCACCAGACTTCTGCACAACACAACTGATGGTCCAACCCCATTTATAAGGCAAGAAATCCCACCTATTAAACCTGACAGGGCACACCTGTGAAGTGAAAACAATTCCCGGTGACTACCTCTTGAAGCTCATCAACAGAATGCCAAGAGTGTGCAAAGCAGTCATCAAAGCAAAAGGTGGCTACTTTGAAGAACCTAGAATATGAGATATAATTTCATTTGTTTCACACTTTTTTGTTAAGTATATAATTCCGCATGTGTTAATTCATAGTTTTGATGCCTACAGTGTGAATGTACAATTTTCATAGTCATGAAAATGCAGAAAAATCTTTAAATGAGAAGGTGTGTCCAAACTTTTGGTCTGTACTGTACACAGCACTATTTTGCATAAATTAACTTTAAAAAAAGGCCCTAAAAATTGAATACAGTCTGTTAGGTCAGGCAGAGGCCTGCCTGGTGTTTGGGTTTGAAAAATTGTAGATTTGCAGGCATACTGACCAGATATTATGTCGCTACTAATAAACACACTTGTGTTGAGCATTTGAAATAGTGCAGTAGTCCATTTAAAATGGTTAAAGCAAGGGGCAAGGGATAGGGAAGTGGCGTGAAGTGGCCAAGGTGAAAGTGGGCAACAACAAAGACCTACATGTTCTCACTCGACCTTCCTGTCCCAGTTTCTAGGGGACCACAGCACACCACTATTGAAGCCAGACAGTGTGAAAAGTTGTTGGTTGGATAGCGGATAATGCTTCCAGTCACTTAGCCACCACCACCACCTTGTCCTCCACATGGTCAAGTCTGACAAAAACAGAGAACAAAAAACCGAACTAATGCTCAAATAATCAATTAAATTAATTTATTTAAGGAAATAGTACACCAAATGGTAGGGGGAAAAAGAAACCAAAAAAGAGGGCACAACACCAAGGAGACAGAGCAATATTGTAATCACAGTCCTGGAATGTTAAAATAATGGCATAGTATAAATAAATAAAAAAATAAGTATATATATGTCACTAAACACAGGACTGAAGGTATATATACACACACGAGTAGATGAATATGATAGAAAAAAAAATATATATATAGAAAAAAATTGTATATATGTATGTATAGGGAAGCACCCTAACAAATGGCCTAAGGTACTTTTAAGGCAAGATGCATAAAATTACTGCAACCGCAGAAAACAAAGTGTGTATAAATATATTTATATTTTTACCAGCATAAAGTGCAAAAAATGTGCGGCAAAGGTGCAAATGTAAACTGCACAAGTGCGGACGAGTGAATGCTGGAACAAATACTACATACAGTTACCTGCTAAATGGTATTAGGCACTAAAACAAATGTCACTCATAATACTTCCTATATTTAAGTCTAATATGTTACAGGAAGGTGCCTGAAGCAGAGATTACCTGGGATGCTACCGTCTCCTGGATGTGCCAGTCCCCGACGCGTGTTTCGGCGTCAGCCTTCATCAGGGGGTCAAATCTGAGTAGCCGTGAGTGTGGACAGGATATTCCTCACCCTGATCCTCCTTCCTCCCACCATGCTGAGTGCCCTGAGACAACTGATCCCACACTTGGACACTCTGAAGAGCTGTTCAGTTTTCCATTTCAAGATTCAGAAATCTCTGCCGGTCAACTTGAGGTGGGGAAAGATGAGATCGCATGTAGAGCTGCCTAAAGCTTTGACCAGACCCGGTCACACGAAGGCGATGGTGGGAAAATGTCACAAGAGGTGGACAATGAAGAGACACAATTGCCAGAAAGTCAGGAGGAGGAGCAGGGTGCGGATGTGGAAGACGAGGTGGTGGATGACATAGTGACTGACTCAACCTGGCAGGAGGACATGCATAGCGAGGACAGCAGCACAAATGCGGAAGGATGCATATCTTCCCAACAGGCAGGAAGAAGCAATATGGTGGTCACAGACAGAAGGTGTGCATCCGTTCCCAGCAACACCAACATGAGGGAAGTTGCCATTCCAACTGTCAGATCTTCCCGAGTCTGGTTATTTTTTAAAGACTCTGCCGATAACCCCAAACAGGCCATTTGCAGCACCTGCCATGCCCGCATCAGCAGGGGTAGCAAAACAACCAGCCTGACCAACACCAGCATGATCACGCACATGCAAGCAAAGCACCCGACTTTGTGGGCCGAACCCCAGGCTCCAGGACCACTGCCTGCTGGTCACACCACTGCTTCTTCCACTGTTTTGCGTAAAACCCAATTCCCAGTCCACTGTTCATGTGAAGATGCCTCTAGCCCTTCACCTGTTGTGGCCCACAGTCAAGCAGCACTATCAGCAAGCCCGTCTACGTCCTTGTCCCAGCACAGCATTCTGTTGTCTATAACCCAGTCTTTGGAATGCAAGCAGAAATACCCTGCCAACGCCCCACAGGCCACATTCCTCAATTGTAATATTTCTCTTCTGCTTGAGCTAGAAATGCTGCCTTTTAGGCTTGTTGACAGAAGCTTTCCGCAACCTGATGACGGCGGCCATCCCAAGGTACTCGGTCCCCAGTTGCCACTATTTCTCCCGGTGTGCTGTACCGGCATTACACCAGCATGTGTCCCACAACATTACCCATGCCCTCAACAATGCTGTTACAAGGAAAGTCCACCTAACCACGGACACGTGGACAAGTGCTTGTGGGCAGGGACTGTACATCTTAATGAAGGCACACTGGGTTAACAGTGGAAGCCAGGACCCAGTCGGACCTTGGGATGAAACACATCCTCCTCACGCCGAGGATTGCTGGCCCTACATCAATCAGGGTTGCCCCCACAGTCTACAGCTCCTGCACCACCTCCTCCTCCTCCTCTTCATCCTCCATCTCTGAAATCAACACATCAGTCAGAAGCTGGAAGCACTGGAGCACTGCCTCAGCCAAATGGCAACAGGCTGTGCTGAAGCTAATCTGCCTAGGTGACAAACCGCACAATGCAGAAGAGTTGTGGACAGTGCTGTAAGAGCAGTCAGATGTTTGGATGACACCGCTGAACCTACAGCCAGGCATGGTCATGTGTGACAATGGCCATAACCTGTTGGCGGCTCTGAGGCAAGGTGAGCTCACAAACTTACCTTGCTTGGCCCATGTGCTTAACCTTGTGGATAAACGTTTTCTAAAAAGCTACCCAGAGCTGCCAGATCTGCTATTGAAAGCGCACCATCTGTCTGCCCATTTTAGAAAGTCAGCTACAGCTTCAGCCGCCCTTGCCATGCTTCAGCAGCACTTTCAGCTTCAAGCTCACCGACTGTTTTGTGATGTCCCCACGTGCTGGAACTCTACTCTGCATATGTTGGAAAGGATTTGTGAGCAGAAGAGGGCCGTTGTTGACTACCAACATCAACAAAGCCGTTGAATTTCAGGTCAGACTCCACACATAAGACCTCAGGAATGTACATGGATGTCAAACATATGTAACATCTTCCAAAACTTTGAGGACTGCACCAAGATGGTGAGCGGCGATGATGCCTGTTATGATCTGGTGACCTTGGAGCCGCATGGGACTTTCTCAGGAGTAGGTGGAACCTGTACTGACCGCAAACCCTAAACTGACACCACAACTAGAAGTAGCCGTGGGGTGTACCTAACACATCCTAGACACCTCGACACAGCCGGAGGACTAAATACCCCTATAGATGGAAATGGGAATTCTATCTTGCCTCAGAGCAGAACCCCAAAGGATAGGCAGCCCCCCACAAATATTGACTGTGAGTATTAGAGGAAAAGACACACGCAGGCAGAAATCAGGATTTAGCAAAAGAGGCCACGCTAGCTAAATAGGAAAGGATAGGACAGAATACTAAGCGGTCAGTATTAAAACCCTAAAAATATCCACGGCAGATAATACAAAAATTCCACATCTAACTAAAGACATGGAATGTACACTCACTGGCCACTTTATTAGGTACACCTGTCCAACTTCTTGTTAACACTTAATTTCTAATCAGCCAATCACATGGCGGCAACTCAGTGCATTTAGGCATGTAGACATGGTCAAGACAATCTCCTGCAGTTCAAACCGAGCATCAGTATGGGGAAGAAAGGTGATTTGAGTGCCTTTGAACGTGGCATGGTTGTTGGTGCCAGAAGGGCTGGTCTGAGTATTTCAGAAACTGCTGATCTACTGGGATTTTCACGCACAACCATCTCTAGGGTTTACAGAGAATGGTCCGAAAAAGAAAAAAAATCCAGTGAGCGGCAGTTCTGTGGGCGGAAATGCCTTGTTGATGCCAGAGGTCAGAGGAGAATGGGCAGACTGGTTCGAGCTGATAGAAAGGCAACAGTGACTCAAATCGCCACCCGTTACAACCAAGGTAGGCCTAAGAGCATCTCTGAATGCACAGTGCGTCGAACTTTGAGGCAGATGGGCTACAGCAGCAGAAGACCACACCGGGTACCACTCCTTTCAGCTAAGAACAGGAAACTGAGGCTACAATTTGCACAAGCTCATCGAAATTAGACAGTAGAAGATTGGAAAAACGTTGCTTGGTCTGATGAGTCTCGATTTCTGCTGCGACATTCGGATGGTAGGGTCAGAATTTGGCGTAAACAACATGAAATCTTTGGGATGTGGTGGAACGGGAGATTCGCATCAGGGATGTGCAGCCGACAAATCTGCGGCAACTGTGTGATGCCATCATGTCAATATGGACCAAAATCTCTGAGGAATGCTTCCAGCACCTTGTTGAATCTATGCCACGAAGAATTGAGGCAGTTCTGAAGGCAAAAGGGGTCCAACCCGTTACTAGCATGGTGTACCTAATAAAGTGGCCAGTGAGTGTATATCTGCTTCTCCTGAGAATCCAACTTGACTGAAAATATCCAAGCACAGTCTAAGCTGGACAAGAAAAAACCATGAATAGCACTGAATTGTAAAGCACACAGCATGTGTGCTGTAGAAACAAAAAACAGACACTTATCTTTGCTGAATTAGCAGCAGGGCAGGAGGAACCAGACAGATGCAAAACCTCCAAGAACAATGGACAACTGGCAAGGGCTAATGAATCCTGCACACCTAAATATCCCAGTCAGAGCTGCAATCAGCAGGGACACCTGTCCAGGATTGCAACCCAGGGACAACTGCATTACTATCAACAACCACCGGAGGGAACCCAAGAGCAGAATTCACAACAGATGCCATAATTAGTGTCACCATCCCACTTCTCAGCATTTTGAAAACCTCTCTGCTCACAATCAAAGAGGATGCATTACAGGCGGAGCACGAGGACATGGAGCAAGGAAACATACAGAGGGATTACACTAAGCCCAGCCTCATGTCTTCTCAACGTGGATTGGTAGACAATGAGGAGGAGGAAAAACAGGAGCTAATTTCATGCGCTATAGACGGTACTACAAACACATCTGTATTAGCTTCTGTTCAGTGGGATGGCCTGAGGACCGGGAGGAGGAGGACGAGGAGCAGGAGGACAGCATAGTTAGTCGTCCTGATGGTGAGGACACGGAAGTCTTGCCTGTTAGCAGTCTGGCACGCATGGCTGACTTTATGTTGCGCTGCATTTCACGTGACCCTCGGATTATCAAAATTTTGGGTGACACTCATTACTGGTTGGTGACACTTCTAGACCCACGCTACAAGGAGAACTTTCAATCTCTTCTGCCTGAGGCAGAGAGGTGTACTAAAATGTTGCAGTACCAGAGGGCCCTTGTAGCGGAATTACTTACAAAATTCCCATGTGAGAACGCTGGCAGTAGATGTCAGAGTTTGCTGTACAACCAAAGAGTCCAAGCGAGAGAGACAGAAGTACAATCCAGCTCAGGCAGGGGAACAATGGCCAAGTTCTGGGACAGTTTTCTCAGACCCTCCCATTGTGGTGGCACATAGGCAGGGGGTGCTGTCACAAAAAGTGCAATGTTTGGGAAGATGGTGAGGGAGTACCTTGCAGATTGTACAAAGTCCTCCTTGATTCCTCTGTGCCTTTTAATTGTTGGGTATCCAATTTGGACACGTGGCATGAACTGGCTCTCTACGCCTTGGAGGTCCTGGCCTGCCCTGCTGCTGGCATTCTGTCAGAGCGGGTTTTTAGTGCCGCTGGTGGAATTATCACAGATAAGCGCATCCGCCTATCAAATGAAAATGCTGACAGGCTGACAATAAAAATGAACAAGGCCTGGATTGGGAAAGACTTCTGTACACGACCAAGTGAAGCACGGTGGCACAGTGGTTAGCACTGCAGCCTTGCAGCACTGGAGTCCTGGGTTCAAACACCAGCAACATCTGCAAAGAGTTTGTATGTTCTCTCCGTGTTTGCGTGGGTTTCCTCCGGGTTCTCCGGTTTCCTCCCACATTCCAAAGACATACTGATAGGGAATTTAGATTGTGAGCCCCGTCGGGGACAGCGATGATAGTGTGTGCAAACTGTAAAGCGCTGCGGAATATGTTAGCGCTATATAAAAATAAAGATTATTATTATTATTAAAGTGAAAACAGCGAAACATAACCTCAAATACATTTTCTCTTTTAGGGAGGTCTATTTTCATGCACCTCTTCAGAACCACACATGTGTATACGCTTCCACATTTGGTCTTTTTGTTGTTCTCCTCCTCCTTATCCTCCTTCTCATCATCCAGAACCACTAGATGACCAGGGTGCCCATGCTCAGTACTGTTATAAGCCGGTGATTTTTGGGCACGAGGGCTATGAAGGCACTATTTTATTTTGTAAAAACAAGACCCCACATTGAGGAATTGGGCAATACATTACATTGGGCCTACTTCTTAAGTCTGTCTCCTGCAATGTGTCCTTTAACTACCATTACATGACTAGGGTGCACTTACTCAGTACTGTTATAGGCCAGTGATTTTTTGGCACAGGGGCTGTGAAGGCACTATTTTATTTTGTAAAAATGGGACCCCACATTGGGGAATTGGGCATTACATTACATTGGGCCTACTTCTTAAGTCTGTCTCCTGCAATATGTCTTTTAACTGCCACTAGATGACCAGGGTGGAAGTGCTCAGTACTGTTATAGGCCGGTGATTTTTGGGCAAGTGGGCTGTGATGGCACTATATTTTTAAGTCCAAAAAGGACATCACATTAGGGAATTGGGCATGGCATTTCTTTGGAACTACTTCTTAACTTGGTCTCCTGCAATCTGTTTTGTACCTGCCACTAGATCACCAGGGTCAACGTGCTCTGTACAGTGCATTTTGGCCAAGGGGGATGGGATGGCACTATTTTAATCAGTCCAAAAGGACACCATTTTGGGGAATTGGGCATGGCATTCCATTGGCCCGATTTCTTAACTCGGTCTCCTGCATTCTGTCCTGTACCTGCCACTAGATCACCAGGGTGAACTTGCTCTGTACGGTGCATTTTGGCCAAGGGGGCTGTCATGCCACTCTTTTAGTTTTTTAAAGAAAGGATTTTACATTGGGGAATTGGGCATGACATTACTCTGGGCCTACTTCTTAACTCAGTCTCCTGCAATGTGTCCTGTACCTGCCACTAGATCACCAGGGTGAACGTGGTCTGTACTGTTATAGGCCAGTGAATTTTGGGCAAGTGGGCTGTGATGGCACTATATTTTTAAGTCCAAAAAGGACAACACATTGGGGAATTGGGCATGACATTTCTTTGGAACTACTTCTTAACTTGGTCTCCTGCAATCTGTTTTGTACCTGCCACTAGATCACCAGGGTCAACGTGCTCTGTACAGTGCATTTTGGCCAAGGGGGCTGGGATGGCACTATTTTAATCAGTCCAAAAAGGACACAATTTTGGGGAATTGGGCATGGCATTCTATTGGCCCTATTTCTTAACTCGGTCTCCTGCATTCTGTCCTGTACCTGCCACTAGATCATCAGGGTGAACTTGCTCTGTACGGTGCATTTTGGCCAAGGGTGCTGTCATGCCACTCTTTTAGTTTTTTAAAGAAAGGATTTTATGTTGGGGAATTGGGCATGACATTACTCTGGGCCTACTTCTTAATTCGGTCTCCTGCAATGTGTCCTGTACCTGCCACTAGATCACCAGGGTGAACGTGGTCTGTGCTGTTATAGGCCAGTGAATTTTGGGCAAGTGGGCTGTGATGGCACCATATTTTTAAGTCCAAAAAGGACAACACATTGGGGAATTGGGCATGACATTACTTTGGGCCTACTTCCTAACTCGGTCTCCTTCAATCTGTCCTGTTCATGCCAGTAGATCACCAGGGTGAACGTGCTTTGTACTGTTATAGGCCGGTGGAGTTTGGTCAAGGGGGGCTGTGATGGCACTGGTCTATTTTTACAAAAGGGTACCCCACATTGGTGAAACCACATCCTTGTTGGCAAACACTTCATAACATTTGTGTACCTTAAAGAGTTCACTTTAAAAGCTCATTTTTGTGTTGCCTGGTTGCTAACATTGGACACAATACGCTTCATATAAATTTGTTAAAGCAATGCTGTGTCTTTGCCTCAGTAGTTCATTAAAAATATAGCTTTGTCCACTATATTAGTTTCTCTCCTAGCGAGCCTTAACTTTGTCTGCCTCAAATGTACAAATGGAGAATATACAAATGGTGATTTATAAACAAGTTTGAAATACTGTATAGCGAATGCATTCAGACAATCACATAGCTGCATTTTTTGTATAACATTTACAGATGTGACAGACAATTCTCATAGTGACACAATCTTGATAAATGTTTGTTTATTCACTTCACAAACAGTTCCAAGCCTCTATGTGTTTGCTGCTTGTCATTGTAAAACATTAAGGTTTACTGAAACTATGCTGGTGGTGGTTTGATCTAAATCCTTGTGGCTTTTATTTTCTAGGGGTTTATGGCCCCTCGTCTGCTGACTCCATGATATCTCAGTTTCATCCAACCTTGAAAAGTGGTCACTTGAAGGTGTGGGTGAAACTAGAGTTACTACATAGTTTTATTCACTATATAAGACCAGAGAAACATGACTAAGACAGATGCCAAAACTGGGGTACTTGTACATGTACAGTGTGCTGATACCTGCATAATTGGGGACGCTCATGCACTGTAGGTAATCTCCCAGGGGTTCTCTGTCTTGGTGTTGCTTCTCTGATATTCCAGACGGATGATATTTAAAAGCCTCTTGGTGATGATCTAAGTATACTGGATGTAGATAATATTCATATATACATAATCGCTATATTTATTTAATCCTTATATGTACTTATTAACCTGTGTATCTTAACACATACAAAAGTATACGCACTCACACTATTCAATCATACTATTCCTTGAATTTTGTAGTTTTCAATAAAATTGCCTTGTATTGCAAGTATTAGCCTTTATTAAAGCCGTATATGAACCTTAGTGTTAAAACATGTCAAATAAAATTGCCAAATTCTCCTGTAAATAATTGTGCAAAGAGGGAACCATCCTACCTTTAAAAAATACGAGTGAATTTTCCTGGGCCCATCCAGTATGTGGGTTCCAAGGCCTAATGGGGTGCAAATGACTGACTATGCAGCAGGGCTTGCCTTCCTGCCAATGTATAAAACAAAGGAGTAAGGAGCACAAAATGAATATGGTGAAGTGCATTTTCATGGGCCCATCCAGCATGTGGGTTCCAAGGCCTAATGGGGTGCATATGACTATGCAGCAGGCTCGCCTTCCTGCCAATGTATAAAACAAAGGAGCATGTAGCACAAAATGCATATTGTGAAGTAGATTTTCATGGGCCCATCCAGTACGTGGGTTCCAAGGCCTAATGGGGTGCATATGACTGACTATGCAGCAGGGCTGGCCTTGCTGCCAATGTGTAAAAAATAGGCGTACGGGATTACAAAATGCATATTGTGTAATAGATTTTAATGGGCCCATCCAGTATGTGGGTTCCAAGGCTTAATGGGGTGCATATGACTATGTAGCAGGGCTCGCCTTCCTGCCAATGTATAAAACAAAGGAGTATGGAGCACAAAATGCATATTGTGAGGTGGATTTTCATGGGCCCATCCAGTATGTGGGTTCCAAGGCCTAATAGTGTGCACATGACTGACTATGCAGCAGGGCTCGCCTTCCTGCCAATGTATAAAGCAAAGGAGTATGGAGCACAAAATGCATATTGTGAAGTGGATTTTCATGGGCCCATCCAGTATGTGGGTTCCAAGGCCTAATGGGGTGCATATGACTGACTATGCAGCAGGGCTGGCCTTGCTGCCAATGTGTAAAACATAGGAGTACGGGAGTACAAAATGCATATTGTAAAGTAGATTTTAATGGGCCCATCCAGTATGTGGGTTCCAAGGCCTAATGGGGTGCATATGACTATGCAGCAGGCCTCGCCTTCTTGCCAATGTATAAAACAAAGAAGTATGGAGCACAAAATGCATATTGTGAACTGGATTTTCCTGGGCCCATCCAGTATGTGGGTTCCAAGGCCTAATGGGGTGCATATGACTATGCAGCAGGCCTCGCCTTCTTGCCAATGTATAAAACAAAGAAGTATGGAGCACAAAATGCATATTGTGAACTGGATTTTCCTGGGCCCATCCAGTATGTGGGTTCCAAGGCCTAATGGGGTGCATATGACTGACTATGCAGCAGGGCTCGCCTTCCTGCCAATGTATAAAACAAAGGAGTATGAAGCACAAAATGCATATTGTGATGTGGATTTTCCTGTGCCCATCCAGTATGTAGGTTCCAAGGCCTAATGGGGTGCATATGACTATGCAGCAGGGCTCGCCTTCCTGCCAATGTATAAAACAAAGGAGTATGGAGCATAAAATGTCTGAAAATTATGGAAACACTGCTCAAATGACACAGGGACATCATGGGGATTGCCTCTGGAAGCATTCCTGACTCCTAGTTCACAGCTTTAATCATTCTTTTTCAAGATTCTTGCCATTTTTCCTGGTGCCACAAAAAGCATATGAAAATGAAACCAAAACGGCTTTTGATTGGAAATATGTCAAGGTACATCCTTTGCAGGTTAATGACTTGCCTGTAAGGCCAAATATTTAACCCCAGACAGAAAATTCCCTCTCCCACTTAGGCTTAGTTCAGACGTTCATGCTACCGGTGCTAGTTTCTGACCCAATATAATCCCATTAATGGTCTGGACGTATATCTAACAAGGAACTGGTGACAGTCATACCGAGCTGGCAAGGCTTTGTTTCACTGGTGCTAGTGAAAGGGGTATCTCAGCCTGTCAGGGTTGTGAGTGAGGACCTCCCTCTCCCACTCCCCATGCTTTCCTGCACCTGTGTAGACAGAGGGTGTCTGTGTAAAACTGCCAAGCTGAAATTAAGCTTCCACAGGGGTTTGGTGAAAGTGGGTAGACCGTACCGCTTGATCCCCAAAGTATTAGTGACATCAAGCAGGGCTGAGAGGTGGGCTTCCTTTTAAACACTCCTCCAATTCTGCTGGACCAGAGGGATAGTGGCAAAATATTTTCTTGTGAACATACCCCAATATACTTTTGTTATGCCACATAACCAGATGGAAAGGAGAGAGATTACTATTTATGACTCAGGAGTTGGAACTAAAGATAAAAATGCTGCAGGCTCTTTTTAAATCCCACATTCAATAAAAACCGTGATAGAGAAAGAGGTGGAGGTTTTATGAAGTCATGCAGAAGATGACATTCTTTTACAGAAAAAATAGTGTGGGAAAGTATGATGAAAAACCATGAGTGGGCAGAACAACAGCAACAATGAGTAGCACCATTGTCTTGCATGTGTAACATCTAGTGTTGAGCATTCCGATACTGCAAGTATCGGGTATCGGCCGATACTTGCTGTATCGGAATTCCGATACCGAGATCCGATACTTTTGTGGTATCGGGTATCGGGTATCGAAACAACATTAATGTAATAATGTGTAAAAGAGAGAATTAAAATAAAAAATATTGCTATACTCACCTCTCTGACGCAGCCCGGACCTCAGCGAGGGAACCGGCAGCGTTGTTTGTTTAAAATTCGCGTGTTTACTTGGTTACGTGAAGTCCCGGCTTGTCATTGGTCGCGGCGGCCATGTTGCCGGGACGCGGACCAATCACAGCAAGCCGTGACGTAATTTCAGGTCCTTGCAGGATTTTAAAATTACGTTCCGGCGTTGTGATTGGGCGCGTCGTGGTCACATGGGCGACGTAACCAATCACAAGCCGGGACGTCACGGGAGGCTGGACACGCGCACATTTTAAAATGCGCGCGTGTCCAGCCTCCCGTGACGTCCCGGCTTGTGATTGGTCGCGGCGGCCATGTTGCCGGGACGCGGACCAATCACAACGCCGGAACGTAATTTTAAAATCCTGCAGGACCTGAAATTACGTCACGGCTTGCTGTGATTGGTCCGTGTCCCGGCAACATGGCCGCCGCGACCAATCACAAGCCGTGACGTCACGGGAGGCTGGACACGCGCACATTTTAAAATGCGCGCGTCCAGCCTCCCGGCTTGTGATTGGTTGACCGCGATGCAACCAATCACAAGCCGGGACGTCACGGGAGGCTGGACACGCGCGCATTTTAAAATGGGCGCGTGTCCAGCCTCCCGTGACGTCCCGGCTTGTGATTGGTTGCGGCGCGGTCAACCAATCACAAGTGTGTACCAAGCTCACAATCAAGACCTGAGCCTCGCAATACATCAAAAAGTGCCAAGCTAAGCCAAACTACAGGGTTGAAAACATCATACTTCTGTATACATATACACTCACCGGCCACTTTATTAGGTACACCTGTCCAACTTCTTGTTAACACTTAATTTCTAATCAGCCAATCACATGGCGGCAACTCAGTGCATTTAGGCATGTAGACATGGTCAAGACAATCTCCTGCAGTTCAAACCGAGCATCAGTATGGGGAAGAAAGGTGATTTGAGTGCCTTTGAACGTGGCATGGTTGTTGGTGCCAGAAGGGCTGGTCTGAGTATTTCAGAAACTGCTGATCTACTGGGATTTTCACGCACAACCATCTCTAGGGTTTACAGAGAATGGTCCGAAAAAGAAAAAAAATCCAGTGAGCGGCAGTTCTGTGGGCGGAAATGCCTTGTTGATGCCAGAGGTCAGAGGAGAATGGGCAGACTGGTTCGAGCTGATAGAAAGGCAACAGTGACTCAAATCGCCACCCGTTACAACCAAGGTAGGCCTAAGAGCATCTCTGAACGCACAGTGCATCGAACTTTGAGGCAGATGGGCTACAGCAGCAGAAGACCACACCGGGTACCACTCCTTTCAGCTAAGAACAGGAAACTGAGGCTACAATTTGTACAAGCTCATCGAAATTGGACAGTAGAAGATTGGAAAAACGTTGCTTGGTCTGATGAGTCTCGATTTCTGCTGCGACATTCGGATGGTAGGGTCAGAATTTGGCGTAAACAACATGAAAGCATGGATCCATCCTGCCTTGTATGGAGCATCTTTGGGATGTGCAGCCGACAAATCTGCGGCAACTGTGTGATGCCATCATGTCAATATGGACCAAAATCTCTGAGGAATGCTTCCAGCACCTTGTTGAATCTATGCCACGAAGAATTGAGGCAGTTCTGAAGGCAAAAGGGGGTCCAACCCGTTACTAGCATGGTGTACCTAATAAAGTGGCCGGTGAGTGTAAATAAGTGTACAATTTGGACACGCGCGCATTTTAAAACGCATTTTAAAATGCGCGCGTGTCCAGCCTCCCGGCTTGTGATTGGTTGACCGCGCCGCAACCAATCACAAGCCGGGACGTCACGGGAGGCTGGACACGCGCCCATTTTAAAATGCGCGCGTGTCCAGCCTCCCATGACGTCACGGCTTGTGATTGGTTAATGGCGGCCATGTTGCCGGGACGCGGACCAATCACAGCAAGCCGTGATGTAATTTTGTCACGGCTTGCTGTGATTGGTCCGCGTCCCAGCAACATGGCCGCCCTGACCAATCACAAGCCGGGACTTCACGTAACCAAGTAAAAGCGCGAATTTTAAACAAACAACGCTGCCGGTTCCCTCGCTGAGGTCCAGGCTGCGTCGGACAGGTGAGTATAGCAATATTTTTTATTTTAATTCTTTATTTTACACATTTATATGGATCCCAGGGCCTGAAGGAGAGTTTCCTCTCCTTCAGACCCTGGGAACCATCAGGAATACCGTCCGATACTTGAGTCCCATTGACTTGTATTGGTATCGGGTATCGGTATCGGATTGGATCCGATACTTTGCCGGTATCGGCCGATACTTTCCGATACCGATACTTTCAAGTATCGGACGGTATCGCTCAACACTAGTAACATCATATCAACAATGCTATGCATCATTATGTAAGCTGCTTCAAAGCTTGTTTATCTAGAAACATGCACAGTGTGTCAACTATCTTATTAGGATAGATCTGCTTATTGCTTTTGTTACAATCTACATACATTTTTATTTCAGTTTCCCCTGACGTTAAACTGTATAATATATAAAATAATAAAAAAAATTTTTTATGAGCAACTAAGCTGATATTTCATCCAAGATTTACACCACAGACATATCATTTATTACTGCTGGGAGGGAGAAACGCTGGACGTGTTTTAGAACATTAATGGTTTATAAGTTTTCCAGTGAGTTAGGAATGCTTTAGGCAACAAGTAACACAATATCTGTTCTCAGCTTGCATAGACTTTAATTTTAAGTATGGATTTACCATTTTCAAGAAATTGTTTTGGCTCTGCCGCTTTAAACATGATTACTTACACAAATGAAACATGACAATATAAATAAAATCTTCATAATTTAGAGCTGGCTTAGATTCTCAGTGCATTTTAATGAGCTGATATTGCTTCAAAATGTATTCTAAACCTTATGAAACTATTTTTTTTTATCTTAAACTCCCTATAGTGAAAAATCCCTATGTGTACAGCCGCTCACTAAAATTCCAGGCTGTGTGCATTAATTGCTTTTTACCTGAGAATTGACATGGAAACAAACCAAGTTATTTTATTACTATAATTATAATGATTATTATTAACACAGTTACTTGCCCAAGGTTAAGAACTGCTGGTGTTTAGACTGTGTTAAGCAAGAACTGAGGACAGCTCCTTACCCAGAAGACCATAACACGTACAGAGTAATAAAAAAGGGGCCAGCTGTTCATGTTCATTACTGCACAACAGTATTTTTTAGAGTTTAGGGCCTGAGGCACAACAGCAGGTAGAGTTTTAAGAAATCTCTGCTTGAATACACCTTTATAATAAAAAGTTGAGAAATGTTACCTGTACTTGTTTAGTATAAATATTTATCAAAGCAGTGACATTTTCAAATTTGATACTAGTTTGTTATAACAGGATTTCTATATGATCTATTTATGTATATTAAATAAATTGTGGGCCAACATTGTCAAGTAGTAAAACTATATTTTTGCAGGTTTAGTAATTGAAGTTGAACTCTGATAGGTTGCTCTTGCAAGAAAAAACTGATACAGTTACACAGTTGTGATAAGTGCAGTTCAATGTTCAATCACCGGGAATTAAAAGGCATCAATGTTACTACTAAGGATGTAGGCATATTTTTAGTTTCTGCCTAAAAGGGAATGTCCAAAGTCCAATGTAATTTTCCTCCTAAATCCCTACCTATTTAGTGCCATAATATAAGCTATTTTGTTAGCGCTATATAAAAGTAAAGATTATTATTATTATTATTATTGTTTTCTAATATACTTGAATTCAAAACTCCCTATCCTTCCCTATCCAGACTAAGTGATTTTAAAAATGTTTTCCACTTCCTTTTTGATGATGCTTCATTTTAGAATCCTACTATATGTTCGGATACTCAAACAAAGTCTCTACAACAGCCCCTATCTCCTCTCTGAAATGCAGCATCATCAGTGATGCTCATCTCAGTGGCTGGGCTAGTCTCACTGTGTGATGTGCACAATGACAGGCCACTCTCTGTTGCTGGTTGTGAAGAGACCAGTGACATCAGTTGTGGGGGCAGTGCTGGTCTCTGCACCCTGGAAATACAGATAACGCTCTCTATTGCCAGCTCATTACTGCGAATCTGAGCTGGCAAGAGAGAGCTATTAGAAAATAATTTAAATTCTGGTACTAAATAGAGATTTAGGAGGAAAATTATTTTGGACTTTGGACCAACCTTTCAACTCATCCACCAACCATAACTACTTTTCCATCACTGTATCTCTATTGTTTGTTTTTGTGGAGTACGTTAAATGTTTCTTTATGATTTTAAAGTATCTGCACATGACTATATTTAATATCCAGGATCTGGGGGCTCCTTCCTTATCCCTAAAGCTAGGGGCACCATAGCTATCACTCTTCTCCAGATTACTTCTATTGGTGAAGATGCCAGGGCCACATACCTTGCTGAGCTCCTGAATCAGCCCTTACCTGTCCCCTACCCCACCCAGAGAAGTGGAGAATAGTTGTATATAAGAGTACAAAAAATAGACTAACAAGAATACCAGAAAACCAGACATACAAGAATATATGAAATTATCAATCATATAAATATGCACTCACAAACAACAGAGTGCAACATCGGGAAGTAAAAGAAATGAACAACCAAATAGGAGAGGATGAGGATATGCACAGACAAATCATGAAATAGTCTTTAGATCAACACTCCAAATGCCTTCTCAACAAACACCTCCAACTCCACATCAGGCAGCATAAAACTAACACAGGCAATTCTGATTGCCAGAGGTGAGTGTAAATGGCAGATGGGAGAGCCCAACACTGAACAGCTGAGATAATCAAAGCAGGAAATCTTTAAAGAATCTCAACTGAACTGGTTTAACCCCTGCACTGCTAGCAGAAACCTGCACCATTTAATATGATGTTGAAGTGCTTCTAATCAGTGCAGAAGTATGTGGAATCAGACACCACTATCTTCTGGCCTCTTTCTGTCACAGTAAACCTGTGACAGTACCTTTACATTAGCCCCGTAAAGACAGAGTCAAGTTGGTACTTAATGACCAAGTAAATTTTTACATTTATGACCACTGTCACTTTATTTGGTTATAACTCTAGAATGCCTTAACAGATCCCGCTGATTCTGAGACTTTTTTTTCGCAACATATTGTAATTCATGTTAGTGGTAAAATTTCTTCGATATGATGTGTTTATTTATGAAAAATGGAAATATGGCAAAAATTTAGAAAACTTTGCAATTTTCAAACTTTTAATTTTTGTGCCCTTAAATCAGATAGATAGGTCACACAAAATACTTAATAAATAACATTTCCCACTTGTCTACCACATCTATCTACCTGTCTATCACAATGATCAAAATGAGCCAATAGGAAAAATTTCCTATTGTTGCCAGGTGCCGGCCGGCAGACCTCAACGGGCGCACTGCGCATGCGCCCACCATTTTCTCTCGGAAGAAGATGCAGGCAGCCTGGTGGATTTCATGAGGGGTTGCAAAGGCAATGGAGGTACCGGGGGAATTGAGGGACCCTATTTCTCTCTCCTCTGAAGTGCAATCACATCAGAGAAGAGAGAAATTAAATGGAAAACTGGACTTTTTTTGTGCTCGCCATTATACCGTTAATAATGGCTACCCCCCAGTAGCCGAGACCCCAGAGAAATTCCGACTCTGGGGGGCGCTATACCTTTATTCCTCAGCGCCCTTAAAAAGCGGCACTGTGTTTTAAGTACCCTTAACTGCCGCCGTTAAAAGGCGTCATTAAGGGGTTAGTATTTAAAGTTTATAAATATTTTGTGACAGGTTTAGTCCTTATGGTACAAATGACATGTTAACTTAAAAGGGATCTGTACACAGATTTCACAATACAAACCACATCATTTGCTAAATAGACCTCTAAACCTGGTGTACTTACTTTGAAAAGCTATGTTAGAATAGCTGTATAAGCCTTTTAGAAAGTTTTCCTACCTGATATTAAAAGGAGCATGTTCTGAGTGCTGGAGTCTTGATATTAGGAATATACAGCCATTCTGACATGGATTTCCAAAATAGCAACTTCATCAACTAAAGAGATCTATTCAATAATTAAAGAAATTAGTAACGTGAAATCTTGTGACAGACTAAATTTAATATCCTTGGTATGACAATGGTGATACACTATCATATTTTGTACATTTGTTGACTATTGGCTTTAATGGGAAGAAATGTGTTTAAAGTGGTGGTCCAAAACTAATATTAATTTTAATACCAAATGTTTATCTGTTTAGTGTAATAATATAATCACTTTTCTACTATAAACTAAAAAAGTCCTTATTGTTCCCTCTCTAATCTCTCTAAAGGCTTCACTTTTTTTTTTTACTTACATCGGTTTTAATTACTTTTTTTAAGAATCTCCAGTTAGTTAGTTTTTAAATGAAGCGTCATTAGTGATGTCTGTTTCAAGGGCTGGGCTCTACAGAGCATGCGTTGGTTGTCAATTCCAACATATTATAAATACGAGCTCCCTTGTTTGTGTGTAAGGTTCTTTTCAGTGCATAGTGACAGTGAACTCCCTTGCTGGTTCTATTGAGGAATGACTATCTGGCAAAAGAGTGCACTGTCAATGGGGCCCTGTGTGTCTAGTCATACAGTATATATTTGCCTGATAGTTGAAGAACTGCACTAAAAACATAGACATTTCCATTAGCAAAATAACAACATTAGCAACATAACAGCATCTTATGCTTCTGCCCTTCTAGTTGAAGAAGTACCATAAAATATACAGTTTTCATACTAATATAATTTACTTGTTGACATATTCTGCATGTTTCTAATACATAATCTATTTTAACTTCACGTGCAGAATATCTAGGCAATGAAGGTTTTTAGCGCTCGCAAATAATGAGAAATAAAGAGAAATGAGCCATAAATATTCTTGCCTTTCTTGTGAAAGCTATCAGCATTTCATTTGCGTGATCATGGTAACATAAAGCAATTTCAACAAGATCAAATAAGGTCTGTAAGTTATAGGGATTAAATATAGACTAGAAATATAACTAGGAAGTGTAAATAATTTAACAGCGCTATTAATCTACCAGTGCTTGAAAAGTTAAGCTTTAAAATGAGGTCATGGTGGGGTCTAATTGGGAGAAAATAGGCAAGTGAACAGAATAAGTGGATGATCGTGACACAATAATTATAATACAGATAGAAAATGTCAATGTAATCACTTATCTTGTATTAATCAACAGCGTCTTAGAAGATAGGCTTCATTTGCAAACACTGAGTACAAAAATTCTATAAGTGCTAAGACCTGTTAATTCAAAGAATAATAGGCGATGATTGTAAGGTGAGTCGATAGCATACAGTAAATTAATGAGAATGATCACATCTCAAAGTGCTTTACATTTAACCATGATTAAGTCTGGTTTTGCGCCACAAAAAATTTCTTTACATTTGCGCTTTCTGGGTTCATTTTTAAATCATAGCATGCGGCTACATTTTAGCCAATGGGTGTATTCCCATATCTTTTTCCTTTGTAGGCCAAAGGAACGCAAAAACAAAAAAGGCGACATTTTCTAATTTAGTCCACAGACCACTCTCATGCATTTATTTTAACTCATCCCACCCCTGGGCCATTTTCTGTTTTTGTTTTTTCATTTTTTTCCTCCCCCTCTTCCAAAAACCATAAGTGTTTTAGATTTCCATCAATAAAGCCATATGAGGGCTTGTTTTCTGCGGGTCGAGTTTAACTTTTGAATAGCATCATTAATTTTACTTTATAGTGTACTGGAAAACAGGAAAAGAAATTCAATTGCAGTGAAAGCACAATTTTTTTTTTTTACCATGATCACTATATGGTAAAATTAACACAGTGATATGATTCCACAGGTCAGTAGATTTATGCAGATACTAAACATGTATAGTTTATTTTTTATTTACGTGGTGAAAAAAAATCCTGAAATTGGTAAAACGTTTTTGCTTTTGTAGTCATTTTTCATCATTTTTTGAGACCTGTAATGTTTACATTTTTCGGGATCTGGGGCTGGGTGATGTATCCATCTTTGCACCCTGAGCAGACATTTTTATTGATATCATTTAGATGTATATAACATGGTTTGATCGCCTCTTATTGGATTTTATTGCAAAAAAAAGTAATTCTGGTGTTTTTATTTTTTTCTCGTAATGCTGTTTATCAATTGCATTAATGTATTTTATATTTTGATATCTGTGCCCTATTATATATCTTAGAATTTTTGTAATCTTTTTGATTCCCTATTGGTGGCTGAAGGATATAACTAGGCAATTGTCCTTCAACCTGACATGAAGAAGCGAGGTAAAATGCATATCGGGGTGAAGGGACATAGTGCTTGACATTATCTATGCCCAGGGCCGGCCTTAGGGGCAGGCAGACCAGGCAGCTGCCTAGGACCCCTGCTCCCCCAGGGGCCCCCAGCTAGCAGCACACCACGCAGCCGCTATGGGGCCCCTGTGAGGTAGGGGGCCCACCTACCGCCAGTGCCGACTCCCCCGCCGCCGCATTGAACTATACCGGCATCTGCCGGTACAGTTCAAAGCAATGATGGAGGAGAGAGCATCAGCTAATGCTCCCTCTCCCATCATTCCCTGCTCTGCCTTTGACACTGTGGGTGCGCAATGACATCATCGCGCACTCACTGTGCGCCATGCAGTGCAGCTGCTGAGGCAGGAGAAGGGAGCAGCATGGGCACGAGGAGAGGTAAGGATTGTTTGTGTTTCTTACTTTAACAGTGAGTACTGGGCTGTGGGGCCATTCTCGAGGGGGGGATGTGGGCTGTGCTATATACTATGCGGGCTGTGTTATATACTATGCGGGCTGTGTTATATACTATGCGGGCTGTGCTATATACTATGCGTGCTGTGCTATATACTATGTGGGTTGTGTTATATACTATGCGAACTGTGTTATATACTATGCGGGCTGTGCTGTATACTATATGGGCTGTGCTATATACTATGTGGGCTGTGCTATATACTATGCGGGCTGTATTATATACTATGCGGGCTGTGTTATATACTATGTGGGCTGTATTATATACTACGCGAGCTGTGCTATATACTATGCGGGCTGTGCTATACACTATGAGGCTGTGCTATATACTATGTTGGCTGTGTTATATACTATGCGGGCTGTGCTCTATGCTATGCGGGCTGTGCTATATACTATGCAGGCTGTGCTATATACTATGCGGGCTGTGTTATATACTATGCGGGCTCTGCTATATACTATGCGGGCTGTGTTATATACTACGGGGATATATTAGATTCTATGGGGGAGGCTGTGTTATATACTATGGGGTACATTATATTCTATGGGGGCTACATTATATTCTATGAGGGGAGGCTGTGTTATATACTACGGGGGGCTGCATTATACTCTATGGGGGCTACATTATATACTATGGGGAGGTGGGCTGCATTATATTCTATGGAGGCTGTATTAGATTTTATGAGGGAGGATTGCATCATACTCTTTTATGGGGCTACATTATATTCTATGGGGAGGTGGGCTGTACTATATTCTATTCGGGGCTACATTATATTCTATGGGGGGCTGTATTATATTTATATTCTATGAGGGGTGATTGCATCATACTCTATGAGTGGGCTACATTACACTATATGAGGGGGGCTGCATTATATTCTATGGGGGGTTACGTTATACTCTGTGGGGTGGTTGCATTATACTCTGTGGGGTGGCAGCATTATGCTCTATGGGGTGGCTGCATTATACTATATGTGGGGTGCATTATACTGTATCGAGGACTATGGGGAATATATTATACTATATTAAGAACTATGGAGTGCATTATACTATGGGAAGTGAATTGTACTACATGGATGATTATGGCGGTGCATTATACTATATGGAGCACTATGAGGAGTGTACTATACTATGTGGAGGACTGAGCAGTGTATTTTAATAAATTGAGGACTATGAGGAGTGTATTATACTATATGGAGGACTATAGGGCATATTATGTTATATAGAGGACTATGGGGTGTGCATTTTACAATATAAAGGACTGTAGTGCATATTATACTATGTGGAGGACTATGGGGTGTATTATACTAATCAAGCAAAATGCTGTATATTCATCGAGTGACTGGATTGTTTATGCCAGAACAAAAATCATTCTTCTCAGTAGCACATCGCCGGTGTAAACTGTAGATATGCTGCTGATAACTTGATACTGTATGGTGATCTGTTAGTGATTTATTAGTGATCATTCTGTCCCCATTATTCTTTCTCAGATGGTGGAAAGAGGCGGAGAATCAAGCTTTGAACGATTTCAATATTGTCGATCACACTCGTTTAGCGGCCCGAACTCAGCACATGTAAATACAACCGAAATGCTTCTGTGTGATGTGCAATATGTTAGCATTTGGAACCCAATTTTAAACTTTGCCTAAAAATGGCCCTTTCTATGCCCATATGACTATTGCAACATGAGGTAATAGTAACCAACATATACTATGTTTATCCTTTGGGCATAATGATTGTGGGCAGCACGGTGGTGCAGTGGTTAGCACTGCAGCCTTGCAGCGCTGGAGTCCTGAGTTCTAATCTGCAAAGAGTTTGTATGTTCTCTCCGTGTTTGCGTGGGTTTCCTCCGGGAAGCAACATTCCAAAGACATACTGATAGGGAATTTAGATTGTGAGCCCCATCTGGGACAGCGATGATAATGTGTGCATACTGTAAAGCGCTGCGGAATATGTTAGCGCTATATAAAGATAAAGATTATTATTATTGTGAACAATGTTGAACCTGTTGATAAATATAGTATAAGTTTGTTACTATGGTATCTATCAGGGCACAAAAAATAAGTCATCACCCAGCCCCAGATCCCAAAAAAATGAAAATGTTATGGGTCTCGTAAAATGGTGACAAAATGGTGACAAAAGAAAAAACTGATTTTTTTCACCGCTTAAATGAAAAATAAACTATACATGTTTAGTATCTAACAATCAATTTTTCTCAACTGTATGTATCTTACCCAAGAAATGGAAGAGATCCATAACTATTAAAATGTAAATAGTTTATTGGAAAAATATATAAAAACAACTTTAAAATTGTGTATAGTGAGCACTAAGATATAGCATAGTGTCAAAAACATAGAGGATATTCCCATTATTGCAGACTAAGTGTCCATAAATACTTAAAGTTTAATTGCTGTGATTCCCCCTAAAGAAACCTGTATACTGTTTACCGTGTTAGGGTATGTGTCCACGTTCAGGATTGCATCAGGATTTGGTCAGGATTCTCCATCAGTATTTGTAATCCAAAACCAGGAGTGGAACAATTAGAGGAAAAGTATAATAGAAACATATGCACCACTTCTGCATTTATCACCCACTCCTGGTTTTGGCTTACAAATACTGATGGAAAATCCTGACCAAATCCTGATGCAATCCTGAACGTGGACACATACCCTAAAGTGGCTCTATGACATCTGGTTATGGAAGAAAAACCTGAAGTAATGCTTTAGCAGATATTGGACTAAAAGGTGTTAATCAGCAATGACCGTTTGATTGTGAGCAGCTGAAGTGTTGGGAGAGACGGATGCTCACCATTTCTCCAACCCTGGGTGTGGTGTTGCCTGTGCTAAAGGACCAAGAAGCTGGATTCTAAGCCAGGCAAGGTAACCAGTACTATTGTACGGACTTGTTGCTTTATGTACAGTATTACCAAGGTTGTATTTGAGTTTCCTGTGGTTTATAAAGACTGAAATAAACCAACTGGTCTTTAAAGGGATCCTGTCACCTGAATTTGGTGGGACCAGTTTTGGGTCATATGGGCGGGGTTTTTGGGTGTTTGATTCACCCTTTCCTTACCCACTGGCTGCATGCTGGCCGCAATATTGGATTGAAGTTCATTCTCTGTCCTCCGGAGTACACGCCTGCGCAAGGCAATAATGCAGACATGATGTTTGGGCTGTTGGCCCTCGTCAGTGGGAAGCATGAGAACTGATTTGGCTAGGTGAGAGGCTCTCCACAAGGTGAAACCTTGCCTCTTAAACCTCAGTCCAGAGCCTCTCACCTAGCCAAATCAGTTCTCATGCTTCGCACTGATGCGGGCCAACAGCCCAAAACATCATGTCTGCGAATTGAGATACTGATTTGGCTCTTATAGTAAGTCATATTGCAAAACTCATTAAAGGCTTGATTTTGACTTGAAGAATTGCTACTTCCAATAGGTGGCGCTATAGAGTTTAAGTCCTCTTTTTCTCTGAATAGGCAATTTGCATATTAAATTTCCCAGAGGAGCATTGCACGGCGAATAAGCCTCTTTTCCTTGACAAGCCAGAGCTGGTATGTCATTCTCCACAAGGAGAAACCTTGCCTCTTAGACCTCTGTCCAGAGCCTCTCACCTAGCCAAATCAGTTCTCATGCTTCGCACTGACAAGGGCCAACAGCCCGAAACACCGTGTCTGCGAATTGAGATACTGATTTGGCTCTTATCCTAAGTCATATTGCAAAACTCGTTAAAGGGTTGATTGTGACTTGTAGGATCCTTACTTCCAATAGGCGGCGCTTTAGATTTCAAGTCCTCGTTTTCTCTGAAGAAGCAATTTGCATCACAAGTGAGTAGTATTGTTAGATTAACCCCTTCACCCCCAAGGGTGGTTTGCACGTTAATGACCAGGCCAATTTTTACAATTCTGACCACTGTCCCTTTATGAGGTTATAACTCTGGAAAGCTTCAATGGATCTTGGCGATTCTGACATTATTTTCTCGAGACATATTGTACTTCATGATAGTGGTAAAATTTCTTCGATATATCTTGCGTTTATTTGTGAAAAAAATGGATATTTGGCGAAAATTTTGAAAATTTCGCAATTTTCCAACTTTGAATTTTTATGCCCTTAAATCACAGACATATGTCACGCAAAATACTTAATAAGAAACATTTCCCGCATATCTACTTTACATCAGCACAATTTTGGAACCAAATTTTTTTTTGTTAGGGAGTTATAAGGGTTAAAAGTTGACCAGAAATTTCTCATTTTTACAACACCATTTTTTTTAGGGACCACATCTCATTTGAAGTCATTTTGACGGGTCTATATGACAGAAAATACCCAAGTGTGACACCATTCTAAAAACTGCACCCCTCAAAGTGCTCAAAACAACATTCAAGAAATTTATTAACCCTTCAGGTGTTTCACAGGAATTTCTGGAATGTTTAAATAAAAATGAACATTTAACTTTTTTTCACACAAAACTTATTTCAGCTCCAATTTGTTTTATTTTATTAAGGGTAACAGGAGAAAATGGACCCCAAAAGTTGTTGTACAATTTGTCCTGAGTACGCTGATACCCCATATGTGGGGGTAAACCACTGTTTGGGCGCATGGCAGAGCTCGGAAGGAAAGGAGCGCCATTTGACTTTTCAATGCAAAATTGACTGGAATTGACATGGGACGCCATGTTGCGTTTGGAGAGCCCCTGATGTGCCTAAACATTGAAACCCCCCACAAGTGACACCATTTTGGAAAGTAGACCCCCTAAGGAACTTATCTAGATTTGTGGTGAGCACTTTGACCCAACAAATGCTTCACAGAAGTTTATAATGCAGAGCCATAAAAATAAAAAATCATATTTTTTCACAAAAATGATTTTTTTGCCCCCATTTTTTTATTTTTCCAAGGGTAAGAGAAGAAATTAGACCACAAAAGTTGTTGTTCAATTTGTCCTGAGTACGACGATACCCCATATGTGGGTGTAAACCATTGTTTGGGCGCAGGGCAGAGCTTGGAAGGGAAGGAGCGCCATTTGACTTTTCAATGCAAAATTGACTGGAATTGAGATGGGACGCCATGTTGCGTTTGGAGAGCCCCTGATGTGCCTAAACATTGAAACCCCCCACAAGTGACACCATTTTGGAAAGTAGACCCCTTAAGGAACTTATCTAGATGTGTTTTGAGAGCTTTGAACCCCCAAGTGTTTCACTACAGTTTATAACGCAGAGCCGTGAAAATAAAAATTCCTCTTTTTTTTCACAGAAATGATTTTTAGCCCCCAGCTTTGTATTTTTACAAGGGTAACATAATAAATTGGACCCGAAAAGTTGTTGTCCAGTTTGTCCTGAGTACGCTGATACCCCATATGTGGGGGGGAACCACTGTTTGGGCGCACGGCAGAGCTCGGAAGGGAAGGAGCGCCATTTGGAATGCAGGCTTAAATGGATTGGTCTGCAGGCGTCACGTTGCATTTGCAGAGCCCCTGATGTACCCAAACAGTAGAAACCCCCCACAAGTGACACCAAAGTGGAAACTAGACCTCCCAAGGAACTTATCTAGATGTGTTGTGAGAACTTTGAACCCCCAAGTGTTTCACTACAGTTTATAACGCAGAGTGTTGTGAATTTGGATTCTGGGCTCCCCCGGTGGCTACTGGTGGAATTGAACTGGTGTCCTCATCTTCTCTGTTCACCTGTTCCCATCAAGATGTGGGAGTCGCTATATAACCTTGCTGCTCTGTTAGTTGCTTGCCGGTCAACAATGTTATCAGAAGCCTCTCTGTGCTTGTTCCTGCTCCTAGACAACTACTAGATAAGTTGGACTCTTGTCCATGATTGTTTTTGCATTTTTGTTCCAGTTCACAGCTGTAGTTTCGTTACTGTGTCTGGAAAGCTCTTGTGAACAGGAATTGCCACTCTGGTATTATGAGTTAATGCCAGAGTTTTAAAGTAATTTCTGGATGGTGTTTTGATAGGGTTTTCAGCTGACCATGAAAGTGTCCTTTCTGTCTTCTGCTATGTAGTAAGTGGACCTCAAATTTGCTAAACCTATTTTCATACTACGTTTGTTGTTTCATCTTAACTCACCGCCAATACATGTGGGGGGCCTCTGTCTCCTTTCGGGGTATTTCTCTAGAGGTGAGCTAGGACTAATATTTTCCTCTGCTAGCTTTATTTAGTCCTCCGGCTGGTGCTGGGCATCTAGAATCAACGTAGGCATGCTACCCGGCCACTGCTAGTTGTGCGTTAGGTTTAGTTCATGGTCAGCTCAGTTCCCATCTTCCAAGAGCTAGTTCCTGTATATGCTGATGCTATGTTCTCTTGCCATTGAGATCATGACAGCAGAGCCGTGAAAATAAAAATTCCTCTTTTTTTTCACAGAAATGATTTTATAGCCCCCAGCTTTGTATTTTTACAAGGGTAAGATAATAAATTGGACCCCAAGAGTTGTTGTACAATTTGTCCTGAGTACGCTGATACCCCATATGTGGGGGGGAACCACTGTTTCGGCGCATGACAGAGCTCGGAAGGGAAGGAGCGCCATTTGGAATGCAGACTTAAATGGATTGGTCTGCAGGCGTCACGTTGCATTTGCAGAGCCCCTGATGTACCCAAAAACAGTAGAAACCCCCCACAAGTGACCCCAAATTGGAAACTAGACCTCCCAAGGAACTTATCTAGATGTGTTGTGAGAACTTTGAACCCCCAAGTGTTTCACTACAGTTTATAACGCAGAGCCGTGAAAATAAAAATTATTTTTTTTTTCACAAAAATGATTTTTTTAGCCCCCAGTTTTGTATTTTCACAAGGGTAACAGGATAAATTGGACCCCAAAAGTTGTTGTCCAATTTGACCTGTGTACGCTGATACCCCATATGTGGGTGTAAACCACTGTTTGGGCGCATGGCAGAGCTCGGAAGGGAAGGAGCGCCGTTTGGAATGCAGACTTAGATGGATTGGTCTGCAGGCGTCATGTTGCATTTGCAGAGCCCCTGATGTACCTAAACAGTAGAAACCCCCCACAAGTGACCCCATATTGGAAATTAGACCCCCCAAGGAACTTATCTAGATGTGTTGTGAAAACTTTGAACCCCCAAGTGTTTCACTACAGTTTACAACGCAGAGCCGTGAAAATAAAAAATCCTTTTTTTCCCACAAAACTTATTTTTTAGCCTTCAGTTTTGTATTTTCCCAAGGGTAACAGGAGAAATTGGACCCCAAGAGATGTTGTCCAATTTGTCTTGAGTACGCCGATACCCCATATGTTGGGGTAAACCCCTGTTTGGGTACACGGGAGAGCTCTGAAGGGAAGGAGCACTGTTTTACTTTTTCAACGCAGAATTGTCTGGAATTGAGATCAGATGCCATGTCCCGTTTGGAGAGCCCCTGATGTGCCTAAACAGTGGAAACCCCCCAATTATAACTGAAACCCTAATCCAAACACACCCCTTACCCTAATCCCAACGGTAACCCTAACCACACCCCTAACCCTGACACACCCCTAACCCTAATCCCAACCCTATTCCCAACCGTAAATGTAATCCAAACCCTAACCCTAACTTTAGCCCCAACCCTAACTGTAGCCTTAACCCTAGCCCTAACCCTAGCCCTAACCCTAGCCCTAACCCTAGCCCTAACCCTAACCCTAACCCTAGCAATAACCCTAGCCCTAACCCTAACCCTAGCAATAACCCTAGCAATAACCCTAGCCCTAACCCTAGCCCTAACCCTAGCCCTAACCCTAGCAATAACCCTAGCCCTAACCCTAGCCCTAACCCCAGCCAAAACCCTAACCCTAGCCCTAACCCTAACCCTAACCCTAACCCTAATGGGAAAATGGAAATAAATACATTTTTTTTATTATTATTATTTTTTTATTTTTCCCTAACTAAGGGGGTGATGAAGGGGGGTTTGATTTACTTTTATAGCGGGTTATTTAGCGGATTTTTATGATTGGCATCCGTCACACACTGAAAGACGCTTTTTATTGCAAAAAATATTTTTTGCGTTACCACATTTTGAGAGCTATAATTTTTCCATATTTGAGTCCACAGAGTCATGTGAGGTCTTGTTTTTTGTGGGACGAGTTGACGTTTTTATTGGTAACATTTTCGGGCACATGACATTTTTTGATCGCTTTTTATTCCGATTTTTGTGAGGCAGAATTATCAAAAACCAGCTATTCATGAATTTCTTTTGGGGGAGGCGTTTATACCGTTCCGCGTTTGGTAAAATTGATAAAGCAGTTTTATTCTTCAGGTCAGTACGATTACAGCGATACCTCATTTATATCATTTTTTTATGTTTTGGCGCTTTTATACGATAAAAGCTATTTTATAGAAAAAAATCATTATTTTGGTATCGCTTTATTCTCAGGACTATAACTTTTTTATTTTTTTGCTGATGATGCTGTATGGCGGCTCGTTTTTTGCGGGACAAGATGACATTTTCAGTGGTACCATGGTTATTTATATTCATCTTTTTGATCGCATGTTATTCCACTTTTTGTTCGGCGGTATGGTAATAAAGCGTTGTTTTTTGCCTCGTTTTTTTTTTTTCCTCACAGTGTTTATTGAAGGGGTTAACTAGTGGGGCAGTTTTATAGGTTGGGTCATTACGGACGCGGCGATACTAAATATGTGTAGTTTTATTGTTTTTTTTTTTATTTAGATAAAGAAATATATTTATGGGAATAATATATATTTTTTTTTCTTTATTTAGGAATTTATTTTTTATTTATTTTTTTACACATGTGGAAAATTTTTTTTTTTACTTTTTTACTTTGTCCCAGGGGGGGACATTACAGATCAGTGATCTGACAGTGTGCACAGCACTCTGTCAGATCTGCGATCTGCTGTGCAGGGCTGCAGGCTTACCAGCGCCTGCTCTGAGCAGGCACTCGGTAAGCCACCTCCCTCCCTGCAGGACCTGGATGCCGCGGCCATCTTGGATCCGGGACCTGCGGCGAGGAGGGAGGTAGGAGACCCTCGGAGCAACGCGATCACATCGCGTTGCTCCGGGGGTCTCAGGGAAGCCCGCAGGGAGCCCCCTCCCTGCGCGATGCTTTCCTATACCGCCGGCACACCGCGATCATGTTTGATCGCGGTGTGCCGGGGGTTAATGTGCCGGGGGCGGTCCGTGACCGCTCCTGGCACATAGTGCCGGATGTCAGCTGCGATATGCAGCTGAAACCCGGCCGCGATCGGCCGCGCTCCCCCCGTGAGCGTGGCCGATCGCGTATGACGTACTATCCCGTCGGTGGTCATACGGGCCCACCCCACCTCGATGGGATAGTAGGTCAGATGCCAGAAAGGGGTTAATCAAATTAATTTATTTTATATTTTGATATCTACATTGGGTATGGAAAGGATGCAGCCCCCTTTAAATTTTCAACTCTTTGTTTCATTGCAGCCATTTGTTAAATTCAAAAAAGTTCATTTTTTTTCCTAATAAAGTTCACTCTCCACCCCATCTTGACTGAAAAAAGCAGAAAAAAAAGAAAACTGAAATATCACATGGTCATAAGTATTCAGGCCCTTTGCTCACTATTAAGTAGAAGCACCCTTTTGAGCTAGTACAGCCATGAGTCTTCTTAGGAATGATGCAACAAGATTTTCACACCTGGATTTGGAGATCCTCTGCCATTCTTCCTTGCAGATCCTATCCAATTCAGTCAGGTTGGCTGGTGAACATGGGTTTAGGTCGGGGCTCGGGCTCATCCAGTCAACAATGGTCACAGAGTTGTTTTGAAGCCACTCCTTTGTTATTTTAGCTGTGTGCCTAGGGTCATTGTCATGTTAGAAGGTGAACCTTCAGTGAAGTCTGAGGTCCAGAGCACTCTGGAAGAGGTTATCTCTGTATTTGGCTGCATTCATGTTTCCTTCAAATACAACCAGTCCTCCTGTCCCTGCAGCTGAAAAATACCCCCATAGCATGATGCTGCCATCACCATGTGTTGCTGTTTGGATTGTATTGGGCAGGTGATGAGCAGTGCCTGGTTTTCTCCACACATACCGCTTAGAACTATCAACAAAAAGGTCTATCTTCATCTCATCAGACCAGAGAATCTTATTTCTCATAGACTGGGAGTCCTTCATGTGTTTTTTAGCAAACTTTATGCGGGCTCTAGTAAGTCTTGCAATGAGGAAAGGCTTCCGTCAGGCGACTCTGCCATAAATGCCTGACTGGTGGAGGGCTGCAATGATACTTGCCTTTGTGGAACTTTCTCCTATCTCCCTACTGCATCTCTGGAGCTCAGCCACAGTGATCTTGGGGTTCTTCTTTACCTCTCTCACTAAGGCTCTTCTCCCACGATTGCTCTGTTTGGCTGGATGGCCAGGTCTAGGAAGACTTCTGGTGGTCCCAAAGTTCTTCCATTTAAGGATTATGGAGGCCACTGTGCTTTTAGGAATCTTGAGTACTGCAGAAATTCTTTTGTAACCTTGGCCAGATTTGTGCCTTTCCACAATTCTGTCTCTGAGCTCCTTGGCCAGTTCCTTTGATCTCATGATTCTTATTTGGTCTGACAAGCACAGTGAGAAGTAAGGTCTTATATGTACAGGTTTGTGCCTTTCTAAATCAAGTCATATCAGTTTCATTATGAAGGAACAGATGAATGACCTCGGGGAGACCAAAACATCCAACACTGCGGAGACACCATCACGTGTTTCTCAACGCAGTGATCCAGAACACTGCCCCCATCCCTTATGGGAAATATGCAAACGCATGTAAAGTAAGCTGCGGAGACACCATCACGTGTTTCTCAACACAAGCAATGAATAGCCAGGCCTTTCTCCGGGAAGGAAGAAAGGCCTGGCCTTTCACACTGGCGGCAGTGTTCTGGATCACTGCGTTGAGAAACACGTGCTGGTGTCTCCGCAGTGTTGGATGTTTTGGTCTCCCCGAGGTCATTCATCTGTTCCTTCATAGCCTTTCACCAGGCACTGCTCCTAATAGCCAGTTTCCTACTCCACACTGATGATGGGCAAAAACCCCGAAACAGCTGTTTGTGGATGGATACCATGCTTGGCATAGGTGGTCTTCCTTTATTGGATATTCTCCTTTATTGGATGCTGTCCTTCCCGTGGTTGTTCCTTCCCAGAGAAAGGCCTGGCTATTCATTGTTTGCGTTGAGAAACACGTGATGGTGTCTCCGCAGCTTACCTTACATGCGTTTGCATATTTCCCATAAGGGATGGGGGCAGTGTTCTGGATCACTGCGTTGAGAAACACGTGATGGTGTCTCCGCAGTGTTGGATGTTTTGGTCTCCCCGAGGTCATTCATCTGTTCCTTCATAGCCTTTCACCAGGCACTGCTCCTAATAGCAAGTTTCCTACTCCACACTGATGAGGGGCAAAAACCCCGAAACAGCTGTTTGTGGAAGGATACCATGCTTGGCATAGGTGGTCTTCCTTTATTGGATGCTGCCCTTCCCGTGGCTGTTCCTTCCCGGAGAAAGGCCTGGCTATTCATTGCTTGCGTTGAGAAACACGTGATGGTGTCTCCGCAGCTTACTTTACATGCGTTTGCATATTTCCCATAAGGGATGGGGGCAGTGTTCTGGATCACTGCATTGAGAAACACGTGATGGTGTCTCCGCAGTAGGGTTGAGCGACCTTTACTTTTATAAGATCGGGTCGGGTTTCACGAAACCCGACTTTTTCAAAAGTCGGGTCGAGTGAAATCGGCCGATCCTATAAAAAAGTCGGGGTCGGGGTCGGCCGAAACTCGAAACCCAATGCAGTGCATTGGGTTTCCAATGGTTCCCAGGGTCTGAAGGAGCAGAAACTCTCCTTCAGGCCCTGGGATCCATATTTAAGTGTAAAATAAAGAATTAAAATAAAAAATATCGCTATACTTACCCTCTGACGGGCCCTGGTACTAACCGGGAACCTTCCTTCCTTAGAATCAGCCTTCCAGGACCTTGCGGTGACGTCACGGTGACGTCGCGGCTTGTGATTGGTCGCGCGGCCGCCCATGTGACCGCTGCGCGACCAATCACAAGTCGCGACGTCACCGTGACGTCACCGAAGGTCCTGGAAGGGCTGATTCTTAGGAAGGAAGGCTGTCGGAAAGAAGCAGGGCGTGTCCGAGGGTGAGTATATAACTAATAGGAATATACTCACCCTCGGCTTCGTTCCGGCAGCCTTCCTTCCTAAGAATCAGCCCTTCCAGGACCTACGGTGACGTCACGGTGACGTCGCGGCTTGTGATTGGTCGCGCGAGCGGTCACATGGGTGGCCGCGCGACCAATCACAAGCCGCGACGTCACCGCGACGTCACCGAAGGTCCTGGAAGGGCTGATTTTTAGGAAGGAAGGCTGCCGGAAAGAAGCAGGGCGTGTCCGAGGGTGAGTATATACCTAATAGGAATATACTCACCCTCGGCTTCGTTCCGGCAGCCTTCCTTCCTAAGAATCAGCCCTTCCAGGACCTACGGTGACGTCACGGTGACGTTGCGGCTTGTGATTGGTCGCGCAGCGGTCACATGGGCGGCCGCGCGACCAATCACAAGCCACGACGTCACCGCGACGTCACCGCAAGGTCCTGGAAGGCTGATTCTAAGGAAGGAAGGTTCCCGGTTAGTACCAGGGCCCGTCAGAGGGTAAGTATAGCGATATTTTTTATTTTAATTCTTTATTTTACACTTAAATCTGAATTCCGATACCAATTCCCGATATCTTAAACATATCGGGAATCGGTATCGGAATTCCGATTCCAGATTCAGAAGATCGCCGACTTCATGGCCGACCCCACACAGGGGTCGGGTCGGGTTTCATGAAACCCGACTTTGCCAAAAGTCGGCGACTTCTGAAAATTGCCAACCCGTTTCGCTCAACCCTACTCCGCAGTGTTGGATGTTTTGGTCTCCCCGAGGTCATTCATCTGTTCCTTCATAGCCTTTCACCAGGCACTGCTCAAAATAGCCAGTTTCCTACTCCACACTGATGAGGGGCAAAAACCCCGAAACAGCTGTTTGTGGATGGATACCATGCTTGGCATAGGTAGTCTTCCTTTATTGGATATTCTCCTTTATTGGATGCTGCCCTTCCCGTGGTTGTTCCTTCCCGGAGAAAGGCCTGGCTATTCATTGCTTGCGTTGAGAAACACGTGATGGTGTCTCCGCAGCTTACTTTACTTATCAGTTTCATTAAACACAGCTGGACTCAAATGAAGGAGTAGAACCATCTCACGGAGGATCACAAGGAAATGGACAGCATGTGACTTAAATATGATTGTCTGAGCAAAGGGTCTGAATACTTATGACCATGGGATATTTCAGTTTTTCTTCTTTAATAAATTTGCAAAAAATTCTACATTTCTGTTTTTTTAGGCAAGATGGGGTGCAGAGTGTACATTAAAATGTGAAAAAATAAACTTTTTTGAATTCACCAAAAGGCTGCAATGAAACAAAGAGTGAAAAATTTAAAGGGATCTGAATACTTTCCGTACCCACTGTATATCTGCTCTGCAGCCACTTGTAAATTGTGTGACCAATTCAACATGAAAAATATCATTAAATGTTCCCTTTAAGACTCACATATGAGTAATAACAGTGATTCTTCAGTCATGGAGCAATACATTGCATCAGTAAAGGTGTGGATGACATTATCTTTCAAAGAGCAACTTGACCATATAAACAGTTTGTGGGGGTGGATCGCTCTGACAGACTCCCTTAAATGTAGGAACAAATATATAAAGTAGTGATGATGGTACAAGGCATAAAATGTAATGTTTTTTTTTTTAAAATAACAATTTACTGAAAGTGCATCTGTCACCGTTTTGAGCTATATTATGCATTCTCATTAAGGATTCAATCCATTGACAGCTCTTACTTTTTTGTGCCAAAATATTCTGTTTATCAGGAAAATCCAAAAGTGTAAAGTGTTTGTCTATAGCTAAGTAGATTGGCTGTAAGGGCTCTGCATTTTATGATTACATGTACTAGGTCGCTTAATATGCGCACCATTGCTTCCTATTCTGTTCTCTTTACCATAATTAATTTAAAACAAGGTATAAATCCCATGAAGAATATATAATAATGTCTGTTCATACAAATTGTAGAAAAATATGCATTTTTGTGGTTTTATATTGCAATGAACAAATGTAGAACAGTGTTTGTAAACTATCTGCTTCTAAAGAGCTTTACGCCTGATTGATGCTATTTAGCTGTAAATCTCCCTAAGGCCACATGCCCACATTGAGTATTTGGTGATTTTTTTACCCCAGTATTTGTGAGCCAAAACCAGGAGTGGAACGGTCAGAGGAAAAGCATAATATAAACATTTGCAGCACTTCCGCATTTTTCACCCACTCCTGGTTTTGGCTTGAGCATGGGAAAATGCCAGCTGATTTTCCCACGCTGAAGAGTTCATCTTAGTTCATGCCCGCAGGGAGCACAGCTTAGGTGATGTCACCACTAGTCTTTGAAGCTCCGCTCCCAGCATTTCATTCATTCCCCAGTAGTTTACAACCAGGATGGTCGCATTAGCACTGCTCCCGGTTGTATACTGTATATATCCCAGATATGGATTACGGCATGGGGCTGAATGTATGCCGGACAGGTATGGGTATATTGTTGGTTCGTTATTTTTTCATTTTTTACAGGAGATCAAGGGCTTTGCTTGGATTACAAGTAACAATAAAATGGTCAGTGTTTAGTGTTTATTTCATTAAAAGACTTTATTCTGCATGTGTGTGCTTATTTAACCCTTTACAAACTGTAGGATTAGTAATGGAGAGGTGTCTTACAGACACCTCTCCATTACTAAGCCGGCTTGATGTCACCTTTAGTGTTGAGCGATACCGTCCGATACTTGAAAGTATCGGTATCGGAAAGTATCGGCCGATACCGGCAAAGTATCGGATCTAATCCGATACCGATACCCGATACCAATACAAGTCAATGGGACTCATGTATCGGACGGTATTCCTGATGGTTCCCAGGGTCTGAAGGAGAGAAAACTCTCCTTCAGGCCCTGGGAACCATATTAATGTGTAAAATAAATAATTAAAATAAAAAATATTGCTATACTCACCTCTCCGACGCAGCCTGGACTTCAGCGAGGGAACCGGCAGCGTTGTTTGCTTAAAATTCGCGCTTTAACTTCCTTACTTGAAGTCCCGGCTTGTGATTGGTCGCGCGCCGCCCATGTGACCGCGACGCGACCAATCACAGCAAGCCGTGACGTAATTTTAGGTCCTTCAGGATTTTAAAATTACGTTCCGGCGTTGTGATTGGTTGCGTCGCGGTCACATGGGCGACGCGACCAATGACAAGCCGTGACGTCACGGGAGGCAGGACACGCGCGCATTTTAAAATGCGCGCGTGTCCTGCCTCCCGTGACGTCACGGCTTGTGATTGGTCGCGTCGCCCATGTGACCGCGACGCAACCAATCACAACGCCGGAACGTAATTTTAAAATCCTGAAGGACCTAAAATTACGTCACGGCTTGCTGTGATTGGTCGCGTCGCGGTCACATGGGCGGCGCGCGACCAATCACAAGCCGGGACTTCAAGTAAGGAAGTTAAAGCGCGAATTTTAAGCAAACAACGCTGCCGGTTCCCTCGCTGAAGTCCAGGCTGCGTCGGAGAGGTGAGTATAGCAATATTTTTTATTTTAATTCTTTATTTTACACATTAATGTTGTTTCGATACCGATACCCGATACCACAAAAGTATCGGATCTCGGTATCGGAATTCCGATACAGCAAATATCGGCCGATACCCGATACTTGCGGTATCGGAATGCTCAACACTAGTCACCTTACAATACAAAGGTGACATTAACCACTTATTACCCCCTACGCCACAGCTACAGGGCAGTGGGAAAAGAGAGGCTAAGCTCCGGAATTGGCGCATCTTACAGAAGCGCCTTTCTGGTGTGGCTGGGGGCAGATGTTTTTCCGCCCTCACTCACTGGCTTTCCTTCTCTGGTGCAGAAAATACAAGGAACAAATACTGCCACACCATGTCAAGATCACATATTACCACCACAGTGACCGAATAATAGCACATACATGGAACAAATACCACCGCACCATGTCAAGATCACATATTACCACCACATGGTGATCACTAATACCATATACAGGGAAAAAATACCGCCAGACCATGACCAGACCACATATTTGACCAGACCACATATTACCACAACAGTGACTGAATAATAGCACATACAAAGGACAAATACCGCCACACCATGGCCGGACAACATATTACCACCATATAGTGACTGAATACTACAATACTGATCATTAATTTAAAAACAACACAATAATATCACCAAAAGTGCCATTATACACAGGAAATCTGTTCTTAGTATGCAGTGTCTGTGTACAGGTAATACAGTGACACCGGTGACATTATACACAGGACCTCTGTATATAGTGCCAGTGTACAGGTAATACAGTGATCACCAGTGACATTATACATAGGAGCTCTGTACATAGTGTCAGTGTCAGTGTAAAGGTAATACAGTGATCACTGGTGACATGTACACAGGACCTCTGTGTATAGTGCCAGTGTACAGGTAATACAGTGATCACTGGTGACATTGTATACAGGAACTCTGTATATAGTGTATAGTGTCAGTGTACAGGTAACACACTAACTCACCAGTGACTTCTCTAGGAGACATCCTTCAGCTTCACTTTTCATCTTCATCCAGCACAGACTGCCATCACGTCTTCCAGCCAGGACTCCTCTCTGCAGGAAATAACACAGCTATCTAGAGCTCCAATTACAAAACACATTACTTAATTTTTTCCAAACTTCTACACTACACCAGATGACGAAAAAAGGCGACATAGTGTGACTCTGCACAGTAACAGGACCACCCCCCATTTAAAACAGTATCCTCAAAGGATAAAATAAATACATCACTGCAGTAATAATATCCCTTAATTAGCCCCTATGGTAATAATATCCCCCATCCTGGCCCCGTGTATCTAATTCCTGGCTCCAGCCATATGTTCTCCCATTCTGCCCTCATGAGTATCCATTCTGCCCCATATGATCTCCCCATCCTGCCCCATCTGTCCCATAATCCTGACCATCTGTCCCATGATCCTACCACCCCACCTGTTTCCATCGCATCCATCCTGCCCCATGATCCTGCACCATGTGTCTCCATCCTGACCATGATCCTGCCCCATCTGTCTCCATCCTGCCCCATCTGTCTCCATCCTGCCACATATTCCTGCCCCATTTGTCTCCATCCTGCCCTGTATCTCACATCCTGCTCCCTGTGTCTCACATTTTGGCCCTTGTGTCTCACATCCTGCCCCCTGTGTATCACATTCTTCCCCCCTGTGTCTCACATTCTGTCCCCTGTCACACATTCTGCCCCCCTGTGTCTCAAATTCTGCCCACTTTTTATAACGTTCTGCCCACCTGTGTCTCACATTTTGCCCCTTTTGTCTCACATCCTGCCTCCCTGTGTCTCACATTCTTCCCCCATGTGTCTCACATTCTGTCCTGTTGTAAACTCTGTTTTCGGGCTCCCTCTTGTGGTCACTGGTGGTATGGTGTGACTTTTGCTTTGGGCTCCCCCTGGTGGCTTTGTTTGTTATCCTGCTGGTCTCTGGCTATCAGCTTGTTCGTTATCCTCTGGGAGGTTCCTATATAGCTCTGTTTTACTTCCTCTTGTTGCCGGCTGTCGATGTAATCAGTGCTACTCAGATTCCTTCTGACTACCTTGCTCCCAGTCCATCCAGGACAAAGCTAAGTTTTGTTTGCTCATTTTTTTGATCAGCAGTGTTTATCATGTTTTCTTGTCCAGCTTGCTAAAATGTGATTTCCTTGCTTGCTGGATGCTCTAGTGGACTGAGTTTCTCCCCACACACCATTAGTTGGTGCATGGGTTCTTGTAATCTCAGGATGGATATTTTGTAAGGGTTTTTTATTGATCGCATAGACCCCTGCTCTATTTTCTGCTTTCTAGTACTAGTGGGCCTCTTTTGCTGAATCTGATTTCATCCCTACGTATGTGCCTTCTTCTTACTTCACCGTTAATATTTGTTGGGGGCTTCTATATCTTTGGGGATTATTTCTCTGGAGGAAAGCGAGGTCTTTCTTTCTCTTTAGGGGTAGCTAGTTCCTCAGGCTGGCTCGAAACATCTAGGATTTTTTTAGGCACGTTCACCGGCTACCTCTAGTTGTTTTGGATAGGTTCAGATTTGCGATCAGTCCAGTTACCATCTCCCTAGAGCTTGTCCTTAGTTTATTCACTTGCTGGTCTATTCGTGATCCTCAGCCACTAAGGATCATAACAGTACAGCCGGCCAGTAAAGTGTTAATTGCATGGCAGAAGCAGGAGAAAAGAAGCCTTGAGAATTTTATTTTTTTTTTTGCCGTGTGTCTAGCTGCTGTGGCTAGCTTCTCTCCTCCTCTTAATCTTGGTGTGGCTCTGAGTTCAGCTGCTGACATGGATGTCCAGAGCTTGGCTTCCAGTCTGGATCATCTTGCTGCTAGGGTTCAAAGTATTCAGGATTTTGTTGTTCACAGTCCTATGTCAGAGCCTAGAATACCTATTCCGGAGTTGTTTTCTGGAGATAGATCTAGGTTCCTGAATTTTAGGAACAATTGTAAGTTGTTTCTTTCTTTGAAACCTCGTTCCTCTGGTGATGCCGTTCAGCAAGTTAAGATTATCATTTCCTTTTTGCGTGGTGACCCCCAAGATTGGGCCTTCGCATTGGCGCCAGGGGATCCTGCATTGCTTAGTGTAGATGCGTTTTTTCTAGCCCTTGGATTGCTCTATGAGGAACCTAATCTTGAGAACCAGGCTGAAAAAACGTTATTGGCCCTCTCGCAGGGGCAAGATGAAGCAGAGGTGTACTGCCAGAAATTTCGGAAATGGTCGGTGCTCTCAGTGGAATGAGTGTGCCCTGGCTGCAAATTTCAGAGAAGGTCTTTCTGAAGCCATTAAGAATGTCATGGTGGGGTTCCCTACGCCTGCAGGTCTGAATGAGTCAATGACTCTGGCCATTCAGATTGATCGGCGTTTGCGGGAGCACAAACCTGTGTACCATTTGGCGGTGTCTTCTGAACAGACACCTGAATCTATGCAATGTGACTGAATTCTGACTAGAAGTGAACGGCAAAATTATAGACGGCAAAATGGGTTGTGCTTTTACTGTGGTGACTCAGCTCATGTTATCTCAGCATGCTCTAAGCGCAAAAAAAGGTTGATAAATCTGTCACCATTGGTACTTTACAGCCTAAGTTCATTTTGTCTGTTACCCTGATTTGTTCCCTGTCATCTTACCCGGTTATCTGCTTTTGTAGATTCAGGTGCCGCCCTGAGTCTGATGGATTGGTCATTTGCCAGGCGCTGTGGTTTTGATTTGGAGCCTTTAAAATTCCCTATTCCACTAAGGGGAATTGATTCTACACCATTGGCTACGAATAGACCTCAGTACTGGACACAAGTGACCATGTGCATGACTCCTGTTCATCAGGAGGTGATTCGCTTTCTTGTACAGCATAATTTGCATGATGTCGTCGTGTTGGGTCTACCATGGTTGCAGACTCATAATCCAGTCCTGGATTGGAAAGCTATGTCGGTGTCAAGTTGGGGTTGTCAGGGAATTCATGGTGACGCTCCTGTGGTGTCTATTGCTTCGTCCACTCCTTCTGAAGTCCCTACGTTTTTGTCAGACTACCAGGATGTATTTGAGGAGACCAAACTCAATTCTCTACCTCCTCATAGGGACTGTGATTGTGCTATAAATTTGATTCCTGGTAGTAAGTTTCCTAAGGGACGACTTTTCAATTTATCTGTGCCGGAGCATGCTGCCATGCGGAGTTATATAAAGGAGTCTTTAGAGAAGGGACATATTCGCCCGTCCTCATCCCCTCTTGGTGCAGGATTCTTTTTTGTGGCTAAAAAGGATGGTTCCCTGAGACCCTGTATTGATTATCGCCTTTTGAATAAAATCACGGTCAAATTTCAGTATCCTTTGCCATTGTTAACTGATTTGTTTGCTCGCATTAGGGGGTCTAGTTGGTTCACCAAGATAGATCTTCGTGGTGCATATAACCTTGTGCGTATAAAACAGGGTGATGAATGGAAAACTGCATTTAATACGCCTGAAGGCCATTTTGAGTACTTGGTGATGCCTTTTGGACTTTCTAATGCTCCTTCAGTCTTTCAGTCCTTTATGCATGACATCTTCCGTGAATATCTGGATAAGTTTATGATTGTGTATCTGGATGATATTCTGGTTTTTTCGGATGATTGGGAGTCTCATGTTAAGCAGGTCAGGATGGTCTTTCAGGTCCTACGTGACAATGCTTTATTTGTGAAGGGCTCAAAATGTCTTTTTGGAGTCCAGAAGATTTCTTTTTTGGGTTTCATTTTTTCTCCTTCTACTATTGAGATGGACCCAGTCAAGGTTCAGGCTATTCATGACTGGACGCAGCCTACATCTGTTAAGAGTCTTCAGAAGTTCTTGGGTTTTGCTAATTTTTACCGTCGCTTCATAGCTAATTTTTCTGGCGTTGTTAAGCCTTTGACGGATTTGACCAAGAAGGGTTCTGATGTGACTAATTGGTCTTCTGCGGCTGTGGAGGCCTTTCGGGAGCTGAAGCGTCGGTTTTCTTCGACTCCGGTCTTATGTCAGCCAGATGTCTCACTTCCCTTCCAGGTGGAGGTTGATGCTTCTGAGATTGGAGCGGGGGCTGTTTTGTCGCAGAGAAGCCCCGATGGCTCTGTGATGAAGCCATGTGCTTTCTTTTCAAGAAAGTTTTTGCCTGCCGAGCGGAATTATGATGTCGGTAATCGGGAGCTGTTGGCTATGAAGTGGGCATTTGAGGAGTGGCGACATTGGCTCGAGGGAGCTAAACATCGTGTGGTGGTCTTGACTGACCACAAGAATTTGATTTATCTCGAGTCGGCCAAGCGGCTGAATCCCAGACAGGCTCCTTGTCTTGACCTTGTTTTTCTCTCGTTTCGATTTCATGGTCTCGTACCTGCCGGGTTCGAAGAATGTGAAAGCTGATGCTCTTTCTAGGAGTTTTGTGCCTGACTCTCCTGGAGATTCAGAGCCGGCTGGTATCCTTAGAGAAGGGGTGATTTTGTCTGCCATCTCCCCAGATTTGCGACGTGTGCTGCAAGAGTTTCAGGCGGATAGACCTGACCGCTGTCCACCGGAGAGACTGTTTGTCCCGGATAGATGGACCAACAGAGTCATCTCCGAGGTTCATTCTTCGGTGTTGGCGGGCCATCCTGGAATATTTGGTACCAGAGACTTGGTGGCCAGGTCTTTTTGGTGGCCTTCCTTGTCGCGGGATGTGCGTTCCTTTGTGCAGTCTTGTGGAATTTGTGCTCGGGCGAAGCCTTGCTGTTCTCGTGCCAGTGGTTTGCTGTTACCTTTGCCTGTCCCGAAGAGGCCTTGGACGCACATTTCCATGGATTTTATTTCAGATCTCCCTGTCTCTCAGAGAATGTCTGTCATCTCGGTGGTGTGTGATCGTTTTTCTAAGATGGTCCATTTGGTGCCCTTGCCTAAGTTGCCTTCCTCCTCCGAGTTGGTTCCACTGTTTTTTCAAAATGTGGTTCGTTTGCACGGGATTCCTGAGAACATTGTTTCTGACAGAGGATCCCAGTTTGTGTCTAGATTTTGGGTGACCTTTTGTGCTAAGTTGGGCATTGAATTGTCTTTTTCGTCGGCCTTCCATCCTCAGACGAATGGCCAAACCGAGCGAACTAATCAGACCTTGGAGACTTATTTAAGATGTTTTGTTTCTGCTGACCAGGACGACTGGGTTACTTTTTTACCGTTGGCCGAGTTTGCCCTTAATAATCGGGCTAGTTCTGCTACTTTGGTTTCTCCTTTTTTTTGTAATTCGGGGTTTCATCCTCGTTTTTCCTCGGGTCAGGTGGAGCCTTCTGACTGTCCTGGAGTGGATGTTGTGGTGGATAGGTTGCATCAGATTTGGAATCATGTGGTGGACAATTTGAAGTTGTCACAAGAGAAGGCTCAGCTCTTTGCCAACCGCCGTCGCTGTGCGGGTCCCCGACTTCGCGTTGGGGACTTGGTGTGGTTGTCTTCTCGCTTCGTTCCTATGAAGGTCTCCTCTCCTAAGTTCAAGCCTCGGTTTATCGGTCCTTATAAGATTCTGGAAGTCCTTGGCCCTGTGTCATTCCGTCTGGACCTCCCGGCATCATTTGCTATTCATAATGTGTTCCATCGCTCGTTGTTGCGGAGGTATGTGGTACCTGTGGTTCCTCCGGTTGAGCCTCCTGCCCCGGTGCTGGTTGAGGGAGAATTGGAATACATGGTGGAGAAGATCTTGGATTCTCGTGTTTCTAGACGGAGGCTCCAGTATTTGGTCAAGTGGAAGGGCTATGGTCAGGAGGATAATTCTTGGGTTGTCGCCTCTGATGTTCATGCGGCCGATTTGGTTCGTGCCTTCCATGTGGCTCATCCTGATCGCCCTGGGGGTTTTCATGAGGGTTCGGTGACCCCTCCTTAAGGGGGGGGTACTGTTGTGAACTCTGTTTTCGGTCTCCCTCTTGTGGTCACTGGTGGTATGGTGTGACTTTTGCTTTGGGCTCCCCCTGGTGGCTTTGTTTGTTATCCTGCTGGTCTCTGGCTATCAGCTGGTTCGTTATCCTCTGGGAGGTTCCTATATAGCTCTGTTTTACTTCCTCTTGTTGCCGGCTGTCGATGTAATCAGTGCTACTCAGATTCCTTCTGACTACCTTGCTCCCAGTCCATCCAGGACAAAGCTAAGTTTTGTTTGCTCATTTTTTTGATCAGCAGTGTTTATCATGTTTTCTTGTCCAGCTTGCTAAAATGTGATTTCCTTGCTTGCTGGATGCTCTAGTGGACTGAGTTTCTCCCCACACACCATTAGTTGGTGCGTGGGTTCTTGTAATCTCAGGATGGATATTTTGTAAGGGTTTTTTATTGATCGCATAGACCCCTGCTCTATTTTCTGCTTTCTAGTACTAGTGGGCCTCTTTTGCTGAATCTGATTTCATCCCTACGTATGTGCCTTCTTCTTACTTCACCGTTAATATTTGTTGGGGGCTTCTATGTCTTTGGGGATTATTTCTCTGGAGGCAAGCGAGGTCTTTCTTTCTCTTTAGGGGTAGCTAGTTCCTCAGGCTGGCTCGAAACGTCTAGGAATTTTTTAGGCACGTTCACCGGCTACCTCTAGTTGTTTTGGATAGGTTCAGATTTGCGATCAGTCCAGTTACCATCTCCCTAGAGCTTGTCCTTAGTTTATTCACTTGCTGGTCTATTCATGATCCTCAGCCTCTAAGGATCATAACACTGTCCCCTGTGTCTCACATTCTGCCCCCTGTGTCTCACATTCTTCCCACCTGTGTCTCACATTCTGCCCCCCTGTGTCTCACATTCTGCCCCCTGTGTCTTACATTCTGCCCCCTATGTCTCACATTCTGCCCCCCTGTGTCTCACATCCTGCCCCTCTGTGTTTCACATCCTGCCCCCTGTGTCTCACATCCTGCCCCATGTCTCACATCCTACCCCCTGTGTCTCACATCCTGACCCCTGTGTCTCACATTCTGCTCCCTGTGTCTCACATCCTGCCCCCTGTGTCTCCCATCCTGCCCTGTGTCTTACATTCTGCCCCCCATGTCTTATATTCTGCCCCCTGTGTCTCACATTCTGGCCCCTGTGTCTCACATTCTGCCCCCTGTGTGTCACATCCTGCCCCCTGTGTCTCACATCCTGCCCCATGTCTTACATTCTGCCCCCCGTGTCTCACATTCTGCCTCCCTGTGTCTCACATTCTGCCTCCCTGTGTCTCACATTCTGCTCCCTGTGTTGCTTCCATTTCTGGCCCCCCATGTCTCACATACTGCCCCCTGTTTTGTTTCCATTCCTGACCCCTGTGTTGTTTCCATTCCTGTCGCCTGTGTTGTTTCCATTCCTGCCCCCTGTGTTTCCATCCTGGCCCCCGGTGTTTTCATTCCTGCCCCAGTGGTTCCATTTCTACCTCCTGTGTCTCCATTCCTGCCCCCTGTGTTCTTTTCATTCCTGCCCTATTGTTTCCATTCCTGCCCTCTGTGTTGTTTCCATTCCTGCCCTAGTGTTTCCATTACTGCCTCCTGTGTTTCTATTCCTGCCCCCGGTGTTGTTTCCATTCCTGCCCCAGTGTTTTCATTCCTGAGTCCTGTGTCTCCATCCTGTCCCGGTGTCTCCATTCTGGCCCGGGTTTGCCGCATTCAATAAAAATATAAAAAAACACCTTTCTCCTTACCTGACTGCTGTTCAGCACCAACATGCATCCCTGGCATTTCAGCGTGGACTCGCCGGTAAATGACAATGACGTCATATGTCGGCGACGTGCGCGCTGACATCAGCTGAGAGCCTCTGATTGGCTGGCGGTCTTAACTACTGCCTTGTGGGCCTGCAAGGCAATACAGTAACTTAACCTGTGTCTTGGAAACAGGTTCAGATACTGTACTGTCAGAACTCAGAAGCCTGCTGCATCAGGCCCCGTCTCATCTGCCCATCGGGTCCCATACGCCAGATAGGGCAGTAATGACCTGATGGCTGCCCTGGCTGTGCGATTTTTTATTGCACCAATTGGCTTCTGTTGCGGGATGCGATCCGTTTACTGATTACATTCACAGCATGCTGCAATTTTTTTCCAGGCCGATCATGATCTGATCCGGGTTGAAAAAAAAAATGCAGATGAGCACATGCAGCGCCCCAGAGTCCTGGTTGTTGCAGTGCTGATGCTCCGCCGCTAAGGGGAGTGTTGGTATGTCTGATGGCACTGAAGGAGTTCACCTGACCAGGTTTCACAGACACCAATACACTTCACAGTCTGGCCTCCAGGGGGAGCTAAGGGTGCTATGTATTAGGCCACTCCTCACAATCTGGTAAAACTGGGGGTTAGATAGGAAGTTAGACAGAAAGCTGACTGGGTTGGAAACAGGCAACATCCTGTGGCAGAGGGTGTTGCAGGGGAAGATTCAGGGGGGTCCCTGTCAGGGGTGGGATCCTGACAGAGGCCTAGCGAACAGAAAGAATGTTACGGGACCGCGCCTGCACTTCATTGCGGCGGTACCCCAAGAAAGGACAAGAAGCAAGGTTTATTGTGAAGAGTGAGAAACGAGATCAATGCAACAAGGAGAAAACACCAGTAGGAGTCGTGCTGTAAGACCGAGGCAACATCCTACTGAGGCGCGTAGCCGGTGGCTGGAAACACCGAGGAAGTATTGAGCTCCAGGCCTTACTTCAAACCTATGGCAGGACAGTCAGTTATAGGCGGGCTGTCTCACCCAAATCACCTAAGCAGACATAGGGGGCAACAGTTGGAGAGGGGCGACTCTAGGGTCCCGGAAGAACTCCAGGCCTACCCGTCATATGGGTGCGTCCTAGCCATATCATCTGGGGGACGGAGAAGAACATCAGAATCAGTTGTGAGGGAACTTTAGAAACAGACACAACAGTTGTGAGGAGTCGAGGACTATCCCGTGGTGCTAAGCAGGGAAGGGCTACAACACACAAGCGCTAGAAGGTAGGCACTCTGGAAGTGCCATCGGACCGGCCGGTCTCAGACAGCCCTGTTAACCGTACTCCGGATTGAGGATCCTGAAGCCTTCAGTAAAGAGGTAAAGAGACTGCAACCTGGTGTCCTCGTCATTCATCGCGACCTGCACCACACCACATCATTCTCAACTTTCACTGGACGCCCCTCAGCAGGGTCACGGACCGGGTCTAGCCACCGTGATAATCCCAGAACCAAGATAGAGAGGCCCGGTACCGGGTACCCCTCGGCCGTGCGGAAGTGGGGGCGCTTCAGCACACAATCATAGATTAAGATTGGTGCAAATTCAATCAGACTTTTTATTGGATTGAATTTGTCCGATTTCATCGCAAGTGAGCATGAGCCCTTATCCTGCAACTAAAGCAAAATTGTTTATCTATCAAAATGTGTGTGTTGTTTAAAATAATTTTTAGAGCCTGCTTCATTGCTCCAATAGTTTAATTTTATAAGTCTAGAAACGCCACTAGAATACTGCAGCCAGTTGCAGTTGTTTGCTATTGTATCATGATTCTACCTACAATTTCTGGTCCTACCTAATTTGTGAAGGCAAGTGGCTTTTTTTACCATTTTTTAAATTTTTTGTAAGAGAAAACTACAGAATTCTGAAACTTAAACATATGTTTTCTTACTAAAGTGCACACATAATTGAAAATATTTTTTGAGCTCCCTTCATTGCTCTAATAGTCAAATATTAGCCATATACACATGCCAGCTGAATATAGCAGCCAGTTGCACATGTTTTCTTATGAGAATGTGATTCTACCTACATTTTCTGGTTCCATCCTACTTTGTAAAAGTTAAAGAGAGTGGTAGGGTGTTCATCCCCCTGTAGATGTTATGAAAAAGTAATGTATTATGCTAATACAGTTCTTAAAGGGATAACGGGCTGTACATCCCCAGTATACAAAATAATACTGCATATCTCAATTCAAAGAGAAAAAATGTAATCAGCCAGATATCTAATTACACATGTAGAGCATTAGCATATATCTCCCACATAGTCTGTGTCATGATCCAGACCGGGTTTTGAGTCCTGTTTTTCCTATTCCTGGTTTGGGCATGTCAAGAGTTAACTTTTCCCAGCCTCTGTCTGGGCTTAGGTTGGCAATTTATCGCCGCTGTTTCATGCAGGAAATGTAAGTTATAGTTTTTGCCTAGGGCTGCTGTAGCTGACTCTGATTGTTCTGATTTGTCCTGCTGCGTTTGCTGTCTGAACCCTTGCTCTGTTTTCCCCTATTCCCGTCTTGTCTCAGTGTTTCCCTTTAGTGTGCTGACTCCCTGGTTATGACTTGGCTTGTATCCTGACCTGCTTCTGTCTTTTGGCTTATCCACTTCTGACCGTTACTAACCCCCTGGCTTGTCTCTGACTGTGAGTTTTACTTATTCCTTTGGTACTGCGCTACAGTCTAGTATCTGACCCAGCTTGTTTGACTATTCTGCTGCCTCTTGTGGTAGCCTCACTTCTGCACTGCAGGCCAGCTCTGTTTAGGTGCAGTCCTGCTCCTACTCTACTGCCATCTAGTGGAGTCTGCACCTAATTGCATTGCAGCAACGTGACATTATAACTGACCAGAAGCACAGTTTTTTCCTCTGCTCTGTTTTCTATGGATCTGCTCAGTACTCAGTAATCAGTGGTGGATCAAATGGCTAGTTTGAGACTAATGATTCAGGATCTGTCTGTGGAACATAGGGCATTGGCCACATCTCATAACCACCTGCAAAGAGAGCTTTCTGACATGGTAAAATCTTTGATCTTACTATAATGACTCAGTGTCATTGCTTACATAATGTGGGCGCTCACGGCTTCAAGATCCTCCTGGCTGTGCATGCGTCACATTCTACCTGGGTCCATTCTCATTGGCCACATCCTCCTTTTTAAATCTCACCTTGTGACATGGATGCCACTCCCCTTGACGAAGGACTTGATCCGAAATGCGCATCGGGGTGCGTTCCTGCTTATACCACCATGACCACACAGGTAATTACTTTCCACGGCACTATTTAGCTCTACTAAGCATTTGTGGCTTTACCTTTGTTTTGCACTCCCCCTACAGCTATCATTCGTTAGTGCGCAGGTCTCCCAGCGCCATAATGGATAGATGTATCCCAGATATTATGATTAGACTACGCATTGCGGTTATATAAGTCTTTATGTCTGCGGCACATGCACTTTATTGCCACTTTGCACCTGTTGCTCTTGCACCTTTGGATTCTACAGCCATTTACCTGTATATTACAATCAGGCACCTGCCATGCTGAAATCCTATTACATGTATCTTTAAACAAACAAATGGAGCGCCCCCACTGCCGCAGGGCTGAGGGGTACCCGGTGCCGGGCCTCTCTGTCTCGGTTCTGGGATTGTCACGGTGGCTAGACCCGGTCCGTGACCCTGCTGAGGGGCGTCCAGTGAAAGTTGAGAATGATGTGGTGTGGTGCAGGTCACGGTGAATAACGAGGACACCAGGTTGCAGTCTCTTTACCTCTTTACTGAAGGCTTCAGGATCCTCAATCCGAAGTACGGTTAACAGGGCTGGCTGAGACCGGCCGGTCCGATGGCACCTCCAGAGTTCCCTTTGCAGGTGGAAATCTGTGCCTACCTTCTAGCACTTGTGTGTTGTAGTCCTTCCCTGCTTAGCACCACGGGATAGTCCTCACAACTGTTGTGTCTGTTTCTGAAGTTCCCTCACAACTGATTCTGATGTTCTTCTCCGTCCCCCAGATGATATGGCTAGGACACACCCATATGACGGGTAGGCCTGGAGGTCTTCCAGGACCCTAGAGTCGCCCCTCTCCAACTGTTGCCTCCTATGTCTGCTTAGGTGATTTGGGTGAGACAGCCCGCCTATAACTGACTGTCCTGCCTGTCATGATTCTCAATGGCGAGAGAACATAGCCCAGCATATATGAGAACTAGCTCTTGGAAGATGGAAACTATACTGACCATGAACTAAACCTGCCGCACAACTAGAAGTGGCCGGGTAGCATGCCTACGTTTTTTTATCCCTAGATGCCCAGCGCCAGCCGGAGAACTACCTAATCCTAGCAGAGGAAAAGACAGTCCTGGCTCACCTCTAGAGAAATTTTCCCAAAAGGCAGACAGAGGCCCCCATATATATTGGCGGTGATTTTAGATGAAATGACAAACGTAGTATGAAAATAGGTTTAGCAAAATCGAGGTCCGCTTACTAGATAGCAGGAAGACAGAAAGGGCACTTTCATGGTCAGCAGAAAACCCTATCAAAACACCATCCAGAAATTACTTTAAGACTCTAGCATTAACTCATAACACCAGAGTGGCAATTTCCGATCACTAGAGCTTTCCAGACACAGTAACGAAACAGCAGCTGTGAACAGGAACAAAATGCAAAAACACACAAGGACAAAAGTCCAACTTAGCTGGGAGTTGTCTAGTAGCAGGAACATGCACAGAAAGGCTTCTGATTACATTGTTGACCGGCAAGAAACTGACAGAGGAGCAAGGTTATATAGCGACTCCCACATCCTGATAGGAGCAGGTGAACAGAGGGGATGATGCACACAAGTTCAATTCCACAAGTGGCCACCGGGGGAGCCCAGAATCCAATTTCACAACACCTGCCATAGGTTTGAAGTAAGGCCTGGAGCTCAATACTTCCTCGGCGTTTCCAGCCACCGGCTACGCGCCTCAGTAGGATGTTGCCTCGGTCTTACAGCATGACTCCTACTGGTGTTTTCTCCTTGTTGCATTGATCTCGTTTCTCACTCTTCACAATAAACCTCGCTTCTTGTCCTTTCTTGGGGTACCGCCGCAATGAAGTGCAGGCGCGGTCCCGTAATATTCTTTCTGTTCGCTAGGCCTCTGTCAGGATCCCACCCCTGACAGGGACCCCCCTGAATCTTCCCCTGCAACACCCTCTGCCACAGGATGTTGCCTGGTTCCAACCCAGTCAGCTTTCTGTCTAACTTCCTATCTAACCCCCAGTTTTAACAGATTGTGAGGAGTGGCCTAATACATAGCACCCTTAGCTCCCCCTGGAGGCCAGACTGTGAAGTGTATTGGTGTCTGTGATACCTGGTCAGGTGAACTCCTTCAGTGCCATCAGACGTACCAACACCCCCCTTAGCGGCGGAGCATCAGTACTGCAACGACCAGGACTCTGGGGCGCTGCACACACATGCACTTTTAGTAATTCATATTTGGTGTCCTTTGTTTGCATTTCTAGCAGGTTACATGTTTATAGTGAGATCATTTATTTATTCATGTTATGATAACCTGCAAGCACACCAGTGTACGCACAAAAATCTATATAAATCTATTTTCTAACATCGTTTAGTGCACCTATTATTATTTTTACAGTTGTGTCATATGTTCATTGATCAGGTAGTACAAGAGATGTGGTGCACTCCGCATGGAAAAAAAAGGTGCAGGCTGAACACAAAGTCACAATGTCTATAGAAAAAACAGCCGCACACTCAAGACTTGCAGGTTTTTACATGAAAGTTGTATTTTTTATTATTAGTACAGGCATCACCAAATGCTTATTAGTGTTCAGAGAAAATGACGGATACTTTAAGTTACGGTTAACGTTTCGACCAAGGCTGGTCTTTGTCAAAACCACACTTCTAATGGAGGGTAGAAAAGGTGCAGAGGCAGTCCGGAGTGGGCGGAGTCTGCAAGGGTCCTGTAGCACTGAGTCCGTCACCTTGGATCACCAAGGTGACGGACTCAGTGCTACAGGACCCTTGCAGACTCCGCCCACTCCGGACTGCCTCTGCACCTTTTCTACCCTCCATTAGAAGTGTGGTTTTGACAAAGACCAGCCTTGGTCGAAACGTTAACCGTAACTTAAAGTATCCGTCATTTTCTCTGAACACTAATAAGCATTTGGTGATGCCTGTACTAATAATAAAAAATACAACTTTCACGTAAAAACCTGCAAGTCTTGAGTGTGCGGCTGTTTTTTCTATAGACAATATGTTCATTGATGTCAGTTCTTCATTGTTTTCTTTTTGGTCATTCTGTATAACGAGCAGATACACACTTTGTGTTGTCAACACCTTGTTATCATCCTTTGCTTCCTTTTTTGTCTTCAATAAAAACTTTGTACCACATACATTCATTGGTTTCTACTTTTATGCATTTCACCTCACAGTTCGGTATTGTCTCTTTGGTTTCACTCTGAATTTTTCCAAATGGTTTGCCATTCACTCTATAGCAAGCATTACAATACTTATTATAGTGCTTTGGAACAAAGCACTATACTGTTATTCCACCGTGGTAAACTTCTTATTATAGTACTTTGGAACAAAGCACTATACTGTTATTCCACCGTGGATAACTTCTTCTTCTTCTTCTTCTTCTTATTATTATTATTCAGTCCGCACGTAATGCGGCCCGAACCGCTTCACTCACAGACTCCAGTGAGGTGTCATTTCGAAGCCAGCGTCCCCAAGAGGTGTGCTAAGTATTTTTCGTGTCGATCGGATTTGTAGTTTTGGCGCAATTTGCGTTTGAAAATGTTTTTTCCCCTCATTGTAATGCTTTTCAATAGGGAAATTTTCCCATAGGTTATAATGGCCGGGTTTCTGAGGCAATTTGAAATGTACCTGCCACCTGGCTGATTACCTCATTGATATGCTCAGTCAGGCCCAGTTACTATGCCAACGCCTGCGAACTGTACATGACCCTAGCAGGACAGTTTTGGCAGATAATATCAGCTCTTAAAGTGATAGCACAGCACAATTTCAAAGCACTATCTATAGTCTTATTATAATTATTGCCCCGCTCACCAAATCGGACCCAGCCCGCCAAATCGGACCCAGAGTGGCGCCGCCCGCCAAATCGGACCCAGAGTGGCGCCGCCCGCCAAATCGGACCCAGAGTGGCGCCGCCCGCCAAATCGGACCCAGGGTGGCGCCGCCCGCCAACTCGGACCCAGGGTGGCGCCGCCCGCCAACTCGGACCCAGGGTGGCGCCGCCCGCCAACTCGGACCCAGGGTGGCGCCGCCCGCCAAATCGGACCCAGGGTGGCGCCGCCCGCCAAATCGGACCCAGGGTGGCGCCGCCCGCCAAATCGGACCCAGGGTGGCGCCGCCCGCCAAATCGGACCCAGGGTGGCGCCGCCCGCCAAATCGGACCCAGAGTGGCGCCGCCCGCCAAATCGGACCCAGAGTGGCGCCGCCCGCCAAATCGGACCCAGAGTGGCGCCGCCCGCCAAATCGGACCCAGAGTGGCGCCGCCCGCCAAATCGGACCCAGAGTGGCGCCGCCCGCCAAATCGGACCCGGAGTGGCGCCGCCCGCCAAATCGGACCTGGAGTGGCGCCGCCCGCCAAGTCGGACCCGGAGTGGCGCCGCCCGCCAAATCGGACCCGGAGTGGCGCCGCCCGCCAAGTCGGACCCGGAGTGGCGCCGCCCGCCAAATCGGACCCGGAGTGGCGCCGCCCGCCAAATCGGACCCGGAGTGGCGCCGCCCGCCAAATCGGACCCGGAGTGGCGCCGCCCGCCAAATCGGACCCGGAGTGACGCGGCCCGCCAAATCGGACCCGGAGTGGCGCGGCCCGCCAAATCGGACCCGGAGTGGCGCGGCCCGCCAAATCGGACCCGGAGTGGCGCGGCCCGCCAAATCGGACCCGGAGTGGCGCGGCCCGCCAAATCGGACCCGGAGTGGCGCGGCCCGCCAAATCGGACCCGGAGTGGCGCGGCCCGCCAAATCGGATCCGGAGTGGCGCGGCCCGCCAAATCGGACCCGAAGTGGCGCGGCCCGCCAAATCGGACCCGGAGTGGCGCGGCCCGCCAAATCGGACCCGGAGTGGCGCGGCCCGCCAAATCGGACCCGGAGTGACCCGGCCCCCCAAATCGGACCCCGAGTGGCGCGGCCCGCCAGATCGGACCCGGAGTGGCGCAGCCCGCCAAATCGGACCCCGAGTGGCGCGGCCCGCCAAATCGGACCCCGAGTGGCGCGGCCCGCCAAATCGGACCCCGAGTGGCGCGGCCCCCCAAATCGGACCCCGAGTGGCGCGGCCCCCCAAATCGGACCCCGAGTGACCCGGCCCCCCAAATCGGACCCCGAGTGACCCGGGCCACCAAATCGGACCCAGAGTGGCCTCAACCCTGAGGGGCTACAACTACCAAACCAGCACCTGAGGGGCACCCAAGTGTGAAAGTCTTGCAGGGGCAGCCCGGGCACCATTCCAAAGCACTATCTGTAGTTCCTTCAGGAAATACCCATCTAGTTCTTATTATTATTATTCAGTCCGCACGTAATGCGGCCCGAACCGCTAAACTCACAGACTCCAGTGAGGTGTCATTTCGAAGCCAGCGTTCCTGAGAGGTGTGCTAAGTATTTTTCGTGTCGATCGGATTTGTAGTTTTGGCGCAATTTGCGTTTGAAAAAAGTGTCTCAATGCATTTCAATAGGGAAATTTTCCAATACGTTTATAATGGGCCTGATTTCTGAGGCAATTTCTAAAAATAACTGCCACCTGGCTGATTACCTCATTGATATGCGCAGTGAGACCCAGTTACTATGCCAACGCCTATAAACTCTACATCAGCCCACCAGGTCACAAGTTTTGTCAGATAATATCAGCTCTTAAAGTGACAGTACAGCACAATTACAAAGCACTATCTGTAGTCTTATCATTATTGCCCCGCTCACCAAATCGGACCCAGCCCACCAAATCGGACCAGAGTGCCCCCGCTTGCCAAATCGGACCCAGAGTGCCCCCGCCCGCCAAATCGGACCCAGAGTGGCGCCGCCCGTCAAGTCGGACCCAGAGTGGCGCCGCCCGCCAAATCGGAACCAGAGTGGCGCCGCCCACCAAATCGGACCCAGAGTGGCGCCGCCCGCCAAATCGGACCCAGAGTGGCGCCGCCCGCCAAATCGGACCCAGAGTGGCAACGCCCGCCAAATCGGACCCAGAGTGGCGCCGCCCGCCAAATCGGACCCAGAGTGGCGCCGCCCGCCAAATCGGACCCAGAGTGGCGCCGCCCGCCAAATCGGACCCAGAGTTGCGCCGCCCGCCAAATCGGACCCAGAGAGGCGCCGCCCGCCAAATCGGACCCAGAGTGGCGCCGCCCGCAAAATCGGACCAAGAGTGGCGCCGCCCGCCAAATCGGACCCAGAGTGACCCGGGCCACCAAATCGGACCCAGAGTGACCCGGGCCGCCAAATCGGACCCAGAGTGACCCGGGCCGCCAAATCGGACCCAGAGTGGCGCCGCCCGCCAAATCGGACCCACAGTGGCGCCGCCCGCCAAATCGGACCCAGAGTGGCGCCGCCTGCCAAATCGGACCCAGAGTGGCGCCGCCCGCCAAATCGGACCCAGAGTGGCGCCGCCCGCCAAATCGGACCCAGAGTGGCGCCGCCCGCCAAATCGGACCCAGAGTGGCGCCGCCCGCCAAATCTGACCCAGAGTGGCGCCGCCCGCCAAATCGGACCCAGAGTGACCCGGGCCGCCAAATCGGACCCAGAGTGGCGCCGCCCGCCAAATCGGACCCAGAGTGGCGCCGCCCGCCAAATCGGACCCAGAGTGGCGCCGCCCGCCAAATCGGACCCAGAGTGGCGCCGCCCGCCAAATCGGACCCAGAGTGACCCGGCCCGCCAAATCGGACCCAGAGTGACCCGGCCCGCCAAATCGGACCCAGAGTGACCCGGCCCGCCAAATCGGACCCAGAGTGACCCGGCCCGCCAAATCGGACCCAGAGTGACCCGGCCCGCCAAATCGGACCCAGAGTAACCCGGGCCACCAAATCGGACCCAGAGTAACCCGGGCCACCAAATCGGACCCAGAGTGACCCGGGCCACCAAATCGGACCCAGAGTGACCCGGGCCACCAAATCGGACCCAGAGTGACCCGGGCCACCAAATCGGACCCAGAGTGACCCGGGCCACCAAATCGGACCCAGAGTGACCCGGGCCACCAAATCGGACCCAGAGTGACCCGGGCCACCAAATCAGACCCAGAGTGACCCGGGCCACCAAATCGGACCCAGAGTGACCCGGGCCACCAAATCGGACCCAGAGTGACCCGGGCCACCAAATCGGTCCCAGAGTGACCCGGGCCACCAAATCGGGCCCAGAGTGACCCGGGCCACCAAATCGGGCCCAGAGTGACCCGGGCCACCAAATCGGGCCCAGAGTGACCCGGGTTGACCAAATCGGGCCCAGAGTGACCCGGGCCACCAAATCGGGCCCAGAGTGACCCGGGCCACCAAATGGGACCCAGAGTGACCCGGGCCACCAAATGGGACCCAGAGTGACCCGGGCCACCAAATGGGACCCAGAGTGACCCGGGCCACCAAATGGGACCCAGAGTGACCCGGCCCACCAAATGGGACCCAGAGTGACCCGGCCCACCAAATGGGACCCAGAGTGACCCGGCCCACCAAATGGGACCCAGAGTGACCCGGCCCACCAAATCGGACCCAGGGTGACCCGGCCCACCAAATCGGACCCAGAGTGACCCGGCCCACCAAATCGGACCCAGAGTGACCCGGCCCACCAAGCCTCAACCCTGAGGGGCTACAACTACCAAACCAGCGCCTGAGGGGCACCCAAGTGTGAAAGTCTTGCAGGGGCAGCCCGGGCACCATTCCAAAGCACTATCTGTAGTTCCTTCAGGAAATACCCATCTAGTGTTTTTGATTACTATCGGATATCCATCAATATATTTTTTTTCTGCTTTGTTCAGTGTGTAATCCTTTCATGGAAAAATCTTTGCAGAGATCTTCTTCACAGTCTATCTGTAAGCACTCTGACACTGTTGATGTATCATTGCAATCTCCTGAACCTACAATCAGGCTCCCAGATACCTTCTCTGGGGAAAAAGAGAGGTTCCATATGTTTAAGGAGCGGTGCAAGCTATTGTTTTCTCTTAGACCCTCAGGGTATGTGCACACGTCAGGATTTCTTGCAGAAATTTCCTGAAGAAAACCGGAAATTTTCTGAAAGAAATCCGCATTTTTTTTTTGCGTTTTTTCCCTGTTTTTTTCGAGTTTTTTTTTAGCATTTTGCAAGCGTAATTAGCTTGCAGAATGCTAAAGTTTTCCAAGCGATCTGTAGTATCGCTTGGAAAACTGATTGACAGGTTGGTCACACTTGTCAAACTTAGTGTTTGACAAGTGTGACCAACTTTTTTCTATAGATGCAGCCTTTGCAGCATCAATAGTAAAAGATAGAATGTTTATAATGTTTCAAAATAATAAAAAAAATTAAAAAAATGGTTATACACACCTGCAGACAGCCGATCTCCTCAGCGGCTTCCGTTCCTATAGATAATGTGTGTGTGCAGGACCTTCGATGATGTCACGGTCACGTGACCGCGACGTCATTGCGGTCATGTGACCGCGACGTCATCGCAGGTCCTTCACACACACCATCTATAGGAACGGAAGCAGCAGCATGCACTGCTGAGAGGCGGGAAGACTCCGGGGGCCATCGAAGGTGAGTATATCACGATTTTTTATTTTAATTCTTTTTTTTTAACCAATTATATGGTGCCCAGTCCGTGGAGGAGAGTCTCCTCTCCTACACCTTGGGAACCAGACGCACATGATCTGCTTACTTCCCGCATGGTGGGCATAGCCACATGCGGAAAGTAAGCAGATCAATGCATTCCTAGGTGTGCGGAATCCCCGCAATTCCACAAATTTAATGAACATGTTGCTTTTTTTTCCGAGATGCGATTTTTTTGCGGAAAAAAATGCAACATTTGCACAAGAAATGCGGAATACACTTAAAATAATGGGAGGCATATGTAAGCGTTTTTTCCTCATTTTTTTCGCGTTTTTATCACGTTTTTATAGCGAAAAAACGCGAAAAAAAAGCAAAAAATACTGAACATGTGCACATGGCCTCAATCTTCTGGAGATGAGTCAGCGAGTGGGGATAATCATTTCCTTACTCTGGGAGGGACCTCAATTGTGGGCTTTCTCTTTACCTGCTTCTGCCCTTGAACGTGTGTCTGTGGATTGGTTCTTTGAGGCCTTAGGACTTATTTTTGACAAGCCTTACCAGGTCAGAGTGGCAGGAGACATAATCTTGAGTCTTTTTCAGGGTAAGCTCTTAGCCGAATGGTACTGCTCCGAGTTTCATCAATGGTCCACGGAGGTGTCCTGGAATGACTCTGTGCTGAGATGTCAGTTCAGGAGAGGACTGTTGGTGTTAGAATCTGTTTAGATTGTGACTATCTGCCATTTTCTTGTGGAGTTCTGGCTGCCGGTCTTTTTCCTCAGGTGCTGGGTTTGTCTTGGGTCAGGTGTTTGTATCACTCTTTATTAACCAGCACCTGCCTCCCAGTCCTTGCTGGACAACAGTATTAACCTGCTTGTGCTCTGGCTTGGTGCTTTGCTTTGTGTTCTGTGTGTGTTATTTGTGCAGTGCTGGTACCTCTGGTTCTGCTAGCCTTAGTTTCTGTTTTCTATTGGTTTCTGCAGCCTTCTCTGTGTTTTCTATGAGGAGGTGACCCATTTTTGTACCCAGTCCTTAGTTCTTTTAGGTAATCCCTTCCCCTTATCTATAGGTCTTCGCTTGAGATTAACCTAGGATCGTCGGTGGGTCTATTCGCAAGGAATGGGTCACCCACTCCATCATAGGGTTTCAGCCTAGTCATAGTGCAGAGTCATTTTTCCCCCTTTTACCTTAGTCCTGTGTTGAAGATCCTTAACAGTTTGTCCAGCCAGAAAAAAAAAGCCCTCCCGGACTTCTGCAATATGAACAGCGTTCAAGATCTTGCTCAGCGTCTGCAAGGGTTAACGTTGGAAGTTGCCAGCTTACAACAGCATGTGAGTAATTGCCCTGGAATCCGCTCTGAAGAACCTAAGGTGGGTTTGCCTACATGTTTTTCTGGTAAACGGGAGGAATTTTTTTAGTTTAAAAATGCATGTTTACTTTATTTTCAGCTTAGACCCAGGTCTTCAGGGGCTGAATTACAGCGTGTGGGGATTATTAGGTCGTTACTGTGAGGTGAGCCCCAAGTTTGGTCATTTTCATTGCATCTGGATGACCCTTGTTTGATGTCAGTAGAAGCGTTTTTTTTGCTATGGGGGTATTATATGATGATCCTGATTGGGTCACTACAGTCGAGGCAGAACTCAGGCGGCTGAAACAGGGTTCTGGTGACGCTGAAACATATTGTACCCAGTTCAGATGATGGTCTGCAGAGGTCAGCTGGAATGATCCATCACTCAAGAGTCAGTTTTTAGCAGGTTTGAATGAGAGAGTTAAAGATTTGCTCATTGCATATGTAGCACCTGCTACACTTGAGGCTGCTATGCAATTAGCTATCCAGGTGGATAGAAGATTGAGAGGTAGACAGAATGAGGAGAAGGTTTCAATTATGCTGGAGAGCCCCGCTAACTGTGGGGAGCAGATTCAACTTGGGGCGATGTCCTCTCGTTCCCAGGAAAGGCAGAGAAGATTCTTTGAGGGCCAGGCCTTTATTGTGGTAAGGCTGACCATTTTATTAAGCAATGTGAAGGATGCATAAACAAGGAAAAGAGAAAAAAAAGTCAGTCAGAATAACCCTCCCTTTCGCATTGCATTTTTACGGTCGACAGGAGTTTCTTTTTCTGGTAGTTCTACCTATCGCGGTCATTCGATTGATTTTCAAGTGATCGTGGACTGTGGTTCTGCACTTAATTTGATTGATCAACAATTTCTAGTATAAGATTGATTCTGTGCCTTTATCATTCCCTTTTTCTGTAGTGGCGATTGATAACATTCCTCTAGAGCATAGGTGTGTTTCTTGAAAGGTCACCGGGTTTCCACTCACTGTGAATATGGAACACCAGGAATCTTTAGATTTGTTTGTACTTGATAAATTGCCTTTTCCAGTTGCCCTGGCGTTACCCTAAATAAAATGCACAATCCTGGACTGGAGTGGTCGTCAAGTACGATAAGATCCTGGGGTCAGGAGTGTTATGGGAAATGCTGTGATGTACACATTGCTGCTGTTGTGAAAAATGAGCTACCTGAAGCCATTCAGGAATTCTGGAAAGTATTTTCAGAAGTGGAGTCAAAAGCTTTACTACCTCATAGAGATTACGATTGCGCTATTGAGTTTGTCCCAGGTGCTACTCTCCCTAAGAGTCGTTTATTTAATCTGACGATTCCCGAGAGGGAGGCCTGAAAGGAATACCTACAGACTAGTCTTGCTGCAGGTCATATAAGACCCTCTAAATCCCCTGTGGCTGTGGGGTTCTTTTTTGTAAAAAAAAAAAAGATGGGGTCTTAGGCCATATCTAGATTTCAGGGAGATTAATAAGATCACTGTGCGCAATCCTTACCCATTGCCGCTAATTCCGGATTTGTTTAACCAATTAGTTAGAGCCAAGTGGTTCTCTAAGCTCAATCTCCGTGGGGCATATAATTTGCTGCGGGTTAAAGAAGGCAATGAATTGAAGACATCCTTTAATACCCGGAAGGTCATTGTGAGTGTCTAGTTATGGCTTTCGGCCTTACAAATGCTCCGTCATTCTTTCAAAATTTCATTAACGACATCCTGAGGCCATTGATCGGTAGGAGTGTCATTGTTTATTTGGATGATATTTTGATCTATTAGCCCGATCTGGAGTCGCATTGGCAGAGTGTCCGTGAGGTTCTGCAGATTCTGAGAGAAAACACATTCTTTGCTAAAATGGAGAAATGTGAGTTTGCGGTACAGAAAATTAGTTTTTTTGGGTACTTTGTTTCCAGTGATGGTTTTGAGATGGAACCGGTGAAGGTTCAGGTGGTATTGGAGTGGCCTAGACCTGAATGCTTGAAGTCGATTCAGAGTTTTGGGGTTTGCTAATTGTTATAGAAAATTCATAAAGAATTTTTCTGTTATCGCAAAACCCCTTACTGATCTTACTAAGAAGGGTTCCAATACTGTCCAATGGTCCCCTGAGGCTGTTAAGGCTTTTGAGCATCTCAAGGAGAGGTTTAGCTCTGCTCCTGTTTTGATCCAGAAAGATGAGACTAAGCCCTTTCTGGTAGAGGTGGACACCTCATCAGTAGGAGTGGGGGCTGTTCTGTCCCAGGAGGGAGAGGATGGGGTGCATCCCTGTGCTTTCTTTTCTGAGAAATTTTTTCAGAGGCAGAGCTCAACTACTATATTGGGAACCGAGAATTGCTGGCTATTAAGCTTGCATTTGAGCATTGGCAACATTTTTTGGAGGGCGCTAGACATCCTATACAAATCTTTACTGATCATAAGAACCTGATCCATCTGGATGCTGCTAAACGTTTGAATGCCCGTCAAGCTAGGTGGGCACTTTTTTTTGCCTGGTTCCATTTCTCTGTGACATATATCCCTGTGACAAAAAATGTTAAAGCTGATGCTTTGTCTCGAAGTTTCTCCCCAGTGGTTAATACTGAAAAGGAAGAATCTATTCTGCAGAGAAGGGTAGTGGTGGCAGCATTAGCTTCTGAGTTGGAAAATAGCATTCTTAAAGCCCAGGATGCAGCACCATCTAACACTCCGTATGGGAAATTATTTGTGCCTAAAGCCCTGAGGAGAGCTTTGTTTACGGAATGTCATGAGTCTTGTTTGGCGGTTCATCCAGGGATTGCTGAAACAAGAAAGTTGATCAGTCAGAGTTTCTGGTGGCCAGGGTGGCTAAGAGAAATTGTCAAGTGGGTGCGTCAGTGTACCGTGTGCGCTAGATCTAAGGCTTCTCATGCTCCGGCAGCAGGGTTGCTTTGCCCGTTAGAGGTTCCTAGTTCTCTATGGACGCATCTTGCAATGGATTTTATCACTGACCTGCCAGTCTCTGAGGGTTTTTCTGTTATCTGGGTTGTATTGGACCAGTTTAGTAAGATGTGTGATCTGGTCCCGTTCAATTAATTACCCTACGCTATGACACTTGCCAGTGCATTTGTGAAAGAGATTGTCAGACTCCATGGTGTTCTCACGGACATTGTCTCCGATAGGGGACCACAGTTTGTGGCTCACTTTTGGCATGCGATTTGTGAAAGACTTAAGGTTCATTTGTCATTTTCATCGGGCTATCATCTGCAGTCCAATGGACAGACCAAGACGAAGAACCAGGACATTGAGCAGTTTTTGAGATGTTTTGTAGCGGACAATCAGGAGATGTGGTCAGAATATCTATCATTAGCTGAGTTTGCTCTCAATAATCATACATCTTCTTTGGCTGGGTGTTCTCCTTTCTTTTGTTGTACTGGGAAGAATCCATCTTTCGGTCCTTTTTCTAGGATTGGGGCGGCGGTGCCTGAGGAGGAGAGTTTTTCTGGAAATTTGGAAAGGGTTTGGACCAGTGTGCGCCATAATCTTAAACAGGCTAATATTTTGACAGGAGAAGAAGGGAGGCGAGATTTGTTGTTGGGGACATGGTTTGGTTGTCCTCTAGTAATTTGCGTTTGAAGATCCCTTCTAAAAAGTTGGGGCCGAAGTTTGTAGGACCTTTCAAAGTGGTTCACATTGACAACTCGGCAGTGGTGAGATTAGACATTCCTTCGTCCTGGAAAATGAATTCAGTTTTTCATGTATCTTTGCTGAAGAAGGTTGACAGACCAGATAAGGTGGCTATGCCATCTGCTCCTCCAATTGATGAGGACTGCGAGTTTGAGATTTCACGCATTCTTGATTCCAGGTGGCATAGAGGAGGGTTACCGTATCTTGTGTCCTGGAAGGGTTTCGGTCCTGAGGACAATTCCTGGGTGAAAGCTGTGGACGTCTCAGCCTTAAGGTTAATTAAGGCTTTTCACAGATTTCTGAATAAGGCCCGGAATAGATGATTTGGGGTATCCTAGTTAAGGAGGTACTGTTAGAATCTGTTTAGTTTGTGACTATCTGCCATTTTCTTGTGGAGTTCTGGCTGCCGGTCTTTTTCCTCTGGTGCTGGGTTTGTCTTGGGTCAGGTGTTTGTATCACTCTTTATTAACCAGCACCTGCCTCCCAGTTCTTGCTGGACAACAGTGTTAATCTGCTTGTGCTCTAGATTGGTGCTTTGCTTTGTGTTCTGTGTGTGTTATTTGTGCAGTGCTGGTACCTCTGGTTCTGCTAGCCTTAGATTCTGTTTTCTATTGGTTTCTGCAGCCTTCTCTGTGTTTTCTATTAGGAGGTGACCCATTTTTGTACCCAGTCCTTAGTTCTTTTAGGGAACCCCTTCCCCTTATCTACAGGTCTTCGATTGAGATTAACCTAGGATCGTCGGTGGGTCTATTCACAAGGAATGGGTTGCCCACTCTATCGTAGGGTTTCAGCCTAGTCATAGTGCAGGGTCAGTTTTTCCCTCTTCTACCTTAGTATTGTGTTGGAGATCTGTAACAGTTGGATCACCTGAAGGATGCTCTGGCTCTTCATTCACCGCCCAGCTCATTGGAGGAGGCTGTGAGACAGAGGTGTTACACAGGTGTTACACAGTGAGAGGTTTTGTTACTCCCTGCTAATCCTGTTGTTTTACCACCATCTGAACCTCTGGAGGTGGGGGCCACCAACCTCAAGGAGAAGGAAAGGAGACGGTGATGTGAAGGAAAGCTGTGTTTTTACTGCAGAGATCCCGGACATTGGAAAAAGGACTGCTCTTCCTGCCCACTGACTAACAAGCGGCTGAGTCTGGATGATTGTCAAGGAAAACTCTCAGGTACTTTTTTCCTCATTTTCTAAAGTATTGCTGGAAGTGGAACTTAGTTGTGGGAGTTGCTCCGCGCCCACTTCTGCTTTCGTGGACTGCGGTTGTCCATGAACTTTATTGACTCTAACTTGGTGCCCAAATGTAAGTTAGGGACAGTTAGGCTGGCGATACCTAGTCATATTCTTGCCTTTGACAAAACACAGCTGGCAAAGGATTTCATTAAATTTGTCTCGGAGGAGTTTCTCCTTAAAGTGGGTTCCTTGCACGAGGAACATATTTAATGTTTTGTTCTGGACAACCTGCATGCAGGACTGGTGTTGGGGTTCCACTGGTTACAGTTACATCCTGTGATATACTGGGAATCTCAGGACATTGTCAAATGGGGTCCTAATTGTGTTAAAAGTTGCCTTACTTCTGTACTTGTGTTGTCCGTTAATCTGGAAGGTATTCCGAGAATACCTTAAGGATTTTGAGGATGTTTTTTCCAAAAAGGAGACATAGATTTTACCACCACACCGCCCTTTTGACTGTGCTATTAATCTGGTTCCGGGTGCTAAATTTCCCATGGCCCCTTTGTACAACCTCTCTGGCCTGGAGCAAACCGCTATGAAGAAGCATATTTCTGAAAGCCTACGTAAAGGCCATATCCATCCCACTGTCTCTCCTGTTGTGGCTGGATTCTTTATTGTAAAAAAGAAAGATGGTGGTTTGCGCCCGTGCCTCGATTTTCGTGAAATAAATAAGATCAGATTGAGAAATACCTATCCCCTCCTGCTCATCTATGATTTGTACAAACAATTGTCGGGGGCCAAATGGTTTTCAAAATTGGACCTCAAGGGAGCATGTAATCTAATCCATATTAGGGAGGGGGATGTGTGGAAAACAGCATTTCTCACTTCTGAAGGGTTATTTGAGAATTTAGTTATGCCCTTTGGTCTCATAAATGCGCGATCTGCGTTTCAGAATTTTATCAATCATGTATTTTCTGATTTTACTGGGCACTTTATGGTGTTATATTTAGATAATATCCTTGTGCTTTCATCTAACAAACAAGTCCATATGGATCATCTCCATGCTCCAGAGGTTACAGGATAACTCACTTTTTTGCAAAACCTGAAAAATGCTCATTCTTTGTCCAAGAATTGTCCTTTCTGGGATTTATCCTGACTGAAAAGGTGTTTTGTATTGACCCTGGGAAGGTACGGCCATTGTGGATTGGGTGCAACCCAGAGACTTAAAGGGTTTTCAACTTTTTTGGGGGTTTGCAAACTATTATAGGAAATTCATTAAGGGGTTTTCATAGGTGGTCAAGACCCTCACGGATCTGACTCGTAAGGGGGCTGATCTCAAAAACTGGTCAGCTCCAGCTGTGGCGGTGTTTGCTTTGTTAAAGAAATACTTTATGTCTGCCCCTGTCTCAGTCCAGCCTAATCAATTTGAAACGTTCATCGTTGAGGTGGACGCGTCAGAGGTCGGGGTGGAGGCAGTGTTGTCACACGGATCTGCCACTTTGACTAACTTGAGGCCCTGTGCCTTCTTCTCAAAAAAATTCTCTCCCGCTGTGAGGAATTATTATGTTGGGAATCATGAGCTTTTAGCTATCAGGTTGGCCTTTGAAGAATGGAGCCACTTTTTGGAGGGGGCTGTTCATCGGTTCATGGTGACTGCGAACCACAAGAATCTGTTTTATATCGATTCGGCCAAACGTTTGACTCCCAGAAAGGCTAGGTTGGCACTTTTTTTTCATGCTTTAAATTTTCTATCATTTTTTGGCCTGGTTCCAAGAATTTTAAGGCGGATGCCTTATCTCGCAGCTTGGATCCAATATCACCTCCCAAACCACCTTTCTTCAGCACGGGGTGGTCGTGGCAGTTGTGTCCTCAGAATTGGAGCAGGAGATTCGTGAGGCTCAGTCTCTTGCTCCTCCGTTATTGCCTGACAACAAGCTCTTTGTCCTGGTTCAGTGCTGGTTGAGGGTGCAGCAGGAGTGCCATGATTCTGCTCTTAGTGGGCATCCTGGAATCTCGGCCACTCGTAGAGACATTGCTAGGTTGTTTTGGTGGTCCTCTATGGCTTCTGATGTTGCCTTGTTTGTGTCTTCCTGTGATACTTGTGCTGATGCTAAAGCTTCCCATACCTGGCGAGCCGAGAAAATGGTTTCATTGCCAATTCCAGATAGACCTTGGACTCATTTGTCCATAGACTTTATCACTGATCTCCCTCCTTACAATGGTAAAAGTGTGGTCTGGGTGGTGGTGGATAGATTCAGTAAACAGGCGCATTTTGTACCTTTGGCGGGAATACCTAATGCTGAAACACTTTTTAGGTTATTTGTTGAGCACATTGTTTCTATTGCATGGGGTGCCTTTGAATGTTGTTTCTGATAGAGGGGTACAATTTGTGTCCAAATTTTATAGGGCTTTTTGTAAAAGGTTAGGTATTAGTTTGGCCTTCTCATCGGCCTATCATCCCAAAACCAATGGTCAGACCAATCAGTCTCTTGAACAAATTTTGTGGTGTCTTGCAACGTCCCAGCAGGATGATTGGTGCTCTTTGTTACCAGTGGCGGAGTTTGCCTTTAATAATCTATTAATCAGTCCACTGGCACTTCTCTGTTCTTTTGTAATTTAGGCTTTCACCTCCATTTTGGTGAGTTTACCAGGATTGACTCGGGGTTCCAGGGGCTGATTCTGCCATTCAGCGGTTGAGGGAGGTATGGAGGGAGGTCCAGAGGAATGTTGGGGAAGCTCAGGGCAAACATAAACTGTTTGCGGATAAGCGACTATCTACAGGACCTATATTCCTGGTGGAAGATAAACTATGGTTGTCTACCAAGAACATTCGGCTGAAAGTTCCTTCCGCCAAGCTAGGTCCCAGGTTTATAGGTCCTTATGAGGTAATTGAGATTGTCAATCCAGATGCCTTTTGCTTACGCTTACCTCCATCACTTCAGATCCCCAATTTGTTCCATAATTCTCTCCTGAAGTCATTTGTACCTTCCTCTCATGGGTCTCCATCCCCTCTGCCTCCAGTTTCTGTGGATGGGCAGATGGAGTATGAGGTGGAACGGATTGTGGATTTGCGCATGGTCCGCAATTCTCTGCAGTATTTGGTCCATTGGAGGGGTTGTGGTCATGAGGATTGATCCTGGGTCCCGCTGCGATTTGTTCATGTTGATCAATTGGATTGGGCATTTCATGCGCGGTATCCTCCTGGGAAACCTGGGGGTCCGGTGACACCCCCTTGAGAGTAGGGTACTGTCATGATCCAGACTGTCTTGAGTCCTTTTTTCCCTTTTTCCCGGTCTGGTCATGTCAAGAGTTAACTTTTCCCAGCCTCTATCTGGGCTCAGGTTGGCTATTTATCTACACTGTTTCCTGCAAGCGATGTCAGTTATAGTTTTTGCCTAAGGCTGCTGTAGCTGACTCTGATTGCTCTGATTTGTCCTGCTGCATTTACTGTCAGAACCCATGTCTGTTTTCCCCTATTCCTGTCTTATCTCAGTGTTTGCCTTTAGTGTGCTGACTCCCCGGTTTTGACTTGGCTTGTATCCTGACCTGCTTCTGTCTTTTGGCTTATCCACTCCTGACCATTACTGACCCCCTGGCTTGGCTCTGACCGTGAGTTTTGCTTATTCCTTTGGTACTGCGCTACGGTCTAGGATCTTACCCGGCTTGTTTGACTATTCTGGTGCCTCTTGTGGTAGCCTGACTGCTGCACTGCAGGCTAGCTCTGTTTAGGTGCAGTCTTGCTCCCACTCTACTACCATCTAGTGGAGCCTGCACCTACCTGCATTGCAGCAGCATGACAGTGTCTCAATGCATATAGTAAAGCAGACTTGATTGAGTCAAAAGTACAAGCATCATTTGCAAATAAAGATCCATGTCACTTTTCTTAAATATAGGCAGAGTATCCCATCCAATGCATTTCTCCCCTCTCCAATGTCATGAGGGGTTCATCAGGGGAAAAAGAAAGTAAGAGGCTCAAAACTGCTCCTGCTGAGTGATGAGCATGTGTCCGATAGACAAGTATACATGAGTCTGGGTTCCGGTTTGTGCTTCTCCTTTTTATGATTCCCACCGGTCATTAGACTAGAAGAGGATGCCATCTGTCAAAATTCACCAAAGATTATGTTGTGCCTTCTCATGGAAAGCTAAATGCGTTCCACTGTAACCGGAAGTTCAGTACTAACCTCGGATCGCATGTCAGTTTCTCAGTTCCTCAGAGGTCAGGTTCCAGCTCCAAATGGAATGCTAGTGCATTCCACCAAAGCCGGAAATATGGCACAGTTCGCAAGCCGGATATACACTGTGTTCCAAATTATTATGCAGAAAGAGTTTAGGAGTGATAAGGTTGGAATTTTTTTGTTTGTCATTTAAACTCATTGATGGTGATGTGTGCCAGGGCTCTTTATATCACTGAAAGCAATTGCAGATACCTGTGCAAATTAGTTTGGCAGGTGTGTCCAAATAAAGGCAAGACTGCTTAAGAAGGCTGTTCCACATTATTAAGCAGCCTACATTTTTTGCCAAAATGGGAAAGAAAAAGGATGTGTCGGCTGCTGAGAAGCAACAAATTGTGGAGTATTTAGGTCAAGGCATGACTACAATCTACATTGCCAAGACACTTCATCGTGATCATCGCGCAATCAAGAAGTATGTAGCTGATTCCCAGCACACACGTGTGCGTGCTGATAAGGAAAAATTGAGGGCTCTTTCCAACAGGCAATTGTGTAAGGTTAAAAGAGCAGCTGCAAAAATGCCTTGTCATAGCAGCAGACAAGTTTTTGAAGCTGCTGGTGCCTCCAACGTCTCCAGAACAACAAGATGCAGCGTCCTTCACAGGTGCGTAAGCCATCCTGTCGACCACCTCTATCCACTGCACACAAGCAGAAATGGCTCCAGTGGGCCAAACGATACATGAAGACTGACTTCCACACAGTTTTGTTCACCGATGAGTGCCGTGCAATGCTCGATTGTCCAGATGGATGGAGTGGAGGATGGCTGGTTGATAGACACCCCGTGAAAACATGGCTAAGGCGCCAACAAGGAGGAGGTGGAGTAATGTTTTGGGCTGGAATCATGGGGAGAGAGATTGTCGGCCCCTTTATGATCCCTGAAGGGGTAAAGATGAACTCCATAATCTATGTGGAGTTTCTAAAACAAAACTTCCTGCCATGGTTCAAGAGGAAGAACCGTGCTTTCCGCAGCAAGATCATTTTCATGCATGATAATGCACCGTCTCATGCTGCAAAAAACACATCTGCATCTCTGGCTGCTATGGGCATAAAAGAGGACAAACTTATGGTGTGGCCACCATCTTCCCCTGACCTCAACCCCATTGAGAACCTCTGGAGCATCATCAAAAGGAGTGTCTATGATGGCGGGAGGCAGTTCACATCTAAGCAACAGCTCTGGGAGGGTATTCTGTCCATATGCAAAACAATTGAAGCAGAAACCATGCAAAAACTGACAAATTCAATGGACGAGAGAGTTCAGAAGCTTCTTTCGAACAAGGGGTCCTATGTGCAAATGTAACATCACCTAGAATAAAGTTTTCACTTGAAAACTGTTTTATTTCATTTTGTAATAAGCTGATAATGCTTATAACTTCACAATTGACCATTTTTTTGTTCAAAATAAAAAAAAAGGTTGAAAACTCTGCTGTGCATAATAATTTGGAACATGCATTTTGAGTGTTTTTTTTTTTTTTTTAAAGATACTGTTTTCATAGGCAGTTTTTTCCAAAACATTGCAATTATACTAGAATAGTAGATGACTGGAAAATAACAATGACTGCAATTCAGATAGGTAATTTAGAGAAAATATGAGGAAATATGATTTGCATAATAATTTGGAACACAGTGTAGATACAATCACTCACAGGTCACCGGAAGTTAAGTTCGGGTCCTACGTGGAACGCAAATGCATTCCGCAATAGCCGGATTCCGAACTGTCTGCGTGGAGCGTAGGGATAGTAGTCATTATCCAGTAGTTAGGTACAATTCCAGTATGTGTCATATACTTTTTTTACTTTGGCTATAGGTGTCATCTTAAACTGTACCCAATATCAGTATTGGGATGCCATTATATAAGCTCAGTTTGAATTAGTAAATTCAGACAAACACCCAAAACGTGCATTAGCCTTATGTTAAAGATGTTATTATTGTACCATTCTAAAGTTTTTCCTTTTTTGTAATTTTTAAAATGTAAAAATCTATAATATATACATATTTTTGGCCTAAAATATCAAGGAAATGTGTCATCTTTAACTTTAGGCCTTTTAAAGATTATTTAATCTTCAAATTGCTTAACTGTTCACAATAACAGTCATTTTGACCAGAGGTCCCCAACTATTACATGCCACTATATGGATGTACGTGTGTTTTCCCAAGGTTTTCCTACATTACTGCAAGTCAGCAGTCACCGCGGGTCCCACATTTGGTACAAAGCAATATACCACTTGACATGGTAAGTTAAAAAAAAAAATGTCATGCATATTTATTTAATTTCTATACTAACTCATAATAAGTGACTTATGATTTTTTTTCCCTGGTGAAGAGCTGCGCTATATGCCGACCATGAACTTGAGCAGCTCTGCATGGTCAGACACATCCATTAGACAGTACAAAGCAGGGACATATTTATCAGATTATTTCAGCACAAGAACATTTTTTTTACATATTCACTTGTGGAACTTATTATTTTTCCAAGATCTATTAATTAAAATTTATTTTTTTATGGGACAGCCTCTTTAAGTTTTAAATTAACCCAGTTTTCTACCGCCGACCCGTGGAATAAAGGCAATACAGCCTTCACTAAAATTTAAGCAGTTAGGTGTTTTTTAGTTGTATGTTTAAATTGGTGGTGTCTTAGTGGTGACTAAGTCCCCAAGCCATCTGCTAGATTTCTGCCTACTTATTACGCTGACTAAATCCTAATAAACCACAATTAAAAATTTATGAGAATAAATATAAAAAGAGAGAAAACACATTTTTTTGTTGGATGTTAATTTTTCTTCTGTTTTTGGTAGGATGGTTAGTGTGTATATTGAGTTAATATTGTTCTCTCAATGTTTTAGACTTAAGTTTAAAAATAATTCTTAAAGATCACCACCATAGTACTATGTAAGTTTTTCAGGCAGGCTGTATCTTTAATGTGCATCACCTAGTGAGTCTTTAATAATCAGTAAATTGATCGAAGCCAGTGATATTTATCTTTTAGAGAAAGTCATAGAAAAATAATTCCTACTGAAAGTAATTGAGCAAGCAATGTTTATCTTTAACAGAATGTCAGTGAGTAAATGTTATCACTGCAAAGGAGATAATTTTAGTAATCTATATTGCTTGCCATATTTACTGCCAGACAGTTTATGATGTTTAACACTGAATTTAATTGATATTAATCTATAGCTTATTACATTAGGCAAAACTCAAATCCATTGTGCATGGTTATAAGTGACTATAGTGGAATTATTCAATATCACTCCTAACATTTTGTCAAGCAATGGAAGATAAGCTGCCAGTAATGTGTGATCCAGTTACCTATAGACTGTCACCGAAGCAAATGTGAAAGTTCTCCTCTTGCTCGGTAGGAAATTCACTATACCATGATATAGGGCAGAGTGAAAACTGTCATTGCTAGGAGATATTAAATACTAGTCAGAGACACGTAAAATAGAGCAATCAGGTTAATAAACTTATGTACTTATCCCACAGGTGTTTTTACTATGCTTAGAGATGCGCAGACATGTGGAACTTTGGTTCAGGGTCCAGAACTGTACCAGAACTTGAATCAGAGCCTGATCCCCATTGAAAACAATGGGGTCCCAAACTTTTGATCTGGAAAATTCTCTGGCTCTCTCACACTCAGTAACGGACTTCCCCTGGAACTCCAAACATTACAATGAACTTTTAAGTTCGGGTTCACTCCTCTTTATTTATGGTCTATAGTATATGAGAATTTTTGCCCTGCAGTCAGAATGGCATGCCTTTAACCCCTTAAACAACTAGGGGTATTTCTGTTTTTTAATTTTCATTTTTTGCTCTCCTTCTTCTCAGAGCCATACCTTTTTTATTTTTTCAGTCAATATGGCCACATGAGGCTATTTTTTCCGTGGGACAAGTTGTAATTTTGAACAACACCATGGCTTTAATATATCTTGGACTGGAAAATTGGAAAAAATTCCAAGTGCATTGAAATTGCAAAAAAATTGCAATACTACCTTTTTTTTACCATGTTCACTAGATGCTAAACCTGACCTGCCATTATGATTTTCCAGGTCATTACGAGTAGAGTTGAGCGAATTTGCTCGGGTCCCTGCTTATTCGGCAAGCTATAGAGCTTACCAAATAAGCTGCAGATAGAACCAGGCTTCCTGGATCACTCTGGCAGATCAGCTATTCTGCTCCGCAGCTGCATGTGTCGCTTGTGAGTGACAGTCATGACACATGCACAGAGAACCCAACAAACAGGCTCTCCATGCATGTGTCGTAACTGTCACACAGCCATGACACATGCAGCTGCGGAGCCAAACAGCTGATCAGCTGGAGCGATCCAGGACACAGGGTTCCCTCTGCAGCTTATTTGGTAAGCGGTATAGCTTGCCAAATAAGCAGGGACCAGAGCAAATTCGCTCAACTCTAATTACAAGTTCACAGACACCAAACATGTCTAGGTTCTTTTTTATTTAAGTGGTGTAAAAAAAGATCCAAAATGTGCTAAAAAAAAGGCACCATTTTCCAAGACCTGTAGGATCTCTATTTTTTGTGATCTGGGGCTGGGTGAGGGCAATTTTTTTGCCCACTGAGCTGACATTTTTATTGATACCATTTTGGTACAGATACGATCTTTTGATTACTCATTATTGCATTTTATTGCAATGTAACAGCAACCAAAAAAACGTAATTCTGGAGTTTTTAGTTTTTTTTCTCGTTGCGCCGTTTAGCGATTGGGTTATTTTTTTTTATATTAATAGATCAGGAAATTTTGAACACGGTAATACCAAATACAGTATGTGTATATTTGATTTTTTTTATTCCTTTATTTTGAATGGGGTTAAAGGGGGGGGGGGAATTAAACTTTTCAATTTTTTTAATATTTCTAAAAACATTATTTTTTACTTTTTTCATGCTTCAATAGTCTCCATGCTAGACTAGAAGCTGCAGTACTTTGATCGCCTCTGCTACACACAGGTGATAATCGGATTGCCTATGTGTATCAGAAATGTTCATTTGCAATGAGCGATGACCACGGGGCGGCGCTCATAGCAATCTGGAAATGACAACCATAAGGGTCTGCTGCAGATCTCTGGTTGTCATTCCGACCCATCGGTGACCCGTGATTATTTGATGGGGTCACCGATGGGTGGAATTAGTGACACACTACCGGTAAACACGAGTTAAATGCCGCTGTCAGAGATTAAGAGCGGCATTTAACTAGTTAACGGCCGCACTTGGATGGCAATTCCACCCTTGGCTGTTGCGTGCACATGTCAGTACAGATCAGCTATCATGTGCCTGGAAAGGTGCGGGCTCTGTACCAAACAGAGGAGTCTGACATGTGCATACTATGACATGTCAGACAGGGGTTAAGGAAGCAACAAGCCTTTGCCTACTGACCATAGCACCATAGGGTTGGACTGAAAACTCAAAAGTGACAAACAAATCTATATAAATAAGGTTAAATTGGTATGGTGCCGGGAAAACAAATAGGAAAACAAACAAAAAAGTCCATCTTAACCCCTTAACGACTGCCGATACGCCTTTTAACGGCGGCCGCTAAGGGTACTTAATCCACAGCGCCGTTAATTAACGGCGCTGTGGAAAAAGTGAATAGCGCCCCCCAGAGTCGGATTTTTTCTGGGGTCTCGGTTGCCGAGGGTAGCCGAGACCCCAGAGAACATGATTCGGGGGGTTTTTACCGACCCCCGAGTTGCGATCGCCGGTAATTAACCGTTTACCGGCGGTCGCAACAAAAAAAAAACAAAACGCGATTTGCCGTTTAATTTCTCTGTCCTCCGATGTGATCGCACATCGGAGGACAGAGAAATGTGGTCCCCGATGGCCCCCAATAGCCCCCCAATACTCACCTACCTCCCCCGGTGCTCCTCGTGTCTCCCCATGGGCGCCGCCATCTTTTTTCCGGGAAAAAATGGCGGGCGCACGCGCAGTGCGCCCGCCGCCCGGCACCCGGAAGATCTTTGGGGTCTCGGCTGCCGGGGGTAGCCGAGACCCCAAAGAACATGATCGGGGTCGGTTTGCACCGACCCCTGTTTTGCGATCGCCGGTAATTAACAGTTTACCGGCGACCGCAAAAAAAAAAAAATAAAAACGATCAGTTATTTCTCTGTCCTCTGATGTGATCGCACATCAGAGGACAGAGAAATAGGGGGATTCGGGGACCCTATCATACTCACCCGGGGTCCCTGGGTCCTCTTCTGTCTTCTCCTGCCAGCCGGCTTTTTCATCATGGCGGGCGCATGCGCAGTGCGCCCGCCATCTGCTGCCATCTGCCGGCCGGCAGGAGAAGACAAGTTGGGGCTAAAATTAGGGTTAGGGTTAGGGTTAGAGTTAGGGTTAGGGTTAGAGTTAGGGTTAGGGTTAGGGTTAGAGTTAGAGTTAGGGTTAGGGTTAGGGTTAGAGTTAGTGTTAGTGTTAGAGTTAGAGTTAGGGTTAGGGTTAGGGTTAGAGTTAGTGTTAGTGTTAGTGTTAGAGTTAGAGTTAGAGTTAGAGTTAGAGTTCGGGTTAGGGTTAGAGTTAGGGTTAGGGTTGGGGCTAAATTTAGGGTTAGGGTTAGGGCTAGGGTTAGGGTTAGGCTACTTTCACACTAGCGTTTTTTGGCTTCCGTCGCAATGCGTCGTTGGAGAAAAAACGCATCCTGCAAAAGTGCTTGCAGGATGCGTTTTTTCTCCATTGGCTTGCATTAGCGACGCATTGTGACGGATTGCCACATGTCGCATCCGTCGTGCGACGGATGCGTCGTGCTTTGGCGGACCGTCGACACAAAAAAAACTACATGTAACTTTTTTGTGCGACGTGTCCGCCATTTCCGACCGCGCTTGCTTGGCCGGAACTCCGCCCCCGCCTCCCCGCACCTCACAATGGGGCAGCGGATGCGTTGAAAAAACAGCATCCGCTGCACCCGTTGTGCGGCGCTTACAACGCTAGCGTCGGTACGTCGGCCCGACACACTGCGATGGGCCGAGTACGACGCTAGTGTGAAAGTAGCCTTAGGCTTCTTTCACACTTGCGTCGGTACGGGGCGGTCGCAATGCGTCGGCCCGATGTACCTGACGCACGTTGTGAAAATTGTGCACAACATGGGCAGCGGATGCAGTTTTTCAACGCATCCGCTGCCCAGTCTATGTCCTGGGGAGGAGGGGGCAGAGTTACGGCCACGCATGCGCGGAAATGGCGGACGCGATGTACAAAAAAAAGGTTACATTGAACTTTTTTTGTGACGACGGGGGCTAAAGTTATGGTTAGGGTTGGGGCTAAAGTTAGGGTTGGGGCTAAAGTTAGGGTTAGAGTTGGGATTAGGGTTAGGGTTTGGATTAGGGTTGGGATTAGTGTTACGTTTGGGATTAGGGTTGGGATTAGGGTTAGGGGTGTGTTGGATTTAGGGTTTTGATTAGGGTTATGGTTAGGGTTGAGATTAGGGCTGTTTTGGGGTTAGGGTTGTGATTATCGTTAGGGTTGTGATTAGGATTATGGATCGGGTTGAGATTAGGGTTAGGGGTGTGTTGGGGTTAGGGTTGGAGTTAGAATTGGGGGGTTTCCACTGTTTAGGTACATCAGGGGGTCTCCAAACACGACAGCCAATTTTGCGCTAAAAAAGTCAAATGGTACTCCCTCCCTTCTGAGCTCTGCCGTGCGCCCAAACAGTGGTTTACCCCCACATATGGGGCATCAGCGTACTTGGGATAAATTGGACAACAACTTTTGGGGTCCAATTTCTCCTGTTACCCTTGTGAAAATAAAAACTTGGGGGCTAAAAATCTTTTTTGTTGGAAAAAAAAAATATTTTTTTATTTTCACTACTCTGCATTATAAACTTCTGTGAAGCACTTGGGCATTCAAAGTTCTCACCACATATCTAGATAAGTTCCTTGGGGGGTCTATTTTCCAAAATGGGGTCACTTGTTGGGGGTTTCTACTGTTTAGGTACATTAGGGGTCTGCAAACGCAACATAACGCCCGCAGACAATTCTATCAAAGTCTGCATTCCAAAATGGCGCTCCTTCCCTTCCGAGCTCTGCCGTGCGCCCAAACAGTGGTTTACCCCCACATATGGGGTACCAGCATACTCAGGACAAATTGGACAACAACTTTTGGGGTCCAATTTCTCTTGTTACCCTTGTGAAAATAAAAATTTGGGGGCTAAAAAAATCTTTTTTGTGGGAAAAAAAATATTTTTTATTTTCACTACTCTGCATTATAAACTTCTGTGAAGCACTTGGGCATTCAAAGTTCTCACCACATATCTAGATAAGTTCCTTGGGGGGTATATTTTCCAAAATGGGGTCACTTGTTGGGGGTTTCTACTGTTTAGGTACATTAGGGGTCTGCAAACGCAACATAACGCCCGCAGACAATTCTATCAAAGTCTGCATTCCAAAATGGCGCTCCTTCCCTTCCGAGCTCTGCCGTGCGCCCAAACAGTGGTTTACCCCCACATATGGGGTACCAGCATACTCAGGACAAATTGGACAACAACTTTTGGGGTCCAATTTCTCTTGTTACCCTTGTGAAAATAAAAATTTGGGGGCTAAAAAAATCTTTTTTGTGGGAAAAAAAATATTTTTTATTTTCACTACTCTGCATTATAAACTTCTGTGAAGCACTTGGGCATTCAAAGTTCTCACCACATATCTAGATAAGTTCCTTGGCGGGTCTATTTTCCAAAATGGGGTCACTTGTTGGGGGTTTCTACTGTTTAGGTACATTAGGGGTCTGCAAACGCAACATAACGCCTGCAGACAATTCTATCAAAGTCTGCATTCCAAAATGGCGCTCCTTCCCTTCCGAGCTCTGCCGTGCGCCCAAACAGTGGTTTACCCCCACATATTGGGTACCAGCATACTCAGGACAAATTGGACAACAACTTTTGGGGTCCAATTTCTCTTGTTACCCTTGTGAAAATAAAAACTTGGGGGCTAAAAAATCTTTATTGTTAAAAAATATATATTTTTTATTTTCACGACTCTGCATTATAAACTTCTGTGATGCACTTGGGCATTCAAAGTTCTCACTACACATCTAGATAAGTTCCATTGGGGGTCTAGTTTCCAAAATGGGGTCACTTTTGGGGGGTTTCTACTGTTTAGGCACATCAGGGGCTCTCCAAACGCGACATGGCGTCCGATCTCAATTCCAGTCAATTTTGCATTGAAAAGTCAAATGGCGCTCCTTTGCTTCCGAGCTCAGCCATGCGCCCAAACAGTGGTTTACCCCCACATATGGGGTATCGGCGTACTCAAGACAAATTGTACAACAGCTTCTGGGGTCCATTTTCTCCTGTTACCCTTGGTAAAATAAAAATTTGGAGGCAAAAAGATCATTTTTGTAGAAAAAATGCGATTTTTTTATTTTCACGGCTCTACGTTATAAACTTCTGTGAAGCACCTGGGGGTTTAAAGTGCTCACCACACATCTAGATAAGTTCCTTAAGGGGTCTAGTTTCCAAAATGGTGTCATATGTGGGGGGTCTCTACTGTTTAGGCACATCAGCGGCTCTCCAAACGTGACATGGCGTCCGATCTCAATTCCAGCCAATTCTACATTGAAAAAGTAAAACGACACTCCTTCTCTTCCAAGCTCTGCGGTGCGCCCAAACAGTGGTTTACCCCCATATATGGGGTATCGACGTACTCAGGAGAAATTGCACAACAACTTTTGTGGTCTAATTTCTCCTGTTACCCTTGTGAAAATAAAAATTTGGGGGCAAAAATATCATTTTTGTAGAAAAAATGAGATTTTTTATTTTCACGGCTCTACGTTATAAACTTCTGTGAAGCACTTGGGGGTTCAAAGTGCTCACCACACATCTAGATAAGTTCCTTAAGGGGTCTAGTTTCCAAAATGGTATCACTTGTGGGGGGTTTCCACTGTCTAGGCACATCAGGGACTCTCCAAACGCGACATGGCATCCGATCTCAATTCCAGCCAATTCTGCATTGAAAAAGTCAAACGGTGCTCCTTCACTTCCAAGCTCTGCGGTGCGCCCAAACAGTGGATTATCTCCACATATGGGGTATCGACGTACTCAGGAGAAATTGCACAACAACTTTTGTGGTCTAATTTCTCCTGTTACCCTTGTGAAAATAAGAATTTGTGGGCGAAAAAATCATTTTTGTGAAAACAAATGCGATTTTTTATTTTCACGGCTCTACGTTATAAACTTCTGTGAAGCACTTGGGGGTTCAAAGTGCTCACCACACATCTAGATAAGTTCCTTGGGGGGTCTAGTTTCCAAAATGGTGTCACTTGTGGGGGGTTTCCACTGTTTAGGCACATTAGGGGCTCTCCAAACGCGACATGGCGTCCGATCTCAATTCCAGCCAATTCTGCATTGAAACAGTCAAACGGTGCTCCTTCACTTCCAAGCTCTGCGGTGCGCCCAAACAGTGGTTTACCTCCACATATGGGGTATCGGCGTACTCAGGAAAAATTGCACAATAAAATTTGTGGTTAAATTTCTGTTTTTACACTTGTGAAAATAAAAAAAAATGGTTCTGAAGTAAAATGTTTGCAAAAAAAGTAAAATGTTCATTTTTTTCTTCCACATTGTTTTAGTTCCTGTGAAGTAAGTAAAGGGTTAATAAACTTCTTGAATGTGGTTTTGAGCAGCTTGAGGGGTGCAGTTTTTAGAATGGTGTCACACTTGGTTATTTTCTATCATATAGACCCCTCAAAATCACTTCAAAGGTGATGTGGTCCCTAAAAAAACCATGGTGTTGTAAAAATGAGAAATTGCTGGTCAACTTTTAACCCTTATAACTCCCTAACAAAAAAAAAAATTGTTTCCAAAATTGTGCTGATGTAAAGTAGACATGTGAGAAATGTTATTTATTAACTATTTTTTGTGACATATCTCTCTGATTTAAGGGCATAAAAATACAAAGTTTGAAAATTGCAAAATTTTAAAAATTTTCGCCATATTTCCATTTTTTTCATAAATAATCGCAAGTAATATCGAAGAAATGTTACCACTAACTTGAAGTACAACATGTCACGAAAAAACAATCTGAGAATCAGCGGGATCCGATAAAGCGTTCCAGAGTTATAACCTCATAAAGTGACAGTGGTCAGAATTGTAAAAATTGGCTCGGTCATTAAGTACCAAATTGGCTCTGTCACTAAGGGGTTAAAGGCCATAATCGGAACCAGTGGCAAGGGTTCAAAAGGAATCCATCACCAGGTTTTTGCCACATAATCTGAGAGCCGCATAATGTGGACACAGAGATCCTGATTTCAGCAATATGTCACTAAGGGCTCATTCCCACTTGCAGGTATATTTTTGAGTAAAATGTAAATTGTTCTTTTAGTCTATGAACTTCTGACAACATGTCTCCCAATTTCCAAGCAATAAATTTTGTATTTTTTTTTCTGAAAAGGAGAAATGGTCAAAATAAAAAAAACAGTGCTTTCAGACCTCAAATAATGCACTGAAAACAAGTTCATAATCATTTAGAAACAGCAATACTAATGTTTTAACTCGGGAAGAGTTCAGAAATCAATATTTTGTGGAATAACCATGATTTTTAATCACAGCTTTCATGCGTCTTGGCATGCTTTCCAATAATGTAAGCAGTTCTTCTTTGTTTGATGTCTTGTGACTATCCATCATCCTCTTGATTACATTCCAGAGGTTTTCAATGGGGTTCAGGTCTGGATATTGGGCTGCCCATGACAGGGTTTTGATGTGGTGTGTTGTGAATTTGCTTTTTGCTCCCTCTAGTGGTTACTAGTTTTTTGACTCTGGTTTTTCTGTCATTCCTTTTATCCGCACCTGGGTCGTTAGTTAGGGGTGTTGCTATATAAGCTCCCTGGACCTTCAGTTCAATGCCTGGCAACGTAGTTATCAGAGCTAGTCTGCTGTGCTCTTGTCTACTGATCCTGGTTCCAGTTATATCAGCTAAGTCTGCCTTTTGCTTTTTGCTATTTGTTTTGGTTTTGTATTTTTGTCCAGCTTGTTCCAAATCTATATCCTGACCTTTGCTGGAAGCTCTAGGGGGCTGGTGTTCTCCCCCCGGACCGTTAGACGGTTCGGGGGTTCTTGAATTTCCAGTGTGGATTTTGATAGGGTTTTTGTTGACCATATAAGTTACCTTTCTTTATTCTGCTATCAGTAAGCGGGCCTCTCTGTGCTAAACCTGGTTCATTTCTGTGTTTGTCATTTCCTCTTACCTCACCATCATTATTTGTGGGGGGCTTCTATCCAGCTTTGGGGTCCCCTTCTCTGGAGGCAAGAAAGGTCTTTGTTTTCCTCCCGCTTTGATTTTGTTGTCTCGTATTTACCAGGTTCAAAGAATGTGAAGGCCGATGCTCTTTCTAGGAGCTTTGTGCCTGATGCTCCTGGAGTCGCTGATCCTGTTGGTATTCTTAAAGATGGAGTTATCTTGTCAGCTATTTCTCCGGATCTGCGACGTGTGTTGCAGAGATTTCAGGCTGATAGGCCTGAGTCTTGTCCACCTGACAGACTGTTTGTCCCGGATAAGTGGACCAGCAGAGTCATTTCCGAGGTTCATTCCTCGGTGTTGGCAGGTCACCCGGGAATTTTTGGCACCAGAGATCTGGTGGCCAGGTCCTTTTGGTGGCCTTCCTTGTCAAGGGATGTGCGGTCATTTGTGCAGTCCTGTGGGACTTGTGCTCGAGCTAAGCCTTGCTGTTCTCGTGCCAGCGGTTTGCTCTTGCCCTTGCCTGTCCCGAAGAGACCTTGGACACATATCTCCATGGATTTCATTTCTGATCTTCCGCTATCTCAGGGCATGTCCGTTATCTGGGTGATATGTGATCGCTTCTCCAAGATGGTCCATTTGGTTCCTTTGCCTAAGCTGCCTTCCTCTTCCGATCTGGTTCCTGTGTTTTTCCAGAACGTGGTTCGTTTGCACGGCATCCCTGAGAATATTGTGTCAGACAGAGGATCCCAGTTCGTTTCCAGGTTCTGGCGATCCTTTTGTAGTAGGATGGGCATTGATTTGTCGTTTTCGTCTGCTTTCCATCCTCAGACTAATGGACAGACGGAGCGAACCAATCAGACTTTGGAGGCTTATTTGAGGTGTTTTGTCTCTGCTGATCAGGACGATTGGGTGACATTCTTGCCGTTGGCTGAGTTTGCCCTTAATAATCGGGCTAGTTCCGCCACCTTGGTTTCGCCTTTTTTCTGCAACTCTGGTTTCCATCCTCGCTTTTCTTCGGGTCATGTGGAGCCTTCTGACTGTCCTGGGGTGGATTCTGTGGTGGATAGGTTGCAGCAGATCTGGAATCATGTGGTGGACAACTTGAAGTTGTCACAGGAGAAGGCTCAGCGCTTTGCCAACCGCCGCCGCGGTGTGGGTCCCCGACTACGCATTGGGGATTTGGTGTGGCTTTCTTCCCGCTTTGTTCCTATGAAGGTCTCCTCTCCCAAATTTAAACTTCGTTTTATTGGGCCTTACAAGATATTGGAAATCCTTAATCCTGTATCTTTTCGTCTGGATCTTCCTGTGTCGTTTGCTATTCACAATGTATTTCATAGGTCCTTGTTGCGGCGGTACATTGTGCCTGTAGTTCCTTCTGCTGAGCCTCCTGCTCCGGTGTTGGTTGAGGGCGAGTTGGAGTACGTGGTGGAGAAGATCTTGGATTCTCGCCTCTCCAGGCGGAGGCTTCAGTACCTGGTCAAGTGGAAGGGCTATGGTCAGGAGGATAATTCCTGGGTGGTCGCCTCTGATGTTCATGCGGCCGATTTGGTTCGTGCCTTTCATGCCGCTCGTCCTGGTCGCCCTGGTGGTCGTGGTGAGGGTTCGGTGACCCCTCACTAAGGGGGGGGTACTGTTGTGAATTTGCTTTTTGCTCCCTCTAGTGGTTACTAGTTTTTTGACTCTGGTTTTTCTGTCATTCCTTTTATCCGCACCTGGGTCGTTAGTTAGGGGTGTTGCTATATAAGCTCCCTGGACCTTCAGTTCAATGCCTGGCAACGTAGTTATCAGAGCTAGTCTGCTGTGCTCTTGTCTACTGATCCTGGTTCCAGTTATATCAGCTAAGTCTGCCTTTTGCTTTTTGCTATTTGTTTTGGTTTTGTATTTTTGTCCAGCTTGTTCCAAATCTATATCCTGACCTTTGCTGGAAGCTCTAGGGGGCTGGTGTTCTCCCCCCGGACCGTTAGACGGTTCGGGGGTTCTTGAATTTCCAGTGTGGATTTTGATAGGGTTTTTGTTGACCATATAAGTTACCTTTCTTTATTCTGCTATCAGTAAGCGGGCCTCTCTGTGCTAAACCTGGTTCATTTCTGTGTTTGTCATTTCCTCTTACCTCACCGTCATTATTTGTGGGGGGCTTCTATCCAGCTTTGGGGTCCCCTTCTCTGGAGGCAAGAAAGGTCTTTGTTTTCCTCTACTAGGGGTAGCTAGATTCTCCGGCTGGCGCGTGTCATCTAGAATCAACGTAGGAATGATCCCCGGCTACTTCTAGTGTTGGCGTTAGGAGTAGATATATGGTCAACCCAGTTACCACTGCCCTATGAGCTGGATTTTTGTTTTCTGCAGACTTCCACGTTCCTCTGAGACCCTCGCCATTGGGGTCATAACAGTGGTGGTCTCTTAATTTTTGCCAGAGTTGTATATGTATTTATGATAGATAGATAAATAGATAGATAGATAGATAGATAGATAGATAGATAGATAGAAGACAAGCTGGTAATTCAGCACCCACGGTAGTGTAAAATCACAGCAGGAGCCAATATGATAGAACAGGTGGATTACATATAGTAATTATGCATAGAATAGGTAGATATATAGATGTCTGTGACAAATACAATTAGTATAGTGTGTGCAAATTACTGGACATGCATTTAATTAATAAAAACAATTTCTGAAAAAAATGGCATGGGCTCCCACATAATTCTCATAACCAGCAAAGGAAAAGCCGATGACTGGGGGCAGATGTTTATAGCCTGGGAAGGGGGTAATACCCATGGAGCTTCACAGGCTATTAATATCAGCTCACAACTTTATACTTTGCCTTTACTGGGTATTAAAATGGGGGACCCCCCAAAAAAGTGATGTGGGTTCCCCCATAATTAATAACCAGCAAAGGCTATGTACACAGCTGTGGACTGATATTAATAGCATAGGAAGGGGCCATGGATACTGGCCCTCCTCTGGCTAAAAACATCAACTCTCAGCAACCCCAGAAAAGGCACATCCATAAGATGCGCCAATTCTGGCACTTAGCCTTGCTCTTCCCAGTTGCCCTGTAGCGATGTTAAGTGGGGTAATAGTTGGGGGTGTTGATGTCACCATCAAGCCCTGAGGTTAGTAATGGAGAGGCGTCAATAAGACACCCCCATTACTAACCCAATAGTCACATTTTAAGAAAATACAGACACCCAGAAAAAGTCCTTTAATTGAAAGAAGTACACAGACTCCTTTAATATTCTTAATTAAACCATATTTATAACCTCACCTAATTCCACTGAAGCCCTCAATATCCTGTAATAAAAGTTAAATAAAAAAGCAACAATGTACCATACCTGTCGATCATTCTGTCCTACGCCGTAATCCATGTCTGGGGGATAATTAATTTTCAACCAGGATGGTGCCAAGATGCGATCGTCATGGCTGAAATCCACTGGTGAATGAGCTGATGGGAGCGAAGCTTTAGTAACGTCACTGAGGCTGCACTCCCAGCCGTGCTGAACTGCGTTGACATCTGGACCGCAGGAAAATGCCAATGATGGGGTCACCACAGTTCAAGCACAGTGTGTCACGGTTCCACCCCTCAGGGTGTCTGGAATGCAGTTACTGACAGCTCAGCCGTCCAATCTGGTACAGGAGCGTGCTGAAGCTGTCAGCACTTTGATTGACAGCATGGCCATCCAGTCTGGTTCAGGGGCGTGCTGAGCTGTCAGTGTGTTTATAGACAGCTCGACTAGCCAATCTGTGACTGGGAGGCATCGGCAGTCTCCAGGTGTTCACTATCCCAGGTAAATGCCATGCCTACTTAACTGAGCAGCTTCTGCCAGACCACTGCCAGATGTACATTCATCTTGTGAGGTTTGTGCTGTGCTCTCTGTGCCTTGAGTTCTATATGTTAGATCTGTTGCCTGACCTTGGACTTTGTTCTGACTGCCCGCCTGTTTGTACTATTTACTTATATTCTACTACTATTATATGGCTGTATTTAATATGTCTATGTGATCAGCTGTTCGGTGTCCATTAACAGTACAATTGCTTTTTTATTTTTGTTTTTATATATTCTGCAATAAAAGTTAATTTTTATATTTACTGTGGGATCTCTTCTTATTTCCATCTTCTATGGAGTAATAAGGAAAATTGGTTTGTAAAGTTAGATCTGTTGCCTGACCTTGGACTTTGTTCTGATTGCCTGCCTGTTTAACCTCTATAGCTCTGATCCGTTATCCTCCCTGTACTCTGACCTCAGAACGTAACCTGACTACGCTTTTGTCTCTTCCTTCTGTTTATGACGTATCCTCCTGGCTTCTGACCTTGGACTCCTTGACCACTCTGACTCACGACTTTGCCATGAGAAGTGACTAGCATCATATTACATCTGGCCACTACATTTTTCTTTTTTGCCAGTATGGGTCCTGTTCACACGCTTTGTAACCAGGTGGCAAATTTGATGCAGATGACTCAGGATCTGGCAAAGGAGTCAGGGAGAGCTGTAAGTTATTTTTTACCCTGCGCCCCCGGTTGTCAAGGGAAGAGTTCCACGGGGTGGGAATAATAATGTCCCTACTGCGAGGAGCTCCTCAGACCTGGTCTTTTTCTTTGTCCCCACAAGCCCCAGAACGGTCTTCCATTGATGCCTTTTTTGACAGTTTAGGTCTGATCTATGATGAACCCTACAGAATACAGGTCGCAGAGGCTAATATTATGAACCTGGCACAGGGGGGGTTGCACAGCTGCGGACTACTGTACTGAGTTCTGGCAGTGGTCCACCGAAGTTCTATGGAACGATGATGCTCTCAGGTGCCTGTTCCAAAGAGGCCTTTCTGAGACACTCAAGGATGCTCTGGTCCTCCATGATGCCCCTTGTTTTCTGATGGAGGCCATGACTCAGGCCATATGAATGGACCGCAGAACCCGTGAGAGACATGCTGAACAGCAGGCCGCATGTTATACTTCCCTGGAGCAGGTTCATTTACCCGAGGTCAGAGTTGCAAGTTTTTGTGTTGCGGAGAGAAGACGAAGACAAGATCTCGGACTCTGTCTATAATGTGGACTCTCTGGAAATTTTCTTATGTATTGCCCAAATCGTCCTTAAGCCACAAAACCATCGGGAGAACGTCTGAGTCTGGGTGATGACTGAGGAGGTCATACAGACTCCCAGGTACCTTTTACTTCCTCTGATAAAGTACTGATACATTTGATGATTTCCTTCGAGATCCAGGTGTTATCAACATTGGCATTCATTGACTGTGGGTTTGCGGCTAACTTTATTGATTTGGGACTGGTTCTGAAGTTAGGGTTAGGGACAATTAATTTAGGAAGACCCATGCAAGTCATCGCCCTTGACAAGACACCGTTAACTCACAATTTGGTCAAGAGAGCAACGGTGGATTTCACTCTTCAAGTGAGAGCACTCCTCTCTGAATCCATCTCCTGTCTTGTGTAGGATAATTCACATGCTGGATTGGTACTGGAGTTTCCATGGTTGCAGACTCACAATCGAGTTGTTGATTGGTGTTTGAAGGAGATTGTGAAATGGAGTCCCAACTATTCCAAGAAATGTCTAAAAAATGTACAAATATGCTCCGCTAGTCTGGATGGTCTTCCTGGGCACCTGAAGAACTTCAGAAATGTGTTGTCAGAGAAAGAGGAGGAGATACTACCTCCCCATCATCCCTATGATTGTGCTATTGACCTTATTCCTAGCGCCAAATTGCCAAAAGCTCGCCTTTTCAATTTGTCAGTGCCTGAGCGGGCCGCCATGAAAGAATCTGAAGGATCTGTTAAATAATATTTATTGATTATTGATTTTTTATTTTTCTCAATTCTGTACCTAGCACATTGCCTTTTGCTGACAGTACATGTATATATTTAGCTCAGGATAGTTAACACCATATAGAGAGAGCATGTGCTCTGTGGTATGTATATAACATGACACACAGGAAGTGGGGTCTCTTGGTTCTCTCTCTACGTTCTCTTGGGACACTTCGCTCACACTCCACACAGACATCAGATGGACAGATGATTTGTGAATTAGCCACATGCTTCTTGATGGACTTCTACCATGCTTTTGACAGAGACAGACGCCATCTACCATTCAGGATCCCAGGAAAGATGGGAAAAAAACTTTGATATGGACAAATGGACAATCGCTTTATAACTATTTTACCTATTTCTAGTGTTGAGCGATACCTTCCGATATTTGAAAGTATCGGTATCGGATTGGATCGGCCGATATTCAAAAAATATCGGATATCACCGATACCGATACCCGATACCAATGCAAGTCAATGAGACCAAAATATTGGAATTAAAATAAACCCTTTCTTTCCTTGTAGGTTCATTCTACATGAAGGAAAACAATGAAGTATAATGTACGATGTATTGGGGGAGGTTGCGGAGACATTAACCCCTTCATGACCCAGCCTATTTTGGCCTTAATGACCTTGCCGTTTTTTGCAATTCTGACCAGTGTCCCTTTATGAGGTAATAACTCAGGAACGCTTCAACGGATCCTAGCGATTCTGAGATTGTTTTTTCGTGACATATTGGGCTTCATGATAGTGGTAAATTTAGGTCGATAATTTCTGAGTTTATTTGTGAAAAAAACGGAAATTTGGCAAAAAATTTGAAAATTTCGCAATTTTCACATTTTGAATTTTTATTCTGTTAAACCAGAGAGTTATGTGACACAAAATAGTTAATAAATAACGTTTCCCACATGTCTACTTTACATCAGCACAATTTTGGAAACAATTTTTTTTTTTGCTAGGAAGTTATAAGGGTTAAAATTTGACCAGTGATTTCTCATTTTTACAACAAAATTTACAAAACCATTTTTTTAGGGACCACCTCACATTTGAAGTCATTTTGAGGGTTCTATATGGCTGAAAATACCCAAAAGTGACACCATTCTAAAAACTGCACCCCTCAAGGTGCTCAAAACCACATTCAAGAAGTTTATTAACCCTTCAGGTGTTTCACAGCAGCAGAAGCAACATGGAAGTAAAAAATGAACATTTAACTTTTTAGTCACAAAAATGATATTTTAGCAACAATTTTTTTATTTTCCCAAGGGTAAAAGGAGAAACTGGACCATGGACGTTGTTGTCCAATTTGTCCTGAGTACGCTGATACCTCATATGTGGGGGTAAACCACTGTTTGGGCGCACTGCAGGGCTCGGAGGGGAAGGAGCGCCATTTAACTTTTTGAATGAAAAATTGGCTCCAATCTTTAACGGACACCATGTCGCGTTTGGAGAGCCCCCGTGTGCCTAAACATTGGAGCTCCCCCACAAATGACCACATTTTGGAAACTAGACCCCCCAAGGAACTTATCTATATGCATAGTGAGCACTTTAAACCCCCAGGTGCTTCACAAATTGATCCGTAAAAATGAAAAAGTACTTTTTTTTCACAAAAAAATTATTTTAGCCTCAATTTTTTCATTTTCACATGGGAAACAGGATAAAATTGATCCTAAATTTTGTTGCACAATTTCTCCTGAGTACACCAATACCTCACATGTGGGGATAAACCACTGTTTGGGCACATGGTAAGGCTTGGAAGGGAAGGAGCGCCATTTGACTTTTTGAATGAAAAATTATCTCCATCGTTAGCGGACACCATGTCGTGTTTGGAAAGCCCCTGTGTGCCTAAACATTGGAGCTCCTCCACAAGTGACCCCATTTTGGAAACTAGACCCCCCAAGGAACTCATCTAGAGGCATAGTGAGCACTTTAAACCCCCAGGTGCTTCACAAATTGATCCGCAAAAATGAAAAAGTACTTTTTTTTCACACAAAATTTCTTTTAGCCTCAATTCTTTCATTTTCACATGGGCAACAGGATAAAATGGATCCTAAAATTTGTTGGGCAATTTCTCCTGAGTATGCCGATACCTCATATGTGGGGGTAAACCACTGTTTGGGTGCACGGCAAGGCTCGGAAGGGGAGGCGTGCCATTTAACTTTTTGAATGGAAAATTAGCTCCAATCGTTAGCGGACACCATGTCGCGTTTGGAGAGCCCCTGTGTGCCTAAACATTGGAGCTCCCCTACAAGTGACCCCATTTTGGAAACTAGACCCCCCAAGGAACTTATCTAGATGCATAGTGAGCACTTATAACCCCCAGGTGCTTCACAGAAGTTTATAAAGCAGAGCCGTGAAAATAAAAAAATAATTTTTCTTTCCTCAAAAATGATTTTTAGCCCAGAATTTTTTATTTTCCCAAGGGTAATAGGAGAAATTGGACCCCAAATGTTGTTGTCCAGTTTGTCCTGAGTACGATGATACCCCATATGTGGGGGTAAACCACTGTTTGGGCGCACGGCAGGGCTCGGAAGGGAAGGCACGCCATTTGGCTTTTTGAATGGAAAATTAGCTCCAATCATTAGCGGACACCATGTCACGTTTGGAGAGCCCCTGTGTGCCTAAACATTGGAGCTCCCGCACAAGTGACCCCATTTTGGAAATTAGACCTCCCAAGGAACTAATCTAGATGTGTTTCTTTTCTCAAAAATGATTTTTTAGCCCACAATTTTTTATTTTCCCAAGGGTAACAGGAGAAATTGGACCCCAAAAGTTGTTGTCCAGTTTCTCCTGAGTACGCTTATACCCCATATGTGGGGGTAAACCACTGTTTTGGCACACGTCGGGGTTCGGAAGGGAAGTAGTGACGTTTTGAAATGCAGACTTTGATGGAATGCTCTGCGGGCATCAGGTTGCGTTTGCAGAGCCCCTGATGTGCCTAAACAGTAGGCACCCCCCACAAGTGACCCCATTTTGGAAACTAGACCCCCCCAAGGAACTGATCTAGATGTGTGGTGAGCACGTTCAACCCCCAAGTGCTTCACAGAAGTTTACAATGCAGAGCCGTGAAAATAAAAAATAATTTTTCTTTCCTCAAAAAAGATATTTTAGCAAGCAATTTTTTATTTTCACAAGGGTAACAGGAGAATTTGGACCCCAATATTTGTTGCCCAGTTTGTTGTGAGTACGCTGATACCCCATATGTGGGGGTAAACCACTGTTTGGGCACACGTCAGGGCTCGGAAGGGAAGTAGTGACATTTGAAATGCAGACTGATGGAATGGTCTGCGGGCGTCACATTGCATTTGCAGAGCCCCTGATGTGCCTAAACAGTAGAAACACCCCACAAGTGACCCCATTTTGGAAACTAGACCCCCGAAGGAACTTATCTAGATGTGTGGTGAGCACTTTCAACCCCCAAGTGCTTCACAGAAGTTTATAATGCAGAGCCGTGAAAATAAAAAATAATTGTTCTTTCCTCAAAAATTATGTTTTAGCAAGTAATTTTTTATTTTTGCAAGGGTAACAGGAGAAATTGGACCCCAACAGTTGTTGCCCAGTTTCTCCTGAGTACGCTGGTACCCCAAATGTGGGGGTAAACCACTGTTTGGGCGCACGTCGGGGCTTGGAAGGGCGGGAGCACCATTTGACTTTTTGAACGCAAGATTGGCTGGAATCAATGGTGGCGCCATGTTGCGTTTGGAGACCCCTGATGTGCCTAAACAGTGGAAACCCCTCAATTCTAACTTCAACACTAACCCCAACACACCCCTAATCCTAATCCCAACTGTAGCCATAACCCTAATCACAACCCTAACCACAACTATACCACAACTATAACCCCAACACACCCCTAACCCTATCCGTAACCCTAACCACAAGCCTAATCTTAACCCTATTTCAAAACCTAGCCCTAATTCCAACTCTAACTTTAATTCCAACCGTAACCCTAAGGCTATGTGCCCACGTTGCGGATTCGTGTGAGATTTTTCCGCACGATTTTTGAAAAATCTGCAGGTAAAAGGCACTGCGTTTTACCTGCGGATTTACAGCAGATTTCCAGTGTTTTTTTGTGCGGATTTCACCTGCGGATTCCTATTGAGGAACAGGTGTAAAACGCTGCGGAATCCGCACAAAGAATTGACATGCTGCGGAAAATACAACGCAGCGTTTCTGCACGGAATTTTCCGCACCATGGGCACAGCGGATTTGGTTTTCCTTAGGTGTACATGGCACTGTAAACCTGATGGAAAACTGCTTCGAATTCACAGCGGCCGATCTGCTGCGGATCCGCGGCCGATCCGCTGCAGATCCGCGACCGATCCGCTGCGGATCCGCGGCCGATCCGCTGCGGATCCGCGGCCGATCCGCTGCGGATCCGCGGCCGATCCGCTCTGTGTGCACATGCCATAACCCTACCCCTAACCCTAACCCTACCCGTAACCCTAACCATACCCCTAACCCTAACCCTACCCCTAGTTCTAACCCTAGTTCTAACCCTAACCCTAGTGGAAAAAGAAAAAAAAATATTTTCTTTATTTTATTATTGTCCCTACCTATGGGGGTGATAAAGGGGGGGGTTTATTTATTATTTTTTTATTTTGATCGCTGTGATAGAACCTACCACAGCGATCAAAATGTACTTGTAATGAATCTGCCGGCTGGCAGATTCGGCGGGCGCACTGCGCATGCGCCCGCCATTTTCCAAGATGGCGGCGCCCATGGAGAAGACGGCCGGACACCGGGAGGGACATCGAAGCTAGGTAAGTATGGGGGGGTGGGATCGGAACACGGGGGGGGGGGGATCGGAGGACCGGGGGAGCGGACAAGAGGACCGGGGGAGCGGACAGGAGGGAGGAGGGGAGCGGACAGGAGATCGGGGCAGAAAGGACGACTAAGGGGGCGATCGGTGGGGTGGGGGGGGCAGATCGGGGTCTCCAGCCATGGCAGATGCTATTGCAGCATCGGCCATGGCTGGATTGTAATATTTCACCATTTTCATAGGTGAAATATTACAAATCGCTCTGATTGGCTGTTTCACTTTCAACAGCCAATCAGAGCGATCGTAGCCACGGGGGGGTGAAGCCACCCCCCCTGGGCTGAAGCACCACTCCCCCTGTCTCTGCAGATCGGGTGAAAATGGAGTTAACCCTTTCACCCGATCTGCAGGGATGCGATCTTTCCATGATGCCACATAGGCGTCATGGGTCGGATTGGCACGGGTTTTCATGACGCCTACTTGGCGTCAAAGGTCGGGAAGGGGTTAAAGGCATATAGGTTTAGCCCAATCAAATAGAATAGCAGGAATTTTAATTTCTTTTTAAGACGTTCGGCGTTACAAAGATATTGATTATGTTAAGATTTTTTTTATTTGGTCAGATATTGATGTTTCACTACTTCCATGCCCTTCACCTTCTTTTTTACTTCTCCAACACTTTCTTCTTCATCATCCTCAGCAGCAGCATCTTTGACATCAACTTCTTCACCTTATTCATCTTCTTCTTCATCTTCTACCTATTATTTTTTTGTTACATTCTTCATATTCTTTTTATTAAACTATTATTCTTCTTCATATTCTACTTCATCATATTCTTATTTGTGACAGGCATTCCTGTAGTTGTTATCTATAAAAGTTTGAAGATTACACCTTCACCTGTCACAAAAGAGTTACAACAGGATTTATCCACGTTCAGTTAGGCCTGCAGCAGCAGGCTTTTTCAAGGGGCACCACGAGGAGGAATGGACTCACCCCCATACACTGCTTAGTCTTCTTCTGCTTATAATTTAGATAATAACTTTTGCTCTGATGTTTAGTCTTATGCTTAATGCTCTTCTGCTCTTTGTTCTGCAGCCTATTGTTCTTCTGCTTCGCGGTCTTCCGGGTCGTCGTCTTTAGGGTCTTGAACTTGGAAATGTAGCAGAAGGTACAAGAAGGCTGAGAAAATGCCGAGAATCAGCTGATGGAACTGGAACTCGGATGGCTACCCGAAGGTCCAAGAGCCAATGGAACTACCGAGGACCAGCTGACGTTACTGGAACCCGGTTACTAAGCAGGAGGTACCCATGCCAGAAAGCACTACCAAGGACCACCTGACGTTGGTGGAACTCGGATACCCAGAAGGAGGCACCTAAGCCAAAGGCTCTGCCCGGAACAAGCTGACGGTACTGGAACAAGGATGGGGAGCAGAAGGTACAAGAGCAAAAGACACTGCCGAGAACCAGCTGACAGTACTGGAACCTGGATGGGTAGCCAAAGGTACAAGAGCCAATAGAACTACCGAGGCCCAGCTGACGTTACTGGAACCCGGATACTAAGCAGGAGGTACCCGTGCCAGAAAGCACTACCAAGGACCACCTGACGTTGGTGGAACTCAGATACCCAGAAGGAGGCATCTAAGCCAAAGGCTCTGCCCAGAACCAGCTGACGGTACTGGAACCAGGATGGGGAGCAGAAGGTACAAGAGCAAAAGACACTGCCGAGAACCAGCTGATGGTACTGGAACCTGGATGGGTAGCCGAAGGTACAAGAGCCAATGGAACTACCGAGGACTAGGGTTGAGTGACTTTCATTTTTTTAAGGTCGAGTCGGGTTTTGTGAAACCCGACTTTGTCCAGAGTCGAGTCGAGTGCAGTCGGCCGACTATCGCTAAAAGTCGGGGATCGACCGAAACACGAAACCCAATGCAAGTCAATGGGGAACCATAGTCGGCAGTGAGTGGAGGCCAGGAAAACACCTACAGTGCCAATTTTAATGCCAAAAACATCAATTCTTGTTTCTGAAGCTTGTCAATCTAAATTAACTTTATAATAATAGTTGGGCATAGGAAATTGGGGGTCATTTGGCAAAAGTTGTGGGGGGTAGGGCTGGTTCAAGGCTTTAGTGGGCCCAGGAAATGTGGACTACGTCATGGCGGTGGAGCAGGGAGAGGTAAGTATTTCAACGTTGCAAGTGCTGTGATCCTGAGCAAGCAGGGGGGCCCACTCGTTCGCATTGGCACTGGCACAGGGCCCCTCAAAGTACAGCGGTGTGTTTGCACGGCGGGGGCGCCTCCCACCAGCAGCGACACTTTTGCATACTCTGAGGGGCCCTGTGCCAGTGACGTCACCAACGAGTATGCCCCCCCACCTGATGAAGGGACCTGCACTTTCATCTGCACCTTCCTCTTTGTCCCTGTGTAAGGTGGTATAACATGCGGTAAGGGGGACCTTACTTCCAGCAGGGTCAGATTCTGGCTGTGTAGAGTGCAAGGGGAATGTAGTGTTCTGGGTCAATGTACCAGCAGACTCATCTAGCAGTGGCTGGGCAATGGGCAGGATGAGGAGGAAACAGATATAGGGCCAAAGAATAAAGTAGGCTAAATGCAGTTCAAAATTGGTAACAGGACTAAACAGGCGGCACTGCTTTGTTCAGTGGAGTAGCAAACCCAAGAGCAGCAGACACTGTTTTAAGGGCTCAACCACACTAGTAGGCCAAATGCAGTTTAATATCTGATACTATAGGCCGAAAGCCAGAAGGTAGAAGCTCAGCTGTATTCAGTTGAGGACAAACACCAGGCAGGGGCAGACACTGTTAGTAGGCCCTAAACACCATTTTTTTATTTAAAAACAGCACTTAATGAGAGCCAGAAGGTTGAAGCTCAGCTGTATTCAGTTGAGGACAAACACCAGGCAGGGGCAGACACCGTTAGTAGGCCGTAACCAAAGTTCAAGGCCAAATGCAGTTTAATTTCTGATACTATAGGCCGAAAGCCAGAAGGTAGAAGCTCAGCTGTATTCAGTTGAGGACAAACACCAGGCAGGGGCAGACACCGTTAGTAGGCCCTAAACACCATTTTTTAATTTAAAAACAGCACTTAATGAGAGCCAGAAGGTTAAAGCTCAGCTGTATTCAGTTGAGGACAAACACCAGGCAGGGGCAGACACCGTTAGTAGGCCCTAAACACCATTTTTTTATTTAAAAACAGCACTTAATGAGAGCCAGAAGGTTGAAGCTCAGCTGTATTCAGTTGAGGGCAACACCAGGGAGGGGCAGACACCGTTAGTAGGCCATAACCAAAGTTAAAGGCCAAATGCAGTTTAATTTCTGATACTATAGGCCGAAAGCCAGAAGGTAGAAGCTCAGATGTATTCAGTTGAGGACAAACAACAGGCAGGGGCAGACACCGTTAGTAGGCCCTAAACACCATTTTTTTTATTTAAAAACAGCACTTAATGAGAGCCAGAAGGTTGAAGCACAGCTGTATTCAGTTGAGGACAAACACCAGGCAGGGGCAGACACCGTTAGTAGGCCCTAAACACCATTTTTTTATTTAAAAACAGCATTTAATGAGAGCCAGAAGGTTGAAGCACAGCTGTATTCAGTTGAGGACAAACACCAGGCAGGGGCAGACACCGTTAGTAGGCCCTAAACACCATTTTTTTATTTAAAAACAGCACTTAATGAGAGCCAGAAGGTTGAAGCTCAGCTGTATTCAGTTGAGGACAAACACCAGGCAGGGGCAGACACCGTTAGTAGGCCGTAACCAAAGTTGAAGGCCAAATGCAGTTTAATTTCTGATACTATAGGCCGAAAGCCAGAAGGTAGAAGCTCAGCTGTATTCAGTTGAGGACAAACACCAGGCAGGGGCAGACACCGTTAGTAGGCCCTAAACACCAATTTTTTATTTAAAAACAGCACTTAATGAGAGCCAGAAGGTTGAAGCTCAGCTGTATTCAGTTGAGGACAAACACCAGGCAGGGGCAGACACCGTTAGTAGGCCGTAACCAAAGTTGAAGGCCAAATGCAGTTTAATTTCTGATACTATAGGCCGAAAGCCAGAAGGTAGAAGCTCAGCTGTATTCAGTTGAGGACAAACACCAGGCAGGGGCAGACACCGTTAGTAGGCCCTAAACACCATTTTTTTATTTAAAAACAGCACTTAATGAGAGCCAGAAGGTTGAAGCTCAGCTGTATTCAGTTGAGGACAAACACCAGGCAGGGGCAGACACCGTTAGTAGGCCGTAACTAAAGTTGAAGGCCAAATGCAGTTTAATTTCTGATACTATAGGCCGAAAGCCAGAAGGTAGAAGCTCAGCTGTATTCAGTTGAGGACAAACACCAGGCAGGGGCAGACACCGTTAGTAGGCCCTAAACACCAATTTTTTATTTAAAAACAGCACTTAATGAGAGCCAGAAGGTTGAAGCTCAGCTGTATTCAGTTGAGGACAAACACCAGGCAGGGGCAGACACCGTTAGTAGGCCGTAACCAAAGTTGAAGGCCAAATGCAGTTTAATTTCTGATACTATAGGCCGAAAGCCAGAAGGTAGAAGCTCAGCTGTATTCAGTTGAGGACAAACACCAGGCAGGGGCAGACACCGTTAGTAGGCCCTAAACACCATTTTTTTTATTTAAAAACAGCACTTAATGAGAGCCAGAAGGTTGAAGCTCAGCTGTATTCAGTTGAGGGCAACACCAGGGAGGAGCAGACACCGTTAGTAGGCCGTAACCAAAGTTGAAGGCCAAATGCAGTTTAATTTCTGATACTATAGGCCGAAAGCCAGAAGGTAGAAGCTCAGCTGTATTCAGTTGAGGACAAACACCAGGCAGGGGCAAACACCGTTAGTAGGCCGTAACCAAAGTTGAAGGCCAAATGCAGTTTAATTTCTGATACTATAGGCCGAAAGCCAGAAGGTAGAAGCTCAGCTGTATTCAGTTGAGGACAAACACCAGGCAGGGGCAGACACCGTTAGTAGGCCCTAAACACCAATTTTTTATTTAAAAACAGCACTTAATGAGAGCCAGAAGGTTGAAGCTCAGCTGTATTCAGTTGAGGACAAACACCAGGCAGGGGCAGACACCGTTAGTAGGCCGTAACCAAAGTTGAAGGCCAAATGCAGTTTAATTTCTGATACTATAGGCCGAAAGCCAGAAGGTAGAAGCTCAGCTGTATTCAGTTGAGGACAAACACCAGGCAGGGGCAGACACCGTTAGTAGGCCCTAAACACCATTTTTTTATTTAAAAACAGCACTTAATGAGAGCCAGAAGGTTGAAGCTCAGCTGTATTCAGTTGAGGGCAACACCAGGGAGGGGCAGACACCGTTAGTAGGCCGTAACCAAAGTTGAAGGCCAAATGCAGTTTAATTTCTGATACTATAGGCCGAAAGCCAGAAGGTAGAAGCTCAGCTGTATTCAGTTGAGGACAAACACCAGGCAGGGGCAGACACCGTTAGTAGGCCATAAACACCAATTTTTTATTTAAAAACAGCACTTAATGAGAGCCAGAAGGTTGAAGCTCAGCTGTATTCAGTTGAGGACAAACACCAGGCAGGGGCAGACACCGTTAGTAGGCCGTAACCAAAATTGAAGGCCAAATGCAGTTTAAATTCTGATACTATAGGCCGAAAGCCAGAAGGTGGAAGCTCAGATTTAGACAGTGGAGGACAATTAGAATTAGGGACTGCAGACAGACTTAGTAGGCTGTCCCCTGTGGACCATTCATCCAACACATTAACCCATTGCGCCGTAATGGACACGTAATCTTCCGTGGCCATGCATACAGGTCCATGCGTCTGTTGTCAGGTGCACCTTTGTACTCACAGATTGCCAGAGTGCATGGAAAATGTGGTCTTCTACATGCTGGTGGAGGGTTGGGATGGCTTTTCTCGCAAAAGAAGTGTCGACTGGTTAGCTTGTAGTGTGGTACGGCGTAGTCCATCATGGCCTTATTAATAGTAAATAAAATATATAACTAGGCTCTATGAACTTTTAAATAGGTTCCAGGGGTACACGGGCAGCATTGGTGTGGTCAGTGGAGGAGTATTGCAAGTAGGGGCCGCAGACAGGCTCACAAAGGCCTAAAATAACAAACAGTAGGCAGTCATGGCAGTTTTACATCGGTTACATGGATACACAGGCAGGCAGCATTGTGGTCAGTGGAGGAGTATTGCAAGGAGTGTCTGACACAGTTAGTACTCCAAAAAAATAAATAGATGTGAATGTCTCACAAAACAACTATAAGTAAAAAAAGGGTGGCATGCTTAGATACAGGGGTGGGCTCATCTGCAGAGTTTATGACAAAGTAATTTGGCAGTAAATTAGTATTTACTGGTGTCAATATAGGACACTGACCCAGACTACTTTAACTAGCATCATAGATGCAAACAAATTGGTATTGCTTGTCAGTGCCAGGCATTGAATGATGTCAGTGCATAGACTAAACATTGGTGGAGCTGTGCGAGATAATTTTGCACGTGGTAGAGCACAGTTTGAGCTGGGGGGGGGACTCTCTTGTGGCCGGCGGTACCGCCCCAGGGCCCCTCATGTTACAACGGTGTGTCTGATGTTGGGTGCGCACCACCACCACCAGAGACACTACATTGTACTATGAGGGACCCAGTGGCAGTGCCGTCGACCAAAAGCGGGCACACCCACCTCTTCAGACAATCAGCACTGTAACGGGTGCTTGCGCCAAGTGGCGAGACAACGGCCCCGTGGGGGGATTTTTCCCATTGGGGGAGGTGTAAACATGTTGTATGCTGGACAAACAGCTGCTGCAAATTAACAGTTTGGAACACTCAGTAAGACCAGTCCACAAGCAAGACCTTTTTATAGGAAAGCTAGGTGTCAGCCGGGAAAGGTGGGGCAAAATAATTTGAAATCCAGGAGTGGTTCATTTTAATGAAGGTGAGATCATCCACATTTTGGGTAGCCAGACGAGTCCTTTTTTCGGTTAATATTGAACCAGCAGCACTGAATACTCTTTCTGATAGCACACTAGCTGCTGGGCAAGCAAGCTCCTGCAACGCATATTCTGCCAATTCAGGCCAGGTGTCTAATTTTGATGCCCAGTAATCAAATGGGAATGATGGTTGAGGGAGAACATCGATAAGGGAAGAAAAATAGTTAGTAACCATACTGGACAAATGTTGTCTCCTGTCACTTTGAATAGATGCTGCAGTACCTGTCCTGTCTGCGGTCATTGCGAAATCACTCCACAACCTGGTCAGAAAACCCCTCTGTCCAACGCCACTTCTGATCTGTGCACCTCTAACACCTCTGCCCTGTAGCCCCCTGCAGCTCGTGTGAGAACCATCACCGGCGCTGTGTGCTGGGAATGCCTGAATCAAACGGTCTACAAGAGTAGCTTGTTTGGTTGCTAATATTTGTTCGAGGTTCTCATGTGGCATAATATTTTGCAATTTGCCTTTATAGCGAGGGTCAAGGATGCAGGCCAACCAGTAATCGTCATCGCTCATCATTTTAATAATGCGTGTGTCCCTTTTGAGGGTACGTAAGGCATAATCCGCCATGTGTGCCAAAGTTCCAGTTGTCAAATCTGCGGTTGTGCTGGTTGGAGGGGCTGTTACAGGCAAATCTACGTCACTTGTCTCCCTTAAAAAAACAGAACCCGGCCTTGCAACGCCACTAATTTCTGTTGGCCCAGGAGAAGCTTCCTCATTCAAAAAGTACTCATCCCCATCATCCTCCTCGTCCTCCTCCTCCTCTTCGCCCGCTACCGCGTCCTCTACACGGCCCTGACCAGACAATGGCTGACTGTCATCAAGGCTTTCCTCTTCCTCGGCTGCAGACGCCTGCTCCTTTATGTGCATCAAACTTTGCATCAGCAGACGCATTAGGGGGATGCTCATGCTTATTATGGCGTTGTCTGCACTAACCAGCTGTGTGCATTCCTCAAAACACTGAAGGACTTGACACAGGTCTTGTAGCTTCGACCACTGCACACCTGACAACTCCATGTCTGCCATCCAACTGCCTGCCCGTGTATGTGTATCCTCTCACAAAAACATAACAGCACGCCTCTGTTCGCACAGTCTCTGAAGCATGTGCAGTGTGGAGTTCCACCTTGTTGAAATGTTGATGATTAGGCGATGCTGGGGAAGGTTCAAAGACCGCTGATAGTTCTGCATATGGCTGGAGTGTACGGGCGAACGGCGGATATGCGAGCAAAGTCTGCGCACTTTGAGGAGCAGGTCTGGTAACCCCGGGTAACTTTTCAGGAAGCACTGCACCACCAGGTTTAAGGTGTGAGCCAGGCAAGGAATGTGTTTCAGTTGGGAAAGGGCTATGGCAGCCATGAAATTCCTTCCGTTATCACTCACAACCTTGCCTGCCTCAAGATGTACAGTGCCCAGCCATGACTGAGTTTCATTCAGCAAGAACTCGGACAGAACTTCCGCGGTGTGTCTGTTGTTGCCCAAACACTTCATTGCCAATACAGCCTGCTGACGCTTGCCACTAGCTGTCCCATAATGGCACACCTGGTGTGCAACAGTGGCAGCTGCGGATGGAGTGGATGTGCGACTGCGGTGTGTGGATGAGCTCTCGCTTCTGCATAAGGAGGAGGAAGTGGAGGAGGGGGGGCTAACGCCTACAGCCAACTCTTTCCTTGACCGTGGACTAGGCAAAACTGTCCCAAAATTGCTGTCCCCTGTGGACCCTGCATCCACCACATTCACCCAGTGTGCCATGATGGACACGTAACGTCCCTGGCCATGCCTACTGGTCCATGCATCTGTTGTCAGGTGCACCTTTGTAGTCACAGACTGCCTGAGTGCATGGACGATGCGGTCTTTAACATGCTGTTGGAGGGCTGGGATGGCTTTTCTAGAAAAGAAGTGTCGACTGGGTAGCTCGTAGCGTGGTACAGCGTAGTCCATCAGCGCTTTGAAAGCTTCGCTTTCAACTAACCGGTAGGGCATCATCTCTAATGAGATTAGTCTAGCAATGTGGGCGTTCAAACCCTGTGTACGCGGATGCGAGGATGAGTACTTCCTTTTCCTAACAAGAGTCTCATGTAGGGTGAGCTGGACTGGAGAGCTGGAGATCGTGGAACTAGCGGCGGTGCCGGTGGACATGGCAGACTGAGAGAGGGTTGGAGATGGTATTCTTGCCGGTGCCCTACATGCAGTGTTTCCTACTGCAAACCTGGTGATTCCCTGACTGCTTTGGCCTGGCGACGAAAGCTGCACAGATACTGCCGGTGGTGTGGGAAATGGTGGGTTTACAGTGAGGGAAGGGATGTAGCGTTGCTGACTAGCTTCATTGGCCGAGGGTGCTGCAACCTTTAGGGACATTTGGTAGTTATTCCAGGCTTGCAAATGCATGGTGGATAAATGTCTATGCATGCAACTTGTATTTAGACTTTTAAGATTCTGACCTCTGCTTAAGGTAGTTGAACATTTTTGACAGATGACTTTGCGCTGATCATTTGGATGTTGTTTAAAAAAATGCCAGACTGCACTCTTTCTACTATCGGATAACTTTTCAGGCATTGCAGACTGAGCTTCTTTAACCGGATGGCCACGCTGTCCTCCAACAGGTTTTGGTTTTGCCACGCGTTTTTGGCCAGATACGGGCCCGGTAGATGGAACCTGTTGTGATGTTGATGCCTGCTGCTGCTCCTCCTCCTCTGCTTCTGAACTACTGCCGCCTGCACCCTGTTCCCCCAATGGCTGCCAATCGGGGTCAACAACTGGGTCATCTATGACCTCCTCTTCTATGTCGTGTGCAACTTCGTCTGTGTCACCGTGTAAGCCGGTGGTATAGCGTTCGTGACAGGGCACCATAGTCTCCGCTGGGTTTGATTCTGCCTTAGTACACTGCGAGGGCAATGTTCTTGTCTGAGTCAAAGGAACAGGATAGTAATCTGGCTGTGGCTGTGCATCTGTGCACTCCATGTCCGATTCAACTTCTAATGGGCATGGCCTGTTAACTGTTTCACTGTCTAACCCAGGAACGGTATGTGTAAAGAGCTCCATGGAGTAACCTGTTGTGTCGACTGATGCATCCTTCTCTCTTGTTCTGGGTGAAGGACACAAGGAAGCGACTTGTTCCTGACCGGGAGCATCCACTGATGATGCACTGCTCTGACATTTGGCACTTTCCGAGGAGGAGGTGAAAGAGCTAGAGGCAGAGTGAGCAATGAAAGCCAATACTTGTTCCTCCTGCTCCGGCTTCAAAAGAGGTTTTCCTACTCCCAGAAAAGAGAGCGTTCGAGGCCTTGTGTAGGCAGACGATGTTTTTGGCTCAACAACTCGAGACTTAGGTGCTGTACTGCTTTTACCATGACCACCTGATGCTGCACCACCACTACCATCATTACCAGCTGACAATGACCGCCCACGGCCATGACCTCTTCCACTAGACTTCCTCATTGTTTGCACAACGTAACCAAAGTAACGCTATTTGTTACTGTAAAACAACTTATAAGGTGAACTCAAACTTCTGTAGAATTTATATATACCTTTATAGGTGCCTGACACTGAAAGGAAAATCAGCCCCAATGTTACACACTCGGTTTTCTGTGCCCCAATAATTTGAGACAGATGGCACACACAGGAGCAGCACTCAAGCAGACTTGCCAATATTTATCTCCCACTAATTTTTTATTTTTTTGAAAAGGGAGAATTTACCACATAAAACCAAAAAGGCCCAGTATTACACACACACTGCTTTTCGGTGGGACACAATGAGAGACAGAAGCCACACACAGCACTGGCACGGAGGCAGACTTGCCAAGATTTATCTCCCACTAACTATTTTTTTTTTGAAAAGGGAGAATTTACCCCAAAAAAAACAAAAAGGCCCAGTATTACACACACACTGCTTTTCGGTGGGACACAATGAGAAACAGATGCCACACACAGGACTGGCACTGAGGCAGACTTGCCAAGATTTATCTCCCACTAACTATTTTTTTTTTTTGAAAAGGGGGAATTTACCCCAAAAAAACAAAAAGGACCAGTATTACACACACACTGCTTTTCGGTGGGACACAATGAGAGACAGAAGCCACACACAGGACTGGCACGGAGGCAGACTTGCCAATATTTATCTCCCACTAACTATTTTTTTTTTGAAAAGGGAGAATTTACCCCAAAAAAACAAAAAGGCCCAGTATTACACACACACTGCTTTTCGGTGGGACACAATGAGAAACAGATGCCACACACAGGACTGGCACTGAGGCAGACTTGCCAAGATTTATCTCCCACTAACTTTTTTTTTTTTTTGAAAAGGGAGATTTTACCCCAAAAAAACAAAAAGGCCCAGTATTACACACACACTGCTTTTCGGTGGGACACAATGAGAAACAGATGCCACACACAGGACTGGCACGGAGGCAGACTTGCCAAGATTTATCTCCCACTAACTATTTTTTTTTTTTGAAAAGGGAGATTTTACCCCAAAAAAACAAAAAGGACCAGTATTACACACACACTGCTTTTTGGTGGGACACAATGAGAGACAGAAGCCACACACAGGACTGGCACGGAGGCAGACTTGCCAAGATTTATCTCCCACTAACTATTTTTTTTTTGAAAAGGGAGAATTTACCCCCAAAAAACAAAAAGGCCCAGTATTACACACACACTGCTTTTTGGTGGGACACAATGAGAAACAGATGCCACACACAGGACTGGCACGGAGGCAGACTTGCCAAGATTTATCTCCCACTAACTATTTTTTTTTTTTTGAAAAGGGAGAATTTACCCCCAAAAAACAAAAAGGACCAGTATTACACACACACTGCTTTTCGGTGGGACAAAATGAGAGACAGAAGCCACACACAGGACTGGCACAGAGGCAGACTTGCCAAGATTTATCTCCCACTAACTATTTTTTTTTTGAAAAAGGAGAATTTACCCCAAAAAAACAAAAAGGCCCAGTATTACACACACACTGCTTTTCGGTGGGACACAATGAGAAACAGATGCTACACACAGGACTGGCACGGAGGCAGACTTGCCAAGATTTATCTCCCACTAACTATTTTTTTTTTTTGAAAAGGGAGAATTTACCCCCCCCAAAAAAAATGGCCAAGTACCACACTGTGGTTTTTTCGGTGCCACACAATGAGAGTGAGATGCCACCCACAGCAATGGCACGGAGGCAGACTTGCCAATATTTATCTCCCACTAACTATTTTTTTTTTTGAAAAGGGAGAATTTACCCCAAAAAAACAAAAAGGACCAGTATTACACACTGCTTTTCGGTGGGACACAATGAGAGACAGATGCCACACACAGGACTGGCACGAAGGCAGACTTGCCAAGATTTATCTCCCACTAACTATTATTTTTTTTTGAAAAGGGAGAATTTACCCCAAAAAAACAAAAAGGCCCAGTATTACACACACACTGCTTTTCGGTGGGACACAATGAGAAACAGATGCCACACACAGGACTGGCACGGAGGCAGACTTGCCAATATTTATCTCCCACTAACTATTTTTTTTTTTAAAGGGAGAATTTACCCCAAAAAAACAAAAAGGCCCAGTATTACACACACACTGCTTTTCGGTGGGACACAATGAGAAACAGATGCCACACACAGGACTGGCACGGAGGCAGACTTGCCAATATTTATCTCCCACTAACTATTTTTTTTTTGAAAAGTGAGAATTTACCCCCCCAAAAAAAAAAATGGCCAAGTATCACACAGTGTTTTTTTTGGTGCCACACAATGAGAGTGAGATGCCACCCACAGCAATGGCGTGGAGGCAGACTTGCCAATATTTATCTCCCACTAACTATTTTTTTTTTTGAAAAGGGAGAATTTACCCCAAAAAAACAAAAAGGACCAGTATTACACACTGCTTTTCGGTGGGACACAATGAGAGACAGATGCCACACACAGGACTGGTACGGAGGCAGACTTGCCAATATTTATCTCCCACTAATTTTTTTTTTTTTAAAAAGTGAGAATTTACCCCCCCCCAAAAAAATGGCCAAGTATCACACAGTGGTTTTTTCGGTGCCACACAATGAGAGTGAGATGCCACCCACAGCAATGGCACGGAGGCAGACTTGCCAAGATTTATCTCCCACTAACCTTTTTTTTTGAAAAGGGAGAATTTAGACAAAAAAAAAAAATGGCCAAGTATCACACAGTGGTTTTTTCGGTGCCACACAATGAGAGTGAGATGCCACCCACAGCAATGGCACGGAGGCAGACTTGCCAAGATTTATCTCCCACTAACTATTTTTTTTTTGAAAAGGGAGAATTTACCCCCCCCCAGAAAAAAATGGCCAAGTATCACACAGTGGTTTTTTCGGTGCCACACAATGAGAGTGAGATGCCACCCACAGCAATGGCACGGAGGCAGACTTGCCAATATTTATCTCCTACTAACTTTTTTTTTTTTGAAAAGGGAGAATTTACCCCAAAAAAACAAAAAGGCCCAGTATTACACACACACTGCTTTTCGGTGGGACACAATGAGAAACAGATGCCACACACAGGACTGGCACGGAGGCAGACTTGCCAATATTTATCTCCCACTAACTATTTTTTTTTTGAAAAGTGAGAATTTACCCCCCCCAAAAAATGGCCAAGTATCACACAGTGGTTTTTTCGGTGCCACACAATGAGAGTGAGATGCCACCCACAGCAATGGCGTGGAGGCAGACTTGCCAATATTTTTCTCCCACTAACTATTTTTTTTTTTGAAAAGGGAGAATTTACCCCAAAAAAACAAAAAGGACCAGTATTACACACTGCTTTTCGGTGGGACACAATGAGAGACAGATGCCACACACAGGACTGGCACGGAGGCAGACTTGCCAGTATTTATCTCCCACTAACTATTTTTTTTTTTTAAAGTGAGAATTTACCCCCCCCCAAAAAAAAATGGCCAAGTATCACACAGTGGTTTTTTTCGGTGCCACACAATGAGAGTGAGATGCCACCCACAGCAATGGCACGGAGGCAGACTTGCCAAGATTTATCTCCCACTAACCTTTTTTTTTGAAAAGGGAGAATTTAGACAAAAAAAAAAAAATGGCCAGGTATCACACAGTGGTTTTTTCGGTGCCACACAACGAGAGTGAGATGCCACCCACAGCAATGGCACGGAGGCAGACTTGCCAAGATTTATCTCCCACTAACTTTTTTTTTTTTTTGAAAAGGGAGAATTTAGACAAAAAAAAAAAAATGGCCAAGTATCACACAGTGGTTTTTTCGGTGCCACACAATGAGAGTGAGATGCCACCCACAGCAATGGCATGGAGGCAGACTTGCCAATATTTATCTCCCACTAACTATTTTTTTTTTTGAAAAGGGAGAATTTACCCCAAAAAAACAAAAAGGACCAGTATTACACACTGCTTTTCGGTGGGACACAATGAGAGACAGATGCCACACACAGGACTGGCACGGAGGCAGACTTGCCAATATTTATCTCCCACTAACTATTTTTTTTTTAAAAGTGAGAATTTACCCCCCCCCAAAAAAAATGGCCAAGTATCACACAGTGGTTTTTTCGGTGCCACACAATGAGAGTGAGATGCCACCCACAGCAATGGCACGGAGGCAGACTTGCCAAGATTTATCTCCCACTAACCTTTTTTTTTGAAAAGGGAGAATTTAGACAAAAAAAAAAAATGGCCAAGTATCACACAGTGGTTTTTTTGGTGCCACACAATGAGAGTGAGATGCCACCCACAGCAAAGGCACGGAGGCAGACTTGCCAAGATTTATCTCCCACTAACCTTATTTTTTGAAAAGGGAGAATTTAGACAAAAAAAAAAAAATGGCCAAGTATCACACAGTGGTTTTTTCGGTGCCACACAATGAGAGTGAGATGCCACCCACAGCAATGGCACGGAGGCAGACTTGCCAAGATTTATCTCCCACTAACTTTTTTTTTTTTGAAAAGGGAGAATTTAGACAAAAAAAAAAAATGGCCAAGTATCACACAGTGGTTTTTTCGGAGCCACACAATGAGAGTGAGATGCCACCCACAGCAATGGCACGGAGGCAGACTTGCCAAGATTTATCTCCCATTAACTATTTTTTTTTTGAAAATGGAGAATTTACCCCCCCCCCAAAAAAAATGGCCAAGTATCACACAGTGGTTTTTTCGGTGCCACACAATGAGAGTGAGATGCAACCCACAGCAATGGCACGGAGGCAGACTTGCCAATATTTATCTCCTACTAACTTTTTTTTTTTTTGAAAAGGGAGAATTTACCCCAAAAAAACAAAAAGGACCAGTATTACACACACACTGCTTTTCGGTGGGACACAATGAGAGACAGAAGCCACACACAGGACTGGCACGGAGGCAGACTTGCCAAGATTTATCTCCCACTAACTTTTTTTTTTTTGAAAAGGGAGAATTTACCCCAAAACAACAAAAAGGTCCAGTATTACACACACACTGCTTTTCGGTGGGACACAATGAGAAACAGATGCCACACGCAGAACTGGCACGGAGGCAGACTTGCCAATATTTATCTCCCACTAACTATTTTTTTTTTTGAAAAGTGAGAATTTACCCCCCCCCCCAAAAATGGCCAAGTATCACACAGTGGTTTTTTCGGTGCCACACAATGAGAGTGAGATGCCACCCACAGCAATGGTGTGGAGGCAGACTTGCCAATATTTATCTCCCACTAACTATTTTTTTTTTGAAAAGGAAGAATTTACCCCCAAAAAACAAAAAGGACCAGTATTACACACTGCTTTTCGGTGGGACACAATGAGAGACATATGCCACACACAGGACTGGCACGGAGGCAGACTTGCCAATATTTATCTCCCACTAACTATTTTTTTTTTTAAAAGTGAGAATTTACCCCCCCCCAAAAAAAATGGCCAAGTATCGCACAGTGGTTTTTTCGGTGCCACACAATGAGAGTGAGATGCCACCCACAGCAATGGCACGGAGGCAGACTTGCCAAGATTTATCTCCCACTAACCTTTTTTTTTTGAAAAGGGAGAATTTAGACAAAAAAAAAAAAATGGCCAAGTATCACACAGTGGTTTTTTCGGTGCCACACAATGAGAGTGAGATGCCACCCACAGCAATGGCACGGAGGCAGACTTGCCAAGATTTATCTCCCACTAACTTTTTTTTTTTGAAAAGGGAGAATTTAGACAAAAAAAAAAAAATGGCCAAGTATCACACAGTGGTTTTTTCGGTGCCACACAATGAGAGTGAGATGCCACCCACAGCAATGGCACGGAGGCAGACTTGCCAAGATTTATCTCCCACTATTTTTTTTTTGAAAAGGGAGAATTTACCCCCCCCCAAAAAAAAATGGCCAAGTATCACACAGTGGTTTTTTCGGTGCCACACAATGAGAGTGAGATGCCACCCACAGCAATGGCATGGAGGCAGACTTGCCAATATTTATCTCCTACTAACTTTTTTTTTTTGAAAAGGGAGAATTTACCCCCAAAAAACAAAAAGGACCAGTATTACACACTGCTTTTCGGTGGGACACAATGAGAGACAGATGCCACACACAGGACTGGCACAGAGGCAGACTTGCCAAGATTTATCTCCCACTAACTATTTTTTTTTTTTGAAAAGGGAGATTTTACCCCAAAAAAACAAAAAGGCCCAGTATTACACACACACTGCTTTTCGGTGGGACACGATGAGAGACAGAAGCCACACCCAGGACTGGCACGGAGGCAGACTTGCCAATGTTTATCTCCTACTAACTTTTTTTTTTTTGAAAAGGGAGAATTTACCCCAAAAAAACAAAAAGGACCAGTATTACACACACACTGCTTTTCGGTGGGACACAATGAGAGACAGAAGCCACACACAGGACTGGCACGGAGGCAGACTTGCCAAGATTTATCTCCCACTAACTATTTTTTTTTTGAAAAGGGAGAATTTACCCCAAAAAAACAAAAAGGCCCAGTATTACACACACACTGCTTTTCGGTGGGACACAATGAGAAACAGATGCCACACACAGGACTGGCACAGAGGCAGACTTGCCAATATTTATCTCCCACTAACTATTTTTTTTTTGAAAAGTGAGAATTTACCCAAAAAAAAAAAAAAAATGGCCAAGTATCACACAGTGGTTTTTTCGGTGCCACACAATGAGAGTGAGATGCCACCCACAGCAATGGCGTGGAGGCAGACTTGCCAATATTTATCTCCCACTAACTATTTTTTTTTTTTTTAAAGGGAGAATTTACCCCAAAAAAACAAAAAGGACCAGTATTACACACTGCTTTTCGGTGGGACAAAATGAGAGACAGATGCCACACACAGGACTGGCACGGAGGCAGACTTGCCAATATTTATCTCCCACTAACTATTTTTTTTTAAAAGTGAGCATTTACCCCCCCCCCAAAAAAAAAAATGGCCAAGTATCACACAGTGGTTTTTTCGGTGCCACACAATGAGAGTGAGATGCCACCCACAGCAATGGCACGGAGGCAGACTTGCCAAGATTTATCTCCCACTAACTTTTTTTTTTGAAAAGGGAGAATTTAGACAAAAAAAAAAAAAATGGCCAAGTATCACACAGTGGTTTTTTCGGTGCCACACAATGAGAGTGAGATGCCACCCACAGCAATGGCACGGAGGCAGACTTGCCAAGATTTATCTCCCACTAACTATTTTTTTTTTGAAAAGGAAGAACTTACCCCCCCCCCCAAAAAAAAATGGCCAATTATCACACAGTGGTTTTTTCGGTGCCACACAATGAGAGTGAGATGCCACCCACTAACTATTTTTTTTTTTTGAAAAGGGAGAATTTACCCCAAAAAAACTAAAAGGACCAGTATTACACACACACTGCTTTTCGGTGGGACACAATGAGAGACAGAAGCCACACACAGGACTGGCACGGAGGCAGACTTGCCAAGATTTATCTCCCACTAACTATTTTTTTTTTGAAAAGGGAGAATTTACCCCAAAAAAACAAAAAGGCCCAGTATTACACACACACTGCTTTTCGGTGGGACACAATGAGAAACAGATGCCACACACAGGACTGGCACGGAGGCAGACTTGCCAATATTTATCTCCCACTAACTATTTTTTTTTTGAAAAGTGAGAATTTACCCCCCCCCCAAAAAAAATGGCCAAGTATCACACAGTGGTTTTTTCGGTGCCACACAATGAGAGTGAGATGGCACCCACAGCAATGGCGCGGAGGCAGACTTGCCAATATTTATCTCCCACTAACTATTTTTTTTTTTGAAAAGGGAGAATTTACCCCAAAAAAACAAAAAGGACCAGTATTACACACTGCTTTTCGGTGGGACACAATGAGAGACAGATGCCACACACAGGACTGGCACGGAGGCAGACTTGCCAATATTTATCTCCCACTAACTATTTTTTTTTTGAAAAGTGAGAATTTACCCCCCCAAAAAAAAAAATGGCCAAGTATCACACAGTGGTTTTTTCGGTGCCACACAATGAGAGTGAGATGGCACCCACAGCAATGGCGCGGAGGCAGACTTGCCAATATTTATCTCCCACTAACTATTTTTTTTTTTGAAAAGGGAGAATTTACCCCAAAAAAACAAAAAGGACCAGTATTACACACTGCTTTTCGGTGGGACACAATGAGAGACAGATGCCACACACAGGACTGGCACGGAGGCAGACTTGCCAATATTTATCTCCCACTAACTATTTTTTTTTTTAAAAGTGAGAATTTACCCCCCCCCAAAAAAAAATGGCCAAGTATCACACAGTGGTTTTTTCGGTGCCACACAATGAGAGTGAGATGCCACCCACAGCAAATGGCACGGAGGCAGACTTGCCAAGATTTATCTCCCACTAACTTTTTTTTTTTGAAAAGGGAGAATTTAGACAAAAAAAAAAATGGCCAAGTATCACACAGTGGTTTTTTCGGTGCCACACAATGAGAGTGAGATGCCACCCACAGCAATGGCACGGAGGCAGACTTGCCAAGATTTAACTCCCACTAACTTTTTTTTTTTGAAAAGGGAGAATTTAGACAAAAAAAAAAATGGCCAAGTATCACACAGTGGTTTTTTCGGTGCCACACAATGAGAGTGAGATGCCACCCACAGCAATGGCACGGAGGCAGACTTGCCAAGATTTAACTCCCTGCAGTTATCTCAGAATAGTATGGCAGGCAGCTAGAAAAAGGACTGCTGCACACAAAAGTGTGGACAAACACACAAGATAGCTGTGCAGAAAGGAAGGAAATACAGGATTTGTGCTTTGAAAAAAGCAGTTGGTTTGCACAGCGTCGTACACACACAGGCACAGCAACGCAGCTGTTAGGGTCAGGGAGCCTTCTAGGGCAGCCCAATGAGCGACAGCGCTGAGGAAAAAAAAATGTGGCTTCCACTGTCCCTGCAAACAAAAGGTGGTGTTGGACAGTGGAAATCGCTACAGCACAAGCGGTTTGCAGCTTTATGTACCCTGCCTATCACTATCCCTGCTTCTGAAGAAGCGGCAGCAACCTCTCCCTACGCTCACATCAGCAGCAGTAAGATGGCGGTCGGCGGGAACGCCCCTTTATAGCCCCTGTGACGCCGCAGAAAGCAAGCCAATCACTGCAATGCCCTTCTGTAAGATGGTGGGGACTGAGATCTATGTCATCACGCTGCCCACACTCTGCGTCCACCTTCATTGGCTGAGAAATGGCGCTTTTAGCGTCATTGAAACGCGACTTTGGCAAGAAAGTCGCGTACCGCATGGCCGACCCCACACAGGGATCGGCTCGGTTTCATGAGACGCCGACTTTGCCAAAAGTCGGCGACTTATGAAAATGAACGATCCGTTTCGCTCAACCCTACTTTCAGGTTATCAGGACGTTCCCAATGCAGCACCGCCTGCACCTTAGCGGCGTCCATTTTAAAACCAGAAGCAGACACAATACACTGTGTTCCAAATTATTATGCAAATTGGATTTAAGTGTGATAAAGGTTTAATTGTTTTGTTTTTCAAATAAACTCGTGGATGGTATTGTGTCTCAGGGCTCAATGTATCACTGAAATCAATCTTAAACACATGTGATAATTGGTTTTCCAGATGATTCTAAAAAACTACTTAAAAATGATGTTCCACATTATTAAGCAGGTCACAGTTTTCAAGTAACATGGGAAAGAAAAAGGATCTCACTGCTGCCGAAAAGCATCAAATAGTGCAATGCCTTGGTGAAGGGATGAAAACATTAGAGATTTCCTGAAAACTTAAGCGTGATCATCTTAGTGTTAAGAGATTTGTGGCTGTATCTGAGCACAGATGTGTTTATGCTGATAAAGGCATAATGAGGAAGATTTCAGCCAGGCAAGTTCATCGGATTAAGAGAGCAGCTGCTAAAAAGCCATTACAAAGCAGCAAACAGATATTTGAAGCTGCTGGTGCCTCTGGAGTCCCTCGAACCTCAAGGTGTAGGCTCCTTCAAAGGCTTGCTGTGGTGCATAAACCTACTATTCGGCCACCCTTAAACAGTGTTCACAAGCAGAAATGGTTGCATTGGGCCCACACATACATGAAGACTAATTTCCAAACATTCTTGTTTACTAATAAGTGTTGAGCAACCCTGGATGGTCCAAATGGATGGAGTAGTGGATGGTTGGTGGATGGCCACCATGTCCCAACAAGGCTGCAACAACAGCAAGAAGGTGGAGGAGTCATGTTTTGGGCCGGAATCATGGAGAAACAGCTGGTAGGGTCCTTTAAGGTTCCTGAAGGTGTGAAAATGACCTCTGCAAAGTATACTGTATAGAGTTTCTGACTGACAACTTTCCTCCATGGTATAAAAAGCAGAAATGTGCCTTCAGGAGCAAAATCATCTTCATGCATAACAATGCACCATCTCATGCTGCAAAGAATACCTCATTGGCTGCTATGGGCATAAAAGGACATAAACATGGTGTGGCCACCATCTTCCCCTGACCTCAACCCTATAGAGAACCTTTGGAGTATAATCAAGCAAAAGATCTAGGAGTGTGGGAGGCAGTTCACATCAAACCAGCAGCTCAGGGAGGGAAGAAATACAAGCAGAAACTCTCCAAAAACTCACAAGTTCAATGGATGCAAGAATTGTGAAGGTGATATCAAAGAAGGGGTCCTATGTTAACATGTAACTTGGCCCGTTAGGATGTTTTGGAGTTAAATCGATTTTTTATTCAGTTAATGTGACCTCCTAATGCTGCTAATTCCACAAATGAGCATTTTCAGTTCTTTAAAACATATCAAATGTTTAGAAATTCTGCTGTGCCTAATAATTTGGAACAGTGCATTTTAAGTTTTTATTCATTTTGGAGATTATACTGTTATCATTGGGAGGTTTCTTCAATAAAATTCGATGTATACTCTAACTGGTGATTACTTTTATTAGACTGACTGTCATTTGCACCAACCATTTAGGAAAATCCGATAAAAATGTCAGTTGCATAATAATTTGGAACACAGTGTATAACCCAAAAAAGGTAACTCTTGAACAGAAAATTCACATTTCTCAAGTTTAGCATACAGCTTATTGTCTCTGAGAAGCTGTAACACCTGCCTGACATGATCTAAATGAGCCTCACGGTCGCAAGAATATATGAGAATGTCATCTAGGTACACGATAACGAATTTCCCCAAAACATGCGAGAACACATCATTGATGAAATGTTGGAACACTGCAGGTGCGTTAGTCAACCCAAACGGCATCACCAAAATTTCAAAATGACCCTCATGGGTATTAAAAGCCGTCTTCCACTCATCACCTTGACGGAATCTTATGAGGTTGTACGCCCCCCTGAGGTCAAGCTTGGTTAACCACTTAGCACCTGCCACCTGGTTGAACAAATCTGGTATCAGAGGCATAGGGTATGGATCACGAACTGTAATCTGGTTCAACTCCCTGAAATCCAAACACGGGCGTAATCCGCCATCTTTCTTCTTCACAAAGGAGAACCCTGCTGCCACCGGCGAGGATGACGGCCTGATGTGCCCTTTGCTCAAGCTTTCCGCAATGTAATCTTTTAACGCTTGTCTCTCCGGACCGGAGATGTTAAACATCCTTGCTTTAGGTAATTTGGCCCCTGGTTTAAACCTGATAGAACAGTCATAAGGACGATGTGGCGGCAACTCTGAACAACCCATCTCAGAGAACACATCCACAAAATCCTGAAGTGACTCCAGAACGCTTGAAGTCACCGCAGCCACACATGTGGCCAGGCAATTCTCCTGGCAGAACTCGCTTCACCGAATTATGTCCTGAGTTTTCCAGTCAATTACCGGGTTGTGCATAGACAACCAAGGAAAACCCAAAACCACCTGAGCAGGAAGATTCCTGAGCACCTTACATGTAACCCGCTCGGAATGTAGAACTCCAATGTGGAGTTTCACCTCAGCCACAAATTCAGTAATCTCCCCCTGAGAGAGAGGAGCAGCATTGATGGTGACCACGCGGATAGGATGAGACACTTTTTCAATCCTAAAGCCTGCTGTGCGCGCAAACTCCTCATCAATGAGATTTGTGGCTGAACCACTATCCACAAAAACAGTAATTGGCAGCTCACTGCCAGCAACAAAAACCTTAGCAGGGAGCAAGCACTGAGAAACCACCATGGAGGATATGCATAAGCTCAGACTGGACTCCTCCACACCCTCTGAGCTCAAAAGTTTTCCGCCGTTGCATTTTTCTTAGGCAGCAGAGGACAGATGTTAATAAAATGACCAGTTTTACAACAGTAAAAGCAGGCTCCCTGCTTCGTGAGCTCAGGGGCTCGATGCTTGACATGTGACACCCCTGCGATTTGCATAGGCTCCGTGGGCTCACCTGCAGCAACCTCATGTGAACCTAAACCCTCTCCCATAGGCGGTGTCTCATGCTCCCCCTGATGCAAACGGCGATCAATGCGGACAACCAGACTCATAGCGGAATCCAGAGAAGTAGGAGTCTCGTACATCATAAGGGCTTTTTTATCCCTTCCAGAAATCCCATGTATAAACTGACTCCGCAATGCTGGATCATTCCATTGGGTATCGATCACCCAGCGGTGGAATTCAGAACAGTAATCCTCTGCTACTCGCTCCCCCTGGCGAATAGAGCGTATCTTAGATTCTGCCAGAGCCATTCTGTCAGGTTCATCATAGATTTTCCCAAGAGAAGAAAAAAAACCTCTCCACAGAGACAAATGCCGCCGTATCAGATGGCAAAGAAAACACCCATGCTTGGGGATCCCCACTTAACAATGACAACACCAGGCCCACACGCTGAGCCTCATTACCCGAAGATATCGGGCGCATACGGAAATATAGTTTGCAAGCTTCACGAAAAGAAACATATTTACTGCGTTCCCCAGCAAATTTTTCAGGCAATGGAAATTTAGGCTCAGTAACTCTTCCTATTGCTCCAGCTTGCACATTGGACACTGCTAGTCCCTGTTGCTGCACTGCCCCCCTCAACTCAGTGACCTGTAGGGACAGAGCCTCCAACTGGCGGGTTATGGAAGTCATGGGATCCATGACAAAACAAAAAAAAAAAAGAAACCCCTCTTTTTTGTTGTTGTTGTTGGGCCGATTATAATGTCAGGGAGAGACTTGGTGAGAGAGAGCTAATAACCCGGGCTCCTGCAATTTCCCTAAGACTAGGGAAATCCTGACTGACCGTCTACCTGAAGTTTACACTGATGGTGTGCATGTTCAGGCCTCGAACCTCACCATAACTCCTGAGCTCAGCCCTAGGCTGAAACCTCCACCCACCACCCAGTGAAGAGGTAATACTTAAATACCCACAGTTAGCACAGACAAGGATAAAGGAAAATATACACCACGCCGCAGACACTCAGGAATACACTATAAATGTGCAGGGCAAAATAAACACAAATATAGGAAGGAGTAAATAAGACGAAGGAATATACACCACCAGCAACGAATCTCCAACCACCAGCTCTCCACTCCAGACCGAGATAACAACGCAAGACAGAAGCTATAATCGGCGACACCCAATGATCAGGAGAACTATTTAAAGGCCATGGAAATAGCCCAGCTTCCAATCGAGGATCAGGTAAATTAACACCGGAACAGCTAGTCAAAATCTAGCAGATGCCGATTAGTAAATAGTGGTCAAAAGTGGAATTACCGCTGTCTGTCGGACGACCTGATCTGAACAGCGTCCGACATGACAAAGGGATGTTTTTTTTGTGGACAACCATAGAGTGAGTGGGAGGTTGTCCACCTTATCTCCACCCCAGGTTGTGGTCTGAACCAGTAGGTTTTGCTAACCCTGAGTGGGGCGGATCCCCGCAGAAGCAGAGACTGTGAGATACAATTTTGTTTTGTTTTCCTTGTTTTGCCTGAAGGGCTGTATTTATTTTTGGTTCACATTGGTTTATGCTGTATATACAATAAACCAAAGGAAGATTTAAAGAGACAGTGTACCTGTGTATACCTCAGTGTGCAGGTGAGTGAGACGATCTACAACAGGATTGAAGGCGGTTAGTGAGCTTGAGGTGTGGGGGGGACAGGGATCCAGGCTCTGAGAGGACTGTGCAAAAATGTCCTAATGGATATGATTGATTTTGTCTAGGAAATAAGTAACCAGATCGTCAGTGATGAGACTGGTGACTGAGGCCTGTAAACTGTGACAAGCTCTAGGAGTAGGTTAGAGAAAGAAGATGGCAGAAGTGATGAGTGGAATATCAGTGGAGATGTTAAAATCCCCCATGCTGCTCTTTGTGGTGTACTGTGGAAGTGGAACTTTTTAACATTTTTACTTGGGGCACTTGTGTGGGTGTGGTCTAAGAATAGCACTGTTATTTGGTTAGTATACCTAATGACAGTATTTATGTATTCATTCACTGAATGACAGTACATTATTTATGGGGACAGCAAGAGAAAGTACCACATAGGGTGATATTTGTAAAGCTGTCATAAAATAATGTGCCCACCTTACATGTCATTACCTTTTTTCGCATTCCAAAATTATAGCCATGATATAGATTAACTTTTATCGCAGGTTCACTTTGAATGTGTCTTTTTGTAGATGTGCCAAGTCTTTAAAGTGTATATTTTAGTACAGATTTATGGCCCATCAAATGATATTTAAAGGATTCAGCCGCTCATTTAAAAACCAAACATTTCTTTTAATTACTGCAAATTTTATCTCTTGAGTAAAGAGTTCTTGACTCACAATGCCCTTGTATCGCTCAACATTAGCATTGTGTTCCTCAGAGCCCTCTGCGCATTAATATATCTATTGCTTTTAGGAGATGGGATTCACAGCACTACAGATAATCCTTGACTTCAGCAAATGTAAAACTTCTAAAAGTTGCACAGAATTGTTTTATATGCAAAAGATTTTTATGTTATATTACTAAAATTAGAGTTCACTAAAAAGTCACATGATGAAAGTTTCTGACCTGTTACTGACTAAAACCAATGTTCTTCAACAGGAGAGATAAATGATGAAGAAACCAAAAAGTGTTACCTAATTGGCAATAACCCACCAAAGGGCACATTATGACGGTTCTAAAATATTTTTTCCCACAAATACAATTTTAGTTATTTGTTTTACTGTAGTAACACGCTTAGACTTTTATATAGGAGTCCCCATAGGTTCTTTGCAATGCTGTTGTCCAAACAGAAATAGTATGCACATTTGGCTTAGGGTTATGGAAAATATATTGTGGCCCAAAATCTTATGTCTATGGCTCTTTATTATTTGACTTATAGAAAATATTGAGCAAAGAAACAGAACTAAGAATAGTTGCATAGCCAATTAACAAGTTAATATTAGAGAAAATCACAAGGGCTTATGTTTACAAGGTCCTTTATTTCAGGTAAAGATATATTTTACAGTTTAATCAAAAGAATACAGGCTTTTTACAATCTTTTACTAAGACTGATTTAGATTACTGGAAATCCACTTTAAAAGTCAGCGCTGAATTGTTGAAACTTAGGGGAAAACAGCTTTACCGTCTCACACACTCATCATTTTTCTATTTCCATGATATACATGTTCTGGCAACAAGGCGAGAGAGGCAATTTCATTAAGATTAACTTTCAATGTCTGCTGGAGCTATTATTTTGACATTTTGACAAAGGAAGACAATCCAGCTTCAATGACCTAATCAATATCACCATTCTCTGTCTTTAACAAGTGTCAGCTGTACCAATTACCTGCCTGCACCCAATGCATTTTCATCTAAGTATACAATTAAAATCTGGTGAATGGACAATGACATTTATTTCAAGTGTCTAAAACACAGGTAGCTTGTAATGCAGGCCTGAATACACAACATCCTGTAAAAAGACAAAACATGGTGTCTATCATACACATTGCAGTCATGATAATCCATGCCATAATCATAAAGGCTACAAAAATATGTTACAATTTACCTTCATTTATAGTATAAAGTGAAGCACATAATTCACAAAAGCACAAGTGCTATGGATACAGGAACTCAAAGAAGAACTTTGAAGAAGTATTTTTTTAAATTTACAACCCAATACCAAGAAAGTTGGGACAATTGGTAAAAAGTAAAGAAAACAAGAATGCAATGTCTTGGAAATCTCTCATAGCCATATTTAATTCACACAGAACATAGTACGCAGATTAGAAGTTGAAGTGTACAGTATAGATTTTTCCTTTTCATTTGAAATAAATTATTAGTGGTACTAATTTATTTATTTATTTATTATTTTTTTTATTTTTTATATAGCGCTAACATATTCCGCAGCGCTTTACAGTTGACACATATTAACATCGCTGTCCCCAATGGGGCTCACAATCTAATTTATTTATTTATTTATTTATTTATTTATTTTATACAGCGCTAACATATCCCGCAGCGCTTTACAGTTTACACATATTAACATCGCTGTCCCCAATGGGGCCTAATGAAAAACAGCTTTAGGTTCAATTTGCAACTAAGTCACATGACAGTGTATAAAAAGAGCATGTTAGAGAGGCAGATTTTCTCAGTAGTAATGATGGTCAGAGGTTCATCAATCTGTGAACAACTGCATCTAAACACTGTGGAACAATATCAGAATAATATTCCTCAATGCAAAATTGCAAAGACTTTGACTAGCCCACGATCTACAGTGGAGAAAAAAGTATTTAGTTAGCCACCAATTGTGCAAGTTCTCCCACTTAAAAAGATGAGAGAGGCCTGTAATTGACATCATAGGTAGACCACAACTATGAGAGTCAAAATGGGAAAACAAATCCATAAAGTCAAGATTTATTTTGAAAATTATGGAGAAAAATAAGTATTTGGTCATTAACAAAAGCTCATGTCAATATTTTGTTATATATATTTTTTGGCAATGACAGAGGTCAAACGTTTTCTGTAAGTCTTCACAAGGTTAGCGCACACTGTTGGTGGTATGTTGGCTCATTCCTCCATGCAAATCTCCTCTAGAGCAGTGATGTTTTTTGCCTGTCGCTGGGCAACACGGACCTTGAACTCCCTCCAAATGTTTTCTATGGGATTGAGGTCTGGAGACTGACTAGGCCACTCCAGGACCTTAATATGCTTCTTACGAAGCCACCCCTTCGATGCCCTGATGGTGTGCTTGGGATCACTTTCCCATCCTGCTGAATATATTCCTCTCCAATTTCCAATTACCATAGATAGAGATAATGCACATGTGAATAACCCTAATAGATGCATCCTAGATCTGACCGTCTTGTCTAGGGATGGGGATCGAGGTTGAGTCTTCACCAGTTTAGGAAGGTTTTTCCTTGTGGAAAACCTGCCTTTGTAGCTGGGCTTCTGACAAGCAGATCAGTGTTGTGGATTCTGTTTTTGGGCTCCCTCTGGTGGTTACAACTGGTACTGGGTGACTTTGGTGGGTTGCGGTCTCTGGTTTCCACCTGTCCATCTGAGGCTGGGTGTTTCCTATTTAACCTGGCTTTCCTGTCATTCCCTTGCCGGCTATCAATGTACTCAGATGTGCTCAGTTTGGTTCTGACTACCTGCTTCCAGATCTCTCAGGATAAGCTAAGTTATGCTTTTCAGTTGTTTTGTTTTTTGTCCAGCTTGCTAAATATTACTCTATGCTAGTTGGTAGCTCTAGTGGGCTGAGGTGCTCCCCATGTGCCATGAGTTGGCACATGGGTGCTTGTAATCTCAGGATGGTTTTTGATTTGGGTTTTTTGCTGACCGCTCAGACCCCTTTTGTATCCTTCTGCTTTCTAGTTATAGCGGGCCTCGTTTTGCTAACTCTGTTTTCATGTCTATGTGCGTGCCTTCCTCTCATTTTCACCGTCGATACATGTGGGGGGCAGCTATACCTTTGGGGTTTATTTCTCTGGAGGCAAGTTAGGTCTTTATTTTCTCTGCGGTGCTAATTAGCTCTTAGGCTGGCGCGAGGCGTCTGGAATCAACGTGGGCACGCTCCCTGGCTATTTCTGGTTGTGTTTGTCAGGAGTAGGGCGGCGGTCAGCCCAGGTTCCATCACCCTAGAGCTCGTCCGTTATTTGAGTTATTTTTTGCTTGTCCAGTGCGATCCCCTAGCCATTGGGATCCATAACAGTATAGCCGGCCTACAAAGTGTTAATTGTTTGGGCTGAAGCAGGAGAAAAAGAAGTGTTGAAGGGAAATTTTTTTTTTTTTTTCCCTCAGAGTTTTGCTGCCTAGCCTTTAATTGCTGTCTAGCTGCTACTTACCTCCTCTTAACCCTTGAATGGCTCTGACCTTAGCTGTTTAATATGGATGTCCAGAGTTTGGCTTCCAGCCTGAATAATCTCGCTGCAAAAGTTCAAAACATACAGGATTTTGTTGTTCACACTCCTATGTCTGAACCTAGAATTCCTATTCCAGAGTTTTTTTCTGGAGATAGATCTACCTTCCTGAATTTCAGGAACAATTGCAAATTGTTTCTTTCTTTGAAATCTCGCTCCTCTGGAGACCCTGCTCAGCAGGTCAAGATTGTAATATCTTTCCTGCGGGGCGACCCTCAGAATTGGGCATTTGCATTGGCACCAGGGGATCCTGCATTGCTCAGTGTGGATGCGTTTTTTCTGGCACTGGGATTGCTCTATGAGGAACCTAACCTGGAGATTCAGGCTGAAAAGGCTTTATTAGCCATCTCTCAGGGGCATGATGAAGCGGAAGTATATTGTCAAAAATTTCGGAAATGGTCGGTACTTACTCAGTGGAATGAGTGCGCCCTGGCTGCAAACTTCAGAGATGGTCTTTCTGAGGCCATTAAGGATATTATGGTGGGGTTCCCTGCGCCTACAGGTCTGAATGAGTCTATGACTATGGCCATTCAGATTGATCGGCGTTTGCGGGAGCGCAAACCTGTGCACCAGTTGGCGGTGTCTTCTGAACAGGCACCTGAGACTATGCAATGTGATAGAATTCAGTCCAGAAGTGAACGGCAAAATTATAGGCGGAAAAACGGATTGTGTTTTTATTGTGGTGATTCAGCTCATGTTATATCAGCATGCTCTAAACGCACAAAAAAGGTTGATAAATCTTTTGCCATTAGTACTCTGCAGTCTAAGTTCATTTTGTCTGTAACTCTGATTTGTTCACTGTCATCCATTTCCGTCGATGCTTATGTGGATTCGGGCGCTGCCCTGAGTCTTATGGATTGGTCATTTGCCAAACGCTGCGGTTTTAGTCTGGAGCCTCTGGAAGTTCCTATTCCTTTGAAGGGAATTGACTCTACACCACTGGCTATGAATAAACCGCAGTACTGGACACAAGTGACCATGCGCATGACTCCCGTTCATCAGGAGGTGATTCGCTTCCTTGTACTGTATAATTTACATGATGTACTAGTGCTTGGTCTGCCATGGTTACAAACTCATAATCCAGTCCTGGATTGGAAAACAATGTCTGTGTTAAGCTGGGGATGTCAGGGGGTTCATGATTATGCACCTCTGATTTCAATCGCTTCATCTACTCCTTCTGAGGTCCCTGCGTTTTTGTCTGACTATCGGGATGTTTTTGAGGAGCCTAAGCTCAATTCGCTCCCTCCTCATAGGGATTGTGACTGTGCTATAGAATTAATTTCTGGCAGTAAGTTCCCTAAGGGTCGTTTATTTAATCTGTCAGTGCCAGAGCATACTGCTATGCGGAATTATATTAAGGAGTCCTTGGAAAAGGGACATATTCGTCCATCTTTGTCCCCTCTGGGAGCAGGTTTTTTTTTCGTGGCTAAAAAAGATGGTTCCCTGAGGCCTTGTATAGATTATCGCCTTCTGAATAAGATTACAGTCAAATATCAGTATCCATTGCCATTATTGACTGATTTGTTTGCTCGCATTAAGGGGGCTAGGTGGTTCACTAAGATAGATCTTTGCGGTGCGTATAATCTTGTGCGGATAAAGCAGGGTGATGAGTGGAAAACCGCATTTAATACGCCTGAGGGCCATTTTGAGTATTTGGTAATGCCTTTTGGACTTTCTAATGCTCCTTCAATCTTTCAGTCCTTTACGCACAATATTTTCCGTGAATATCTGGATAAGTTTATGATTGTGTATTTGGATGATATTTTGGTGTTTTCTGATGACTGGGAGTCTCATGTTCTACAGGTCAGGAAGGTGTTTCAAGTCCTGCGGGCCAATTCTCTGTTTGTGAAGGGCTCGAAATGTCTCTTCGGAGTCCAGAAGATTTCTTTTTTGGGGTACATTTTTTCTCCTTCTACTATTGAGATGGATCCCGTCAAGGTTCAGGCGATTTGTGACTGGACACAACCTACATCTGTTAAGAGCCTTCAGAGGTTCTTGGGTTTTGCTAATTTTTATCGTCGGTTCATTGCTAATTTTTCCAGTGTTGTTAAACCTTTGACTGATTTGACTAAAAAGGGTGCTGATGTTGCTAATTGGTCTCCTACGGCTGTGGAGGCCTTTCAGGAACTTAGGCGCCGGTTTTCTTCTGCTCCTGTGTTATGTCAACCAGATGTTTCACTTCCTTTTCAGGTTGAGGTTGATGCTTCCGAGATTGGAGCGGGGGCGGTTTTGTCACAGAGAAGTTCCGATGGCTCGGTGATGAAGCCATGTGCGTTCTTTTCTAGAAAATTCTCGCCCGCCGAGCGCAATTATGATGTGGGTAATCGGGAGCTTTTGGCCATGAAGTGGGCATTTGAGGAGTGGCGTCATTGGCTTGAGGGTGCTAGACATCGTGTGGTGGTCTTGACTGATCACAAAAATCTGATTTACCTTGAGTCTGCCAGGCGTCTGAATCCTAGACAGGCTCGTTGGTCGTTGTTTTTTTCTCGTTTCAATTTTGTGGTTTCATACCTGCCAGGTTCAAAGAATGTGAAGGCAGATGCTCTTTCCAGGAGTTTTGTGCCTGACTCTCCTGGAGACTCTGGGCCTACTGGTATCCTTAGGGATGGGGTAATATTGTCCGCCGTCTCCCCAGACTTGCGTCGTGCATTGCAGGAGTTTCAGGCGGATAAACCTGATCGTTGTCCACCAGAAAGACTGTTTGTTTCTAGGAGTTTTGTGCCTGACTCTCCTGGAGATTCAGAGCCGGCTGGTATCCTTAGAGAAGGGGTGATTTTGTCTGCCATCTCCCCAGATTTGCGACGTGTGCTGCAAGAGTTTCAGGCGGATAGACCTGACCGCTGTCCACCGGAGAGACTGTTTGTCCCGGATAGATGGACCAACAGAGTCATCTCCGAGGTCCATTCTTCTGTGTTGGCTGGTCATCCGGGAATATTTGGTACTATAGACTTGGTGGCCAGGTCATTTTTGTGGCCTTCCTTGTCAAGGGATGTGCGCACCTTTGTGCAGTCTTGTGGAGTGTGTGCTCGGGCTAAGCCTTGCTGTTCTCGGGCCAGTGGGTTGTTGTTATCCTTGCCTATCCCGAAGAGGCCTTGGACGCACATTTCCATGGATTTTATTTCAGATCTCCCTGTCTCACAGAAAATGTCCGTTATCTGGGTTGTGTGTGACCGCTTTTCTAAGATGGTTCATTTGGTACCCTTGCCTAAGTTGCCTTCCTCTTCTGAGTTGGTCCCTTTATTTTTTCAGAACGTGGTTCGTTTGCATGGGATTCCGGAGAATATCGTTTCTGACAGGGGATCCCAGTTTGTGTCTAGATTTTGGCGGACGTTTTGTGCTAAGATGGGCATTAATTTGTCTTTCTCGTCTGCATTCCATCCTCAGACGAATGGCCAGATGGAGCGAACTAATCAGACCTTGGAAACTTATTTAAGGTGTTTTGTTTCTGCTGATCAAGATGACTGGGTTGCCTTTTTGCCACTGGCCGAATTTGCCCTTAATAATCGGGCTAGTTCTGCTACTTTGGTTTCTCCTTTCTTTTGTAATTCGGGGTTTCATCCTCGTTTTTCCTCTGGTCAGGTGGAGCCTTCGGATTGTCCTGGAGTGGACGTGGTGGTGGACAGGCTACATCAGATTTGGAATCAGGTGGTGGACAATTTGAAGTTGTCTCAGGAGAAGGCTCAGCAGTTTGCTAATCGCCGTCGCCGCGTGGGTCCCCGACTTCGTGTTGGGGACTTGGTGTGGTTGTCTTCTCGTTTTGTCCCTATGAAGGTCTCTTCTCCCAAGTTCAAGCCTCGGTTCATCGGTCCTTATAAGATCTTGGAGATTCTTAACCCTGTATCTTTTCGTTTGGATCTCCCAGCATCGTTTGCTATTCATAACGTGTTCCATCGGTCGTTATTGCGGAGGTATGAGGTGCCCGTTGTTCCTTCGGTTGAGCCTCCTGCTCCGGTGCTGGTGGAGGGAGAATTGGAGTATGTTGTTGAGAAGATCTTGGATTCTCGTGTTTCCAGACGTAAACTCCAGTATTTGGTTAAGTGGAAGGGTTATGGTCAGGAGGATAATTCCTGGGTGGTCGCCTCTGATGTTCATGCGACTGATTTGGTCCACGCCTTCCATAGAGCTCATCCTGATCGCCCTGGGGGTTCTCGTGAGGGTTCGGTGACCCCTCCTCAAGGGGGGGGTACTGTTGTGGATTCTGTTTTTGGGCTCCCTCTGGTGGTTACAACTGGTACTGGGTGACTTTGGTGGGTTGCGGTCTCTGGTTTCCACCTGTCCATCTGAGGCTGGGTGTTTCCTATTTAACCTGGCTTTCCTGTCATTCCCTTGCCGGCTATCAATGTACTCAGATGTGCTCAGTTTGGTTCTGACTACCTGCTTCCAGATCTCTCAGGATAAGCTAAGTTATGCTTTTCAGTTGTTTTGTTTTTTGTCCAGCTTGCTAAATATTACTCTATGCTAGTTGGTAGCTCTAGTGGGCTGAGGTGCTCCCCATGTGCCATGAGTTGGCACATGGGTGCTTGTAATCTCAGGATGGTTTTTGATTTGGGTTTTTTGCTGACCGCTCAGACCCCTTTTGTATCCTTCTGCTTTCTAGTTATAGCGGGCCTCGTTTTGCTAACTCTGTTTTCATGTCTATGTGCGTGCCTTCCTCTCATTTTCACCGTCGATACATGTGGGGGGCAGCTATACCTTTGGGGTTTATTTCTCTGGAGGCAAGTTAGGTCTTTATTTTCTCTGCGGTGCTAGTTAGCTCTTAGGCTGGCGCGAGGCGTCTGGAATCAACGTGGGCACGCTCCCTGGCTATTTCTGGTTGTGTTTGTCAGGAGTAGGGCGGCGGTCAGCCCAGGTTCCATCACCCTAGAGCTCGTCCGTTATTTGAGTTATTTTTTGCTTGTCCAGTGTGATCCCCTAGCCATTGGGATCCATAACAGATCAGATCCTATTTTGCCCCTACCTGTTTAACAAGTTTACAGTGTGAGACATGGTTCAACAAAGAGCGTTCAGCAATTTTGAATGCAGTATGAGTAGTCAATAGGACTTGGTTAAGACCTTCCAGCTAAGATTGGTGCCAGGGTTCTTTATCACCTTCACAAAGACCCAGTCACCAGGTTTCATGGTTTTGTTAGTGCTTCTCCTGGAACAAAATTAGGGATAGAGAGTGACTTATTTGTGGGTTAGTATCTTAGCTATGAATTCTGCTAATATGCAGTCTGCTTCCTCATCTATTATCTCTACAGACTTTAGCTGAGGTAACAGAAAGGGTTTCCCATATATAATTTCAAAAGAAGTTGGCCCTACAGATGTTGGTGTGCCTTACATGTTTAATAGGGATGAGCAAACGTGCTCGGTGATACTCGGTTATCACTCGAGAATCATGGTGCTTGGATGTACTCTTTACTCAGTGAGTAATGGACAATGCTCTATGTAAAACTGGATTCCCTTCCCCTCATTTTGGTGCTGTTATACAACCAATAAGCTTGCGGGAATTTGCTGTGCGTCACTGTAATCCCATAGCCATCTTGGTAGTGGCATTACTATGATTGGCTGGCCATGTGACATCATCAAGGCTTGTAAAAAAACAGACACACTGGTGCTATTGCACAGCTCTGTGACAATTCGTATTGGAGGGAGAGAGTGCTGGTCTAGGCCTGTGTATATACAGTATAACAAATTAGAACCTCTGAGGAAGCTACTGTTCATGGCTACAAGTGTTGGGCTCTCTCAGCCCTCATCTTGTGACTCTTATTCCGGCAGGAGAATACCTCTGCATATTCCTAGTGAGGTAGTGATCTCTTAGGCACCTTGATCTTTACCCCTGTTTTCTTTATTATCTACTTGCACTACAGTACTGAGTGTGTGCTCCTAGTGTTTTATATATTGTTGTTTATGTATATTCATATTTTCATGGTGCCTGGCTATTTGCATTTATTGTGCAGCTTTCCATGTGAAATCTGCTTGCTCCACCTTTGAGGTGGGGAATGTCCAGCTTGAAGGCTGTTTACCATGCAGGTGCGTTTTCATTTTTTGGAATACCTCATTGTATATTCGCATACTTATAATGGGAACTGTCCTTCCCATGATACTCTATATTATTTGGTATGACATCTAATTAAGGATTATTTTTCCCCAATTTGCTGGATGGTGTGTTCATCAATAGCAGAGTGGGGTCACCCTGGAATTGGAGCTGTTTGCACCGAAGTTCGACCACATTTGAATTGACAATGGCAGTTCTTGACTGCATCATATGATGGGGAATCATCACCAAAAAACTCTTCCACCTCAACGAACGTCTCCTTTGGTGTGCGACCTTTCAAGTAAAGGAACTTGATGGCTGCTCTGTATTCCACTGGGTACATTAACAAACCTCGCACTACTTCAGCACCTGTAAAATCAAGAACATTATCAGTTCTTAGTTACAAATGGACTTGTAACCTATAGACTTATATCATTATACATGTGATAAATAGAAGTGGATTAGGGGAAATATTAAATGAATGCCCCTCGTATAACAAGTTGTCCTTTCCTCAGTTCAAAATGTAATTAGGAAATGACAGTTAACAGAAAGAGTGGAGGTCAAGATAAGGTCTGAAAAACCAAGCAAAATTTTTTAAAAAACCTCTCCTACTTCCTCACCATAAAATTCAGCATCACAAGTATGCAAAAGAACATTTTAACAAACCTGAAGCATTTTGGAAACAAGTCCTGTGGACTGATGAGTTTAAAATAGAACTCTGTGGCCACAATGATGAAAGGTATGTGCGGAGAAAAAAGGGCTCAACATCTCATTTCAGGAAAAGAACAAATTGCCAGCCATTAAGTATGAGGGTAGATAAATTATGCTTTGGGGTTGTATTGCAGCAAATGGCATGGGGAACATTTCATGGGTAGACGGAAGAATAGATTCAATAAAATTTCAACAAATTCTTAATTCAAACATAGCACCATCTGTGACAAAGTTGAATTTGAAAAGAGGATGGCTTAAATATTATTCTTCTTTGAGGACAGATGCATACCTTGCTGGTGGTGAGTACAGGTCTAATATTGGACTAATACAACATTATATATTGCAAGTTACACAGTTCTGTTTACATTTCTGGAACGTGCAGATTTTTCTTTTGGCTTTAAAAATAAAACTATGATTGCTCATGTGCCTCACAAGATAGGAAGCACACTTTGTTATGCACACAAATTTTGGCTTCAGGATTTTGTATTTCAAAAATAAAAAAATGCTGTTACTATGGTGCTTTTACTGTAGTCACAGATCAAATAATTCACAGTCACACTGACTCTATAGGTCCAGCACCTCTCTATCACTAGAATCTTTGGATTATTTTTCGCAGACTTTGACTAGCGTTCCCATTGAGCTCTCCAGTAGTATCTTTATTCTTTATTTAATAATCTTTATTTATTTTTTTTATATAGCACTAACATATTCCGCAGCGCTTTACAGTTTTTGCACACATTGTCATCACTGTCCCCGATGGGGCTCACAATCTAAATTTTCTATCTGCATGTCTTTGGAATGTGGGAGGAACCCAGAGGAAACCCACGCAAACAAGGGGAGAACATACAAATTCCTTGCAGATGTTGTCCAAGGTGGGATTAGAACCCAGGGCTCCAGCGCTGCAAGGCTGCAGTGCTATCCACTGAGCCACTGTGCTGCCCTAGTATATGACAATCAGATTGAGGTCTTGCTACTCTAATGTACAATGAGCTCCCATTCCTAGGCTATAAAATCCTAAAATTATGGCTGCGTGGCAGGCCCTAATCTTTTATAGTCACTGTGATAGTCTCCCTGATTGGCTTTGATGTGAAAGCTTAGATGCATTATGGGGAATGATGCCATGATCCCAGTCTCTGACTGAGGCAATCTTTAGCAGTGTGTGAAATGGCTCAGGTGAATTTTTTTGTTAACCTCCCCAATTGAATTGCAAATTCTTCAAATTTATGTGGACCTGCATTTTTTAGGTAATTTGATTTGATCGATACACTCATCTCTCTACACAGTATCTCTTCATTGCAAAGTAATGTTGCCAATCACTGAGCTACTATGCGGCCTGTTCTGCATGTTTTCTTCTACCACCTTGACTGAGTTGTTTAAAGACTCCAGTTCTCAAGTTCAAGAGAACTCCAGTCCTTAAGTGCCCAAAAATGGTCATGTGTGTAGGATTTTCCTAATATTGTAATAAATAATTTTCTGTCAGGGCCTTATGAATTGCCAAGTTTTCTTTTTATGGGATGGATAAGTCTCTAGACATCCACATAAAGAGGAGTAGGAGAGCAGCCAATCAAAAGTTGCAAAACATCAGATTTTTTTATCACATTATTGCTTTGATTTCCGTTCATTGAAAGGTTGTGTTAAAGTGCTCTATGTGAATAAAAAAAGAAAATAGGAAAAAGCAAAATTGGCTACAGATTTGTAGGTTTAAAGCAAGATGAAAAGTGGGAGTCCTCAGTAGTTCATAGCTTAACCTGGCTAACTGATAATGAGTTATCTTTTAATTTACTGGCTAAAGAGGCTCTACTCTATGTACACGACTGTATCCGGCTCTGCTCCACACGGCTTGGCTCCGCATGGCTCTTCTCTGCACTGCTTTGCTCCGCAAGGCTCTGCTCTGCACAGCTCTCTCTGCTGGCAATGGGGGCTACTTCCATATGGCCTGTCGCCAAGTCAGTCCTCTCAGGTGGGGGATGCAGAGCGCGCCGCACACCGCTTTGAGTGCTGCTTTCTCTGCTGCCCTCTGCCGGCGCCAGACTGACTCTTTTGGTGTGCTTTTCCCTTTTATCTCTCAGCTGCTGCGTGCTTTCCTGGCTCTCCTGGGTGAGCAGGATGCTCTCTCTCCCCTCTTTCCCTCCTGCAGCAGGGGAAAGTCCGCCTCCCTCAGGCTTCCGCCCGGGAACAGAGGATGCAGCCATTTCAGTTCCAGACCCAGCATGCAGGCACCCGCGGTGTGGTCTATCTCCCTACAAGATGTGTACAAATTTGGTTTATTGCTAATTCTGGCCATTATATGATCTGTACCATCAATTTCTACCAGATCTCTCCTCTCTGTGTATTTTCAGAGAAGACAGACCATTGTGATTTCTCCCATACACAGCACAGTACACAGAGCAGGATTCCTGATCTGTACTACTTAAAAAACAAAACAAGAAAAACTTTTTTTCTCCATACTCTGAGAGATATAAGATTTTAATTTTTTTGCCTTTTACAGAACACTGAGGGGTTTTTTTGAAACACAAACTGTCATTTTTTATTGCTACCATTTTGAGCATTTTTCATCTTTTTTGTACCCCATTAACCATGTGGGGTAAACAATAGTACAATTTTCTTTTACAAATTGTTACAAATGCAGTGACATTAGTTATCTGTCTTTTTTGCAGGAGGTTGTTCTTCAATAATAAGCCATAATTTTTTAGAAAAATGGAATGCAATTTTTTTTTACTTTTTATTGATTTCTTTAACTTTATCTATTAGCCCACAAGAGGACTTAAACATTGGATTTTTCACTGCTTTGATAATATGCTGCACTAATTATGTTCCCCAGTACATTATCTAGGCTGTCACTGTTTGACTTACAGATAACCTAATAGCCACTGCTTCTGGAAGGATTTGATAGAATAAGCTATACGGTAGATGGGAGGACATTGCTAGACCTCTTATTGTCATAGCAACCCATTGTCAGCTCATGATCGCATTGCAAGGATGCTGTTTCGTTGACAGAGGGAGGGAGTACTCTTTCAAATGAATCACAAGCCATTGTCACTATTGACAACAAAATAAAGGTTAAAACTGAACATGGACAAAACAGAATTCATCATCTTTCCCCCTCCTCACTCTACCCCTCCACCCGACCTATCCATCAATGTCAATGGCTGATCACTTTCCCCGGTCCCGCATGCTCGGTGCCTCGGGGTGATCCTTGACTCTACCCTCTCTTTCAAGCCACATATCCAAGCTCTTGCCTCCTCTTGCTGATTCCAACTCAAAAACATTTCCTGAATCCGTGCATTCCTTGACCATCAAACCACAAAAACACTAGTACATGCCCTTATCATCTCTCGCCTCAACTACTGTAACCTCCTACTCTCTGGCCTCCCCTCTAGCACTCTGGAACAAGTCCAATCCATCCTAAACTCTGCTGCCCAACTAATCCACCTGTCTCCCCGTTACTCTCCAGCCTCTCCTCTCTGCCAGGCCCTTCACTGGCTTCCTATTGCCCAGAGGCTACAGTTCAAAACACTAACAATGACGTACAAAGCCATTCACAACCTGACTCCTCCATACATCTGTGATATGATCTCCCGTTACCTACCTACACGCAACCTTTGATCGTCTCATGATCTCCTTCTCTACTCGTCTCTCATATCTTCCTCCCACAACCGCATCCAAGACTTCCCCTGTGCTTCCCCTATACTCTGGAACTCTCTACCCCAAAATATCAGGCTCTCGCCTACCACGGAAACCTTCAAAAGGAACCTGAAGATCCACCTCTTCCGTCAAGCCTACAACCTGCAGTAATCCCCAGTCTACTGAACCTCTGCATGACCAGCTCTACCCTCTCCTAGTGTATCCTCACCCATCCCCTGCAGACTGTGAGCCTTCGCGGGAAGCGTCCTCTCTCCTCCTGTACTTGTGTGTGCCTTGTTTTACTCATGTTTATTGTACTTGTCTATATTTGCCCCATTCACATGTAAAGTGCCATAGAATAAATGGCGCTATAAAAATGTATAATAATAATAACTATATACTATATTAATCTATAAAGATTTTCAAAAATAAACAGTTTAATTTGAATATCTGGGAGTTTTTTTGTTTTTTGTTTTTAATTTTCAGAAAATGACACTGCAGATTACAAATTCTGAAGGATAATAAATAGTGATGAGCAAGTGTACTCGTTGCTCAGGTTTTCCCGAGCATGCTGGGGTGGTCTCTGAGTATTTGTAACTGCCCGGAGATTAGTTTTTGCTGACCCAGCTGCATGATTTACGGCTGCTAGCCAGCCTGAGTACATGTGGGGGTTGCCTGGAATCCCCACATGTATTCAAGCTGTCTATCAGCTGTAAATCATGCAGCTGAGGCAAGGAAAACTAAATCTCTGAGCAATTACAAATACTCGGAGACCACCCGAGCGTGCTCAGGAAAACCGGAGCAACGAGTATACTCGCTCATCACTAATAATAAACAGTGACAAACCAAAATAAGAATAATCAGTTTAACAACCCTATACCAACCTACTGGCTCCCTCACACTTACCTTTTTCATTACCAGATAAAAAGTAAAAATTATATATACATAACTCACAAAATAGGTGTTTTACCTTATAGAATTGCAATGAATACCAAGCAGCATATTAGAAACTGGTTTACTTAGGCCGGCCTCACACTGGGCGTAAGACAATACGCCACGTATTATACGTCCGTACTACGGCCGTAATACGGAGAAATGTTCCCAAAATATTGATCCGTAGTCAGGGTGTGTCAGCGTATTTTGCGCATGGCATCCTCCGTATGTAATCCGTATGGCATCCGTACTGCGAGATTTTCGCGCAGGCTTGCAAAACCGACATCTAATGGATTTATGTGCTCAAATGTTCGGGAAAACATATATACAGTATATATATATATATATATATATATATATATATATATATGTCATTGAGACACATATATATATATTCTGTATTTAGATTTCATTCAGCGCGATATGTGTTAAAAGCCGGTAATTCAATTGACGGCTTCTCATTTCTCCTGCACAAACCCGACAGGATATGAGACATGGTTTACATACAGTAAACCATCTCATATCCCCATTTTTTTTGCATATTCCACACTACTAATGTTAGTAGTGTGTATGTGCAAAATTTCAGCGCTGTAGCTGCTGAAATAAAGGGTTAAATTGCGGAAAAAATTGGCGTGGGCTCCCGCGCAATTTTCTCCGCCAGAATGGTAAAGCCAGTGACTGAGGGCAGATATTAATAGCCAGGAGAGGGTCCATGGTTATTGGCCCCCCCGTGGCTAAAAACATCTGCCCCCAGCCACCCCAGAAAAGGCACATCTGGAAGATGCGCCTATTCTGGCACTTGGCCACTCTCTTCCCACTCCCTGTAGCGGTGGGATATGGGGTAATGAAGGGTTAATGCCACCTTGCTATTGTAAGGTGACATTAAGCCAGATTAATAATGGAGAGGCGTCAATTATGACACCTATCCATTATTAATCCAATTGTTGGAAAGGGTTAAAAAACACACACACACACATGATTTAAAAGTAGTTTAATGAAATAAACAGTGGTTGTTGTAATAATTTATTGTTCTCTCAATCCATCAGGAACACCCTCGCTTGGAAAAATAATAAACGCACAAGATACATACCTTCTGGTGAACCGTCTCATCCCACGAAGTAATCCATCTGAAGGGATTAACTAATATTACAGGCAGGAGCCCTGCTAATGCAGCTGTGCTCCGTGCCTGTAATTCCCCGGCGAATGAATGAAATGTAGGTCATTGACCTACATTTCCTTCAGTCGCGGTGATGCGCCCCCTGGTGGATGTCCTCATATGACCTGGAGCGTGGGAAAAAGTTCCCAGGCTGCAGTTCATGAGAACATCCACCAGAGGGCGCCTCACCGCGACTGAATGTAAGTACAGATCCAGCTTTCCTTTCAGCACCCGGGGATTACAGGCACGAGAGAGTAGTTTATCGCAGCTCGTGCCTGTAATATTAGTTAACCCCTTCAGATGGATTACTTCGTGGGACGAGACGGTTCACCAGAAGGTATGTATCTTGTGCGTTTATTATTTTTCCAAGCGAGGGTGTTCCTGATGGATTGAGAGAACAATAAATTATTACAACAACCGCTGTGTTTATTTCATTAAACTACTTTTAAATAATGTGTGTGTGTGTTTTTTAACCCTTTCCAACAATTGGATTAATAATGGATAGGTGTCATAATTGACGCCTCTCCATTATTAATCTGGCTTAATGTCACCTTACAATAGCAAGGTGGCATTAACCCTTCATTACCCCATATCCCACCGCTACAGGGAGTGGGAAGAGAGTGGCCAAGTGCCAGAATAGGCGCATCTTCCAGATGTGCCTTTTCTGGGGTGGCTGGGGGCAGATGTTTTTAGCCACGGGGGGGCCAATAACCATGGACCCTCTCCTGGCTATTAATATCTGCCCTCAGTCACTGGCTTTACCGCTCTGGCGGAGAAAATTGCGCGGGAGCCCACGCCAATTTTTTCCGCCATTTAACCCTTTATTTTAGCAGCTACAGCGCTGAAATTTTGCACATACACACTACTAACATTAGTAGTGTGGAATATGCAAAAAAAAAGGGGATATGAGATGGTTTACTGTATGTAAACCATGTCTCATATCCTGTCGGGTTTGTGCAGGAGAAATGAAAAGCCGGCAATTGAATTACCAACTTTTCACTAACAGCGCTGCGTATTTCTCGCAAGTCACACTGCAGGTCCGTGTGGAATCCGTATTTTTCTCGCCCCCATAGACTTTCATTAGCGATTTTTTTGCGCAATACGCTGACAAACGCAGCATGCTGCGATTTTGTACGGCCGTAGAAAGCCGTATAATACTGAACCGTAATATACGGCTAATAGGAGCAGCCCCATTGAGAATAATTGTGCCGTTTATTTTGCGAGTTTTACGGACGTAGTTTCTGCGCTCTTACGTCCGTAAAACTCGCCAGTGTGACGCCGGCCTTAGAATGATGAACCTAGAAAGACGAGCTCTAATAATGGCTTGCCATGTTGAAAAATGTGTTGATTAATGTCTCTTTTTAGTTGCATTCAAAGAGTCTATTAGAAGAATAACTCAACTTCAAAAAGGAAAAAGTTAAAAAATGATGGTAACAGCTTAGCCAATAAAAAATAACACAGGTCTACAAAAAATATTTTTTGCAATCTTCACAGGTGACTTTGTACTTTTCTGAATCATCTTTTTGTCCGGATTTAAAAAATCATAAACCAAGTAGAAACCGCGCTTGAAGAAAAAACAGGACAGATAAAATGACCCCGAGGATAAATGCCAACCAGAGCAACAGTCCTATTCCAGCTAATGAAATAGTGTGATGAAATACTTCAGTGGACTGCCCACACAATAAGTTTATATTGCTAACATCCAAAAGGGGACCGACAGCCGTCGGCTTAGGCTTCTTTCACACTTCAGTTGTTTGGCGTCAGTCACTTCCGACATAGTGACAGATCGACGGATCCGTCACAATTGTTGAGAAAACGGTTCCAACGGATCCGTTTTTTTGACGGATCCGTTACTTGGGGGTTGTCTGGGAAAAGTATCTACTTTTTGGAGCATGCGCAATTGAAAAAGCGGATTGGGGCGACGGATCCGCCGAAATGACGGTCGCGATGGATCCGTCGCCCATAGGCGGCCATTCTATGGAATGACGGACGCGACGGATCCGCCGCGAACCGACATTTCAGCGTTGACAAAAAACGTTTCAATGTCCGTCTATGTCTAGACAACGTCCGCCAAATTTCGACGGATCCGTCGCATGGCAAATGGAACGGACGACCATCCGTCACAATCCGTCGCCAATGCAAGTCTATGGGAAAATAACAGATCCGCCAAAAAAAAATGACGGATCCGTTATTTGAGGAAACTGGCGGTTTTAGACTGACGCCAAACAACTGAAGTGTGAAAGAGGCCTTACCTATATCAGTTGGAACCTGCGGCGTGTGGTGGAGAATTGCTTGCAGACTGTGAGCTGCAGATGACCGGGGCTGTGGCACTATCAGTGCTGGGTGGAAGACCGCAGTGTGGGATCAGGGACACTCCATCCGGTAGCTCTTCCTGGAAACCACGAGGAGTGAAAGAGAAAGAGAAACTGGCCGATAGGCTCCTCCTACTTGTAACGTCACTTTCAGTATGGAGCGCTGAGGCGCTCAAAAAGAGGGAAAGAGAAGGAGAGGTTAATCACATGCAAAATAGACTGTCATTGATATGATTTTCTAGGGTTGTCCCTATATTACATCCAACATTAATCTGTCATCATTGAGTCATTATAAAAACCCTGGTAGCAGTGTTCCATTACTTTAATGTCCTGGTGAAACCAAAACAACTGACAGATTTTCATAACTTTCCTTTAGATGACATGAGTCAGCAATAGGGATTGATGGTTTCATATTTCCATTGTGAAGCAACACTGCTTTCAAACTTCAATAAACAATCGCTAACCTGCAACATAATACTCTTGATTCAGTTCTTCAAAGAAGCCATTCACATTGTTACAGTACACCAATGGTTCATCAACGTTGAAAAATTGTTACTTCTGTTTCAGTAATAACACACTTTGACATCATCATGAAGAAGATTCTTCTGTTTCAACCTAGATGCAAGAAGTTCAGCTTTATCTTTTGACAATGAAAGGTCTCTGATGAGATCATTTAATTCATGTTGAGTAAAGCATTCTGGCTGCTTGGCTGCTCCATCAGGTACATACTCATCTTGACTTGAGGTCTCCATGTCATCACCAATAGCTTCAGCTCCATAGTCTTCATATTCTACTTCATTTTCAACCAATCCGGACAACGGTGGTACAGGAACTGGCAAGGTAGCATCATGTGGAACTGGCCTAATCGCAGATTCAAGTTCAGGGTAATTAATCTTATGTTTGTTCTTTGTAGAAAAGCCCTTCAGTTTGACAAAACAAAAGTAGCAGTCATCACTATGATTTATGGGTTCTCTCCAAATCATGGGAACAGCAAATGGCATAGCCATTTTCCTCATATTCAACCAGTCAACAAAGACAATTTGAGCAACTTGAGGCATAGCACATGAGGGGCCCAGCTTTTGTCTTGATCACCAAGTGGACACTTAAAGTACATCTGGTACATCTTTTTAATATAATTAGTGATTGAACATACTTGGCCTTTTGGTGTAAAAGAACCACACACATACCAGAATCTCTTCGAAAACAGTAGAGTAAGTTCAGTTCAATGGTGGTGACAAGCTCAAAAAAAATTGCAATGAGCCGACCGATATATGTAGATATTTCCCCACAGATGACAGAGACAGCTTGCATTTAGCATGTCAGTCCTTGATGCCTTCACCATCCTTTTCTGACTGACTCAAATCTTACTGCCTCATAACAGTTAGCTCCTCCCCATAACATGTGACTTTCAGAGAAGCAGTCATTGGTTGACTGCACTGTCAATACTCCTTCCCATGAGGGCTTGTTCACACTATCCTTTTTTTGCTGCGGATTTTTCAGCTGCGGATTTGGATAAACCGCAGTGCAAAACCGCGGTAGTTTTCACTGCGTTTTTTTGTGCGGTTTCTACTGTGGATTCCACTGCGGGTTTCCAACTGCACTTTCCTATTGGTGCAGGTGGAAAACCGCTGCGGAATCCACAGAAAGAATTGACATGCTACTTCTATTTTTCCGCAGAAAATCCGCGCTGATTTTCAAGCGGAAAAACGCAAAGTGGGCACAGCGGTTTTTGTTTTCCATAGGGTAACATTGTACTGTACCCTGCATGGAAAACGGCTGCGGATCCGCAGCTGCAAATCCGCTGTGGATCCGCAGCAAAAACCGCAGCGTGTGAACATAGCCTAAAACTCACTAAAACCTTTACTGATGTTGTCCCTGTAAGAAAATTCACAATTAAGTAAGACAAGCAAAGAAATGGGAATAACATAGGTAAAAACACATACACTGAAAATGCAGAAATAACATAATAACAAAAATACTTCTATCTCAGAAACTTTATGTGATAGAGCAAAACTAAGCATATTTTTGGAATCAGCACATCAAACTCCATAAAACAGATTTATTACCTTTGCTGATTACTTTTTTGTGTTGACCAGTGTAATAATTTCACAATATATCAACTCTATAGAAGCTAAAATCAGTAAGAACATTAAGAATTGCACAATCTGGTGTTGAAAAAAGTGAGTTGCAAAATAGTCATGTGTCAATCCATAGAATATTTTAACTTTATTAGTGAGCAGTAGTGGGAAGCGAGCAGTAAACTTCTCGGGTGCTTGGTACTCAAGTCGACCACTTTGGAATGCTTGGGTGCTCAAGTCACCGCTACTTCCACTCCAGTGACTGCCAGCATGCACAGAGATAAGGTGCTTTCACCATTCTCAGTGAATCACCACACATGAGCAGAAGAAGCCAATGCCCATAGTATGGTGGAAAAGTGATGTGTAATTGCACTATTGCAGGGCATGCCGGTGAGGGATTCCAGGGCCAACACTGCATGTCACAGGGCAGTGTGACACTGATAGGAGCTGGCTTGTATGATAATAAAGACCATAGGCAAAGTTTTTTTCCAGGCACTGCATGCCCTAGAGCCTGGAAGAACTCATTACCATAACAGAATGAAAGATGATTTCTACACAAGAATACCACTGATATGAGGCATACAGGTATAACTGTTTATACAAATGTATCACCTGTATGCCCATACCAATAGGTTAACAACGTCACAAGGGTGACAGATTCCCTTTAAGATTCCCAGGGAACAATGGTGGAAGCTGGTGTATGGTTATGCATCACATTTGTAGCAGATCATAACAGTGAAAGCTACTCTGCTAAATACGAGAATTTTGTCATGAAGGGTTGAATAATTCTTTGACTGCAATACTCATTAAAAGTTTCTGAATTTAGAGAAATCACTTCTTATATTAGTTAAGTTTGGACATTTTGATAAGGAACCTGATTTTTAATGGGGTTGAATAATTGAATAATCAAATCAATCAAATCAAGTCCAGAAAGGTTAGAATAGTACCCTAAAGAGGTTGTTTTGTTGAAGACATTTATGACTTATTGCAGGATATAATTATTATTCAATCAGTAGGAAATGCACTAGGCAACAATGGTGTTTAAAAGGTGTCATAATACTACCCTGTATCACTGTACATAGAGATAGCTCCCAACTACTGAGTAGGACCGCCCATTGGACTGCTTCCTTGCATTCTAGTAATCTCAAATTAAAATGAATGAGTTATTATTATTATTAAAATGAACTTTTTTCAAAACACTATATAGCAATCTGCTCAGATCCTCCTGATCTATGGCATGTAGTCTTTAGATTAAACCATATGTTGAACATGACTATTTCCAGTTGATGACAACAGAATAGCTCTTGCCATGAATAAATATGCAGTCAGGTTGCGATCTTTGCTCTCACTATCATTCATATAAACAAGACCAATGCAAAAGGATAGTTATTGCAATGCCTCTTTTCTTTTTGATGTTATAAATTAGCCTAATGGCGTCTTCATGGTCTAATTGAATTGTTCTGTTGGGTTCACATGACTTTCTTTAGTAACATTAGCCAAATGTCTAAGCATGCAAACAGTAACTGCATGATTTGATATGTAATGCAATCATACATCTAAGTGTCAATATTTTAAGCCTTTAATCGATACCACTTGAAATCACATAATAGGTTAATTCAAAAAAATGACTTGAATCATGCGCTTTTCAATGTTTATTGAGTTCACATAACAATTTTCTGCCTCAGGAGAATAATTCAAACACCTCAAGCCAAGATGTTTAATTTTGTGCATCACTACTTTTCAGTTTTTTAATCATCTACTTTAATACATTTTCCCTCTTGCCTGTTATGTACTTTGCAGTAGGCCGTGAGGTTGAAGGTTAGTTTAGTAGGCAGAAGAGCACTGTGAGGAGATAAGATTACTTTTTTAATCATTATTTCTAAGGGCACTGAAGCTGGTCTAGGGAGACTGTAAGATATGGTACTTAGTGGCTACTTTGATCTAAAAAAAATACAAGTTAAAATTGTAGTATTATATTGACCAAAACCAATAGCACACATTAAAAATTATATATTTAAGTGCATAATATTTGCAATGCCAGCTTCCTGTATGCGTAATGTATTTTTAGGTGATTAAAGGTCATATCTTCCAATCCTCCTGACTCTCCGTTGTTTAAAGTTTGCTTATACTAAAAACTATAAGATAATGAATCCAGGCCAATGATCTTACTAAAAATCATATGCAAAACCTTAATAGAAAATATTTTAAGATTTCTCTACATAGGTTCCTAGATGCTTACGTGTAAGTTTGTTAATGGGTCATAAAATCTACTCAACAAATACTGATGTCCAAACTGTACTTTAGAAAAGAGATGTTCATTAATTGCAGACTACGAATACTTTGCCATTTTTACACAGCTGGATAATTTGCCACTTGGTCTGCAATGTGTGATTTCGGGAATGTGACCCACAGGAATCCTAATCAGTTGATTAAAATCCAGAAAGTGCTATTCACAGATGAGACACTATGTTGGAATTAACAATGAAGGGGCTGCTTTGCTACAGAATAAGGTACCTCTCCATCATTATGCTAATTGGTAAAAGTAGGCTATCAATCAGATCTAGGCACCTTTTCCAATATATTCAGTGTGTTATCTCCCTATCCCTCCATGCACATAGCACACTAAAGAACTAAACGAAAATTGTCTTTTCACTATACAAAAGCAAATATATTCAAATACTATACATACATATACATTCAACACAGATCAACACATCCCACACATATTCATACATAGTACACACATATTTACACACATATTTTCCTACACATTACACACACATGCACTCACATTACACAAATTACACATACTTACCTTTCCTGTAGTAAAGGCTGAGTCACACATAACTTTTGGTGACGTAGCAACGATCCCGCTAACGATCTCGTTATGTGTGACAGCGACCAACGATCAGGCCCCTGCTGGGAGATCGTTGGTCGTTGGGGAATGATCAGGACTATTTTTTGGTCGCTGAACACCCGCTGTCATCGCTGGATCGGCGTGTGTGACGCCGATCCAGCGATGTGTTCACTTTTAACCAGGGTAAATATCGGGTTACTAAGCGCAGGGCCGCACTTAGTAACCCGATATTTACCCTGGTTACCATTGTAAAAGTTAAAAAAAAAACAGTACATACTCACATTCTGATGTCTGTCACGTCCCCCGGCGTCCACAGGGCTAAAACTGCTTTCGGCAGGAGCGCTGTTAATGCACGCGCTGCTGCTGAGAGCTTCCCTGCACTGACTGTGTCAGTGCCGGCCGTAAAGCAGAGCACAGCGGTGACGTCACCACTGTTACTGCCGGCGCTGACACATTCAGTGCAGGGAAGCTCTCGGCAGCAGCGCGTGCATTAACAGCGCTCTTGCCGAAAGCAGTTTTAACCCTGTGGACGCTGGTGGGGGACGTGACAGACATCAGAATGTGAGTATGTAGTGTTTTTCTTTTTTTTTTACTTTTACAATGGTAACCAGGGTAAATATTGGGTTACTAAGCGCGGCCCTGCACTTAGTAACCCGATGTTTACCCTGGTTACCCGGGTGCTGCAGGGGGACTTCGGCATCGTTGAAGACAGTTTAAACTATGCCGAAGTCGTTCCCCTGATCGTTGGTCGCTGGAGAGAGCTGTCTGCGTGACAGCTTCCCAGCGACCACACAACGACTTACCAACGATCACGGCCAGGTCGTATCGCTGGTCGTGATCATTGTTAAGTCGTTTAGTGTGACTTAGGCTCAAGGTCACATTTTAGGAATAGAGAATGAGTCTTGGAGAGCTGGGGACAGGGTTTCTTCTAAAGGTACTGTCACACTAAGCGATGCTGCAGCGATACAGACAACGATGCCAATCGCTGCAGCATCGCTGTTTGGTCGCTGGAGAGCTGTCACACAGACTGCTCTCCAGCGACCAACGATGCCGAGGTCCCTGGGTAACCAGGGTAAACATCGGGCTGCTAAGCGCAGGGCCGCGCTTAGTAACCCGATGTTTACCCTGGTTACCAGTGTAAATTGTAAAAAAACAAACAGTGCATACTCACCTTCGCGTCCCCCGGCGTCCGCTTCCTGCACTGACTGAGCGCCGGCCCTAACAGCAGAGCGGTGATGTCACTGCTGTGCTGTGCTTTCACTTTCTGGCCGGTGCTCAGTCAGTGCAGGAAGTGGACGGCGAGGGACGTGTGACAGACATCAGAAGGTGAGTATGTACTGTTTGTTTTTTTACATTTTACACTGGTAGTTTGCTGTCAAACACAACGATACACGGCGATCTGACGACCAAATAAAGTTCTGAACTTTAATCAACGACCAGCGATATCACAGCAGGATCCTGATCGCTGCTGCGTGTCAAACACAACGATATCGCTATCCAGGACGCTGCAACGTCACGGATCGCTAGCGATATCGTTTAGTGTGACGGTACCTTAACTCTGTCTCCCTCTCTCTTTTATCTTTCCCATCAATACTGTTGCTTGGAATAACCTACAATTAGTTACAATCTATGTCTGCTGCTGCTCCCCAATCCCACATCTTTGTTCTCAGTAAGGACTCTAGTGGTCTCCTAGTTGGATTTTAGGGATGTCAAAAAAGAGCAGAATTTGCTTTGCCATGGTTAGAAATATGTTAAGTGTCAATGTCTATGTCCATTTTATTTTATTTATTGGATTGGGTAAGTATACAAACAATATGATCACGTGTATGACTATGATGCATGCTCTGAACAGCGTTGATGGAGATGAAGCCCAGGTCGGATTACTTAAAACAAAATCACCAAATGGAGTGGAATATTTGTCACTGCTTTCATTTCTGCAACGCAGTGACTTCCGAGGCCAAGTCATGGCTGAAAGTCCCATCTTAGGCTTAACAGGCCAGGAAATACGTGCTCATGATGGGGGAAAGCAGAGGCAGTTCTGAGGACCAGACAGCAGGCCGCAAACAGCAAAGAGGCCAGACTGGTGATCAGTGATGTCAGTATAACTTTTTTCTTTATTTCTTTAATTTTGCAGGCCATCTATGGTTCAGAAAAGTGGCAGTCAGCCAGTAAAGCAAATTTAGAAAAATATGTATTCCCAAAAATGCTAATTGTTGTATATTTGAGAAGAATTAAATTCCACTTGAATACATTTGTTCATCTCTAATCATTATAATACTGTAGATTCAACAATAATTTCACCAAGTTATACTTTAAGATTGTAATTTGCCTCAGAGTTTTAAAGAAGAATATAAAATCGTGTGTAGGTGTCAAGGTTAGGCAATATGTAATTGTCAAGCCTATAAGCAATGCAGTGTTTTTCCTAACATTGATGTGATTTCCTATGTTGTGATCATTTCTTCACCATTAGCAGACAAGTAGGATTAACCTACATTATCAGTATGATTAAAACAGACAAAAAATAAAAATGGGTCTATTCTAGTTTTGTCTTTTCCCAAGTTCAATTGATTGTTAGAATCAAACTTAAAATATGATATTCAAAGGTGCTGAAATATTAGCAAGCAAAGAAATGTTAAATGTATTCTAGACAGGGATGGGGGCAACCAGAATTATAGTTAGGGCTGTTATGATGCAAAGTAGCAATAAAAGAGGCCCACTAGGTATCTTTGCTAAAATGCCTCATTGCAGCCTATGTACACTACTGCAATGGGTCTCTTAGGAAAAAAACTATGAAGATACAGGGATAGCAGTAGATTTATTTTACACTGTAAAATCTATATGTTTTACAGTAGGTTCAGCCAATTTTTGAAAGACTGGAAGTGGATATTTTGTATGTGACATTATCACCAATTGCATTTGAATTGCACAAGGTGTGGTGGGAAGTAGAAAAGGTAAAGTGAGGTCATTTAATTGTACACCGTTAGGGGAAAACTGTAAAATAAAGAAACTGAAAACATACACAGGAAAGGCTTTTTGCTGAGAGATGTTGTATGGGCTTATCATAAAAGTCTGCATCTACTCTATGTGAGCACTGCATGCTGTGAGGATTCTCCAGTGCTGAGAATGTGCGGTCATGTTATGGCAAATATGCAATATGCATAATTCTGGCCACATTCTGACATGATGTGCCAACCTCGTTCACTCGTATTGAGCAAGGCCTCGCATATCTAGTCGAAATGTGGCTGGAAGTATGCAAATCGCATACTTGAAGTCACACAACCGCTTGGTGTTGCCGTTGGCAAAAGAGAATCCTCACAGTTCGCAGTGCACACGATATGAGGATTCACAAGTCTGCACTCACTTTAAATGACTGCAGACTCTCCAGTTAAGCCCGGATTGCACGTTTAAGGTCGGGGTTACACTTGTGAGTGCAATGCAAGAAACTCCCACGAGTCTCTCGAATCAATACCCGGCTCTGCCGCCGGCACTTGGGAATGGAGTGTGAGACTGCATGTATTTCTATTCAGCTGAATGCGCCATTCCTGAGGAGTGCTGGCGTCAGTGGCGGGTATTGATGCTAGAGACTTGTGCGAGTTTCTCGCATTGCACTCTCAAGTGTGACACCGGCCTAAGAAAGATTAAAGCATAAAGTGTAAATGTGTAAGATCTGTTAGGGAAGAGGAGTTGCTTCAATTTAAAAAAAACTTAAAAGGGTTGTTCCATGAAGGATTAAACGGGTTGTTCCAGGGTTGTTCCAGGATCAGATAGTAGGATCAGCCAGTGCCATGCAAGAATAGTCCGCATTGGGTCCAATTGTGGATTATAAGTGGAAATTAAATGTGTACCTGTATGACTTCTTTTCCTTTCATTTTTCTGTGGGTCCAGGAGGTCAACTCTATTCTCTTTCTTAGCTCTAGATTAGCCAGTCTTAATACTTCTACTGTACCCTCGATCCCTAATCCTCTGCCCAAGGTCCATAGCCTGTCCCTCGAACATATTCTCCAAGCCCAGAGAAATGAGCCAATAGGGATGGCATTGATCGTCGAGCTAGGGTGTACAGAAGAAGCATGCAGAAGTGAATTTACGGATGTTTATTTTCGGTACATGCCGGTGTGGATTGATCCATCTGCCTGCACCCTAAGCTCATTGTCAAGAAAAGAAAGCTTCTTTTGATCATACATGTAGATGAGTCTAATGTTGGACTCGTTGCGATTCAAACCTGACATAAAGATGTGTAAATCAGTGGCAGATCCCTGCCAAATAAATAGAATATCGTCTATATAACAAAACCATCCAAGGATCTGGGGAGCGGCGTGTGCGTCATCCATCAAGAAATTCCTCTCCCAAAAACAAAGAAACAAGTTTGCAAAGGAGAATGCACACGCTGCTCCCATTTCTGTACCCCACTTTTGCAGAAAAAAACACTACTTGAATGTAATAAAAATTGTGTGTCAGGTGTCGAGTTCCCGCCGCTGCACAGGGGGAATCTCGAGCCACTTCCGCTGTGGTCTCCCATTCTTCTTCAGCCGCAGTGGAGCCTGCTCAGCAGAGACATCGGTCCCAGCATCTGGCTCAGTCAGATACTGTGCGCTTGGTTACTGCTGATCTTCCAGGCTCAGCCATTGTAACCAGCACTGTTCAGTGGCAAGCAGACACTCCTGTGACTAAGTCCTGCTTTTCCTCTACTGAGCATGCCCAAGGGACGACCTCTCATTGGAGGTCGGGGTTCACATGCTCAGGTCCTGAAGCAGTTCCCATTGGACCACTAGGAAGGTCCTGGAGAGCTTTCTCTATAAAAGGTTTGCATGGCCGCACGGCCATGCGCTAGTATCAACCTATGTTCATCAGTGTATGAGCTTAGCTACTTTGTGGTCTGTGTCAGCATGTGCTCAGGGTCAGCTATAAGCCACTAAAATTCCAGCACCTCCGGAGAGGAGTTTGTGTGAATTTAGGGCTGGCGTATAGCCTCTAGAATTCTGGCACCTCTGGAGAGGAGTTGTTTTGTGTGCTGTTGCTGACTGTATGACCACTGTATGCTACCTTCTCCATTAGTGAGCTTTGATCCTCTGTGAGGTTAACAGAGCACAGCATTACCTTTTATCCTGGCGACTCTGTGGAGCAACAGAGTTTGCTCCTATACAGACTGGGGGACGGAACCCGTGTCTATTCAGGCGTAGTACCGCCATATAGTGCTGCCATTTACTAGCAGCAGGATCCACTCCTGCACGGTGGACACCGGGCTGCGAACGCACCTATACTATCTCTATATTTACTCGGTGCATTCCGCCAGCCCTAACAGTATACTAGCGCTAATGTCTGGCTAGTAATGGCAGACGATCAGCATCCACAACGGTACATCCAGCAGCTGGAGGGCAGGTTGGCGGCTCTTGAATGCACAACCTCGGCTGTGGATGTCACTGCAGTCACTGTTCAGGCTGCTAGCGCAGCTGCAGCCAGTTTGTCCATTGCCACCCCCGCTCCGACTTTATCCCATCTACCATTACCAGACAAGTTTGCTGGTGACAGTAAGCTGTGTCAGGGATTCGTGAGTCAGTGAGATATACATCTAGAGCTCCTGGCTGCACATTTTCTCACGGGATGGGCTAAAGTGGGATTTATTTTATCCCTTCTGTCAGGCAGGGCGTTGGAGTGGGCAACACTGCTGTGGGAGCGTGATGATCGTGTGGTGCAGAGTGCTCCTCGCTTCTTGGACTGTCAGAAACAGGTCTTTATGGGACGTCGTGTCACCCATGATATGGCACTCCAACTGCTAGCATTGACACAGGGCTCGCCCATAGTCAGTCAATTCACCATCCACTTCCGGACTTTGACATCTGAGCTGGAGTGGCTGGATAAATTCCTTATCCCGGTGTTTTGGAAGGGACTGGCTGAACATGTGAAGGACGCCTTGGCCACCAGGGAGATTCCTGCAACACTGGAGGAGCTTATAACTATTTCCACCCGCATTGACCTTCATTTTAACGAACGAAGGTTGGAGCGAACCCAGTGTAGGCAGAGGTTCCGTTTGGCTCCTACCTTCGCCACTCCTCTGGAATCTCCTGTTCAGGCATCTGACTCCCATGAGGCCATGGAGGTATCTCGAGCAAGACTTAAGTACCGGGCCGCTTGAATACCCGTGGTCTGTAGTGTCTGCCAGCAGATAGGACATTATGCCAAAAAATCAAATAAATAAAGCAGCACACTGCGGCGCTAAAACATGCAAACATGAAACATGAAAATTGAACTGCATTACTGCACTAGAAATATGAAAACATTAGAGCGTTTAGAGCATAAATTGGCCAATTCATGTGTACCTGGTAGCCACATTAAGGCATCTCTCGTATACCAGGTCCTAAACTTTCCTTTCCTTGCTGAGAATAAACATCTTCATCTGAATGGGAACCTGTGAATCCTCTTCTTAGACTAAATTTCTCTCTCTCTCTGTGGAGGGGTAATGGACCTGCTGCGATTAAAACACCTGTGGCTAAAAGGTGGAGGAGTGCTGAGTCAGAAGGCTAATGAATACAGACTTCAAAAAACTGACCATCACATCCAAACATAGACTAAGCGTGAACAGGTGCTGAACCTACTGTAGAGTCACCAACTCGTATACAGTCAAATAAATAAGGCAGCACACTGTGGCGCTAAAACATGCAAACATGAAACATGAAAATTGAACTGAATTACTGCACTAGAAATATGAAAAAATTAGAGCATTTAGAGCATAAATTGGCCAATTCATGTGTACCTGGTAGCCAAAAAATGTCCCCAGTGGTCGGGAAACGACCGCGTCCAGTAACCGTAGGAGGAGGTTTATAGACACAGCGGCGTTTTCCTCCAAACTGTCCTTTAATGGGACAATCACCTTAGGCCCTTCCACTCTTACAGTTGAGCTTTGTATAACCTATAAAGAATATGTACGAATCAGACCTCAAATTACAAAAAAATACCAAGCTTTATTAAGAACTGAAAATAACAGAAGACAACTTTGATGATGTGTACCAATACAAATGGCACCATAGACCCGAGGCATATGTTTATATTATTATCCCTACTGCCATATATATGTTTCTCCAATGAAATATAAACCTATTACGCCCAGTGGCATATAAGCGCTATTCCCATAATATACACACTCCCATATGGCATGAACTATAGGGTTAAACAATCGTATTATTATTACCTCAGGTCTGATGGTGCCAGAGCCCCTACGCACGTTTCGGCTGCGTCAGCCTTCTTCCGGGGGAGTCAGTTGAGCTTTGTGTGGATTCTGGGGCGGAGGGGAATTTTATGTCCTCAGCCGTCGCCCAACGCCACACAATACCCCCGGTGATGCTCGCCAAGCCGGTGACTGTACGAGTGGTGAATGGGTCGACACTGCCCTCACAAACAACACACCAGACCATCCCATTTACATTATCTATGTCTCCATCCCATCAGGAGATTATTTCCCTCCTTGTCATCCCCGAGGGAATAGACGAGATCCTGGTAGGGATACCTTGGTTACGTTATCACTCCCCTCATATACAGTGGTCCTCATGGAGAATTTGGGGATGGATTGAATCTTGTGAGGGCAGATGTCTGAGGGAGTGCATTCAGGTTGCTACTACCGAAGTACCCGCAGATCTTTCCTCTCTCCCCAAGCACTACTGGTCCTATGCGGACGTATTCTCCAAGAGGGCTACGGAGATCCTTCCGCCCCACTGCCCCTATGACTGTCCTATTGACCTCTTGCCTGGTACAGAGCCTCCCCGGGGTTTCGTTTATCCCCTGTCTCTCCCGGAGACAGAGGCGATGTCCAAATACATCCAGGAGAACCTAGCAAGAGGATTCATTAGGAAGAAAGTGTCACCTGCAGGGGCAGGGTTATTCTTCTTGCAGAAGAAGAATGGAGAACTACTTCCATGCAATGATTACAGGGGTCTTAATGCCATCACCGTTAAGAATAAATACCCTCTGCCTCTGATATCAGAGCTTTTTGACAGGTTGCGGGGAGTGAGGGTATTTACTAAACTAGATCTGCGGGGTGCTTGCAACCTGATACCCATCCGTGAGGGGGATGAATGGAAGACGGCATTTAACCCAGGGACGGGCACTATGAATACCTGCTGATGCCCTTCGGGCTCTGTAATGACCCTGCCATTTTCCAAGACTTTGTGAATGATATCTTCCGGGATATGCTCTCCACTTCGGTCGTAGTCTATCTGGATGATATTCTCATCTACTCTCCAGATATAGACTCCCACCGGAGAGATGTTTGCAAAGTCTTCGACCTCCTATGGGAAAACTCCCTCTACGCCAAGTTGGAGAAGTGTGTGTTTGAGCAGGAGTCCTTGCCTTTCCTTGGCTATATCATCTCCACCCAGGGATTGGCTATGGATCCTGCCAAGCTAAAGGCTGTGATGGACTGGCAGGAACCCCATTCTCTCAAAGTGGTGCAGCGCTTTATGGGGCTCATTAAATACTATCGCCAGTTCATTCCCCACTTCTCAACTTTGGTAGCTCCCTTGGTTGCCCTCACCAAAAAGGGAGCAAATCCCAAATTGTGGTCAGAGGAGGTCTCCAGAGCCTTTCTCTCGATTAAGTCACACTTCGCTAGAACTCCCATTTTACATCGCCCCGATATTGATAAACCTTTTTATTATGGAGGTGGATGCCTCTTCTGTCGGTGCTGGGGCAGTCCTCTTCCAGAACGAAGCTCAAGGTCGGAAGCATCCTTGCTTCTTCTTCTCCAAGACCTTCACACCAGCGGAGAGGAATTATTCCATCGGGGACAGGGAGTTGCTAGCCATGAAGTTGGCTTTCTCGGAGTGGAGACACCTCCTGGAGGGGACTCGCTTTCCCTTCCAAGTTTACACCGACCACAAGAATTTGGTCTATATACAGACTGCCCAGCGGCGAAATTCTCGCCAGGCCAAATGGTCCCTGTTCTTCTCCCGGTTCCATTTCACCTTCTCCGGGGAGAAGAACATTGGTGCCGACACTCTCTCCCGCTCCGTAGTGTCATCAGCGGAGTAGGAGGAACCTCGGCTTATTGTCCCTTCTGAGAGTCTGAGGACCGTGGCTCCAGGTTCGCTAGAGGCTGTGCCCCAAGACTTTTGTGCCATCGAATTTGCAACTGGAGGTTCTTTCTTGGGTTCACTCATCCAGGGTGGGTGGACACTTTGGGACCAAAAGGACATCTGAGCTTCTTGTGAGGACGTACTGGTGGCTGCATATGGCCCGTGATGTTGGAGACTATATTTGGGCATGTGTCTCCTGCGCCAAGAATAAGTCTCCTTGACAACAGCCAGCTGGGTTACTTTACCCCCTGCCGATGGCAGACAGGCCCAGGGAGATGATTGGGATGAACTTTGTGGTGGCCTTACCCAAATCCCGTGGCTGCACCATCATTTGGGTAATCACCGACCATTTTTCTAAAATGGTGCACTTGGTGCCTCTTCCATGGCTACCTTCCACACGGGCCTTGGAAGCATTGTTTATTAAACAAATTTTCTGCCTACACAGTATGCCAGACAAAATTGTCAGTGACTGGGGTCCCCAGTTTGCGTCTCGGTTCTGGAGAGAGCTCTGTCATCTACTCAGCATCGAGCTGAATCTCTCTTCCGCATACCATCCCAAGACGAATGGCTTGGTAGAGAGGGCCAACCAGACCTTGGTCACATATCTTTTTTACATTTTGTTTCTGCTAGGCAGGATGATTGGGCATCCTTGCTACCGTGGGAGGAGTTTGAGCTAAACAACGCCGTTGCTGACTCCACTGGACAGACCCCATTCCTCCTTAACTACGGCCAGCATCCGCGGGTTCCTGTGCATATGAACGTGTCTTCCGCCAATTTCAGGGTGGCAGACTGGGCTGTAGAGGCATGTGACATTTGGGACCACACTCAGGATGCCATTAGGGCTTCCAAGGAGAGAATGAGGTCCTCTGCCAATGCACATCGGCACCCCGCTCCGACCTTTGCTCCTGGCGAATTAGTGTGGCTCTCTGCCCATAACATAAGGGTGCAAGTTGAGTCCACTAAGTTTGCACCTCGCTACTTGGGTCCCTTCAAGGTACTGGACCCGGGTAACCCTGTGGTCATTCGTCAGGCCCTTCCTCCATGCCTAGGTATCACCGACACCTTTCATGTGTCTCTTCTTAAGCCCATTCACATGTCCCGGTTTTCTGAGTCATCTGCCGGGACATCGGGTTCATCTACGGATGATTTTGAGGTGAACGCTATCTTGGGGTGTAAGGTGGTACGTGGCCCAAATTTTTTTTGGGTGGATTGGAAGGGCTATTGCCCAGAGGACAGGTACTGGGAGCCTGCTGAGCACATTCGGGCTCTGCAACTCATTGCTGCCTTCGAGCGTAGCGAGGACCAAGGAAGGGGGCCCTAGGAGGGGGGTAATGTTAGGTGTCGAGTTCCCGCCACTGCACAAGGAGAATCTCGAGCCACCTCCGCTGCAGTCTCCCATTCTTCTTCAGCCACAGTGAAGCCTGCTCAGCAGAGATGTCGGTCCTAGCGTCTGGCTCAGTCAGATACTGTGCGCTTGGTTAATGCTGATCGTCCAGGCTCAGCCATTGTAACCAGCACTGTTCAGTGGCGAGCAGATGCTCCTGGGACTATGTCCTGCTTTTCCTCTACTGAGAATGTCCAAGGGACGACCTCTCATTGGAGGTCGGGGTTCACATGCTCAGGTCCTGAAGCAGTTCCTATTGGACCACTAGGAAGGTCCTGGAGAGCTTTCTCTATAAAAGGTTTGCATGGCCGCACGGCCATGTGATAGTATCAACCTATGTTCATGAGTGTATGAGCTTAGCTACTTTGTGGTCTGTGTCAGCATGTGCTCATGGTCGGCTGTAAGCCACGAGAATTCCGGCACCTCCGGAGAGGAGTTTGTTTGTGTGAATTTAGGACTGACGTATAGCCTCTAGAATTCCGGCACCTCTGGAGAGGAGTTGTTTTGTGTGCTGTTGCTGATTGTATTACCACTGTATGCTACCTTCTCCGTTAGTGAGCTTTGATCCTCTGTGAGGTTAACAGAGCACAGCGTAACCTTTAATCCCTGCGACTCTGTGAAGCAACAGAGTTCGCTCCTATACAGACCGGGTGATGGAACCTGTGTCTATTCAGGCGTAGTACCGCTATATTGTGCCGCCATTTACTAGCAGCAGGTTCCATTCCTGCACGATGGACCCCGGGCGGCGAACGCACCTATACTATCTCTATTTTTACTCGGTGCATACCGCCAACCCTAACAGTATGAATTGCAACTAGTCTAACACTAGCTTCCATAATTCAACATCCAGGTTACTTGACTCTAAATAGAATTGGGATGCCTCAAGACCATCCTCATGCCGGACACTCATTTATAAGGATTCAACGTCTGCTATGACCAAAAACATATCGAGTTCGAGAGACAGGCCAATCAGCCGCCGCAGGATGTCCATAGTGTCCCTGACATAGGAAGGCAGCTTCTCCACCTGGGGCGTAGATAATGTTCAATGAATTTACAGATGGGATCACATAGGCCCTCAGTGCCAGAGACAATCAAATGCCCTGGGGGCAGATGGGGTCTTTATGGACATTGGGCAGAAGATAAAAAGTAGGGATCACAGGGGATTTAATCACCAGTCCATCCAAAACTTTTTTGGAGATTATCCCCCTCTCAAAAGCAATCTCAAGGATGAACAATAATCTATTCTTGAAGGATGCAAGTGGACTAGATGTCAGTTGGCTGTACGTTTCCCCATCCTTCAGTTGCCTAAATTCCTCCCATTCATTCTTCTCCACCAGCCAGATAAGGATGTTCCCACCCTTATCAGCTATGACAACACCCTCCAGCTCTTTCAGATATTCCAGTGTGCAGCTTTGACTAATAATAAGATTATCTCTTTTTCTATTGTTTCGTGTTGTTTTGAAGTCTTCCACCACCAGCCTAGGAATAATATTCACCTGTAGACATACAGATGAGGGGGAAACATGGTAGATCTGAAAATAGGGGGTGGAGAAGTACCTGTGGGTTCCGGATCAGACTCTCGTTTCAGATCCTCTAGTGCCTCAATGGCCTCCTGTTCAATGATTTCTCTTAGTCCTGATTCTGAGGAAGATCTGAATCTAAGTGGATCTTATGAAGCACTAATTTTTGGGAGACCAAATGAAGGTCCTTCAGCACTGTAAAGTAATCAATATTATTAGATGGAAAATGGTAGGCCAAACCCTTGTACATCTTTTTGTATTGTGGATAAGGTATGGGAGAATAGATAAATTACCTCTAATTTGTTGTTTTTTGCCTTTTTGTCAGCAGGAGGTGAAGCTGGTATCTTGCGTTTTTGATTTTTTTTCTTCCCCTCATTTGAGTCTATTATCCCTTGTATAGTCTCTTCTATCCCACAGTGTTTTATAACTGTCCAAGCTTTGTGTTCTATCCCCCACCGAGGAAATGGATGAGAGGAATATGGAGTGTGCCTGTGAGATCGATTTGTGGCACAATTTATTCCCTTTCCACCTATAAACATGATCATTTTGGAGATCCAAATGATCCCTTTGATATTTTTTAGTTTTGCTCCATAAAATGTCTTTCTCCCATTTCTGTCACTCAAGGTCTACCTAATTTTTGAGCTTCTCTACCTTGTCAGGGGTCAGTTGTCGATTGATATTGTCCTGTATAGTTTTTAACTCAATAATCAAGTTCATTCATGGTAGTCTCATTAGATTTAATTAGGAGTTCCATAATCGTTTTAGAACACTGTGAAGCAGCCCCTTCCCACACCTTAATAAATTCTTCATTATTGATGGGGAAGGATGGGAATACTTGGATTCTTAGACCCCGGGGGCTAAGACCACATGTAATATATTTATCGAAAAATGCTTTATTCCACCAAAGGTGGGTATGCTTGTTGAGCAACTCTTTGTATTTTTTGATCAATTCAACACCATCTCTAGACTTCTGATCACATGGAGCACCCGGACCTCATCAAAAACTCTGTTCACTGCCCATCAGACTACTTACATGCAGGCACTTTCGATGACTATGCAGATTACCTGGGTCCTATCACTGCCCTTCACCTGCCTATGTGACTGCTTACAGGCAGGCACTTTCGATGTCTATGCAGATTATCTGGGTCCTATCACTGCCCATCACCTGCCTATCTGACTGCTTACATGGAGGCACTCTCGATGTCTATGCAGATTACCTGGGTCCTATCACTGCTCATCACCTGCCTATCTGACTGCTTACACGCAGGCACTCTCGATGTCTATGCAGATTACCTGGGTCCTATTACTCCCCATCACCTGCCTATCTGACTGCTTACAAACAGTTTCAGAGATCAGTAAAATACTGAAGACCGACTCTCCTAAGCAACTGTGTTAGACCGTTGCCAAGAAGGTTCTTCACATACAAACAACACATACACTTTAAGGGGAATCTGTCAGCAACGAACTACGAGTCCTGATGTTCATAAGCTCCCAGCTTTTGCTGCACGCTGCCTCAGATTTACAGGTTTTTTTTACTGAATTAGCAGTGGGTGGTGGAGAAACTAAGGAACTCATGAATATACAAGACTCATCATTATGTGCGAAGCTGTCCAATACCATATTTTGGAACAGCTGAGTGACCCAACATTTTGCTAAGGGTTCTGTCACTAGTTTGTTACCCTTAGTTAAAAAACCATAAAATCGGTGACAGATTCCCTTTAACAAAATTCCTGGATGACACCTTTAGGGTAGTTTCACATGAGTGAGTCCATTGTGTGAAACACTGCTGTATCCCACAGTGGACCCGCTCTGGAGAATTGTGCAAGCATTATACTGATAAATAGTCATATATAATGCCTGGTGCATTTTATACAGTGTTAAGAGTCAGAGTGAAATCTTTCAAGTGTGTTGGACACCTTTTTAAAAGAACTGTGTCAGCACAGAATGACTGGTCAAAACAAGCACAGGAGTTCGGTGCTTCATGGTGGAGCCTATTATTTACATACACCTTCTTGATTTTCATCTATCTCCACTATTCTCTGGCTCTATGAGGCCAGAGGTGTCAATCAAATTAGAGGGGGGGGGGAGATAGAGAGAAAACAAGCAAGTGGCAAGGTGAATTTAAATGATTGGCCGCACCGAGCGGCAGGACTTTGTTGAGCAGTCATTTTGTACTGACAGAGTCTCTTTAAGTGTAGCCTGTCACCTTGAGAAGTGCTATTTATCTTCTTAAACTGCAGGTAAATATGATTTAAAGCCTGGTTAGCCTGCTTAATGGAAAAGCATTGGCTACAAGGACAAAATTACATTTTATTCTTCCTGCCGTCACTTGTTTCCTGTCATAGGGTCGGTGCAAGGAGGGAGATTTTAAAGTCACCGCTAGCTACAATGAAAGCGTGCTGTAATTACATCCCAGCACCTTGATTAAGACATCTTCCAAGTAGCCCAACCTCCAACTGTGCTTCACTGAACAACTAACATGGCAGCAACACATGACAACCATGAGATGGTAAAGTTTGTGGTCCGTGCAGGACACTTAGTGTTCATGCATAGACCGGTACATGGACTTCACCAAGAAGTCCGTGTTCTTGTTCAGGTTCGGCACCTTGAACATCAGCTGTTTCCCAAGCTGTAATGTGTATGACAGCGCGAGAAACACCAGTGCACTGATTGGTGGTAAGATCAGTACAGATGAAAGAGTGAGCCAGCAACTGTGACCAGCAGTAAAACATTATCACCGGTCACAGGCATCGGCTGATGAGAGAGTTCTACTCTCATCAGGCTACACCTGTTGACGTTGATAACAGCGAGAGCAGACATCGCTGATGGGAGTATTCATAAGCCGGTGCCTATGCTATAAATAGATAAATTTAAAAAAATAGGGACATTGGGTCTCTTCTATTTTTGATAACCGGTGCAGGTAAATCTGACAACTGCAGGCTGCAACCCCCATCTGTCAGCTTTATCATGGCATGTTATTAACAGTGGATAAATGAATAGTTTTAACCCCTTAGTGACAGAGACAAATTTTAAAAATCTAGCCAGTCTCACTTTATGTGATAATAACTCTGGAACGCTTCAACGAATTCCAGTGATTTTGAGATTATTTTTTCTTGACATTATACTTTATGATAATGATAAATTTAGGTTGATATGTTTTGTGTTTAATTATAAAAAATAGAAATTTGACAAAGATGTAAAAAAAATAGCAATTTTCAAACTTTAAATGATTATCTCTTAATTCAGATAGTCATACCATAGCAAAACATTAATAAATAATAATTCCCACATGTCTGCTTTACATCAGCACCATTTGTACAATGTTATTTTATTTTGTTAGCATTTTAGGAGGTTTAAAAATGTAGCAGTCATTTTTCATTTTTTCATGGAAATTTACAAAGTTATTTTTTTAGGGACCTAACCATGTTTGAAGTGACTTTAAGGGTCCTATATATTGGAAAACCCTCAAAAGTGATAACATTTTAAAAACAGCACCTCTCGACATATTAAATTTGCCATCATGTAGTTTTTTAACCCTTCAGGTGATTTTCAGGAATTAATGCAAAGTGACATGACAGAATTAAAAAGTGTATTTTTACCAACTAAATGTCAATGACTTTTGAACAGGCCACTGGTATGGGCAGACTCTAAGGCCACTAAGACTTGCAGCGCTGGGGTCCTGGGTTCTAATTTCACCCAGGACAACATCTGCAAAGAGTTTGTATGTTCTCTCCGTGTTTGGTGGGTTTCCTCCAGGTTCTCTGGTTTCCTCCCACATTCCAAAGACATACTGATAGGGAATCTAGATTGTGAGCCCCATCGGGGACAGTGATGATAATGTGTGCAAACTGTAAAGCGCTGCGGAATATGTTAGCGCTATATAAAAATAAAGATCAGATCATCATCACTATCTGGTCATGAATTGCCATGGCAAACATCAGGACCACACAATCATGATCTCAGGGTGCCGATGGGAATAAAGAGGGAGAAACCACACTCTTTTAAACATTTATATGATATAGTCATTATTGACAGCAGCATCTAAGGGGTTAAACAGATATGGACGGAGACAACACTGATCATGGCTGATGCAGCTAGTTGTCAGCTATAGTGTACAGCCAACAGCTGCTGAATTGTCACCTGTACGGGAATGCTAGTCTCTTATATCTCTGGTCAGTTAAAAGTCGTATTGACGGTCATTAAGGGTTTAAAACACAGCATGAAGGTTCCCCCATATTTGACAACTAGGCAAGCTAAAGCAAACAACTGGTGGCTGGTATTCTCAAACTCGTAAGAGATCCTCCCCAGCCAAAAAATAGCTGCCCACAGTCGCACACAGACAAGGTGCATATATTAGATGTGCCAATACAGCTGCTTTACCAGGCTTTTCCCACTTGAACTGGTGCGGTGTCAAGTGAAGTAATAATTGTGGTGTTGATGTGAACTGTTTTATGGCCGCTGACATCAAGCCTACCGTAAAGGGGCTTGACTATGGGGTTAGTAATGGATGACTCTTATAGACGCGACTCCATTAACCCCTTCGTGACCCAGCCTATTTTGACCTTAATGACCTGGCCGTTTTATGCAATTCTGACCAATGTCCCTTTATGAGGTAATAACTCAGGAACGCTTCAACGGATCCTAGCGGTTCTGAGATTGTTTTTTGTGACATATTGGGCTTCATGTTAGTGGTAAACTTAGGTCCATAATTTTTGCGTTTATTTGTGAAAAAATGGAAATTTGGTGAAAATTTTGAAAATTTCGCAATTTTCAAATTTTGAATTTTTATTCTGTTAAATGAGAGAGTTATGTGACACGAAATAGTTAATAAATAACATTACCCACATGTCTACTTTACATCAGCACAATTTTGGAAACAACATTTTTTTTGCTAGGAAGTTATAAGGGTTAAAATTTGACCAGCGATTTCTCATTTTTACAACAAAAATTACAAAACCATTTTTTTAGTCACAAAAATGATTTTTAGCAACAATTTTTTTATTTTCCCAAGGGTAAAAACAGAACCTGGACCCCAAAAGTTATTGTACAATTTGTCCTGAGTACGCCAATACCCCATATGTGGGGGGAACCACTGTTTGGGCGCACGACAGGGCTCGGAAGGGAAAGAGCGCACTTTATACCCCCAAGTGCTTCACAGAAGTTTATAACGCAGAGCCGTGAAAATAAAAAATCATTTTTCTTTCCTCAAAAATTAATTTTTAGCCTGCAATTTTTTATTTTCACAAGAGTAACAGGAGAAATTGGACCACAAAAGTTGTTGTCCAGTTTGTCCTGAGTATGCATATACCCCATATGTGGGGGGAACCACTGTTTGGGCACATGTCGGGGCTCGGAAGGGAAGTAGTGATGTTTTGGAATGCAGACTTTGATGGAATGGTCTGCGGGCATCATGTTACGTTTGCAGAGCCCCTGATGTGCCTAAACAGTAGAAACCCCCCACAAATGACCCCGTTTGGGAGACTAGACCCTCCATGGAACTTATCTAGATGTGTGGTGAGCACTTTGAACCCCCAAGTGCTTCACAGAAGTTTATAACGCAGAGCCGTGAAAATAAAAAATCATGTTTCTTTCCTCAAAAATTATGTTTTAGCAAGCAATTTTTTATTTTCACAAGGGTAACAGGAGAAATTGGACCCCAATAGTTGCTGCCCAGTTTGTCCTGAGTATGCTGGTACCCCATATGTGGGGGTAGACCACTGTTTGGGCACATGTCGGGGCTCAGAAGGGAAGTAGCGATGTTTTGAAATGCAGACTTTGATGGAATGGTCTGTGGGTGTCACGTTGCGTTTGCAGAGCCCCTGATGTGCCTAAACAGTAGAAACCCCCCCAGGTGACCCCATTTTGGAAACTAGACCCCCCAAGGAACTTATCTAGATATGTGGTGAGCACTTTGAACCCCAAAGTGCTTCACAGAAGTTTATAACGCAGAGCCGTGAAAATAAAAAATCATTTTTCTTTCCTCAAAAATTATGCTTAGTAAGCAATTTTTTATTTTCACAAGGGTAACAGAAGTGGACCCCAATATTTGTTGCCCAGTTTGTCCTGAGTATGTTAGTACCCCATATGTGGGGGTAAACCACTGTTTGGGCGCACGTCAGGGCTTGGAAGGGAGGGAGCACCATTTGACTTTTTGAACACAAGATTGGCTGGAATCAATGGTGGCGCCATATTGAGTTTTGAGACCCCTGATGTGCCTAAACAGTGGAAACCCTCAATTCTAACTCCAACACTAACCCCAACACACCCCTAACCCTAATCCCAACTCTAGCCATAACCCTAATCACAACCCTAACCCCAACACACCCCTAACCACAACCCTAACCCCAACACATCCGTAACCCTAATCCCAACCCTAAACCTAATCCTAACCCTAATCCCAACCCTAACCCTATTCCCAACCCTAGCCACAACTTTAACCCCAACACACCCCTAACCCTAACTATAACCCTAACCACAAGCCTAATCTTAACCCTATTTCCAACCCTAGCCCTAATTCCAACCATAACTCTAATTCCAACCCTAACCATAAGGCTATGTGCCCACGTTGCGGATTCGTGTGAGATTTTTCCGCACCATTTTTGAAAAATCCACAGGCAAAAGGCACTGCGTTTTACCTGCGGATTTACCGTGGATTTCCAGTGTTTTTTGTGCAGATTTCACCTGCGGATACCTATTGAGGAACAGTTGTAAAACGCTGCGGAATCCGCACAAAGAATTGACATGCTGCGGAAAATACAATGCAGCGTTTCCGCACTGTATTTTCCGCACCATGGGCACAGCGGATTTGGTTTTACATAGGTTTACATGGTACTGTAAACCTGATGGAACACTGCTACGAATCTGCAGCGGCCAATGCGCTGCGGATCCGCAGTCAAATCCGCACTGTGTGCACATAGCCTGATTCTAACCCTAACCCTAGTTCTAACCCTAATTCTAACCCTAACCCTAGCCCTAACCCTAACCCTAGCCCTAACCCTAACCCTAGACCTAACCCTAACCCTAGTTCTAACCCTAACCCTAGTTCTAACCCTAACCCTAGTGGAAAAATAAAAGTAAACATAATTTCTTTACTTTATTATTGTCCCTACCTACGGGGGTGATAAAGGGGGGTTAATTTACTATTTTTTTATTTTGATCACTGTGATCAAAATGTACCTGGAACGAATCTGCCGGGCGCACGGTGCATGCGTTCACCATTTTGGAAGATGGCGGCGCCCATGGAGAAGACGGACAAACACCAGGAGGCTCGGTAAGTATGAGGGGGGGAGATCGGAGCATGGGGGGATCGGAGCACGGGGTGGGATCGGAGCACGGGGGAGCAGACAGGAGGACGGGGGAGCGGACAGGACAATGGAGGGGAGCGGAGCACAGGATGGAGGACTGGGGAGGAGATTGGTGGTGGTGGGGGAGGCAGATCAGGGTTTCAAGCCATGGCCAATGATATTGCAGCATCGACCGTGGCTGGATTGTAATATTTCACCAGTTTTCATAGGTGAAATATTACAAATCGCTCTGATTGGCTGTTTCACTTTTAACAGCCAATCAGAGCGATCGTAAGCATGGGGTGTGAAGCCACCCCCTCTGGGCTGAAGTACCACTCCCCCTGTCCCTGCAGATCGGGTGAAATTGGAGTTCAACCTTTCACCCCATCTGCAGGGATGTGATCCCTCCATGACGCCACATAGGCATCACAGGTCAGATTGGCACCGACTTTCATGACGCCTACGTGGCGTCACAGGTCGGGAAGGGGTTAAAAACCCTTGGTTTTGATGTCAGCAGTCATGAAACAGATGCGCATCAACATCACAACCATTACCCCTACTTGCCACCTCACCAGGGCAAGTGAGAAGAGCCAGGAAAAGCACCAGAATTGGTGCATCTAATAGATTCGCCCTTTCTGGGGTGGCTGTATGCTGCTATTTTTAGGCTCCACACTTTCCTCTCTTTTTTATACTGGGTCTCCTCTTCAGATTGTCCTCTCACACTGTGTCCCCCTATACTGCCCAGTCTCTATACTGTGCCCTTTCATCACACTACTCCTCTGCAGCATACTGTTCCCTCCTTGATGTGGCTTCACACTGTCCCCCATACTGCTTTTTCTCTATACCTCCCCTCACACCTACACTACTTAGCCTCTATTCTGTGTCCGCTCACACTTTTCTCCCCCCAAAGTGTTTCCTCACACCATTCCCCTCAATAGTCTCCTCACATATTTCCCTCCTCGCTCTCCATAGTGTCTCTTCATACATCATTCTTCCCATTCTATTCCCACACCCATTCACCATAGTGCCCACACCCATTCACCATAGTGTTTCTTCACACATTCTCCCCAAACTGTTTCCTCAAATTTCTCCTCCATCTCTCTTCAATTATAATAAAACTTCAGAAGAGCACAAAGACATGCAAAAAGACACACAAATACCTAGACACACAGCCATGCAGAAGCGCGCATACACACACAAAGGCACGCATGCACACATACATACATGTGGACGCAGACACCCATATTTACACATGCAAACATAGTCATGCACATAGAGACATGCATACACACTCGTAGACATGCACACACATAAATGATCATGCAGTCGTGCAGACACATGCAGATATGCACACAAAAATGCACACTCAGACATTCAAACACACATGTGTGCAGACACGCACACACATACAATGAAAAATGCACAAGTAAACACATGCAGACATGCTCACACGAAAACACATGCACGCAGACACATGTGCACACACAGTCATGCATAGAAAAACACAGATACGCATACAGAAATGCACTCTGAGACAAGCATATACACGCAAACATGCACACACACAGGATTGCAGACCCATCTACACACAATTGCACATGTAAACATATGCAAACCAAAGCAGTCACGCACACGTACACATCACATTCACAAGCAGACACAAAAAGACATGCACACACATGCAGAAATGCATACGTAAACACACGCAGACGCACAGAAATGCATATGCAGACAAGCACATGTACACATGCACACCTAGGCAGACACGCACATGCAGACACAAACACACGCTCAGACACACAGACATATACACAGATGTATACACATGTAGGCATATACACAAAAATTCACATACACATACACACATATTGGGGTTTTATCACCTTATAGAGAGAAAACGGGGTTTGGGCTGATAGACCTAGCCAGTTCACCGACTGCCACAGGTGCGCGGAACTCCGTCAGGACTTGACATACATCCACAGGAATACAAAGGCAAGTGTTCCAGCTCCTTAAAACTATGTATGACTATGTATCAGTCAGCATAGATACGATTGGAAAGTCAGTGAAGTGTTAAATCATATGTTAGTCTAAATCTATTTGATTGGTCTATTTTCTGTATAAAAAGCACCATTTGAGATTGGAAGTCTAGCTGTGACAAAGATACATTGTAGGATCAAAACGCGTCGCTGGACTATCAGTGTCTGCTCTGTGCATAGTATTATCCACTTGGGATTCTGCCTATCACCATGTTTTAATTGCTGAAGAATAAAGAAAGTTTTTTAAGGGCAGCACGGTGGCTCAGTGGATAGCACTGCAGCCTTGCAGTGCTGGAGTCCTGGGTTCTAATCCCACCTTGGACAACATCTGCAAGGAGTTTGTATGTTCTCCCCGTGTTTGCATGGGTTTCCTCCGGGCACTCTGGTTTCCTCCCACATTCCAAAGACATACTGATAGGGAATTTAAATTGTGTGCCCCATCGAGGACTGTGATGATAATGTGAGCAAAACTGAAAAGCGCTGTGGAATATGTTAGCGCTATATAAAGATTATTATAATTATTATTATTACCTAAGGAGCTGGAACACTTCCCTTTGCATTCATGTGGATGTAAGTCAAGACCTGAAGGAGTTTTGTGCACCTGTGGCAGTCGGTAAGCTGGCTAGGGCTATCAGCCCAAACCCCTTTTTCTCTCTATATGTTTATATGTTGGACTTGCTGAAGTCTCCCGATATATCCCCATAAGCATGAATACAGTATATATTATATGCATAAAATGACAATTTGAAGTGGATAATTGCACATACCGGCACTGCACTTTTAAAAGCACAATAAGTATGTCTGCGCCCTGTTCTATATCTTGCTCCAAGGCTAGGAGCAAAAAAGCTGCACAGGTTTTTGGTGATGAACTGATAAAAACTGGAGACTTTTTTAATTTCACCTCATATATGACACAATTTGAAAAACTAGCTCTACAAGATACAAAAATTTGGTGGGATTTTACTACACTACAAAATTATGTAGCAAAAGAAATGGTTCCTAGAGGCATACGCCTTAAAAAATTTAAAAATTACCCACCATGGTATATAGTGTAGATAGAGTTCCAAGAAGAATGGAGCCAAATTCTTACCAACTGCTCCTTGAGCTTAATGAAACTAATTATAAAATACGAAGAAATCAAGCTTGTGGAGATTCAAGGAGAAATAGAAACTATCAACAAATCAGTGGAAGAATTTAAGATGCTTTCACAATATGATTCATCAATAGAAAAAATGAAAAATAATTTGTCTGCACAAGAGGAAGATATAATTAACCGAAAAAAGAAGAAATTCTCATGAGATTTAAATGACTATGCCACTGGCAAGACATATGAATGGGGTCAATGAGAGAGAACACCAATAACTCCCAAATCTATTTTGAAATATAGTCAGACTCATGTCAATCCGACTAATAAGCCACATGTGGCATTCACTTCATCTGATCCAGACTCCTCAGATACCAATGGCAGTGTATCGGATACCTCTCTGAATGCCACGGGAAGGAACACCAATAGAAGATTCTTTCAAGCCTCAAAAAATGCAAGAGGAGGGCTGGTAGGAAACACCTTAAACGATCACGGCATGACAACACGATACAGAAAGAAGAAACTAAGGAATCAAATGTGAACAGTGTGCTAAACCTTTCCTCTCAATTACTTTCAGACGATCAGATTCAGGTTCTGTCTTTGGGATTGAACTTTGTACCAGATCTACAATTTGATCTTTTTTCTACAATTATAGACATTATTAAATTGCTACGTAATTTGACAGTCAAAAAACATTTCTTTAATGAAGAAGATAATTCACAATTAAGAACAGAAACTTATAATGTCAATGAATATCATAAATTGAGATTTGAGGAACAAATGGTACTACTCAACCTGCAAGATTTACAAACCCCTAATGAAAATAATGTTGTTATTAATCAATCCCAATATTTGGATGTAAAAAACCCATATTTTTACCCTATTCATAGTAGGGTTGAAGGTATGGACAGATGTCAAGAAACCATAGAACGGGAATTGAAAAAACTAGATAACAAACTTAGCGAAGCTAAAAGTAATAATAAGAAAGAAAACCTATTCCATAAGCAAAAAAAGGCATTATTAGAATTAGAAAAATGACCAACATTATAATAAAGCGAAGTGACAAAGGTGGAATGGTTGTTGTTTTAAATACTATAGACTACAAAAATAAAATGATGGAACTATTATCAGATACAGAAACCTACATAAAACTAAATAGTAACCCAAGCATAGATTTTGAAAATAAAATTAATAAAATTATTCAGGAGGATTTTGTTTTGGGTGTGCTAAGCAAAAAACAGGCTGATTTTTTGATGGTATTGGATCTAATTTGGCCAATAATCTATGGTTTGCCTAAGACACACAAAAATGCAGGTATTCCACCTATGAGACTGATTGTTTCGGGGATCGGCTACATTAATGAACACCTATGTGAATGGGCTGATTCCCTCTTGCAACCAATAGTGCAAAAATTACCAGGATATCTAAAAGATTCTAGAGATATCCTAGGTGCGCTATATAAAAAAAACTTGGCAAAAGGAATATCTATGGCTTAGCTGTGATGTAGCATCTCTGTATACTTGCATTTCTCATGAATTAGCAATGGAGGCATTAACATTTTTTCTGGAAAATAATAGTAATTATTCTGATGATCTGGTAAATTATTTACTACTAATCATTTTTTTTCTGCTGAAACATAATGTTTTCTCCTTCGACAATGACATTTATTTCCAAAAAGCAGGAGTTCCGATGGGTGCCAAATACTCACCATCATTAGCAAATATTACGATGGCGTTTTGGGAACGTAAATATATTTACTCCACTGACAATCCTTTTACATCGGCACTCATATGGTATGGCAGATACATTGATGACATCTTGATCATAAGGGGTGGAGATGTATCTACCATACCAAATTTTGTGGATTATTTAAATTTCAACAATATACATAATTGTAATTGTAATATACGTTAAAGTATAACAATACTTCAATCTCATTTCTGGATCTTGAACTTTGTAGCAATGTAGGGAAATTAATTGTAAGTAAAACTTATCACAAACCCCTAAAGGGTAATACAATACTACATGCTTATAGCAGCCACCCAAAACACACACTTAAATATATTCCAGTGGGGGATCATATCAGAATGAAAAGAAACTGCTCTAATGCTGATGATATGAATACTGAATTTGACACTTTGCATCAAAAGTTACAAAAACGCAAGTATCCAAACTGGACTCTGGAAAGAGCCAGGAAATTGGTTTCGACCAAAAAAAGAGATGATTTTATAGAGCTAAAACATGATTTAACTGAATTCTCAAAAAAATCGAAGAATAAGAAACCTTACGTTTGTCTACGATATAGCCCTGAATTTAATGATATTAAAAAAGTTATAAAAAAATGTCTTCCAATATTACATGAAGATGACATGGTAGCAAAGATTCTTGAGTCGACACCGAACATAGTAGCAAGAAGGGCTCCCACTATGTTAGGGCTAGTGGAACGCACCAAATGGATATAGAGACTTTATTATAATATATGCATTCGCAGCCCGGGGTCCACCGTGCAGGAGAACCTGCTGCTAGCAAATGGCAGAACTAAATGGTGGTATGAGCTACCTCTGTTACTTCACAGAGTAGCCGTGAACTCAAAGCACTTCACAGTGGCACAGGCTAACTACCCAAACCAGAGCAGCCAGTGGTCATGCATGCACACAAAACTCCTCGCCGGAGGTGCCAGCATGCTAGGGCCTTATTTCAGCCAGGTCCCTGAATACTCAAACACACAAACTCCTCGCCAGAGGTGCCAGCATTCTAGGGGCTTATTTCAGCCGGGTCCCTGAACACAATCATACGTGACCACACTGGCGCAAAGTACAACATAGAACAATACTAGCGCATGGCCGTGTGGCCATGCGAGCCTTAAATAGTTGCAGCACGTACAGGACCTTCCTAGAAGGACCAATGAGAGGCTGCCACAGAGCATGAGCACCTACAGGACCTTCCTGAAGGACCAATGGCCTTAGCTGCAGTGTCTGATCATGTGACCCTCGATCTCCACTGAGAGATCTTACTCTGGGCATGCTCAGAACGAGAAAAGCAGGACTTAGTCCCAGAAGCATCTGCTCACCGCTGCCCAGCACTGACTTCAATGGCAGAAGCAGGAAAAGCAGCAGTAACTCTCTGTACAGAGTCAGACTGAGCGAGACGCTGGGACCGACGTCTCCGCTGAGCAGGCTCCACTGCGGCAGGAGAAGAATGGGAGACCGCAGCGGAGATGGCCCGAGATTCCCCCTGTGCAGAGGTGGGAACTCGACCCCTAACACACTATTGGCAATAAAGTCTCACCATGGGCTTTCTCATCAAAATCACCTGTGCAGAAATGGTTAAATTTGAAGGGTTTTTAAAGTGTGGAAAGAATAACTGCAGAATGTGCAAACATGCTCAAAAAACAAAAATATTCTCTAAATACAATGAAAAGCAAATTTATAACATTAATCAATTCATTAACTGCAACACAACAAATGTAGTATATAAAATTGAATACACAATATGTCATGTAATGTATATAGGATGTACTACCTGAAAACGCGGATTTCAGAGATATAATTAATCATACCCAAAATATTTCAATGGCCTCCAAACATTTAATTGAACAACACAACGGGAATGTTTCATCCTTAATAATTTTAGGTTTGGAATATCTTAAAAACTCCAAACGAGGAGGAGATGTTAAAAGACGCTTATTGACGTGAGAGGCATTTTGGATATTTAATTTGGGAACAAGATATCCCAATGGTCTCAACAAAAAGAATGAATTAATGTTCCGCTACTGATTGTGTCTTCTATTGTGATGTTTATTTTAAGTGTCATATTCATTTATGTCTTTTATACTGTTATTCACATCAAAATTTCGGTGCAATGTATCAGTCAGCATAGATACGATTGTAAAGTCAGTGAAGGGTTAAATCGCATGTTAGTCTATATCTATCTGTGTTATGACCCCAATGGCGAGGGTCTCAGAGATATCAGCAAGTCTGTGAAGTACAAAAATCCAGCTCATAGGGCAGTGGTAACTGGGTTGACCATATATCTACTCCTAACGCCAACACTAGAAGTAGCCGGGGAACATGCCTACGTTGGTCGCTAGATGTCTCGCGCCAGCCAGAGGACTAACTACCCCTAGAAGAGGAAAACAAAGACCTCTCTTGCCTCCAGAGAATAGACCCCAAAAGTTGGATACAAGCCCCCCACAAATAATAACGGTGAGGTAAGAGGAAATGACAAACACAGAGACGAACTAGGTTTAGCAAAGAGAGGCCCACTCACTAATAGCAGAATGTAGTAAGATAACTTATATGGTCAACAAAAACCCTACAAAAATCCACACTGGGGATTCAAGAACCCCTGAACCGTCTAACGGCCCGGGGGGAGAACTCCAGCCTCCCTAGAGCTTCCAGCAAGGATAGGATACAGATTATGTACAAGCTGGACAAAAATGCAAACAAAAACAATAGCAAAAAGCAAGAAAGCAGACTTAGCTTAATCAAGCAGGAACCAGGATCAGTAGACAAGAGCACTACAGATTAGCTCTGATATCAACGTTGCCAGGCATTGAACTGAAGGTCCAGGGAGCTAATATAGCAACACCCCTGACCTAACGACCCAGGTGAGCATACAAGGGATGATAGACATACCCAGAGTAAAAACACTAGTAGCCACTAGAGGGAGCCAAAAGGTAAATTCACAACAGTACCCCCCCCTTAGTGAGGGGTCACCGAACCCTCACCAAGACCACCAGGGCGATCAGGATGAGCGGCGTGAAAGGCGCAAACTAAATCGGCCGCATGCACATCAGAGGCGACCACCCAGGAATTATCCTCCTGACCATAGCCCTTCCACTTGACCAGGTACTGAAGCCTCCGCCTGGAGAGACGAGAATCTAAGATCTTCTCCACCACGTACTCCAACTCGCCCTCAACCAACACCGGAGCAGGAGGCTCAGCAGAAGGAACCACAGGCACAACGTACCGCCGCAACAAGGACCTATGAAATACGTTGTGAATGGCAAACGACACCGGAAGATCCAGGCGAAAGGATACAGGATTAAGGATCTCCAATATCTTGTAAGGACCAATGAATCGAGGCTTAAATTTGGGAGAGGAGACCTTCATAGGAACAAATCGAGAAGACAGCCATACCAAATCCCCAACACGAAGTCGGGGACCCACACCGCGGCGGCGATTGGCAAAACGCTGAGCCTTCTCCTGTGACAACTTCAAGTTGTCCACCACATGATTCCAGATCCGCTGCAACCTATCCACCACAGAATCCACTCCAGAACAGTCAGAAGGCTCCACATGTCCCGAGGAAAAACGAGGATGGAAACCGGAGTTGCAGAAAAATGGCGAAACCAAGGTGGCAGAACTAGCCCGATAATTAAGGGCAAATTCAGCCAACGGCAAGAAGGTCACCCAATCATCCTGATCAGAAGAGAAAAAACACCTCAAATACGCCTCCAGAATCTGATTAGTTCTTTCCGTTAGTCTGTGGATGAAAAGCGGACGAAAACGACAAATCAATGCCCATCCTACCACAAAAGGATCGCCAGAACCTGGAAACAAACTGGGATCCTCTGTCCGACACAATATTCTCAGGAATGCCGTGCAAACAAACCACGTTCTGGAAGAACACAGGAACCAGATCAGCAGAGGAAGGCAGCTTAGGCAAAGGAACCAGATGGACCATCTTGGAGAAACGATCACATATCACCCAGATGACAGACATGCCTTTAGACACCGGGAGATCCGAAATGAAATCCATAGAGATGTGTGTCCAAGGTCTCTTCGGGACAGGCAAGGGCAAGAGCAACCCGCTGGCACGAGAACAGCAAGGCTTAGCTCGAGCACAAGTACCGCAGGACTGCACAAATGACCGCACATCCCTTGACAAGGAAGGCCACCAAAAGGACCTGGCCACCAGATCTCTGGTGCCAAAAATTCCCGGGTGCCCTGCCAACACTGAGGAATGAACCTCGGAAATGACTCTGCTGGTCCATTTAGCAGGCACAAACAATCTGTCAGGTGGACAAGAGTCAGGCCTATCAGCCTGAAATCTCTGCAACACACGTCGCAGATCTGGAGAAATCGCTGACAAGATAACTCCTTCCTTAAGAATACCCTCAGGTTCAGCGACTCCAGGAGCGTCAGGCACAAAGCTCCTAGACAGAGCATCGGCCTTCACATTCTTATAACCTGGTAAATACGAGACCACAAAGTCAAAACGGGAGAAAAACAATGACCAGCGGGCCTGTCTAGGATTCAGGCGTTTAGCAGACTCGAGATACATCAAATTTTTGTGATCAGTCAAGACCACCACCCGATGCTTAGCACCCTCGAGCCAATGACGCCACTCCTCAAATGCCCACTTCATGGCCAATAACTCCCGATTGCCCACATCATAATTTCGCTCTGCCGGCGAAAACTTCCTAGAGAAAAAGGCACAAGGTTTCATAGTAGAGCAACCAGGGCCTCTCTGCGACAAAACGGCCCCTGCCCCAATCTCCGAAGCATCCACCTCAACCTGAAAGGGAAGTGAGACATCAGGCTGGCACAAAACAGGCGCCGAAGTAAACCAGCGTTTCAACTCCTGGAAAGCCTCCACGGCAGCAGGAGCCCAGTTAGCTACATCAGAGCCTTTCTTGGTCATATCCGTCAGCGGTTTAACAACGCTAGAGAAATTTGCGATAAAACGACGGTAGAAGTAGCAAAACCCAAGAACTTCTGAAGACTCTTAACTGATGAGGGTTGAGTCCAATCATGAATAGCTCGGACCTTGACTGGATCCATCTCCACAGCAGAAGGGGAAAAAATGAACCCCAAAAAGGGAACCTTCTGTACACCAAAGAGACACTTTGAGCTTTTTACAAACAAAGAATTTTCACGCAAAATCTCAAAAACCATCCTGACCTGCTCCACATGCGAGTCCCAATCATCAGAAAAAAACAGAATATCATCCAGATAGACAATCAAAAATTTATCCAGATACTTCCGGAAAATGTCATGCATGAAGGACTGAAAAACTGAAGGTGCATTAGAGAGCCCAAATGGCATCACCAAGTACTCAAAATGACCTTCGGGCGTATTGAATGCGGTTTTCCATTCATCGCCCTGCCTAATGCGCACAAGGTTGTACGCACCACGAAGGTCTATCTTGGTGAACCACTTGGCACCTTTAATCCGGGCAAACAAATCTGACAACAACGGCAAAGGATACTGAAATTTGACAGTGATCTTATTTAAAAGCCGATAGTCAATACAAGGCCTCAAAGATCCGTCCTTTTTGGCCACAAAAAAGAATCCCGCACCAAGAGGGGAAGAAGAAGGACGGATATGCCCCTTCTCAAGAGACTCCTTGATATATGAATGCATCGCGGTATGTTCAGGTACCGACAGATTAAACAGTCTCCCCTTAGGAAACTTACTGCCAGGGATCAAATCTATTGCACAGTCACATTCCCTATGAGGAGGCAGTGCACTGGACTTAGACTCGCTGAAGACATCCTGATAATCAGACAAATACGCCGGAACTTCCGAAGGCGTAGAAGAAGCAATAGACAAGGGCAGGGAATCTCCATGAATTCCATGGCAGCCCCAACTTGACACTGACATAGCCTTCCAGTCCAAGACTGGATTATGGGTCTGTAACCATGGCAAACCCAAAACAACCAAATCATGCATTTTATGCAGAACAAGAAAACGTATTACCTCCCGATGTTCGGGAGTCATGCACATGGTAACCTGTGTCCAAAACTGCGGTTTATTTTTTGCCAATGGCGTAGAATCAATACCCCTAAGAGGGATAGGATTTTCCAATGGCTCAAGAACAAATCCGCAGCGCTTGGCAAATGACAGATCCATAAGGCTCAGGGCCGCACCTGAGTCCACAAACGCCATGACAGGATACGATGACAGTGAGCAAATCAAAGTTACAGATAGAATAAATTTAGGTTGCAAATTACCAATGACGACCGGACTAACAACTTTAGTAAGACGTTAAGAGCATGCTGAGATAACATGTGTAGAATCACCACAGTAGTAACACAAGCCATTCTGGCGTCTATGAATTTTCCGCTCATTTCTAGTCAGGATTCTATCACATTGCATTAATTCAGGTGCCTGTTCAGACAATACCATGAGGGAATTTGCGGTTTTGCGCTCCCGCAACCGCCGGTCGATTTGAATAGCCAGGGCCATAGAATCATTCAGATCTGTGGGAATGGGAAAACCCACCATCACATTCTTAATTGCTTCAGAAAGACCATTTCTAAAATTTGCAGCCAATGCACACTCGTTCCACTGGGTCAGCACGGACCATTTCCGAAATTTTTGGCAATACACTTCAGCCTCGTCCTGGCCCTGAGACATAGCCAGCAAGGCTTTTTCTGCCTGAATCTCAAGATTGGGTTCCTCATAAAGCAAACCGAGCGCCAGAAAAAACGCATCAATATCAGCCAATGCCGGATCTCCTGGCGCCAGCGAGAAAGCCCAATCCTGAGGGTCGCCCCGTAAAAAAGAAATAACAATCTTCACTTGCTGAGCGGAGTCTCCAGAGGAACAGGGTCTCAGGGACAAAAACAATTTACAATTATTCCTGAAATTTCTAAACTTAAATCGGTCTCCGGAAAACAGTTCAGGAATCGGTATCTTAGGTTCTGACATAGGATTTCTGGTAACATAATCTTGTATGCCCTGCACACGAGCAGCAAGCTGGTCCACACTTGTAATCAAGGTCTGGACATTCATGTCTGCAGCAATCACAAGCCACTCAGAGGTAAAGGGGAAAAGAAAAAAAAAATGAGAGAGAGAAAAAAAAACTCAGAACTTTCTTTCTTATAATCCCGCTTCTGCAATGCATTTAACATTTAATACTGTCCTGGCAAACTGTTATGACCCCAATGGCGAGGGTCTCAGAGATATCAGCAAGTCTGTGAAGTACAAAAATCCAGCTCATATGGCAGTGGTAACTGGGTTGACCATATATCTACTCCTAACGCCAACACTAGAAGTAGCCGGGGAACATGCCTACGTTGGTCGCTAGATGTCTCGCGCCAGCCGGAGGACTAACTACCCCTAGAAGAGGAAAACAAAGACCTCTCTTGCCTCCAGAGAATAGACCCCAAAAGTTGGATTCAAGCCCCCCACAAATAATAACGGTGAGGTAAGAGGAAATGACAAACACAGAGATGAACTAGGTTTAGCAAAGAGAGGCCCACTCACTAATAGGATTAGAACACAGTAATACCAAAAATATCAAAGATATATCTCATATATTTCCAATAGTGAAATCACCAGTACTTAAGTATACTGTGTAAGTTGGTGACTACCACCACCTAGTGGGAAAGAAAAGCCCAAACACCCTTCTATGGATTACCAGAAAGTCTCAAAACAAGGAACTATATTTAAAATATACCTTTATTCAAACAAAATACATAGGAGTAGCAACATATAATAAAATACATAAAAATTTCATCAATAATAAAATCAATCAATAGATCCAATAGAGCGTCTACCCGGGACTCGGCCATCTAATAAGGTATATTTTGGTCATATCTGTATAGTCCCCCTCCAAGCTCATAGCACATATTGATGTCCTCACATGGTATTGATTAAGCTGAGGACTGTGGCACATTGCACTTTCTTTTCCTACTGCTGTCATTTTGCACAGATATTTTTAAGCACTATTGCACTTTCAGCATAATGCTATAGAGTAAGTGCACTGCACGATCTATTTGATTTATTGTGTGATAAATATATGATTACAGCACATCTTGCACTTTTTTCGGTTTGTATTTTATATTTTTTTATTTGAGCAGCGAGGATCAGGATCTATATATATATATTTTTACCTTGGCCGGCATATTATATGCACTTATTTTTGTCCTGTGGTTGGATCTATTGATTGATTTTATTATTGATGAAATTTTTATGTATTTTATTATATGTTGCTACTCCTATTTTGTTTTGTATTTTGTTTGAATAAAGGTATATTCTAAATATAGTTCCTTGTTTTGAGACTTTCTGGTAATCCATAGAAGGGTGTTTGGGCTTTTCTTTCCCACTCACTAATAGCAGAATGTAGTAAGATAACTTATATGGTCAACAAAAACCCTACAAAAATCCACACTGGGGATTCAAGAACCCCCGAACCGTCTAACGGCCCGGGGGGAGAACTCCAGCCTCCCTAGAGCTTCCAGCAAGGATAGGATACAGATTATGTACAAGCTGGACAAAAATGCAAACAAAAACAATAGCAAAAAGCAAGAAAGCAGACTTAGCTTAATCAAGCAGGAACCAGGATCAGTAGACAAGAGCACTACAGATTAGCTCTGATATCAACGTTGCCAGGCATTGAACTGAAGGTCCAGTGAGCTAATATAGCAACACCCCTGACCTAACGACCCAGGTGAGCATACAAGGGATGATAGACATACCCAGAGTAAAAACACTAGTAGCCACTAGAGGGAGCCAAAAGGTAAATTCACAACAATCTGATTGGTCTATTATCTGTATAAAAAGCACCATTTGAGATTGGAAGTCTAGCTGTGATGAAGATCCATTGTAGGATCGAAACGCGTCGCTGGACTATCAGTGTCTGCTCTGTCATACTATTATCCACTTGGGATTCTGCCTATCATCATGTTTTAATTGCTGAAGAATAAAGAAAGTTTTTTAAGGAGCTGGAACACTTGCCTTTGTATTCCTGTGTTATTACATTACCTTGGCTTGTCTCCCATCCAGCACACATGCTCAATTCAAGTGCTTCTACGGTGGGAAGCAGTAGTGCTGGGCGTGCTAGGTGACGTCACTTTTAGCAGCCGAGGCTGCATCTATGTCTGCTGATAGTCAGACGTGCATCTGATCCCTGCTCCCTGGCCCAGCCCGCCACTGTTTTGTGCATCGCAGCGGTTGAGCTGCATGTGTGTGCCCCTACTCACTTAAAGGGCGCGCAGCCACTATTTATTTTTTTTCTCCTCTCTCTCCTCAGCAAGGTTCCACCGGGGATTTCACCTGCACCCCTCTAGTCCTATCTGACCCTGTGTACATCAATATATCTCGGAAAGGAATAGCTGTGAACACTTTTACACTGCAAATTCTATTTTCACTGGAGTTGGACCAGTCTTTTACTATGAGACAGACACAAATTATCTTCCAGTATCAGGCACCAGAGCATTTAACCCATTTTCCTATCCATGCAAATTTGTATACTCTTAAGTAAATAAAAGTTGCCTGAACAAAAACATTGACCTTCCCAATATGTTTTCCCCTCCAGAGCTTTGGGATAGGGAATTACGTAAAAGAAGCATTTGGAAAATATGTAATGCAAGCTAGAAAAAGCAATACATTTCAGTGAACAGCATGATAAATAATCCATTGCTTTAGAAGACAGAGGTGAAGGAATATTGTGTGGACTATGTCAGACAACGGTGATAGCCTTGTGTTGCTGATAATTCAGACCCAGTAATATATGCTATTTTTACTACAGTCAGAGAAGCAGCTGAACAATAAACTTCAGACTCTTGAGAGAGGTCAGGACCTAAACTCCTAATATCTTCAGTAAAGAGCCCAATGGCACTATTCCTCTTACGCACTGAAATTGTCGTGCAGCCTCTTGAACTCTAAAAACTCTAGATAATGTTTTCTGGTTCTGAAATGCCCAGATAAGGAACATGGGAGGTTATTTGTATTACACAGTTTACTATTTGACAAAACCCAGGGGAGGAGATGTATAAAGAAAAGGGATTATTCTTGTGATGAATAACTATAAACCTTAATGCTCTTATCTGAAAAATAAAAACAGTCTTGCAGATTTATTTGCAACAAGAACAAAACCCAACACAGCACTAGATTAGGATATATTTATTTTTTCATATGTATTAATCTCTACATGTATTAATCTATGTATTATTTGAACCCCTTTCCAAGTAATAGCTGATTTTTAAAGGCACAAGAAAGGCTTAGTTTGTATAAGGCCGGAGTCACACATACCATATAAAAAAATCAGTCCGTATTTCATGGCCGAGAATCGCAGAAATGTTCCCTGAACAGTGATCCGTATGTCATCCATGTGCAATGCGAGGATGTGATTTTCTCGCATCTAAGCAACCGTGTGACATCCGTATGGCAAGATTTTCTCGCCGGCTTGCAAAATGGGCATATAATGGATTCTGGCCAAGAAAATCATGAACAAATAAAGTGGAAGCCTATTTATTGGCTCCACAAGTTCCATCCTACAAGTGAAAAAATTGTGTGGTCTCTCGCACAATTTTCTTCACCAGAGAGGGAAAGCCAATAGCTGGGGCCAATATTTGTTGCCTGGGAAGGAGTTCATACCCATGGATCTTCCCAGGCTATGAATATCAGACTGCAGCTGTATATTTAGCCTTTACTGGCTATTCTAATAGGGGGACTCCCCCCAAAAAATGATGTGAGGTTCCCCTATAATTAATAGCCAGAAAGGCTACACAGACAGCTGCGGACTGATGTTCATAGCCTAGGAAGAGGCAATGGATATTGACCTTCCGGCTACAAATACCAGCACCCAGCCACCCCAAAAAAGACGCATCTATAAGATGTGCCAATTCTGGCACTTACCCTCTCTCTTCCCATTGCCCTGTAGCAGTGGCATATGGGGTAATAAGTGGTTAATGTCACCTTGCTATTGTAAGGTGACATTAAGCCCGATTAATAATGGAGTGCAGTCAATAAGACACCTATCCATTATTAATCCAATAATATGAAAGGGTTAAAAAATACACACACATTAAGAATAAAGTCTTTTAATGAAATAATTAAACACACAGGTTTTCCATCTTTATTGCACTCCCAATCCAAGCAGAGCCCTCATTTGTGATGGAAATATATATATCATGTAGATCTCACTTGCATGTATACTCCTCTATAATCATATAGACTCATATATCCACAGCTAATATATACTTAGCTAGTTTATAATCAATTGCTCGACTTGAGCACATGAGTTAGGCCAGATGGTTCCTCGGTACTTTCCAGACACCCAAAAAGCGGAACAATACCAGATGTATTAAGTGATGATCAGATGTCTCAACTTTGTCCTAGAGGCAGAGAGCTACACTTTAGTTGCTTAATCAGCATCCATATGTGCATTAATCACAATATTCCATATATATTTAGATAACCAATAACAGAGGAGCTAGACAATATGGTAATTAACTAACCACCCCTAACCACCCCTTTCTATATGCAATTATAAATCCATGTATGTACAATAAATCATCAGTATTGATGGAATGTTTTTCTGTCACAATGGTGTACAGTCCATTCTTGATGAGCGCTCAAAATACTCAGTCTTATTGGGAATGACCGCAGCACACACAGGGATAGATTTATCCAAACCAAATTTCTATAACACATTCTCCTGTAAAAATAAAAAATAAAAAAGCAACAATATCCCATACCTGTCCGCTGTACAGGTAAGTGCCCCGCTGCAATCCATCTCAAGGGGTTAAATAGTTTACAACCGAGAGTGGTGCTAATCCTACCGCACCGGCTGTAAACCACTGTGTAATGAATGAAAAGCTGCCTGGGCAGCCTCCCCGCCTGACCGGACATGAACTCTGTAGCGTGGGAAAGTTTCTGAACTTTTTCCCATGCTACCAAGTTCACCTCAGGTCAGGCTGTGAGTCTGCGCATGCTCAGTGATATCAGCGATAGACACATGAGGTGAACTCAGCAGCGTGGGAAAAAGTTCAGAAACTGTTAAACGTTCTCCGATCAATAAATATTTACCGATCAAGAACTGCCAGGGACTGAGTTGCATGAATAACTTGTCACACAGGCGGGTCCCAGGCGGCTTCTCCATGCCTGCATGCTTGTATAGCCAAAGGCTTGCAAGTCACTGTCAGCAGGTGGAGAGAAGCTGCCAGCTATCCACCTGTACAACTAGTCATCCATGCGACTCGGTCCCCGTCAGCTATTAAAAATGTGTTTTTTTCTGAAACATCACAAAATTTCAGATACAAATATTCCTGGCTGGGATACTACAGCCAGTGGCTGATACATGCTGCCCACAGTTTGAGCAGCAGGTAGCAGTTCCCTCCAAACCTTGTTTCAAACAGCAATATTTCATGGTGTTTACATGGACCACAATTCCTGGATTGCCTACGGATATCAAAACCCAAATTTACTGCCTCTTACATGCCTATGAGGCTATAAGTTTGGGCTACTAAACCAGAGAACAGTCTGGGCACTGTAGTTGATATAGAGAGCATGAAAATACAGCCTTCTGAACCTAAACTTACTCTTTATCAACTCCTTTGGGGGGCAGTAAAAAAAATAAAGCAATTCCGTGATTTTTGTTTTTTTACATTTTAAAGTTTCCTATATTCATTGTGTGGTAAATAAATAATATGTTACTTTTTTCTGTGAATCACTATGATGCTAAATTTATATTCCAACATTGTAAACTGTTTGTGCAGCCTAAGTCTCAACCTATGTTCACACTGACAGATTACACGTCACATGATATATAACACTAAGACCTCACTAAAAGGTTAACTTATCTGCATTAAGTATAGTTATGACACTGAAGAACTGATTAATTCAATCTTAAATGATATTTTTTCCAATTATGATTGTAAGCTTATCTCAATTCTCCCAGCTAACGCTTCTTATAGTTATAGGGCGAGTATGGTAATATGGTTGTGAGGCCACAGCTTGGTCTAAAAAGAATCATTTGCTTGTTTCTCAACACTTATGGAAATCATTAAAAAAGCACTAAAACAAATATAACATACAAATCAATATAATGAATGTTGAGTGCAATATGACTGTTAATTGTAAAACAATACAGATTTATTGCTGCAAATGTAAATGAGCACATATAAATGCACAACAATCATCAATACCATCACAGCAATTATAGAGGATCAATCAGTGGATAAGGCAACAATTGTAAGTGGTGTTCTAGATGAAAAATATCACAGCACAAAGTTAATTTGGAGTGTAAGTGTGGGAAGAATTAAACATACTTGTAAAATATCTAACTGTAATAAAAACTAAATAAAAGCATAACAAATCATAGTCCAAATCATGAAAAATGGCTAAATTATTTTCATATAGCAATAAGAATAATAATTGCCATCACATTTTTAGATTTTTTTTATTTGGGTGCATTATATTTGGATGAATATCTTAAATGCATTCTTACATCCAAATACACGTCACCACATTTGTATTTCCCTCACCTTTATTCCTTTACACATACAGATATTTTTACATGATTTTATCCCTTGTATGCTAATACACCTGCTGTTTCCTGATAACTATGTGTGTGAACAAGAACCTATCTGCAAAATCCAAGTTTTCCATACAGTTAGTCAGTCTCCTTTTCCTGCTAGTCAGTAACCTTGGTCTTGTCTCCCGTGTCAGCAAACCTGCCCCCTGAGATGGGCAGCTGCTGTATTGGTGCCTGCCTAGGAGTGGTATCTGGTGGCTACCTACAACCAAGTCTGTCTCCACCATCAGGAGCTACAGCAAACACCAGGTATCTTCTTACCTATGCCTCTTCCAGGGCCGGCCCTGTGGCATCTGCAGGCTTTACAACATAAATCATATTTTGTGAACAAAGGGTAGTTGTGGTACTTCCACACTTATAAAATATATTTACACAGTGCAAAACCTGACAAACAATACAAGCAGGGTCATCCATACACCCTACAAGGCACCAACTGTAATATATCATTCAAATATTGGGGGCAAAGTGGAGTCAAAAGGAGAGCCTCATAAAAAAATAAGAAAGTGTAGTTTTGGAACTATTAATCTCATAAATGCTTTGCACACATTGCACAGCCAGGAAAAAAATTATAAGGAAGGTCATCCAGTCATCCATAGACCCATAAAGGCAACAATTAGTGGGCCTCATTCAAATAATTTGAAAGTGTATTTGATGTTCTCCCACACTCATATATTCTTTACAGAAAGTGCAAAGCCAGGAAAAAATAATAAGTGTAAGGTTTCCGGATGTTCTGTGGAGCCTGTTTTGCCCTCATCCAAGATGGAGTCTGGTACTTTGCCCTGTCCTTGAACTTCATGTCAGTTCTGTTATTTAAGTCTGGGTTAGGAAATACTCCTTGCCTGGGTATTTTGTTCAGGAACAAACCTTTCTGTGCTCTTCTTCTTAAGTTCTTTCACTCCTTTTCCCTTTACTTAGGTTCGGCTCCACTGCACGATCAGATAGAGCCCACGTAACTTTTCACAAACAGACATGTTGTTTTCTTTTTTTGCTCATGACCAGATGAATACCTTGCATGGGCTGTTTGTCGGGTGTATTAGCGGCTTAATGATTTACTGGCACACTAATCTCTCTGAACTCAGAATAAATCACTAAAACAGGATGAATTAGACGAAAAGCAGGATGGCAATGAAATAGCGATTATACAGGTTGATAGCATTTTTTTGTAGCTTCGTAGTCTTTCTCTTGATCGTTCACGGGTACTTCATTCATAATTTGGCCCAAGAAAATGACAGAAGGAATTCTCCATGATTCGTTCCAAGTGAGGATATAATGATTATTTTATCATTGTTTTTAAAAATCTCACCACAATCATCAAAACTAGTACCTTATTAGAAGAATCCATTAAAGAAAAAATAATCCCAAAAGGAGAATTTTATTGTTATATTTTATTAATTTTATTAAAATTTACATTTTAAAAAAACATTATTTAATAAATAATTGTAAATATACATGAATTTTATATAGAAGGGTGTTGGTCGATTCCATTCATCAGGAACTACTTCTCTCGTGGCGAGATGTATAGTGGAGGGAGCAGAATGGGGATTGTTTATACCCCCAAACAAGTTCTTGTCCCGTCATTACGCACACATTTTCTTTTTTATTTTTTCTTCCGTCCTGGACTCTGAAAAATGATTGAAACTGTATTAAATTGTTCATCAATTGTAATCATGATACCAACGATTTACAAACATGTTAAAAATAGCTTATTCTAATGTAATATGGCTTTTTTGAACTTTGACATTGTCTGTCACATGTCAGAAGATTGTTTGGCGCCGTTTTTTGAATTTTGTATGTATATAAGCGAGGCAACAGTACGATGTGCCATATCTTTGTGTGGAAACTTCCTGAAGAAGAAGCCATGAGCTTCGAAACGCGTTGAATAAACCACCCGAACACCTTACAACTATATCTGGATTCATTATTTGTTACAGCAGTGCAGATTTTATCCACATTCATCTATTATAGCATTTTCTTTTGGCAGACAAAAGCGCCTGTTAGTTATGACTCCCCTTCGGCATGAAAAATCTGCTTGGACAAGACATTAGCGGTAGGGCAGCACAACACCTCCAAGGCATAGAGGGACAGCTCATCTCAGGTGTTCGGCTTTGAGACCCAATAGCTGAAGGTCACAGGGGAATTAGGGAGTGTGTTGAATTTGTTGGCCAGGTATTACTTGAATATCTTTAAAACATTTCACTCCGTGTCAAAAATACCCGGTCATCAGGGCCTGGATGCTGGCAGCATGTGAAAAAATTTGCACAGGCCTTTGACAGTGTACCCTGCCTCTGCTGAACCTGGTGTGTGTCCCTCACCTCTTCTTGTCTGGGAAAGGAAGCTTGAGCCCTGCTGCTAGCGTCATTTGATGGGAATTTTTTCCACATATTTTCCACAATGGTCTTATAGTATAGCACCATTTTAGTAGACATTTCCACTTCAGGAAGGAGAGCGGCAAGGTTCTCCTTGCAGCGTGGGTCTAGCAGGGAGAATAACCAGTACTATTTTAACGCCAAGATGAATGAAACGCGAGGGACAAAGGCAAGGCAGCAATACATAAAGTCAGAAACATGTGCCAAGATCCCTACAGCCAACACTTCCCTGTCTCCACCATGATGAATGCTCTCCATCTCCTCCTCATCATCATCGTCATCTTTTTCTCCTCATTCCCCTACTCAGCCCATCCACATAGGAGACACCTGACAAAGCTTGTGTGGGTACTAGCCTCTGTTATGCTAGCAACCATCTGTTCCTCATCCTCTTCCTCAGCCCCCACCTTATCATTGTTACCCAATTTGCACTGAGCAGTTGTAGCCAACTTGTGGAAACTGGCACTGACATGGCATATGTTGCAAATGTAGGTAGATTTTCCGAAACCGCTGAACTACCGAGTTTAGCATGTGGGCCAAGCATGGTACCTGTGTGAGCTTGCCAAGCTTCACTGCCATCACCAGGTTGCGGCCATTACCACACACGACAATGTCTGGCTGTAGGTTCAGCAGCAGGAGCCATAGATCTGTCTGGTCTGTTATTTCTTTCAATAACTCTACTGAGGCAGTGCTGCAGAGCTTCCAGCTTCCTTCTGATGTGAATGACATGCCCTGAGACAAAAAACGGAGATGGAGGATGAGGAGGAGCAGGAGAGGGTGCAAGAACTAGTGTATGAGGTAGAGGAGCCGCTGATAGGAATAGGGCTAGCAATCCTCAGTGTCGGTAGCACATGTGCCGTGCCAGGATGGGACTCAGCCCATGCCTCCACATTGTTTACCCAGTGGGCCTTGAGGGAAATGTACAGTCCCTGGCCACCAATGCTTGTCCACGCGTTAGTCATTGTAAAATCCCAGTACCTGCATTGGTAAGGGCATGGGTGATGTTACTGAAAACATGAACAAGGCAGGACACCACACTGTGAGAAATAGTATTAGCTGGGGGCCAAGTACCGAGGGATGGCTGCTGCCATGAATCAATGGAAATTCTCCATGTCTACAAGCATAATCTTAAACATTTACATGGCAAGAAGCCTGGAAATGTGCCTGTTTAACATTTGGGCCTGTGGTTGGGTGACTGGGAATTTTCTTTTGAGTTTCAAGGCTCATGGTATGGACAACTGAACGCTCTGCTGGGACAAGTTTTGAAAGTGCTTGATGATGGTGCCTCAGAATGTGCAAGTACAGGTGTAAGGCTGGAGACATCTGCACCAGTGTCATGGACAGGGAATTGGGATGCACCTAGCACAGGGAAAGAAGCAGTGGTGTCTCCCGCTGGCACCAGTCATGGACCCAGGTATTCGGCTCACTGAGTCAGATGCTTAGATGACGTGTGCCTAATCATGCTGGTGTAGGATAGCCTTTTAGTGGTCATGGCCCTGCTGATCTTGGCATGGCACAGGTTGCAAATAACAATTTTTTTTTGTCTCAGAACTCTCTTTAAAAAAAAGTCCCAGACTGGGGAACGCCTAACTCTTTTACGGACAAATTCACGACTGCGTAACTGTTGCCCGACATCCTCCCTATAGTCACCCACTGCCTCTTCCTGCTTGTTTCAGTGCTGCTAATCCTTACCCCTCACAACTGCCAGCCTTGCTCTGCATGCCAACATCCCAGGTTGCGTTGGTAACTGTAATAATTATAGGGGATAATTCAGGAGACTCTTTGTGTGGAACAAGACAACAGGACACAGTTTTATAAGTGGTAAAGTTTATATTATCACACGGTGATTCAAGCAGGTGCAGAGAGAAACTCAAGTCCACAACACTTGGTGCAAATAATAAATGCAGCTTAGCAGTCAATAGGAAACTTCAGCGGTAGATACAAACAAACAGAAAGTCTATGAAGCACAGTTATACTTGAGGAAACTTGACACGAATAGATCCTTGACTTAGTCCAGACACAGATAGATATGCTATTAGGCAGTTCAAATCATATCTTTGCTTAACCAGGGAGGCCTGGTTAATAGTCTCAGGTTTTGCAGAGCAGAAACAGCTTACATGTCCAGCAAATGCAGATGGAAGTAACACGAGCAGCAGATGAAGGAGGATTACTGAACACTGGTGTATGCAGCAGGAACTCAGAGCAGAGTGGCAGGATCTCCAACACAGGTTCACAGGAGCAGGTGCAGGTGCAAGGCCAGGGAGTAATCAGGAGCTGGATGCAAAGCAGAATAATCTAGCACAGACTGAAGGCTGGGGTGGAGTTTTATAGCAGGAAGACAAGTGCACATGAGACCAAAGACGCCATCTTGGAAGAGGGCAGTAATGCACAAAAGGTAAAAAATGTTCAGAGTCCTGACATTACTCCCTCATTAGAAGCGGCCTCAGGACGATCCTGGACCTGGTTTCTCAGGGAATCTCTGATGAAAACGAGAAATCTTCTGTTGGGCATTGATGTTTTCCACAGGCTCCCAAGAGTCTTCCTCAGGGGGATATCCCTGCCATCTTATCAGATATTGGAGCCGATTCCTGCGAATCCTGGAATCAATAATTTCCTCCACCACGAATTGTTCTTGCCCATCAATCACCACAGGCTGCGGAGGTGGCACAACACGTCCCTGGAAGGTATTAGGAGATACAGGCTTTAGTAAAGATACATGAAAAACTGGGTGTACCTTCATTGTCCTAGGTAGCTTCAGCCAGCAGGCCACAGAGCTCACAATACCGTTGATCTTGAAAGGGCCAATGAATTTCTGTCCAAGTTTTTGTGAAGGAACATTTAACTTCAGATTCTTAGTTGCTAACCACACGGAATCTCCTACCTTGAACATGGGTGCAGGTTTACGGAATCTATCAGCCAATCTCTTATAACGTTCTTGAGCCGTGGTCTGGGATTCCTTCAGAACCTCCAGATTTTGTCTCATCGCAGTCAGCCTTTCTTCCACTGCTGGAACCGGAGAATTAATTGGAGACCTAGGTAAAATACATGGATGATAACCCAGATTGGCAAAGAAAGGTGTAAATTTAGTGGAGGTGCTCTGAGAATTATTATATGAAAATTCGGCCAACGGCAACAACTCCAACCAATCATCCTGGAGATGGCTGACATGGCATCTTAGATATTGTTCCAGCGTCTGGTTGGTACGCTCAGTCTGACCATTTGTCTGGGGATGGTAAGCAGAAGAGAGACAGACATTAATATTGAGTGCAGAGCAAAACCACTTCCAGAATCTTGAAGTGAACTGTACTCCACGGTCAGAGATGATCTCATCCGGCACCCCATGCAACCGAAAGACATTCTGTATAACCAAGTTCACTGTATCTTTAGCAGAGGGTAGGCCGATGCACGGAATAAAATGAGCCGCTTTAGTCAGGCGATCAACTACCACCATGATTGTATTCATGCCCCCCGATGTAGGCAGCTCCACAATAAAGTCCATTGATATAGACCCCCAAGGGCGGGATGGAACAGGTAATGGTTGTAGAAGACCCGTAGGTGCCACATGAGGAGTCTTGTAATAGGCACATACCTCGCAAGAGAGAACATAGTCCTTGGTATCCTTCAGGCAAGTTGGCCACCAGAAGAATCGGCTCAGGAACTCTTGTGTCTTCTGTACCCCCCTGTGACCAGCCAACTTGGAGTCATGTACCAACTTGAGGATCTGCAGACGGATGACCTCCGGGACATAGATATGTCGATCTCTGAACCACATCCCACTCTTAAAGACAAGATTAATATCCACAGGTGGGTTGGCCAGAAATACATCACCTTTATAGGCCTCCCTGCACTCCTTCCACAAGTCCTGATCGTGGATAACTCCGATGAAATTGGCATCAGATAGAATGGTCTTGGATGGGGCTCCACGTACGGAATCCGCAGCATGGATTCGGGATAAAGCATCAGCCTTCCCATTACGAGAACCTGGACGGTACGAGATAACAAAGTTAAATTGATTTAAGAATAAGTTCCAACGAGCCTGACGAGGAGAAAGAATCTAGCGGATCTAAGGAACTCTAGATTGCGATGGTCAGTTAGCACTATGATCTGTTGTGCAGCTCCTTGCAGATGATGCCTCCATTCTTTGAAAGCCGCAATAATAGCCAGCAATTCCTTGTCTCCCACGTCGTAATTCTTCTCTGCTAAGGTTAGTCTATGGGAAAAGAAAGCACAAGGATGTAGCAGACCCTTCTCTCCAGTTCTTTGGGAGAGAATAGCCCCCAAAGCATTATCAGAAGCGTCCACCTCCACAATGAAAGGATGTGTTGGATCTGGGTGTATCAACAGCGGTGCTGATGTGAAACAGATCTTCAGCTGATCAAAAGCTTCTTGAGCCTGTGATGACCACTTAAAGGGCTTTTCCTTCTTTGTCAAGGAAGTAATGGGACGGACAATATCAGAAAAATTTCAAATGAAAGGTCTGTAGAAATTTGCAAAACCAATAAAACATTGGACCTCCTTAACGTTCTTGGGTGCCGGCCAGTCAAGGATAGCCTGAATCTTACCAGATTCCACGTTCAGCCCCTGGGGAGAGATGATATAACCCAAGAACTGTATCTCAGAAAGATGGAACTCGCATTTCTCCGGCTTGATATACAGTTGGTTCTCTTTCAGACATCTTAAGGTTTGACATGTTCTTCATGTTCCTGTAGAGAGTCAGAAAAGATTAGTATATTGTCCAAATAGATCACCACAAACTGGTCCAACAAATCTCTGAAGATGTCATTAACAAGGTGTTGAAATGCTGAAGGGGCGTTACAAAGCCCGAAGGGCATCACAAGAGATTCAAAGTGTCCATACCTGCATCTGAATGCTGTCTTCCACTCATCCCCTGGATGAATACTCACCAAATTATAAGCCCCATGAAGATCCAGCTTAGAGAACACCTTAGTGTGGCGGACTCTTTCCAGTAATTCGGGAATCAGAGGCAAAGGGTAACGGTTTCGTACGGTTACCTTATTGAGTTTCCGATAGTCAACACAGGGTCTCAGGGTCCCATCCTTCTTCTTTACAAAAAAAATGGGTGCCCCTGCTGGTGAGGAAGAAGGACGTATGAAGCCTTTGGCCAGATTTTCATCAATATACTCCTTTAAGGCTTGAAGCTCAGGTGCCGCAAAAGGGTATACGTGACCCAAAGGAATATCTGCCCCAGGAAGCAACTCAATGGAACAGTCATAATGCCTGTGTGGAGGAAGTTGATGTGCATTCTTCTTGTCACAGAGGTCAGAGAACTCTTTATATGCTGGAGGTAAAGAAGATACCTGTACATGTGGTTCCGTAGCCGTGGACTCAGAGACAGCTTCTGTTAATGCTGAGTTGCTCCTTGTTGGAAAGATAATCTCCTTTGTCTCCCAGTTGATAATTGGGTTCTGTGAATGCATCCAAGGAATGCCTAAAATCACAGGAAAATGAGGAGAAGAAATTAGCAAGAAAGAAAGTTGCTCCTGATGATTAGGCTCCAACAAAATTTCAAGGGGTACGGTCTCCTGATCCACAGGCCCAGAGATTAAAGGTGACCCATCCACTGTTTCCATGGTAATTGGAGAGGCTCTTTGCTGAATTTTAATACCATGTTCCTTGGCAAATGCGATATCCATTAAATTGCCACCTGCACCAGAGTCAATCATAGCTGAACTGGAAATCCACTTTCCTGAACACAGGATCTTAATAGGGAGAGAACAGTGAGAGTTCTTTTCCTTCAGCTCCTTGGGGGGTGAAGTCATAGAAAGTGAATGAAATACAGCGTTTAAAGGCAGGCTAAATTCAGAGATGTCAGATTCATCATCACAGTTGTCATACTCCCCTATTGCTGCTAGCACCTTGTTAGGCCGTCTAGGACAATTGATCAAGAAGTGGTCAGACTGGCCGCAGTAGAAACATAGACTTTCACGAAGGCGATGCTCCCGGCGCTCATTGATCTCGCGTCTCTGAACAGAATCAATTTGCATGGGCACCTCCTCCACTTCCCGAGATGTTTTACCTGCAGGCTCTTTGGAAGGAAGGGAAAAGTTAGAAATACGGTTATATGCAGCAAATTTCTCCTGCCTACGCTCAGTATGGCGAATGTCTATGCGCACACAATGCTGTATATATGTCTCTAGTTCTTTTGGTGACTCTGAGCGAGCTAGTTCATCTTTTATAATACTAGACAGACCCTTTTTAAAAATAGGCAATTGTGCATAACTGTCCCAATTGGTATCTACCGCCAATCTCCTGAATTCAGTGGCATACTCAATAACAGAACATTTAACCTGGCGTAAAGACAACAAAGCAGATTCAGTGGTTGCACGGCGATTAGGGTCATCAAACATTAATGCCATAGCGGCCAAGAAATCATCCAAGTCATTTAACCGTGGGTCACGAGACTCAATCATCGGATTCGCCCAGGCGAGCGCTCGTGAGGTCAGTAGCATTATTACACACAATACTTTGGATCTATCAGTAGGAAAACGGTCAGCATGCACATCAAAATATAGCATACATTGATTCACAAAGCCACAAAATTTGTCGCGATCACCATTAAATCTGAATGGGGGCAACTTATGTGGGCTAGCTGGTGGTGGTTGCCCAGAGGTTAAAGTCACTTGTGCAGCTATTTGCGTGCTTATGTCCTGAAAAGCCTGTCTATACTGGGACTCTATGCCAGCAAGTTTGTTTTCCTGGGCTGCCATGCGGGTGCTTAAGTCCTGCAAAGTGTGTCCAAACACTTGTTAATTGTGTTCAAAGCTTCCAAACTTCTTTTGCAGACCTTCCACATCTTTCTGCAGTGATCTAATTATGGAAAACACCTGCTCTAATCTGCTCTCTGCAGTCATTGTTCCAGCAGTCTCCTTTTTTTTATGGCTAGATTATCCTGTAACAATTATAGGGGATAATTCAGGAGACTCTTTGCGTGGAACAAGACAACAGGACACAGTTTTATAAGTGGTAAAGTTTATATTATCACACGGTGATTCAAGCAGGTGCAGAGAGAAACTCAAGTCCACAACACTTGGTGCAAATAATAAACGCAGCTTAGCAGTCAATAGGAAACTTCAGAGGTAGATGCAAACAAACAGAAAGTCTATGAAGCACAGTTATACTTGAGGAAACTTGACACGAATAGATCCTTGACTTAGTCCAGACACAGATAGATATGCTATTAGGCAGTTCAAATCATATCTTAGCTCAACCAGGGAGGCCTGGTTAATAGTCTCAGGTTTTGCAGAGCAGAAACACCTTACATGTCCAGCAAATGCAGATGGAAGTAACACGAGCAGCAGATGAAGGAGGATTACTGAACACTGGTGTATGCAGCAGGAACTCAGAGCAGAGTGGCAGGATCTCCAACACAGGTTCACAGGAGCAGGTTCAGGTGTAAGGCCAGGGAGTAATCAGGAGCTGGATGCAAAGCAGAATAATCTAGCACAGACTGAAGGCTGGGGTGGAGTTTCATAGCAGGAAGACAAGTGCACATGAGACCAAAGACGCCATGTTGGAAAAGGGCAGTAATGCACAAAAGGTAAAAAATGTTCAGAGTCCTGACAGTAACTTTGTCATCCGCAACCTTGTATTCCACTGCTGCACTCTGGTCCTCTTGACTTAACAAAAACCTGACTTATCTGCAACTGTATCTTATTGTCATCTACCTCCTTTGCTGTTCCTCACAGACATCTTCTTGTGACCATGGCTGCTCTAAAATTTGTGCATCACTAAACAGCATCTCCTCCTGTCCCTCTTGGAACATAGAGGGTGAGAGGCCACAATCAAGAAATTATGTTGTAAAGAGCTCCTCAAAGTATTCTAGTGTGTTGATCACTGGTCTCTTGGGACACAACATGGTGGAAGGAAGGAGGATCAGAGTGAGGATTAAGTGATCCAGACTGCTGGTTCTTGAGACTGGACCAATATAGAAGACTGGGTGGTGCAGGTATAATCTGCTATCCAACTGACCACCTGTTTGCTCTAGTGTGGCTTCAGATGTGATGTCCCATGCCTCCCAGCAAAGTGGGACAGGAAGCTATGTGTGGTGGATGGGCATGCTTCTTGTGCTCCAGCAACAGTCGTAGTCACACCTGTCCAATCTCCTCAGTGTCTGCGTGTACCATCATCACCACTTCCACTTCCCCATCCCGTACCGCACCCCTTCCCTTATACATTTTGTAATTGCTAGGTCTCTGGAAAACCAAGTTTATGTTTAATTAAAAAGATTAGACAAAGGCAATCCAGAAAATATTTGCGATTTTTTTTTGTTGCTTATATAACACTGTAATGTAACACTAACAGCCACGTTAAAGTCTATGGATGACTAATTGAATATAGAAAAAAAGTTAAGTTTTTTTGAGCTTTATATATCACCACAATGTAATACTAACCAATTTAAACTCTATTAATGATTCATTCAATCCAGAAAAAAAATTGTGAACTTTTCTTGGCGGTTTAATATACCACTGTAATGTAACACTAACCACGTTAAACTGTATCAATGACTAACTGCATCTAAAAAAAAAGTTGAACTTTTTTGGGAGTTTTATATATTTTTATATACCATCACAATGTTAGACTAATCACATTAAAAAGTATGGAATACAGAAAAAATATAGAACTGGTGACTAGTGATGAGCGAGCACTAAAATGCTCAGGTGCTCATTGCTCGGGTCAAGCAAATTGGAATACTCGGTTACTCGACCCAAGCAACGAGCCCAATGTAAGTCTATGGGAAACCTGAGTATTTTTACCACAATCCCCCCCCCGGGGGTCCTTTTAAGGTCTAAAAACATCTGAAAATGATGGAATCACTGCTCAAATGACATGGGAACATCATGAGGATCAACCCAGGAAGCATTTCTGACTCCAAGGTCACAGTTTAAGTAATGTTGTCAGAGTTTCACGCCATTTTTACAGGTGCACCAAAAAACACACAAAAACTAAACCAAAATGGATTTTTCTGGGAAATATGTTAAGGTACACCCTTTCCAGAGTAATGACTTGTATATAAAGCAAAATAATTAACCCCAGACCAAAATGTTCCTCCACCACTTGAGCTATGTTCACACGCAGCGTTTTTGATGCGTTTTTCAACTTTAACATTGCTTTCAACCAATACAAGCGCATTCACTTGGAAATTTCATTGTAACATTTAACAACTCTGTCTGGCCATGTGGTGTGTGACACATAAGGAGACACATCTTGTTTTATTTACTAAGTGTATGGGCTGACAAACATTTCCCCATGGGGGATACATTTGTAAAAAAATATTTAATTGGGATCACAGACACCCGTGCTAAAAAAATTGACTGTCTGTAGCAGCATGGAACACGTGAACCCTGGTGATCTAGTGGTGGAAAATGATGAGAGGTGGAGGAAGGCTTCATTAAAAACTAAGCCCAATGATAAGGAGCGGGTCTACTAGGCTTGTAATGACCATACACGAACTGAATGGGCTGAGAAACATTTCACCATGGGGGTACCTTTTTTAAAAATCTTTTATGGGCATCATAGACACCCTTGCCAAAAAATTGACTGCCTGTAGCAGCACAGAACACGTGAATCCTGATGATCTAGAGGTGGAAAATGATGAGAGATGGAGGAAGGCCTCATTAAAAACTAGGCCCAATTTAAAGGAGTGAGTCTCCTAGACTTGTAATTCCCATAGACAGTGTATGGGCTGACCAGCATTTCCACATGGGGGTAAATTTTAAAAAAATATACTATGGGCATCATAGACACCCTTGCCCAAAAATTGACTGTATGTAGCAGCACAGAAGACGCTAAGCATGGTGATCTAGTGGTGGAGAATACGGAGACATTGCTGAAGACCTCTTTAAAAACTAGGCTCAGTGTAAAGGAGTGTGTCTCCTAGACTTGTAATGTCCATACACGCAGTGCATGGGCTGACAAACATTTCCCCAGGGGGGTTAAATTTTTTTAAAAATATCATGGGCATCATAGACCCTTGCCAAAAAATTGACTATCTGTAGCAGCCCAGAAGACGTTAAGCCTGGTGATCTAGTGGTGGAGAATGAGGAGACATAAGGATAAATCATAACGAAGTAAAACAAATAAATAAAAAATGGGAATCCACTGATGAAAATAAATTACAAAAGGGAGGGTTGAACACAGGTTCATAGATTTGAAGCCAGAATGTGTCCAACGAGATGTGTTTGACCCTAGCAACAGCTCAGGGACAGGGCTATAAATAAAAATATAAAATAAAAGTCTTTGAATTATTTTCTATTGAAGAGGTATACACTACCTCATTAGAGAACTGTCCAGAGATAGGGAAAATGGAAAATATAAGAATAAATGGGAATAATAGACGTACATCTCTGTTTTATGACATTTCCCCCTGTGGGAGTAACATTTGTTTTGGTTTACAATTAGTACCGCGCAACATAAAAACACCCTCGCACAAAAAAAATTGTGACATTGGCATCACGGAATCCGTTCATCCTGGTGTTCTTCTGGTTGTGGATGATGATGATGATGAGGATGAGGATAAGGAGGAGGATAACAACAAACAGACCAAATCTGGAAGTGTATACCCATGTGTGGTTGTAAAGAGGTGCCTGAGAATACACCTACCCAAAAAAGAGAACGTATTAGAGGTTATGTTTCACTGTTTTCACTTGGTGGTGTACAGAAGTCTTTCCCAATCCAGCCCTTGTTCATTTTTATAAGAATCAGCCCATCAGCATCTTCAGTTGACAGTTGGATGCGCTTATCTGTTATAATTCCACCAGTGGCACTAAAAACCCTCTCTGACAGAACGCTAGCAGCAGGGCAGGCCAGGACCTCCAAGGCGTAGAGAGCCAGTTCATGCCACGTGTCCAGCTTGGATACCCAATAATTAAAAGGCACAGAGGAATCACGGAGGACATTTGTATGATCTGCAAGGTACTCCCTCACATCTTCCCAAACATTAAACTTCTAGTGACAGTACCCCTTGCCTCTGTGCAGGCACGATGGGAGGGTCTGAGAAAACTGACCCAGAACTTTGCCATTGTTCCCCTGCCTGAGCTGGATTGTACTGTCTCTCTCGCTTTGACTCCTTGGTTGTACAACAAACACTGATGTCTGCTGCCAGCGTTCTCACATGGTAATTTTCAAAGTCATTCCGCTACAAGCGCCATCTGGTACTGCAACATTTTAGTACACCTCTCTGCCTCTGGCAGAAGAGATTGAAAGTTCTCCTTGTAGCGTGGGTCTAGAAGTGTCATCAACCAGTAATGAGTGTCACCAAAATTTTTATAGTGTCAGGGTCACTTGAAACGCAGTGCAACATAAAGTCTGCCATGTGTGCCAGACAGCAAACAGGCAAGACTTCCGTGTCCTCACCAACAGGACGAGTGACCATGCTGTCCCCCTCCTCCTCATCCTCATTCTCATCCTCCCTGTCCTCAGGCCATCCCCGCTGAACAGACGTCAAGACAGCTGAGCTTGTAGTACCGTCTATAGAGCATGTAAGTAGCTCCTGTTCTTTCTCCTCATCCTCCTCCTCATTGCCTACCAATCCATGTTGGGAAGACATGAGGCTGGGCTGAGTGTAATCCCCCTGTGTGATTCCTTGTTCCATGTCCTCGTGCTCTGCCTGCAATGCATCATCTTTAATTGTGAGCAGAGAGGTTTTCAGAATGCTGAGAAGCGGGATGGTGACGCTAATTATGGCATCATCGCCACTCACCATCTTGGTGCAGTCCTCAAAGTTTTGTAGGATAGTACATATGTCTGACATCCATGTGCACTTCTGAGGTCTTATGTGTGGAGTCTGAACTGAATATCGACGACCTTGTTGATGTTGGTAGTCAACAACTGCCCTATTCTGCTCACAAATCCTTTCAAACATATGCAGCGTAGAGTTCCAGCGCGTGGGGACATCACACACCAGTTGGTGAGCAGGAAGCTGCAAATGCTGCTGAAGCACGGCAAGGGCGGCTGAACCTGTAGCTGACTTTCTGAAATGGGCAGACAGATGGCGTACTTTCACTATCAGATCCGGCAGCTCCGGGTAGCTTTTCTGAAAATGTTGAACCACGAGGTTAAGCACATGGGCCAAGCAAAGTACGTGTGTGAGCTCACCTTGCCTCAGAGCCGCGACCAGGTTCCGGTCATTGTCACACACGACCATGCCTGGCTGTAGGTTAAGAAATGTTAGAATTTAGGACTGTGGCCTGTGGGGCATTGGTTGGGTATTTCCGCTTGCATTCCAATGACTGGGGCAGTGGTGTCACCTGCAGATAGTGTTCCTGGAGCCTGCGGGTCGGCCCACAAAGTTGGGTGCTTTGCTGCCATGTGCCTGATCATGCTGGTAGTGGTCAGGCTGGTAGTTTTGCAACCCCTGCTGACGCGGGCATGGCAGGTGCTGAAATAGCCTGTTTGGGGTTATTGGCAGAGTTTTTAAAAAATAACCAGACTCGGCAAGATGTAGCAGTTGGAATGGCAACTTCCCTCATGTTGGTGTTATAGGGAACGGATGCACGCCTTCTGACTGTGGCCACCACACTGCTTCTTCCTGCCTGTTGGGGTGATATGCCTCCTTCCCCATGTGTGCTGCTGTCCTCGCTCTGCATGTCCTCCTAACAGGTTGGGTCAGTCACTATGTCATCCACCACCTCATCTTCCACATCCGCACCTGCTCCTCCTCCTGACTTTCTGGCAATTGTGTCTCATCATCGTCCACCTCTTGTGAGACTTTCCCACTATCGCCTTCATGTGACCGTGGCTGGTCAAATCTTTGGACATCTCTACATGCGATCTCATATGGCCCCACTTCAAGTTGACTGGCAGAGAGTATGGAATCTTGAAAGGGAAAACTGAACAGCTCTTTGGAGTGTCCAAGTGTGGGATCAGTTGCCTCAGGGCACTCGGCATGGTGGGAGGAAGGAGGATCAGGGTGAGGAATATCCAGTCCACATGTCATGTCGGACGCTGTTCAGACCAGGTCGTCCGACAGACAGCGGTAATTCCGCTTTTGACCACTATTTGCTCATTGGCGTCTGCTAGATTTTATCTAGCTGTTCCGGGGTTAATTTACCTAATCCTTGGATTGGAAGCTGGGCCATGCCCACTGCCTTTAAATAGTTCTCCTGATCTTTGGGCGTCACTGATTATAGCTTCTGTCTTGTGCGTTGTTATCTCGGTCTGGTGAGGAGAGCTGGTGGTTGGAGATTCGTTGCTGGTGGTGTATTTTCCTTTGTCTTATTTACTCCTTCCTATATTTGTATTTATTTTGCACTGCACATTTATAGTGTATTCCTGAGTGACTGCGGCGTGGTGTATATTTTCCTTTATCCTTGTCTGTGCTAACTGTGGGTATTGGGGAATAACATCTTCACTGGGTGGTGGGCGGAGGTTTCAGCCTAGGACTTAGCTCAGGAGACAGGGTGAGATTCGAGGCCTGGACATGCACACCTTCAGTGTAAACACCAGGTAGAGGGTCAGTCAGGATTTCCCTAGTCTGAGGGAAACTGCAGGGGCCCGGGTTATTAGCTCTCGCTCACCTAGTCTCTCCCTGACACCACATTCAAGGCTACTGAAACTTGACCATGTGAAAGACATGGTTGTGGCTAAGTGACTGGAAGCATTATCCGCTATCCAACCAACAACCATTTCACACTGCTCTGGCTTCAATAGTGGTGTGCTGCGATCTTCTAAAAACTGGGACAGGAAGGTTGAGCGAGAAGATGTGGGTTTTTGTTATGGCCCACTTTCAGCTTGACCACGGCATCGTCCTCTGCATGCACCATCAGCATCACGTCCACTTCCCCGTCCCTTGCCCCTTGCCTTGCCCATTTTAAGTGGACTACTGAATTATTTCAAAAGCTCAACACAAATGTATTTACTTGGAGCAAAATTAGATCTGATCAGTATGCCTTCAAAACTGCTATTTTTACACCACAGATACACCAGGCCTCAGCCTGACATAACAGACTGTAAAATTTTTTTGAGGGAGGGTTTGGAGAATTGTTAAAATAACAAAAAAGAGTGGAACAAGGCTAGCAGACAGAACTATGAAACTTATGCCTGCGAAGCTACGATTTTTCCACCACCAATACACCAGCCGTCAGCTTCAGATTACTGACTGATGTAAATGTGGCCTTGATTTTTTTGGGCACAACTAAATTGTGTAAAAAAGTTGATTATGACACAAAAAATAAAAATAAAAATTGGCGCACTCTCATCTGGTGTCTGGGACAAAAGAAAATGTAGATTTGCACGTTCTTAGATTTCAATAACCTGGCTGTAGTAGGCAGCGTGAGCAAGCAAATAAATGCTAAAATAAGGGGGCTATGGATTGCCTTAGAATAAAAGGAGCAGGTATCAGGTGAAGAAAAAAAAAGCCACAGAAAACTGCAGCTAGATATATATTAAATAAGCAGCAGCAGACAGTAATGGAGCTTTTGGAGGTATGCAGTGAGAGCTATGTACTCACATACAGTGCCTGCAGGCCTTGCACTGATGTGGATATGTGCACATAGACTCCCCTGCCTACCTAGCGCTGCAATCTCGGGACCCCCGAATTAGCCCTAAAAAGGACTGTTGGTTTCTCAGGAGTTGTGTACTGAACAGTTGCAGACCTACTCTAATTCTTAAAAGGACGATTCTGACCCTATCTCAGCAGCAGCTCTCCCTACACTCGCTAAGTCCAGAGCAGAATGCGGCCAGCAGGGCGGCGTCAGGTTTCCTATTGACCTGATGACACTGTGCAGCCAGCCAATCACTGTAATACCACAACAAAGATGGCTGTGGCATTACAGTGCATGGCTGACAATCCCTGCACTATCATTGGTGCTCCAAAGAGCACCAGAATTGCAGGGCGGCGACTCGAGCTCCCGCCAAATAATCCCGGGAAATACTCGGTGCTCACCAAGTACACCGAGCATAGTGATACCTGGGCGAGTACCGAGTAGTGGCGAGCACGTTCGCTCATCACTATTGGCCACGTTAAACTGTATGGATGACAAGTTCAATGCATAAAAAAATTTAAACTTTTTTTTAGTTTTAAATCCCACCGTAAAGTAACACTAGCACATTAAATTGTATGAATTATAATATAATCAATTTTTTCACACAAAAAAAGAGAATGTGGTCACGTGCATCAGCTTTATATTTAGCAATGGACTACCAAGTCCTAAGCCCTGCCTAGAGGCTATTTCTGCCACTCTCTCTGCTCCTGCAACTGTCCCAAGGCTAAATTCAGAATGTATCTGATACAAACAGAAGAGCACAGGATTAGCCCTTAGAAGGACTGTTGATTGTTCAGTATCAGAACCAGTATCAACTTTGATTAAACTGTGCACACACAGGCATGGATGACTGCACTATCCCTCCAATACAACTGTTTCCGAGCTGTGCAAGCTGTGCAATGGGGTCAGTGTGTCGAGAATGGCCATGCCTGTCCTTTTATAACCTCTGGTGAGGTATTGCAGCAATCACATTAATGCCACTACCAAGATGGCTACGGCATTACAGTGACTGTCAGGCAATCCCTGCATGTTTATTGGCTGTGTAACAGGTGCCAAACATGCGGGCAGGGATTCGAGCTTCAAATCCGATCACCAGCCAATGGTCGTTGAGTGCCGAGCACATCCAAGCACCCAGATACTCGAATCTACTATATAATTGTCTAAGGGTACTTCCGTCTGTCCTTCTGTCTGTCACCGTTATTCGTTCGCTGATTGGTCTCGGCAGCTGCCTGTCATGGCTGCCGCGACCAATCAGCGACGCGCACAGTCCGGAAAAAAATGGCCGCTTACTCCCCGCACTCACTGCCGGCGCCCGCATACACCGCTAACACAGGGTTAATGCCGGCGGTAACGGACCGCGTTATGCCGCGGGTAACGCACTCCGATACCGCTGCTATTAACCCTGTGTGTCCCCAACTTTGTACTATTGACGCTGCCTATGCGGCATCAATAGTACAAAATGTAATGTTAAAAATAATAAATAAATAAAAAAAACCTGCTATACTCACCCTCCGCCGCCTTTCTCGCTCCTCGCCACGCTCCCCGGACCGCTCCATTACAACCGTCAGCTTGCGGTGAGGTCCCGTCCCAGGGCTGGTGTGCGGCAAGGACCTGCCGTGACATCACGGTCATGTGACCGCGACGTCTTCATAGGTCCTGCTCCCACCAGCCCTGGCACTTGCAATGGAACTCGGCTTCAGGAAAATGGCCGCCGCGATCTCGATCTGCGCACGCGCAGCATCCAGCGGCCATTTTCCTGAAGCCGAGCACTGCCATCTGCACAGGATCCCAGGAAGAGAAGAGGCAGGACGCAGAGGAGCAGCGACAAGAATCGTGAGTATGATACACTACAAGGGGCCCTCGGATCGTTAGGTGAGTATGTTTATTTTTTATTTTTTGGCCCTATACGTGCCTCGGTAATATACTACGTCACTGGGCAATATCCTACGTGGCTCTGCTGTATACTACAAGGCTGGGCAATATACTACGTGGCTGGGCAATATACTACAAGGCTGGGCAATATACTACAAAGCTGTGCAATATACTATGTGGCTCTGTGCAATATACTACGTAGCTGCGCAATATCCTACGTCGCTGTGCTGTATACTATGTAGCTGGGCAATATACTACGTCGCTGGGCAATATACTACGTAAATGGGCAATATACTACGTAAATGGGCAATATAGTACATGGACATGCATACTCTAGAATACCCGATGCGTTAGAATCGGGCCACCATCTAGTGATATATAAGTATCACTGAGCATGTTAGCTCATCTCTAACAGCTAACCATAGCGGACATCTTGATTGTGTGTTATGATGTTCAATATTGTAAGCTACTGAATTACACCTGTTACCATCTTCATCTTTTATACATATTTTTGTAACATGATACAGTATTCTATTGTAATATGCATTTGCAAGTTAATAAACCTTTCAATTACTTTCAGTTCACCTTCTGTTACAGAAAAAAAGAATGCTCATACACATGTCATGGTTTCTTTATTTTGCCAAACTCTGTCTTAGAGAGAGAATCCTGAAGTATTTCATTGTGGGAAATGATCCAGTAAGTTCATTTTTCCCTGTAGCAAAACTTACTAGCGTTAAATAGAAAGTTTAAAAAGAAAACATTTGACGTGTATAACATTGATTTCTTCTGGTTAATCTTCCAGAAAACTGCCTGCCGTTTTGTCTTCCAATTGCTATCAGTGTTCTACAGCGTAATGCAAGTGACTTTTGGTTTATTACTTGCTGGCTTTTAGTGCTCTCAGTGTGATTATTGGTATATGTAAATGCATGCTCGTACTTCTTTATTCCTTTTACACTGAGACACATAGTGTTTTATTATTAACATAGCTTTTGAGGATACAACATAACATACAACATAACATACAACATACCAAAAGCAAGGAAGTTACGAAACTATTGTTTTATTATCGCAGTAATACAGTAATACTTCAAATCCATTTTAGTCTTTTGCAGTTTACTATGCAGAACCAAATGTAGCTTACTGCTGAACTATAAAAAAAAAATCTTTTATATTGTAGATGTCAGTGTTCATGGAAACAAGAACAAAATTACATTTCTGTAATACAACTATCCCTTGGTGGGAATTATGGCAGTACTAAATGGCTTAAGATGAGAAGATTCCCATAGCCACTTAGTGGAATACATTGCTCCAATATTGGGTTGATCCAATGTCTAATCATCATACTGACCCAAAGAATAAAGCTGCCCTATCAATATTATCACATGTGGAACAGTATAAATAATGAACCCCAAATTGCTGTTTTTTGTTCATTCTGTCTCCCAAAAGTCAGAATAGAAAGCGATCAAGAAATGTCATGTGCCTGAAAATGGTAAAAATAAAATCATCATCTCGCCCCACAAAAAACAAGCCATAACATGACTCTGTCGGTCAAAATATGGAAAAATTATAGCTCTCAAAATATGGTAACGCAAAAACTAGTTTTTGCAATAAAAAGCATCTTTTAGTGTGCGACAGCAGCCAAACATAAAAACTTAATATAAATCTGGTATTGCTGTAATCGCACCGACGTGAAGAATAAAGTTGCCTAATCACTTATACTGCAGGAGGAACGGCATAAAAAATAAATAAAACCAATTCTACACATGCTGTTGTTTTTTTCATTCTGCCTTCCAAAGGTCACAGTAAGGCTTGGCGCACATTTATCCTGCACTCTACACTGAGCGCTTACACCAGAGTTTCTGTGTAAATCTCTGAAATATGAGATTCAGACAGAATCCCTGGCAGAAGATTTCCTATAATGAGGCAGATGGAAACACTGTGAACGCCGTAAGACCTGTGATCCGGCAGTGTCTGTGCTTTTAGGATTGCATAAAAGTGCGGTTGAACAAAATTTTGTGCACTTCTGAAAAGTGCACCGCTGAACAGAGGCCAGACAGAGTTCAGAGTAACTCTGCTGTCTCATTATAGTAAATGGATCCCTCGGGGGTTTCGTCTGAATCACGTCACTCAGAAATTTAGATGGAAACCCCAAAGTAAGTTCTCATAGTAGAGCGCCAGATAAATGTGATCCCAAACGTTATGTAAAATGTTCCCAATAAAGTCCAACTCAATCCACAAAAAAGCAAGTCACCACTCAGATCTGTCATCTGTTATTGAAACTATATGGGGCTTCCACCTTACAGGTAGCATAAAGGCTCTGGAAAAGCTAAATGGCTCCTCAGTCCCCAAAAAGAAATTCAGCAAATTCTCCACTCCTAAATTCAAATGTCCCCCTCCTTTCTGAGCCCCAGTGTACCTAAACCACATTTAGTGCCCACATGTTTGGCATTTCTGTAGTGCTGAGAACCCACCTAATTTACAGGTGCATGTCTCCAGAAGCATGAGCTGGGCACAAAGTACTGGTGACTGCAATGTACTGGTCACTACAATGGCAGTTTGCAATTTTCACCCAGCAACATCCACTGCTGTATGACTTTGGACTGCTTGCCTGCTTGGTTGACTTGCGGGGGGATGAGGTGGAAGCCAGATGACCATAATCCTCAGGTGCCAACTCCTTTCTGTAGTTGACAGGGTGGAAGATAATGCGAAGGGACTGGAGCCACTCTTAGCCATCCAATCTAACACCAACAGGTCTAAGAAAGGACAAATAGCATCCTGGTGCCTGCGAACACCAGAAGAAGCATTGCATTTGGGTACATAGCAGATACAGAATGACCACGTCCTCTCTGTGCAGCAGCTACACCACCACCATCAGCAGCTACACCAGCACCACCACAGCCACGTCCACATCCTCTGTTTGATGCTTTTATTTTGGAAGTGGTTTTTCGGCACACTACTTGCAAAGAGATGGCAGAAGAGTAAATTAATTTATTCACCACATGACTAGAAAACACACAGCGGTCCAGAAAAAAAATTATTTATTTGGCCTACAAATGGCAATGAGACTGATGATGCCAATTAATTATTTCTCAGATTGCTAGAAAACAGACAGCTGTCCAGAAAAATTATTTATTTGACCTACAAATGGCAACAATTTGGTTGATGCCAATTTTTTATTTCTCAGGCAACTAGAAAACAAAAAGCAGTTCAGAAAATTATTTTTTTGCCTTCAAATGGCAGTGAGATGGCTGATGCCAATTATTTATTGCTCAGACTGCTAGAAAACACACAGTGCTTCTGAAAATATTTTTCTTTGACCTACAAATGTCAATGAGATGGCTGATTCCAATCATTTATTTGCTACACTATTAGAAAACACAGGGAGGTCCAGAAAAAATAATTCTTTAGCCTACAAAGAACTATTGTCACAGGCGAGGTTCCAGAGTACACGCAGCGGGTTAAAGGCACAGCTCTTCCAACTGGCGAGGTTTAAAAAAAAAATTTGAGAAAAACCAAACTAAATGATTATAGAAGCTAATAGCATGTTAAAAAACCCTTTATTTAGACAAGTGGTTGGTATTACAGTGGCATTGTGTAAAGTTGATTACACACACTACACAGAAGGAATCCACAAGAACGATAAAAACAGATTAAAATAAATGTGAATTTAAAAAAACTGAACGTCACATCCAAACATATACTAAGTGTGAACAGGTGCTGAACCTAGAGTCACCAAGTTGTAGGACCTGGTATACGAAAGATGCCCTAATGTGGCTACCAGGTACACATAAATTGGCCAATTTATGCGCTAAACGCTTTCATTTTTTCATATTTCTAGTGCAGTAATGCAGTTCAATTTTCATGTTTCATGTTTGCATGTTTTAGCGCCGCAGTGTGCTGCCTTATTTGACTAAAATAAATGTGAAGACTTGAAAGAGACAATAAACATGTATATCAAAAGGATAAATATATATCTTAGGAGTCAATAAAAACAATATACAAGTATAAATACAGTAATAGATATCTGCACAAATGCATGTATGTAAACATATGACCCAAACCCATTACCTCACACTCTGGTTGGGTAACCCTCTATACAAACTAGAAACATACTGACCAACTATGCACTTATTAAACTGCGTGTTGAATCAAAGAGTGTTGTTTCTTTTTTTTATAAAAAGTTATAACTTTATTGACACAGACAATACACACATTTAATTAAAATAATGCCTCTAAGCCGTAGAAAAATTGTAACAACAGGTAAGCATAGAGAAAGTTTACAATAATAGCAGGTAAGCACTAAATAACATTACAAAACAGCTTGATTTGTTAGTATTAATGATAGAGCATGCTGAGATAATATCTCAATTCAATTAAAGCATACTAAGAAAATATCTCAATTAGATTAGAGCATGCTGAGAAAATATCTCAATTCAGGTAAGCATTAGATAAGGTAAGCACTAAATAACATTACAAAATAGCTTGACTTATTCGTATTGATGATAGAGCATGTTGAGATAATATCTCAATTCAATTGAAGCATGCTGAGGAGATATCTCAATTAAGGTAAGCACTAAATAAGATAAGCACTAAATAACATAATATCTCAATTCAATTAAAGCATGCTGAGAAAATATCTCAATTAAGTTAGAGCATGCTGAGAAAATCTCTTAATTAAGGTAAGCACTGAATAAGATAAACACTAAATAACATTACAAAACAGCTTAATTTGTTAGTATTGATGATAGAGCATGCTGAGATAACATCTCAATTCAATTAAAGCATGCTAAGAAAATATCTCAATTAAGATTCCCTGTCTCGGGGTGGGTACACGCTGTGGACCGTGGTTGATTCTGTGCCTGTGCAGGTAACTATGTTTAAGCTTACTAGCACTAATTGTTGTCAGATTCCTTAGATATATTCCCTATTTGGGTATCTTTTCCTGCTATGGCCCTACTTAGGAGTCCTTTTGGACCGTAGATATTAATGTTTTTATTTACATGGTCCACATGCCTGTACCCCTGGCCGTTTCTTGGTGCACATTGTGACCTGAGTTTTTCCTACTTCCCTCCCTGGACTGAATATCGTGTTGTATTTATTTCTAATAAAGTATTCATACTATTTTCTATTACAAATCCTTGTTGGGTGTTTTTGATCACATTTTTTCTATGGTAGCTTATAAATTTTAATGTGCAGACCCCATAAACCAAAACATAAATAAAGCTATTATACTGGCTCAAGTGACCTATCAAAAACTGGACAATAAGATCTCCACAAGAATTTATGCCGACTCAATTACCCTATCAAAAATGAGCAATAAAGTCGCAGCTATATTTAATGCTACTCACAGCCATGCAAGGATTATATCCATTTCATTGCCCAGTCAGAGTAAATACTATGACCGCACCTATATTTAGTGCAGATAGAAACCATGGATTCCTAGAGCCCTATATACCAGCTTTAACCAGATAAATGCGCTCCAAGAGCTACTGCTAACCTGGATCCACTAATATCAAAATACATCAGCTGTAAAAACTGAAAATGTACGTATTACCTAAATAGGTGGTGCTCCCTGCTTACAGCCACACATGGCACGCTAATCCTGGCCGAACCCCAATGCTTACCTGTTATTACAATTTTTCTATGGCTTAGAGGCATTCTTTTAATTAAATGTGTGTATTGTCTGTGTCAATAAAGTTATAACTTTTTATAAAAAAAAGAAACAACACTCTTTGATTCAACACGCAGTTTAATAAGTGCATAGTTGGTCAGTATGTTTATAACAAATGTATGTATGTATGTATGTATGTATCTACATGAGAGATATCAAATGTATAAATTATGCATAAATGGGACCTTTTTATACACATGTCAATATGCTACTGTGGCATCCCAGGAGTCCGGTTGCCACAGTGGCATTGCCTCCCTCTTAAGGGGATGACATGCCTGGAAGCAAGGAGGGTTTCCCT